>NC_090927.1:781408109-782058824 GCF_040938575.1 Ambystoma mexicanum | reverse complement strand
GCCACGGAGGAAAACAGGGAAACCCATGCATTTCCGAAAAGAGGACACCCGTGGGAATCCGCAGAGATATGATTTGCGCACATCGCCCCAGAATTTTTTACCCAGACAGCCCCGCAAAATCCGAAATGTCAGGAAAAAAGCACTTTTTCCGCACATTTCGCTCGACGCACCCATCGAAACATGCCCCCAACAACACATGGCCTACCGTCACACGTTCCCACAGGTGTCCCGATGAAAACGGTACCTCACATATGTGGGTGCACCTACCTGGCCGCCAAGGGGAAAGCCTAAAACACAAGTAACCCCAAGTCTGTTTTCAGAGCGAAATCTCAGGCATTCTGCCGACCGGCACAACGTACAGATATGGGCCTCGGGTGTCCAAGCCACTGAGGAAAACAGAGAACCCCATGAATTTCCGAAAAGAGGACACCCGTGGGAATCCGCAGAGGTATGATTTGCGCACATCGCCCCAGATTTTATTACCCAGACAGCCCCGCAAATTCCGAAATGTCGGGAAAAAAGCACTTTTTCCACACATTTTGCTCGACGCACCCATCGAAATATGCCCCCAACAACACATGGCCTACCGTCACGCGTTCCCACAGGTGTCCCGATGAAAACAGTACCTCACATGTGTGGGTGCACCTACCTGGCCGCCAAGGGGAAAGCCTAAAACACAAGTAACCCCAAGTCTGTTTTCAGAGCGAAATCTCAGACATTCTGCCGACCGGCACAACGTACAGATATGGCCCTTGGGTGTCCAAGCCACCGAGGAAAACAGGGAACCCCATGCATTTCCGAAAAGCGGACACCCGTGGGAATCCGCAGAGGTATGATTTGCGCACATCGCCCCAGATTTTATTACCCAGACAGCCCAGCAAAGTCGGAAATGTGGGGAAAAAATGCTTTTTCCGCACATTTCGCTCAATGCACCCATCGAAACACGCACCCAACAACACATGGCCTACCGTCACACGTTCCCACAGGTGTCCCGATGAAAACAGTACCTCACATGTGTGGGTGCACCTACCTGGCCGCCAAGGGGAAAGCCTGAAACACAAGTAACCCCAAGTCTGTTTTCAGAGTGAAATCTCAGACATTCTGCCGACCGGCACAACGTACAGATATGGGCCTCGGGTGTCCAAGCCACCGAGGAAAACAGGGAACCCCATGCATTTCCGAAAAGAGGGCACCCGTGGGAATCCGCAGAGGTATGATTTGCGCACATCGCCCCAGATTTTATTACCCAGACAGCCCCGCAAAGTCCGAAATGTCAGGAAAAAAAGCACTTTTTCCGCACATTTTGCTCGACGCACCCATCGAAACATGCCCCCAACAACACATGGCCTACCGTCACGCGTTCCCACAAGTGTCCCGATGAAAACAGTACCTCACATGTGTGGGTGCACCTACCTGGCGCCAAGGGGAAAGCCTAAAACACAAGTAACCCCAAGTCTGTTTTCAGAGCGAAATCTCAGACATTCTGCCGACCGGCACAACGTACAGATATGGCCTTTTGGTGTCCAAGCCACCGAGGAAAACAGGGAACCCCATGCATTTCCCAAAAGAGGACACCCGTGGGAATCCACAGAGGTATGATTTGCGCACATCGCCCCAGATTTTATTACCCAGACAGCCCTGCAAAGTCCGAAATGTCAGGAAAAAAGCACTTTTTCCGCACATTTCGCTCGACGCACCCATCTTAACATGCCCCCAACAACACATGGCCTACCGTCACGCGTTCCCACAGGTGTCCCGATGAAAACGGTACCTCACATGTGTGGGTGCACCTACCTGGCCGCCAAGGGGAAGCCTAAAACACAAGTAACCCCAAGTCTGTTTTCAGAGCGAAATCTCAGACATTCTGCCGACCGGCACAACGTACAGATATGGCCCTTGGGTGTCCAAGCCACCGAGGAAAACAGGGAACCCCATGCATTTCTGAAAAGAGGACACCCGTGGGAATCCACAGAGGTATGATTTGCGCACATCGCCCCAGAATTTTGTACCCAGACAGCCCCACAAAGTACTAAATGTCGGGAAAAAAACACTTTTTCCGCAGATTTCGCTCGACGCACCCATCGAAACATGCCCCCAACAACACATGGCCTACCGTCACGCGTTCCCACAGGTGTCCCGATGAAAACAGTACCTCACATGTGTGGGTGCACATACCTGGCCACCAAGGGGAAAGCCTAAAGCACAAGTAACCCCAAGTCTATTTTCATAGCGAAATCTCAGACATTCTGCCGACCGGCACAACGTACAGATATGGCCCTTGGGTGTCCAAGCCACCGAGGAAAACAGGGAACCCCATGCATTTCCGAAAAGAGTACACCCGTGGGAATCCACAGAGGTATGATTTGCGCACATCGCCCCAGAATTTTATACCCAGACAGCCCCACAAAGTACTAAATGTGGGGAAAAAAAACACTTTTTCCGCAGATTTCGCTCGACGCACCCATTGAAACACGCCCCCAACAACACATGGCCTACCGTCACGCGTTCCCAGAGGTGTCCCGATGAAAACAGTACCTCACATGTGTGGGTGCACATACCTGGCCGCCAAGGGGAAAGCCTAAAGCACAAGTAACCCCAAGTCTGTTTTCATAGCGAAATCTCAGACATTCTGCCGACCGGCACAACGTACAGATATGGCCCTCGGGTGTCCAAGCCACCGAGGAAAACAGGGAACCCCATGCATTTCCGAAAAGAGGACACCCGTGGGAATCCGCAGAGGTATGATTTGCGCACATCTCCCAGAATTTTTTACCCAGACAGCCCCGCAAAGTCCAAAATGTCGGGAAAAAAATACTTTTTCCGCACATATCGCTCGACGCACCCATTGAAACACGCCCCCAACAACACAGGGCCTACTGTCACGCCTTCCCGCAGGTGTCCCGATGAAAATGGTACCTCACATGTGTGGGTGCACCTACCTGGCCGCCAAGGGGAAAGCCTAAAACACTGCTATCCCCCCCAAAGGGTTTGGGGAGGCAACCGACAGATTTAGGCCTGGGGTGCTTCAGCCACCAAGAAAAACAGGAACCCCCATGCATTTCTGAAAAGAAGACACCCGTGGAATCCGCAGAGGTATGATTTGCGCACATCGGCCCAGAATTTATTACCCAGACAGCCCCGCAAAATCCGAAATGTGGGGAAAAAACGCTTTTTCCGCACATTTCGCTCGACGCACCCATCGAAACACGCTGCCAACAACACATGCCCTACTGTCACGCGTTCCCACATGTGTCCCAATGAAAACGGTACCTCACATGTGTGGGTGCACCTACCTGGCCGCCAAGGGGAAAGCCTAAAACACAAGTAACCCCAAGTCTGTTTTCAGAGCGAAATCTCAGACATTTTGCTGACCGGCACAACGTACAGATATGGCCCTCGGGTGTCCAAGCCACCGAGGAAAACAGGGAACCCCATGCATTTCCGAAAAGAGGACACCCGTGGGAATCCGCAGAGGTATGATTTACGCACATCGCCCAGAATTTTTTACCCAGACAGCCCCGCAAAGTCCAAAATGTCGGGAAAAAAATACTTTTCCCGCACATATCGCTCGACGCACCCATTGAAACACGCCCCCAACAACACATGGCCTACCGTCACGCGTTCCCACAGGTGTCCCGATGAAAACGGTACCTCACATGTGTGGGTGCACCTACCTGGCCGCCAAGGGGAAAGCCTAAAACACTGCTATCCCCCCCAAAGGGTTTGGGGAGGCAACCGACAGATTTAGGCCTGGGGTGCTTCAGCCACCAAGAAAAACAGGAACCCCCATGCATTTCTGAAAAGAAGACACCCGTTGGAATCTGCAGAGGTATGATTTGCGCACATCGGCCCAGAATTTATTACCCAGACAGCCACGCAAAGTCCGAAATGTGGGGAAAAAATGCTTTTTCCGCACATTTCGCTCGACGCACCCATCGAAACACGCCCTCAACAACACATGCCCTACTGTCAGCCATTCCCACCGGTGTCCCAATGAAAACGGTACCTCACATGTGTGGGTGCACCTACCTGGCCGCCAAGGGGAAAGCCTAAAACACAAGTAACCCCAAGTCTATTTTCAGAGTGAAATCTCAGACATTTTGCTGACCGGCACAACGTACAGATATGGCCCTCGGATGTCGAAGCCACCGAGGAAAACAGGGAACCCCATGTATTTCCGAAAAGAGGACACCCGTGGGAATCCGCAGAGGTATGATTTGCGCACATCTCCCCAGATTTTATTACCCAGACAGCCCCGCAAAGTCTGAAATGTCGGGAAAAAATGCTTTTTCCGCAAATTTCGCTCGAAGCACCTATTGAAACACGCCCCCAATAACACATGGCCTACCGTCATACATTCCCACAGGTGTCCCGATGAAAACGGTACCTCACATGCGTGGGTGCACCTACCTGGCCGCCAAGGGGAAAGCCTAAAACACAAGTAACCCCAAGTCTGTTTTCAGAGCGAAATCTCAGACATTCTGCCGACTGGCACAACGTACAGATATGGCCCTCGGGTGTCCAAGCCACCGAGGAAAACAGGGAATCAATGCATTTCCAAAAAGAGGACACCCGTGGGAATCCGCAGAGGTATGATTTGCGCACATCGCCCCAGAATTTCTTACCCAGACAGCCCCGCAAAGTCCGAAATGTCGGAAAAAATGCTTTTTCCGCACATTTCGCTCGATGCACCCATCGAAACACGCCCCCAACAACACATGCCCTACTGTGACGCATTCCCAATGGTGTCCCGATGAAAACGGTACCTCACATGTGTGGGTGCACCTACCTGGCCGCCAAGGGAAAAGCCTAAAACACAAGTAACCCGAAGTCTGTTTTCAGAGCAAAATCTCAGACATTCTGCCGACCGGGACAATATACAGATATGGCCCTCGGGTGTCCAAGCCACCGAGGAAAACAAGGAACCCCATGCATTTCCGAAAAGAGGACACCCGTGGGAATCCGCAGAGGTATGATTTGCGCACATCGCCCCAGAATTTTTTACCCAGACAGCCCCGCAAAGTCCAAAATGTGGGGACAAAAACCACTTTTTCCGCAGATTTCGCTCGACGCAACCATCGAAACACGCCCCCAACAACACATGGCCTACCGTCACACGTTCCCACAGGTGTCCCTATGAAAACGGTGCCTCACATGTGTGGGTGCACCTACCTGGCCGCCAAGGGGAAAGACTAAAACACAAGTAACCCCAAGTCTGTTTTCAGAGCGAAATCTCAGACATTCTGCCGACCGGCACAATGTACAGATATGGGCCTCGGGTGTCCAAGCCACGGAGGAAAACAGGGAAACCCATGCATTTCCGAAAAGAGGACACCCGTGGGAATCCGCAGAGATATGATTTGCGCACATCGCCCCAGAATTTTTTACCCAGACAGCCCCGCAAAATCCGAAATGTCAGGAAAAAAGCACTTTTTCCGCACATTTCGCTCGACGCACCCATCGAAACATGCCCCCAACAACACATGGCCTACCGTCACACGTTCCCACAGGTGTCCCGATGAAAACGGTACCTCACATGTGTGGGTGCACCTACCTGGCCGCCAAGGGGAAAGCCTAAAACACAAGTAACCCCAAGTCTGTTTTCAGAGCGAAATCTCAGGCATTCTGCCGACCGGCACAACGTACAGATATGGGCCTCGGGTGTCCAAGCCACTGAGGAAAACAGGGAACCCCATGAATTTCCGAAAAGAGGACACCCGTGGGAATCCGCAGAGGTATGATTTGCGCACATCGCCCCAGATTTTATTACCCAGACAGCCCCGCAAATTCCGAAATGTCGGGAAAAAAGCACTTTTTCCACACATTTTGCTCGACGCACCCATCGAAATATGCCCCCAACAACACATGGCCTACCGTCACGCGTTCCCACAGGTGTCCCGATGAAAACGGTACCTCACATGTGTGGGTGCACCTACCTGGCCGCCAAGGGGAAAGCCTAAAACACAAGTAACCCCAAGTCTGTTTTCAGAGCGAAATCTCAGACATTCTGCCGACCGGCACAACGTACAGATATGGCCCTTGGGTGTCCAAGCCACCGAGGAAAACAGGGAACCCCATGCATTTCCGAAAAGCGGACACCCGTGGGAATCTGCAGAGGTATGATTTGCGCACATCGCCCCAGATTTTATTACCCAGACAGCCCCGCAAAGTCCGAAATGTGGGTAAAAAAATGCTTTTTCCGCACATTTCGCTCGAAGCACCCATTGAAACACGCCCCCAACAACATATGGCCTACCGTCACATGTTTCCACAGGTGTCCCGATGAAAACTGTACCTCACATGTGTGGGTGCACCTACCTGGCCGCCAAGGGGAAAGCCTAAAACACAAGTAACCCCAAGTCTGTTTTCAGAGCGAAATCTCAGACATTCTGCCGACCGTCACAATGTACAGATATGGGCCTCGGGTGTCCAAGCCACCGAGGAAAACAGGGAACCCCATGCATTTCTGAAAAGAGGACACCCGTGGGAATCCGCAGCGGTATGATTTGCGCACATCGCCTCAGATTTTATTACCCAGACAGCCCCGCAAAGTCCGAAATGTCGGGAAAAAAACGCTTTTTCCGCACATTTCGCTCGATGCACTCATCAAAACACGCCCCCAACAACACATGCCCTACCGTCACGCATTCCCAATGGTGTCCTGATGAAAACGGTACCTCACATGCGTGGGTGCACCTACCTGGCCGCCAAGGGGAAAGCCTAAAACACAAGTAACCCCAAGTCTGTTTTCAGAGCGAAATCTCAGACATTCTGCCGACTGGCACAACGTACAGATATGGCCCTCGGGTGTCCAAGCCACCGAGGAAAACAGGGAATCCATGCATTTCCAAAAAGAGGACACCCGTGGGAATCCGCAGAGGTATGATTTGCGCACATCGCCCCAGAATTTCTTACCCAGACAGCCCCGCAAAGTCCGAAATGTCGGGAAAAAATGCTTTTTCCGCACATTTCGCTCGATGCACCCATCGAAACACGCCCCCAACAACACATGCCCTACTGTGACGCATTCCCAATGGTGTCCCGATGAAAACGGTACCTCACATGTGTGGGTGCACCTACCTGGCCGCCAAGGGAAAAGCCTAAAACACAAGTAACCCGAAGTCTGTTTTCAGAGCAAAATCTCAGACATTCTGCCGACCGGGACAATGTACAGATATGGCCCTCGGGTGTCCAAGCCACCGAGGAAAACAAGGAACCCCATGCATTTCCGAAAAGAGGACACCCGTGGGAATCCGCAGAGGTATGATTTGCGCACATCGCCCCAGAATTTTTTACCCAGACAGCCCCGCAAAGTCCAAAATGTGGGGACAAAAAACACTTTTTCCGCAGATTTCGCTCGACGCAACCATCGAAACACGCCCCCAACAACACATGGCCTACCGTCACACGTTCCCACAGGTGTCCCTATGAAAACGGTGCCTCACATGTGTGGGTGCACCTACCTGGCCGCAAAGGGGAAAGACTAAAACACAAGTAACCCCAAGTCTGTTTTCAGAGCGAAATCTCAGACATTCTGCCGACCGGCACAATGTACAGATATGGGCCTCGGGTGTCCAAGCCACGGAGGAAAACAGGGAAACCCATGCATTTCCGAAAAGAGGACACCCGTGGGAATCCGCAGAGATATGATTTGCGCACATCGCCCCAGAATTTTTTACCCAGACAGCCCCGCAAAATCCGAAATGTCAGGAAAAAAGCACTTTTTCCGCACATTTCGCTCGACGCACCCATCGAAACATGCCCCCAACAACACATGGCCTACCGTCACACGTTCCCACAGGTGTCCCGATGAAAACGGTACCTCACATGTGTGGGTGCACCTACCTGGCCGCCAAGGGGAAAGCCTAAAACACAAGTAACCCCAAGTCTGTTTTCAGAGCGAAATCTCAGGCATTCTGCCGACCGGCACAACGTACAGATATGGGCCTCAGGTGTCCAAGCCACTGAGGAAAACAGGGAACCCCATGAATTTCCGAAAAGAGGACACCCGTGGGAATCCGCAGAGGTATGATTTGCGCACATCGCCCCAGATTTTATTACCCAGACAGCCCCGCAAATTCCGAAATGTCGGGAAAAAAGCACTTTTTCCACACATTTTGCTCGACGCACCCATCGAAATATGCCCCCAACCACACATGGCCTACCGTCACGCGTTCCCACAGGTGTCCCGATGAAAACGGTACCTCACATGTGTGGGTGCACCTACCTGGCCGCCAAGGGGAAAGCCTTAAACACAAGTAACCCCAAGTCTGTTTTCAGAGCGAAATCTCAGACATTCTGCCGACCGGCACAATGTACAGATATGGCCCTCGGGTGTCCAAGCCATCGAGGAAAACAGGGAACCCCATGCATTTCCGAAAAGAGGACACCCGTGGGAATCCGCAGAGGTATGATTTGCGCACATCGCCCCAGATTTTATTACCCAGACAGCCCCGCAAAGTCGGAAAAAAATGCTTTTTCCGCACATTTCGCTCGATGCACCCATCGAAACACGCACCCAACAACACATGGCCTACCGTCACACGTTCCCACAGGTGTCCCGATGAAAACAGTACCTCACATGTGTGGGTGCACCTACCTGGCCGCCAAGGGGAAAGCCTGAAACACAAGTAACCCCAAGTCTGTTTTCAGAGTGAAATCTCAGACATTCTGCCGACCGGCACAACGTACAGATATGGGCCTCGGGTGTCCAAGCCACCGAGGAAAACAGGGAACCCCATGCATTTCCGAAAAGAGGGCACCCGTGGGAATCCGCAGAGGTATGATTTGTGCACATCGCCCCAGATTTTATTACCCAGACAGCCCCGCGAAGTTCAAAATGTCAGGAAAAAAAGCACTTTTTCCGCACATTTTGCTCGACGCACCCATCGAAACATGCCCCCAACAACACATGGCCTACCGTCACGCGTTCCCACAGGTGTCCCGATGAAAACAGTACCTCACATGTGTGGGTGCACCTACCTGGCCGCCAAGGGGAAAGCCTAAAACACAAGTAACCCCAAGTCTGTTTTCAGAGCGAAATCTCAGACATTCTGCCGACCGGCACAACGTACAGATATGGCCCTTTGGTGTCCAAGCCACCGAGGAAAACAGGGAACCCCATGCATTTCCCAAAAGAGGACACCCGTGGGAATCCACAGAGGTATGATTTGCGCACATCGCCCCAGATTTTATTACCCAGACAGCCCCGCAAAGTCGGAAAAAAATGCTTTTTCCGCACATTTCGCTCGATGCACCCATCGAAACACGCACCCAACAACACATGGCCTACCGTCACACGTTCCCACAGGTGTCCCGATGAAAACAGTACCTCACATGTGTGGGTGCACCTACCTGGCCGCCAAGGGGAAAGCCTGAAACACAAGTAACCCCAAGTCTGTTTTCAGAGTGAAATCTCAGACATTCTGCCGACCGGCACAACGTACAGATATGGGCCTCGGGTGTCCAAGCCACCGAGGAAAACAGGGAACCCCATGTATTTCCAAAAAGAGGGCACCCGTGGGAATCCGCAGAGGTATGATTTGTGCACATCGCCCCAGATTTTATTACCCAGACAGCCCCGCGAAGTCCGAAATGTCAGGAAAAAAAGCACTTTTTCCGCACATTTTGCTCGACGCACCCATCGAAACATGCCCCCAACAACACATGGCCTACCGTCACGCGTTCCCACAGGTGTCCCGATGAAAACGGTACCTCACATGTGTGGGTGCACCTACCTGGCCGCCAAGGGGAAAGCCTAAAACACAAGTAACCCCAAGTCTGTTTTCAGAGTGAAATCTCAGACATTCTGCCGACCGGCACAACGTACAGATATGGCCCTTTGGTGTCCAAGCCACCGAGGAAAACAGGGAACCCCATGCATTTCCCAAAAGAGGACACCCGTGGGAATCCACAGAGGTATGATTTGCGCACATCGCCCCAGATTTTATTACCCAGACAGCCCCGCAAAGTCGGAAAAAAATGCTTTTTCCGCACATTTCGCTCGATGCACCCATCGAAACACGCACCCAACAACACATGGCCTACCGTCACACGTTCCCACAGGTGTCCCGATGAAAACAGTACCTCACATGTGTGGGTGCACCTACCTGGCCGCCAAGGGGAAAGCCTGAAACACAAGTAACCCCAATTCTGTTTTCAGAGTGAAATCTCAGACATTCTGCCGACCGGCACAACGTACAGATATGGGCCTCGGGTGTCCAAGCCACCGAGGAAAACAGGGAACCCCATGCATTTCCAAAAAGAGGGCACCCGTGGGAATCCGCAGAGGTATGATTTGCGCACATCGCCCCAGATTTTAAAACCCAGACAGCCCCGCGAAGTCCGAAATGTCGGGAAAAAAAGCACTTTTTCCGCACATTTTGCTCGACGCACCCATCGAAACATGCCCCCAACAACACATGGCCTACCGTCACGCGTTCCCACAGGTGTCCCGATGAAAACGGTACCTCACATGTGTGGGTGCACCTACCTGGCCGCCAAGGGGAAAGCCTAAAACACAAGTAACCCCAAGTCTGTTTTCAGAGCGAAATCTCAGACATTCTGCCGACCGGCACAACGTACAGATATGGCCCTTTGGTGTCCAAGCCACCGAGGAAAACAGGGAACCCCATGCATTTCCCAAAAGAGGACACCCGTGGGAATCCACAGAGGTATGATTTGCGCACATCGCCCCAGAATTTTGTACCCAGACAGCCCCACAAAGTACTAAATGTGGGGAAAAAAAACACTTTTTCCGCAGATTTCGCTCGACGCACCCATCGAAACACGCCCCCAACAACACATGGCCTACTGTCACGCGTTCCCACAGGTGTCCCGTTGAAAACGGTACCTTACATGTGTGGGTGCACCTACCTGGCCGCCAAGGGGAAAGCCTAAAACACTGCTATCCCCCCCAAAGTGTTTGGGGAGGCAACCGACAGATTTAGGCCTGGGGTGCTTCAGCCACCAAGAAAAACAGGAACCCCCATGCATTTCTGAAAAGAAGACACCCGTGGGAATCTGCAGAGGTATGATTTGCGCACATCGGCCCAGAATTTATAACCCAGACAGCCCCGCAAAATCCGAAATGTGGGAAAAAACGCTTTTTCCGCACATTTCGCTCGACGCACCCATCGAAACACGCCCCCAACAACACATGCCCTACTGTCACGCGTTCCCACACGTGTCCCAATGAAAACGGTACCTCACATGTGTGGGTGCACCTACCTGGCCGCCAAGGGGAAAGCCTAAAACACAAGTAACCCCAAGTCTGTTTTCAGAGCGAAATCTCAGACATTTTGCTGACCGGCACAACATACAGATACGGCCCTCGGGTGTCCAAGCCACCGAGGAAAACAGGGAACCCCATGCATTTCCGAAAAGAGGACACCCGTGGGAATCCTCAGAGGTATGATTTGCGCACATCGCCCAGAATTTTTTACCCAGACAGCCCCACAAAGTCCGAAATGTCGGGAAAAAAATACTTTTTCCGCACATATCGTTCGACGCACCCATTGAAACACGCCCCCAACAACACATGGCCTACTGTCACGCATTCCCACAGGTGTCCCAATGAAAACAGTACCTCACATGTGTGGGTGCACCTACCTGGCCGCCAAGGGGAAAGCCTAAAACACTGCTATCCCCCCAAAGGGTTTGGGGAGGCAACCGACAGATTTAGGCCTGGGGTGCTTCAGCCACCAAGAAAAACAGGAACCCCCATGCATTTCTGAAAAGAAGACACCCGTGGGAATCTGCAGATGTATGATTTGCGCACATCGGCCCAGAATTTATTACCGAGACAGCCCCGCAAAGTCCGAAATGTGGGGAACAAATGATTTTTCTGCACATTTCGCTCGACGCACCCATCGAAACACGCCCCCAACAACACATTCCCTACTGTCAGGCGTTCCCACAGGTGTCCCGATGAAAACTGTACCTCACATGTGTGGGTGCACCTACCTGGCCGCCAAGGGGAAAGCCTAAAACACAAGTAACACCAAGTCTGTTTTCAGAGTGAAATCTCAGACATTTTGCTGACCGGCACAACGTACAGATATGGCCCTCGGATGTCGAAGCCACCGAGGAAAACAGAGAACCCCATGCATTTCTGAAAAGAGGACACCCCTGGGAATCCGCAGAGGTATGATTTGCGCACATCGCCCCAGATTTTATTACCCAGACAGCCCCGCAAAGTCTGAAATGTCGGGAAAAACGCTTTTTCCGCACATTTCGCTCGAAGCACTTATTGAAACACGCCCCCAACAACACATGGCCTACCGTCACACATTCCCACAGGTGTCCCGATGAAAACGGTACCTCACATGTGTGGGTGCACCTACCTGGCCGCCAAGGGGAAAGCCTTAAACACAAGTAACCCCAAGTCTGTTTTCAGAGCGAAATCTCAGACATTCTGCCGACCGGCACAATGTACAGATATGGCCCTCGGGTGTCCAAGCCATCGAGGAAAACAGGGAACCCCATGCATTTCCGAAAAGAGGACACCCGTGGGAATCCACAGAGGTATGATTTGCGCACATCGCCCCAGATTTTATTACCCAGACAGCCCCGCAAAGTCCAAAATGTGGGTAAAAAAATGCTTTTTCCGCACATTTCACTCGACGCAGCCATCGAAACATGCCCCCAACAACACATGGCCTACCGTCACGCATTCCCACAGGTGTCCCGATGAAAACGGTACCTCACATGTGTGGGTGCACCTACCTGGCCACCAAGGGGAAAGCCTAAAACACAAGTAACCCCAAGTCTGTTTTCAGAGCGAAATCTCAGACATTCTGCCGACCGGCACAACGTACAGATATGGGCCTCGGGTGTCCAAGCCACCGAGGAAACAGGTAACCCCATGCATTTCCAAAAAGAGGACACCCGTGGGAATCCGCAGAGGTATGATTTGCGCACATCGCCCCAGATTTTATTACCCAGACAGCCCCGCAAAGTCCGAAATGTCAGGAAAAAAATGCTTTTTCCGCACATTTCGCTCGAAGCACCCATTGAAACACGCCCCCAAAAACATATGGCCTACCGTCACACGTTTCCACAGGTGTCCCGATGAAAACGGTACCTCACATGTGTGGGTGCACCTACCTGGCCGCCAAGGGGAAAGCCTAAAACACAAGTAACCCCAAGTCTGTTTTCAGAGCGAAATCTCAGACATTCTGCCGACCGGCACAACGTACAGATATGACCCTTGGGTGTCCAAGCCACCGAGGAAAACAGGGAACCCCATGCATTTCCGAAAAGAGGACTCCCGTGGGAATCCACAGAGGTATGATTTGCGCACATCGCCCCAGAATTTTGTACCCAGACAGCCCCGCAAAGTCCGAAATGTGGGGAAAAAAACACTTTTTCCGCAGATTTCGCTCGACGCACCCATCGAAACACGCCCCCAACAACACATGGCCTACCGTCACGCGTTCCCACAGGTGTCCCGATGAAAACAGTACCTCACATGTGTGGGTGCACATACCTGGCCACCAAGGGGAAAGCCTAAAGCACAAGTAACCCCAAGTCTATTTTCATAGCGAAATCTCAGACATTCTGCCGACCGGCACAACGTACAGATATGGCCCTTGGGTGTCCAAGCCACCGAGGAAAACAGGGAACCCCATGCATTTCTGAAAAGAGGACACCCGTGGGAATCCACAGAGGTATGATTTGCGCACATCGCCCCAGAATTTTGTACCCAGACAGCCCCACAAAGTACTAAATGTGGGGAAAAAAAACACTTTTTCCGCAGATTTTGCTCGACGCACCCATTGAAACACGCCCCCAACAACACATGGCCTACCGTCACACGTTCCCAGAGGTGTCCCGATGAAAACAGTACCTCACATGTGTGGGTGCACATACCTGGCCGCCAAGGGGAAAGCCTAAAGCACAAGTAACCCCAAGTCTGTTTTCATAGCGAAATCTCAGACATTCTGCCGACCGGCACAACGTACAGATATGGCCCTCGGGTGTCCAAGCCACCGAGGAAAACAGGGAACCCCATGCATTTCCAAAAAGAGGACACCCGTGGGAATCCGCAGAGGTATGATTTGCGCACATCTCCCAGAATTTTTTACCCAGACAGCCCCGCAAAGTCCAAAATGTCGGGAAAAAAATACTTTTTCCGCACATATCGCTCGACGCACCCATTGAAACACGCCCCCAACAACACAGGGCCTACTGTCACGCCTTTCCGCAGGTGTCCCGATGAAAATGGTACCTCACATGTGTGGGTGCACCTACCTGGACGCCAAGGGGAAAGCCTAAAACACTGCTATCCCCCCCAAAGGGTTTGGGGAGGCAACCGACAGATTTAGGCCTGGGGTGCTTCAGCCACCAAGAAAAACAGGAACCCCCATGCATTTCTGAAAAGAAGACACCCGTGGGAATCCGCAGAGGTATGATTTGCGCACATCGGCCCAGAATTTATTACCGAGACAGCCCCGCAAAGTCCGAAATGTGGGGAACAAATGATTTTTCTGCACATTTCGCTCGACGCACCCATCGAAACACGCCCCCAACAACACATTCCCTACTGTCAGGCGTTCCCACAGGTGTCCCAATAAAAACTGTACCTCAAATGTGTGGGTGCATCTACCTGGCCGCCAAGGGGAAAGCCTAAAACACAAGTAACACCAAGTCTGTTTTCAGAGTGAAATCTCAGACATTTTGCTGACCGGCACAACGTACAGATATGGCCCTCGGATGTCGAAGCCACCGAGGAAAACAGAGAACCCCATGCATTTCCGAAAAGAGGACACCCGTGGGAATCCACAGAGGTATGATTTGCGCACATCGCCCCAGATTTTATTACCCAGAAAGCCCCGCAAAGTCCAAAATGTGGGTAAAAAAATGCTTTTTCCGCACATTTCACTCGACGCACCCATCAAAACATGCCCCCAACAACACATGGCCTACCATCACGCATTCCCACAGGTGTCCCGATGAAAACAGTACCTCACATGTGTGGGTGCACCTACCTGGCCGCCAAGGGGAAAGCCTAAAACACAAGTAACCCCAAGTCTGTTTTCAGAGCGACATCTCAGACATTCTGCCGACCGGCACAACGTACAGATATGGGCCTCGGGTGTCCAAGCCACCGAGGAAAACAGGTAACCCCATGCATTTCCGAAAAGAGGACACCCGTGGGAATCCGCAGAGGTATGATTTGCGCACATCGCCCCAGATTTTATTACCCAGACAGCCCCGCAAAGTCCGAAATGTCAGGAAGAAAATGCTTTTTCCGCACATTTCGCTCGAAGCACCCATTGAAACACGCCCCCAAAAACATATGGCCTACCGTCACACGTTTCCACAGGTGTCCCGATGAAAACGGTACCTCACATGTGTGGGTGCACCTACCTGGCCGCCAAGGGGAAAGCCTGAAACACAAGTAACCCCAAGTCTGTTTTCAGAGTGAAATCTCAGACATTCTGCCGACCGGCACAACGTACAGATATGGGCCTCGGGTGTCCAAGTCACCGAGGAAAACAGGGAACCCCATGCATTTCCGAAAAGAGGACACCCGTGGGAATCCGCAGAGGTATGATTTGCGCACATCGCCCCAGATTTTATTACCCAGACAGCCCCGCAAAGTCCGAAATGTCAGGAAAAAAGCACTTTTTCCACACATTTTGCTCGACGCACCCATCTTAACATGCCCCCAACAACACATGGCCTACCGTCACGCGTTCCCACACGTGTCCCGATGAAAACGGTACCTCACATGTGTGGGTGCACCTACCTGGCCGCCAAGGGGAAAGCCTAAAACACAAGTAACCCCAAGTCTGTTTTCAGAGCGAAATCTCAGACATTCTGCCGACCGGCACAACGTACAGATATGACCCTTGGGTGTCCAAGCCACCGAGGAAAACAGGGAACCCCATGCATTTCCGAAAAGAGGACTCCCGTGGGAATCCACAGAGGTATGATTTGCGCACATCGCCCCAGAATTTTGTACCCAGACAGCCCCGCAAAGTCTGAAATGTGGGGAAAAAAACACTTTTTCCGCAGATTTCGCTCGACGCACCCATCGAAACACGCCCCCAACAACACATGGCCTACCGTCACGCGTTCCCACAGGTGTCCCGATGAAAACAGTACCTCACATGTGTGGGTGCACATACCTGGCCACCAAGGGGAAAGCCTAAAGCACAAGTAACCCCAAGTCTATTTTCATAGCGAAATCTCAGACATTCTGCCGACCGGCACAACGTACAGATATGGCCCTTGGGTGTCCAAGCCACCGAGGAAAACAGGGAACCCCATGCATTTCCGAAAAGAGGACACCCGTGGGAATCCACAGAGGTATGATTTGCGCACATCGCCCCAGAATTTTGTACCCAGACAGCCCCACAAAGTACTAAATGTGAGGAAAAAAAACACTTTTTCCGCAGATTTCGCTCGACGCACCCATTGAAACACGCCCCCAACAACACATGGCCTACCGTCACGCGTTCCCAGAGGTGTCCCGATGAAAACAGTACCTCACATGTGTGGGTGCACATACCTGGCCGCCAAGGGGAAAGCCTAAAGCACAAGTAACCCCAAGTCTGTTTTCATAGCGAAATCTCAGACATTCTGCCGACCGGCACAACGTACAGATATGGCCCTCGGGTGTCCAAGCCACCGAGGAAAACAGGGAACCCCATGCATTTCCGAAAAGAGGACACCCGTGGGAATCCGCAGAGGTATGATTTGCGCACATCTCCCAGAATTTTTTTACCCAGACAGCCCCGCAAAGTCCAAAATGTCGGGAAAAAATACTTTTTCCGCACATATCACTCGACGCACCCATTGAAACACGCCCCCAACAACACAGGGCCTACTGTCACGCCTTCCCGCAGGTGTCCCGATGAAAATGGTACCTCACATGTGTGGGTGCACCTACCTGGACGCCAAGGGGAAAGCCTAAAACACTGCTATCCCCACCAAAGGGTTTGGGGAGGCAACCGACAGATTTAGGCCTGGGGTGCTTCAGCCACCAAGAAAAACAGGAACCCCCATGCATTTCTGAAAAGAAGACACCCGTGGGAATCCGCAGAGGTATGATTTGCGCACATCGGCCCAGAATTTATTACCCAGACAGCCCCGCAAAATCCGAAATGCGGGGAAAAAACGCTTTTTCCGCACATTTCGCTCGACGCACCCATCGAAACACGCCCCCGACAACACATGCCCTACTGTCACGCGTTCCCACACGTGTCCCAATGAAAACGGTACCTCACATGTGTGGGTGCACTTACCTGGCCGCCAAGGGGAAAGCCTAAAACACAAGTAACCCCAAGTCTGTTTTCAGAGCGAAATCTCAGACATTTTGCTGACCGGCACAACGTACAGATACGGCCCTCAGGTGTCCAAGCCACCAAGGAAAACAGGGACCCCCATGCATTTCCGAAAAGAGGACACCTGTGGGAATCCGCAGAGGTATGATTTGTGCACATCGCCCAGAATTTTTTACCCAGACAGCCCCGCAAAGTCCGAAATGTCGGGAAAAAAATAATTTTTCAGCACATATCGCTCGACGCACCCATTGAAACACGCCCCCAACAACACATGGCCTACTGTCATGCATTCCCACAGGTGTCCCGATGAAAACGGTACCTCACATGTGTGGGTGCACCTACCTGGCCGCCAAGGGGAAAGCCTAAAACACAAGTAACCCCAAGTCTGTTTTCAGAGTGAAATCTCAGACATTTTGCTGACCGGCACAACGTACAGATATGGCCCTCGGATGTCGAAGCCACCGAGGAAAACAGGGAACCCCATGCATTTCCGAAAAGAGGACACCCCTGGGAATCCGCAGAGGTATGATTTGCGCACATCGCCCCAGATTTTATTACCCAGACAGCCCCGCAAAGTCTGAAATGTCGGGAAAAAACGCTTTTTCCGCACATTTCGCTCGAAGCACCTATTGAAACACACCCCCAACAACACATGGCCTACCGTCACACATTCCCACAGGTGTCCCGATGAAAACAGTACCTCACATGTGTGGGTGCACCCACCTGGCCGCCAAGGGGAAAGCCTTAAACACAAGTAACCCCAAGTCTGTTTTCAGAGCGAAATCTCAGACATTCTGCCGACCGGCACAATGTACAGATATGGCCCTCGGGTGTCCAAGCCATCGAGGAAAACAGGGAACCCCATGCATTTCCGAAAAGAGGACACCCGTGGGAATCCGCAGAGGTATGATTTGCGCACATCGCCCCAGATTTTATTACCCAGACAGCCCCGCAAAGTCCGAAATGTGGGTAAAAAAATGCTTTTTCCGCACATTTCGCTCGACGTACCCATTGAAACACGCCCCCAACAACACATGGCCTACTGTCACGCGTTCCCACAGGTGTCCCGATGAAAACGGTACCTCACATGTGTGGGTGCACCTACCTGGCCGCCAAGGGAAAACCCTAAAACACAACCCCATGTCTGTTTTCAGAGCGAAATCTCAGACATTCTGCCGACCGGCACAACGTACAGATATGGGCCTCGGGTGTCCAAGCCACCGAGGAAAACAGGTAACCCCATGCATTTCCAAAAAGAGGACACCCGTGGGAATCCGCAGAGGTATGATTTGCGCACATCGCCCCAGATTTTATTACCCAGACAGCCCCGCAAAGTCCGAAATGTCAGGAAAAAAATGCTTTTTCCGCACATTTCGCTCGAAGCACCCATTGAAACACGCCCCCAAAAACATATGGCCTACCGTCACACGTTTCCACAGGTGTCCCGATGAAAACGGTACCTCACATGTGTGGGTGCACCTACCTGGCCGCCAAGGGGAAAGCCTGAAACACAAGTAACCCCAAGTCTGTTTTCAGAGTGAAATCTCAGACATTCTGCCGACCGGCACAACGTACAGATATGGGCCTCGGGTGTCCAAGCCACCGAGGAAAACAGGGAACCCCATGCATTTCCGAAAAGAGGACACCCGTGGGAATCCGCAGAGGTATGATTTGCGCACATCGCCCCAGATTTTATTACCCAGACAGCCCCGCAAAGTCCGAAATGTCAGGAAAAAAGCACTTTTTCCGCACATTTTGCTCGACGCACCCATCTTAACATGCCCCCAACAACACATGGCCTACCGTCACGCGTTCCCACAGGTGTCCCGATGAAAACGGTACCTCACATGTGTGGGTGCACCTACCTAGCCGCCAAGGGGAAAGCCTAAAACACAAGTAACCCCAAGTCTGTTTTCAGAGCGAAATCTCAGACATTCTGCCGACCGGCACAACGTACAGATATGACCCTTGGGTGTCCAAGCCACCGAGGAAAACAAGGAACCCCATGCATTTCCAAAAAGAGGACTCCCGTGGGAATCCACAGAGGTATGATTTGCGCACATCGCCCCAGAATTTTGTACCCAGACAGCCCCGCAAAGTCCGAAATGTGGGGAAAAAAACACTTTTTCCGCAGATTTCGCTCGACGCACCCATCGAAACACGCCCCCAACAACACATGGCCTACCGTCACGCGTTCCCACAGGTGTCCCGATGAAAACAGTACCTCACATGTGTGGGTGCACATACCTGGCCACCAAGGGGAAAGCCTAAAGCACAAGTAACCCCAAGTCTATTTTCATAGCGAAATCTCAGACATTCTGCCGACCGGCACAACGTACAGATATGGCCCTTGGGTGTCCAAGCTGTGATGCCGGAAATGCATCTGAGGGACAGGGCCTCTGAATCCTTGTCCTTTTTCTGTTTTTACCGTGTGTTCTGTCATGTTTTCTGCCCAGGAGTCCATGAGGGACTCCTGGCAGTGCAGCTCTCTTTTGGTTTGGTGAACAGACCCATGGGATACCCTTATGGCACCCATGGGTAGGGGTACAACCCTGTGCCCCTAGTGTATGTTTTTGGGCACCTGTGGGTGGCCCACAGAGCAGGGTATGGGCTGGTGGCAGCTCCATGCTAAACTTGACAGGTGCTCTGGGTGTCCTCCATTTTGGGATACCCAGGCCCTGCCATTGGGATCAGTTGATTCCTGATAGAAACAAGATGGCCCCTGTGGCCTCTTGCTTTCTATTGCCTGTTGTCTTGTTTTTCCCAAAGTCCTGGGAAGCCCTGGCTCTGTCCCTTCCCCCTGGCTGGCTGTTGGGTGGAAGTTCCATATATGGTGTTGTTGTGAAGGCCCAGCTAGACTGACTGGAGCCTTCCCAGTGACTGTATGTTATGGGTACCTCCTGTGGGTGGGACCTGGGTGAATGGAGTGTGTGACCAATATACACTCCTTGTTGTGGTTGTCTGGTTTCTGGCATGAGAGACAAAGACTGAGACAGCCCTGCCCGAAACTGGCCTGAATGCAGTGTGTAGTGTTGAATGGCTGGGTACTTGTCCCAATCCACATTCCTTGTTGTGAGTGTCTGAAAGGGAGGAGTGTGGCCTGAATGCACTGTGTGCCTGATTGGCTGACTGACTGCATGAATGCCCTTCTGTGTGATTGGCTGCTGTGTGTGTGCCAGCAGTGTGGATGAGAGACAGAATAGTATATCTGGGGACCTCTCACCACTGGAAATTGTTCAGAAGCATTCAGAAGCTGAGTCTCCACTCAAGAGTAACTGGATTTGCTGATCCTCGACGTCCAGCTGGAAGAAGAAGACTTGCTGTGGCATTTGCTTCGACGGAACTGAAGGTTGTCGAAATCGTCGAGGACTGACCCGAGAGAGGACCTGGCTAGGCGCCCTCTTCCCGTGCTCCGAGGGACCATCGAGCACCGCTGAATCTTCGCCGAAGCTCCCTGGACGCCAGACCATCGAAAGGCTGCCGACCGGAGAAGGGGACTGCCGAGGAGACCGAAGTAAAGCACCCGGACATCGACGCTGTCGAAGTCCATTGCCGTCGACCAGGGTTCGCAGGTCTGTGCAACCGCTGGAGGCCCGTCGAAGTTGTGTTGCCCAGCCGTGGGAACCACTTGACGCCGAGCCGCCGACGACCGGAGCCGTCCGCTCCTTGCCTAAGAACATTTGACTCGAAGGACTCCCTCGTCCGCACCGTCGACCGCTTTTGTCCTGCCGGAGAAAGTCGAGGATGACCAACGCGCCGAGGAGAATCCGCCGGTGGGTTTCCCGCCACCTCACGACCCCAAAGACTCGAGCGACTCGACGCCCCTGTTGGGCTACCGTCATTCACAATCTTTGCGGTCCAGAACTAGTGTCGCCGAGGTGCCCCGCACGCCTCTTCCTCGCAGGACGCCGACGTCTCGACGCCGACGAGCACCGCTCGGATCGAAGCCTGCCGCCTCATCGACGCCGTTCTACCCTGTTTGTTGTCGGACGTTCGACGCCCCGTGTCTCCCGCTTGAAAGGGAAGGCATTCAAGAAGGGCCGTCGATTCCCCGACACCGAACACCGAGTTCCTCGACGCTTCTCGACGCCTCTCGACGATCCGTGACTCCTGCTTTAAAGGGGGTCATTCAAGAAGGATCTGTCGACGCCTCTTCGAAGAACTCGACTCCACCAGGTACATTGGGGGGGTAAAAACATTGTAGGAGAGAATAAGACTATTGAACAATATATGGACTGGGCTTGTGTTATATCTCTTTATTTTACAGGTTGCCCAGGTGGGGGGATCTCCACACAGAACTGTGTCCAGTAGCGAGGGCCAGTATTCTGCCTATTGTTTCAACCCTCTGTTATCTCTCCTCTCTCTATTGCTGGTTTCCTTCTTATTGATCTGTGTGCTATTTTAACAGTATTGTGAATGCACTTTAATGAGGTCTAATATTAGTGGTACCACTTTAGAATTGTAGATATTTACCATTATTGATTTTCCTGAGCACAAAGTGCGTTATTGTGATAAGTGTACATAACCTTTGAATATTAATTATATAAAGACTGTGTTTTCAGTAATACAGTGTGTGGACATTCCTTTGTGGGGGCTTGGGGGATACACTGTACTTAAGAACCAGCCTGCATCACCTCCTGAGAAGCTAGGCCTTGATTGCTCGTCCATTGCTACCGTAATCGAGAATCTTGGCTGGGGTCTTCTGTGCCTCTCCTCTACCATATAGAGAGCGGAAGTACAGACCCCCCCACCGGTCTTGACAAGCTGGTGGCAGCGGTGGGATGCTTATGGTTTTAAGACTCAGTGTATAACCGTGCCACTTACAAAATATCCGCACTTTATTAGATTAAGGTTTGGGTGTGTACCAAATAACTGCATTACAGGCAATGGAGCCCATTGCAAATGGTAAATTGACTCGGATGAGCTTAGAGGCTCTCCAGAGTGCTTGTGAAGCCAGGGAGTTAGACTTTGTGGATAAGTCTAGGGCTGAGCTGATAGCTGCCCTGGTGGACTACCAGACTGATGGTGAAACCCTTGATGAAGGGGGGGATGCACCCAGTGAGGACTCTGCCCCTGGGGTTGTCGCTGAATCTGTTTCTGGGAATGCCACCATTCCTGCTGCCTCTGTTCCAAACCCCAGCAATTCCATGGAACTTGAGTTATTAAGGATGAAATTGGCCTTTGAATATCGCAAGTTGGAAATAGAAGCTGAGCTTAAGAAAGAGGAGCTGGCACAGCAAGTGGAACTCAAGAATAGGGATCTTGCGCTCAAAGACAAGGACACTGAATGTCAGAGAATCCAGCTAGAGAGAGCTAGAGTGGAGACTTCAGCTAGACCAATTGAGAGTGGCAGGTCCCCAGCCACCAAGTTTATGAAAGATTTGGTTGGTGTGTTTGTGGAGGGTTCAGATATCCTCCAATGGATTGAAGCGTTTGAAATGGCTTGTGCAATTCATGATGTAGATAAAAGAGATTGGGCTAAGTGTTTGTTAAGCAGAGTGCCTCAAACTGGATATGACTGTATTCTGAAGCTGAGTGTGGAAGAAAGGGGTCAGTATGAGTGTATGAAGTCTGCTTTGATTGCCAAGTTTGGCAAGACACCTACCCAATACCTTAAAAGGTTCAGGGATTTTAAGAAAAGAGAGAATGTGTCTTGGGTTGACTGGGTGAGTACTGCGCACATGAACATGATGGGGTGGATTGACGGTTACAAGGTGAAAACTTTTGTTGAGTTGTCCCACCTCTTGTTTTTTGAGCATTTTTCTGAAGCCTGTTCACCAGAGCTGCGTCAGTATGTGGCTGACCAGAACATTTTGGACCCCTTTAAGCTGGCTAGGTTGGCTGACAAGTGGGTCTCCCACCGGGTGTCCCCTAAGGACTCCAGTGGGAAGGACAAGGACAAAGAAAAGGGGACCTCTCAGAAAGCTGAGGAGTCCCAAAGGCAATCACAGTCGGGTAAACCAAAACCTTCCTCTCCTAAGACCCAAAAATCTAGTGGGGATAAGTCCTCTGTGGGTGGGAATAAGAGTAGTGGTCCACCTGCTGCAAAGCAGGTTCCCAGTGGTTCCAGTACCGTACCCCGCACTCCTGGCACTTGTTGGGATTGTGGGGCTCTGGATCACAAAAGGGGTGACCCCAAGTGTAAAGGTAAGGCACTTGGAGTACAGGCTGTCAGCCTGACCTACCCTTACCCCGTGGCTGAGGTGGAGGCCACTGTCCTCCCCTCCTCTACAGGAATCACATTTGGTGCTCCGGTAGAGATTTCCTTAGTGTCCCTTGGGGCCTGGGACCAGTACGCAGAAGTACTGGCAACTATCCCGCAGAACACCCGTAGGTTTTTGAGAAGTGTCCTCTTGAATGGCCAGCCTTCTACTGGTTTGAGAGACACTGGGGCAAGCATGACAGTGGTGGACAGGACCCTGCTCAAGCCAGAGGACTATGTAGGTGCTCCTCTGAGAACCACCAGGTTAGCTGGTGGGCCTCCCAAATTATCGCCTGTAGCCCTAGTCACACTCATGATTGGAGACAAGACAGCAAAGCTTCCTGTCCTGGTTCAGGACAATGTCCCTGCTAACATTCTGTTAGGAAATGATCTAGTAGAGTTGGGGTTGATCTCGGATGGTCTTCCCATGACTGCTGCTGCAGTCACTAGGTCACAGGTGACACCGGGTCTGGCTGTGAGTCAGGTACCCGAGCCAAAGGCGAGGCCTAAGGCAAGAAGAAGGAAGACCAAGAAGGCCACCTCTGTGGAGGGAACACCTTCTCTTCCTGCTGTTCCGACAGCACCCATTGGGATCCATGCTCCGGACGGGCTGGGTCCAGTGGAAAACCCAAACTCAACTCCTGTGGGAGAAGAGACAGAAGACTCTCCTGTGGGAGAGGTTCTCAACCCGGAGGATCATCCCGACCTTCAATGCTTGTTAGCTGAAGGGGGACCCTCCCGGGCAGACTTCTGTAAGGGACAGAGAGAGTGCCACTCTCTCGAGGGCCTGAGGAAACAGGCCCTGTCCCAGGCACAAGGTGAAGTGCCTAGGACATTCAAGATTTATTGGGAGAGTGAGCTCCTTGTTAGTGAGCCCACTAAGCCCGAACCTGGTGCCCGCAAGAGGTTGGTGGTACCCCAGGTTTACAGGCCCTTCCTACTGCAGTTGGCGCATGAGGTGCCCTTGGCTGGTCATCTTGGGACCAAGAAGACTAAGCAGAGGCTCTCTGCCCATTTCTACTGGCCACGGATGGGAGTAGAGGTGGAGTCCCACTGCAGGACCTGCCCAACTTGTCAGTTGTCTGGCAAGACTGGAGGCAGGGTCATTGCCCCACTGCAGCCATTACCAGTGGTTGGCACACCATTTGAGAGGGTGGGCATCGACATCGTCGGTCCCCTTGACCCTCCCACTTCAGGTGGACATCGGTTCATCCTGGTCTTGGTAGATCATGCCACCAGGTACCCTGAGGCAATACCCCTTCGGACTGTTACTGCCAAGGTGGTTGCCAGGGCTCTCCTGGGCATTTTCACCCGTGTTGGATTCCCCAAGGAGGTTGTCTCTGACCGAGGATCCAACTTCATGTCTAGTTACATGAAAACCATGTGGAAAGAGTGCGGGGTAACCTACAAGTTCTCCACCTCTTACCACCCCCAGACCAATGGTCTGGTTGAGAGATTTAACAAAACTCTCAAGGGCATGCTAGGTGCTTTGGAAGAGCCCCTAAGGAGGAAATGGGATCTCCTCCTGCCATGCCTGCTGTTTGCTTACAGAGAGGTACCTCAAGAGGGTGTTGGTTTCAGCCCCTTTGAGTTACTCTTTGGACATCCCGTGAGGGGGCCCCTCGCCTTGATCCGAGAAGGCTTGGAAGCCACCCCTCCAGGTCCCGCCAAGCAAGTGGGGGACTATGTGTTAGGCCTCAGGCGGAGGATGACACAAATGATGGGTCAGGCAACAGCAAATCTCAAGGCCAGCCAGGAATTGAATAAGTACTGGCATGACCTGAAAGCTTCGCAAGTGGATTGGACTCCGGGACAGGAAATCCTTGTGATGGAGCCTACCAAGCCTAGAGCTTTGGCAGACAAGTGGACTGGACCCTTCAGGATCATCTCCAAGATGGGCGAAGTCAATTATCTGGTGGACATGGGAGCCTCTGGGGTAGCCCCCCAGGTATTCCATGTCAACAGGCTCAAGCCTTTCCACAGGCGAGCAGAGGTCTCATGTCTCTTGCTAGCTTCAGGGCAAGAAGAGGATGAGAGTGAGCCCCTTCCTGATTTGCTGCATAGCAACCCTCACGATGGCTCAGTGGAGGGAGTACAACTCTCTCCAGATTTGACAACAGAGCAGCAGAGGGCCTGCCGGGCTTTGCTCCAGCAGTATGCCCCTCTGTTTTCACTGACACCGGGCCTTACACCGTGGTGTAAGCACGAAATTGACACTGGTGACAGTGTGCCTGTCAAAAGCAGGAGCTATCGTATGTCAGATACCGTCAAAAACCACATCCAGGCTGAGGTCGCCAAGATGTTGGATCTGGGTGTTATTGAACCCTCCACCAGTCCCTGGTCCAGTCCAGTGGTCCTTGTCCCCAAGGCAAGTTCCCCGGCGGGTACCAAGGATTGGAGGTTCTGTGTGGACTACCGAGGAGTCAATGCCGTCACCAAAACTGACGCGCACCCATTGCCCAGGGCTGATGAGCTCGTGGACACTATAGGTGCTGCCAAATTTGTGAGCACCTTTGACCTTACCTCAGGCTATTGGCAAATAGCTCTGACGGACCATGCCAAGGAAAAGACGGCATTCTCCACACCTGAGGGACTCTACCAGTTTAGGGTCATGCCCTTTGGGTTGAAGAATGCCCCTGCCACCTTCCAGAGATTGGTCAACCATGCGCTCAGTGGGCTGGAAGCCTTTTGTGTGGCTTACTTAGACGACATTGCCGTCTACAGTTCCACCTGGGAAGAGCATTTGACACATCTGGATAAGGTGTTGCAGGCCTTGAAAAGGGCTAACCTCACTATCAAGGCCACCAAGTGCCAGATAGCTCAGGGGAAAGTTACCTATCTTGGTCATGAGGTAGGAGGGGGTCAAATCCAACCTCTCTCCAGTAAAGTACAGGACGTACAGAACTGGGAGACTCCCACTACTCAAACCCAGGTGAGAGCCTTTTTGGGCCTCACTGGGTACTATCGCAATTTCATGGCAGACTATGGAACCATAGCTGCACCCCTGACAGCTCTAACTTCACCCAAACAGCCTAGGAAGGTTAATTGGACTGAAGACTGTCAGAGGGCCTTTGATGGCTTGAAAGAAAGTCTGTGTAGGGCACCTGTGTTGAGTGCGCCTGACTACAGCCGACCCTTTATCGTCCAGACGGATGCCTGCGACACCGGAATTGGAGCTGTCTTGTCCCAGTTAGATGACAAAGGGAGAGAACATCCTATCATATTCATCAGTAGACAACTCAAGGGTAGAGAACTTAGGTGGGCTACTGTTGAAAAGGAATGTTTTAGTATAGTTTGGAGCCTTAGGCGTTTTAGGCCCTACCTTACGGGGTCCACCTTCAAGGTCCAAACAGATCATAAGCCCCTGAAGTGGCTTATGCAGATGAAGGGTGAGAATCCGAAATTGCTCAGGTGGTCGATTAGCCTACAAGGGCTAGACTTCACCATAGAGCACAGACCAGGGAAGAGTCACGATAATGCAGATGGCCTTTCCAGAAGGTATGTTGACCGTCTGGATGAGGGTGTCTATCCCGTGGGAGATTAGGCACCCTCCACCTCAGTCTGGGGGGGACGACTGTGATGCCGGAAATGCATCTGAGGGAGAGGGCCTCTGAATCCTTGTCCTTTTTCTGTTTTTACCGTGTGTTCTGTCATGTTTTCTGCCCAGGAGTCCATGAGGGACTCCTGGCAGTGCAGCTCTCTTTTGGTTTGGTGAACAGACCCATGGGATACCCTTATGGCACCCATGGGTAGGGGTACAACCCTGTGCCCCTAGTGTATGTTTTTGGGCACCTGTGGGTGGCCCACAGAGCAGGGTATGGGCTGGTGGCAGCTCCATGCTAAACTTGACAGGTGCTCTGGGTGTCCTCCATTTTGGGATACCCAGGCCCTGCCATTGGGATCAGTTGATTCCTGATAGAAACAAGATGGCCCCTGTGGCCTCTTGCTTTCTATTGCCTGTTGTCTTGTTTTTCCCAAAGTCCTGGGAAGCCCTGGCTCTGTCCCTTCCCCCTGGCTGGCTGTTGGGTGGAAGTTCCATATATGGTGTTGTTGTGAAGGCCCAGCTAGACTGACTGGAGCCTTCCCAGTGACTGTATGTTATGGGTACCTCCTGTGGGTGGGACCTGGGTGAATGGAGTGTGTGACCAATATACACTCCTTGTTGTGGTTGTCTGGTTTCTGGCATGAGAGACAAAGACTGAGACAGCCCTGCCCGAAACTGGCCTGAATGCAGTGTGTAGTGTTGAATGGCTGGGTACTTGTCCCAATCCACATTCCTTGTTGTGAGTGTCTGAAAGGGAGGAGTGTGGCCTGAATGCACTGTGTGCCTGATTGGCTGACTGACTGCATGAATGCCCTTCTGTGTGATTGACTGCTGTGTGTGTGCCAGCAGTGTGGATGAGAGACAGAATAGTATATCTGGGGACCTCTCACCACTGGAAATTGTTCAGAAGCATTCAGAAGCTGAGTCTCCACTCAAGAGTAACTGGATTTGCTGATCCTCGACGTCCAGCTGGAAGAAGAAGACTTGCTGTGGCATTTGCTTCGACGGAACTGAAGGTTGTCGAAATCGTCGAGGACTGACCCGAGAGAGGACCTGGCTAGGCGCCCTCTTCCCGTGCTCCGAGGGACCATCGAGCACCGCTGAATCTTCGCCGAAGCTCCCTGGACGCCAGACCATCGAAAGGCTGCCGACCGGAGAAGGGGACTGCCGAGGAGACCGAAGTAAAGCACCCGGACATCGACGCTGTCGAAGTCCATTGCCGTCGACCAGGGTTCGCAGGTCTGTGCAACCGCTGGAGGCCCGTCGAAGTTGTGTTGCCCAGCCGTGGGAACCACTTGACGCCGAGCCGCCGACGACCGGAGCCGTCCGCTCCTTGCCTAAGAACATTTGACTCGAAGGACTCCCTCGTCCGCACCGTCGACTGCTTTTGTCCTGCCGGAGAAAGTCGAGGACGACCAACGCGCCGAGGAGAATCCGCCGGTGGGTTTCCCGCCACCTCACGACCCCAAAGACTCGAGCGACTCGACGCCCCTGTTGGGCTACCGTCATTCACAATCTTTGCGGTCCAGAACTAGTGTCGCCGAGGTGCCCCGCACGCCTCTTCCTCGCAGGACGCCGACGTCTCGACGCCGACGAGCACCGCTCGGATCGAAGCCTGCCGCCTCATCGACGCCGTTCTACCCTGTTTGTTGTCGGACGTTCGACGCCCCGTGTCTCCCGCTTGAAAGAGAAGGCATTCAAGAAGGGCCGTCGATTCCCCGACACCGAACACCGAGTTCCTCGACGCTTCTCGACGCCTCTCGACGATCCGTGACTCCTGCTTTAAAGGGGGTCATTCAAGAAGGATCTGTCGACGCCTCTTCGAAGAACTCGACTCCACCAGGTACATTGGGGGGGTAAAAACATTGTAGGAGAGAATAAGACTATTGAACAATATATGGACTGGGCTTGTGTTATATCTCTTTATTTTACAGGTTGCCCAGGTGGGGGGATCTCCACACAGAACTGTGTCCAGTAGCGAGGGCCAGTATTCTGCCTATTGTTTCAACCCTCTGTTATCTCTCCTCTCTCTATTGCTGGTTTCCTTCTTATTGATCTGTGTGCTATTTTAACAGTATTGTGAATGCACTTTAATGAGGTCTAATATTAGTGGTACCACTTTAGAATTGTAGATATTTACCATTATTGATTTTCCTGAGCACAAAGTGCGTTATTGTGATAAGTGTACATAACCTTTGAATATTAATTATATAAAGACTGTGTTTTCAGTAATACAGTGTGTGGACATTCCTTTGTGGGGGCTTGGGGGATACACTGTACTTAAGAACCAGCCTGCATCACCTCCTGAGAAGCTAGGCCTTGATTGCTCGTCCATTGCTACCGTAATCGAGAATCTTGGCTGGGGTCTTCTGTGCCTCTCCTCTACCATATAGAGAGCGGAAGTACAGACCCCCCCACCGGTCTTGACACAAGCCACCGAGGAAAACAGGGAACCCCATGCATTTCCGAAAAGAGGACACCCGTGGGAATCCACAGAGGTATGATTTGCGCACATCGCCCCAGAATTTTGTACCCAGACAGCCCCACAAAGTACTAAATGTGGGGAAAAAAAACACTTTTTCCGCAGATTTCGCTCGACGCACCCATTGAAACACGCCCCCAACAACACATGGCCTACCGTCACGCGTTCCCAGAGGTGTCCCGATGAAAACAGTACCTCACATGTGTGGGTGCACATACCTGGCCGCCAAGGGGAAAGCCTAAAGCACAAGTAACCCCAAGTCTGTTTTCATAGCGAAATCTCAGACATTCTGCCGACCGGCACAACGTACAGATATGGCCCTCGGGTGTCCAAGCCACCGAGGAAAACAGGGAACCCCATGCATTTCCGAAAAGAGGACACCCGTGGGAATCCGCAGAGGTATGATTTGCGCACATCTCCCAGAATTTTTTACCCAGACAGCCCCGCAAAGTCCAAAATGTCGGGAAAAAAATACTTTTTCCGCACATATCGCTCGACGCACCCATTGAAACACGCCCCCAACAACACAGGGCCTACTGTCACGCCTTCCCGCAGGTGTCCCGATGAAAATGGTACCTCACATGTGTGGGTGCACCTACCTGGACGCCAAGGGGAAAGCCTAAAACACTGCTATCCCCCCCAAAGGGTTTGGGGAGGCAACCGACAGATTTAGGCCTGGGGTGCTTCAGCCACCAAGAAAAACAGGAACCCCCATGCATTTCTGAAAAGAAGACACCCGTGGGAATCCGCAGAGGTATGATTTGCGCACATCGGCCCAGAATTTATTACCCAGACAGCCCCGCAAAATCCGAAATGCGGGGAAAAAACGCTTTTTCCGCACATTTCGCTCGACGCACCCATCGAAACACGCCCCCGACAACACATGCCCTACTGTCACGCGTTCCCACACGTGTCCCAATGAAAACGGTACATCACATGTGTGGGTGCACCTACCTGGCCGCCAAGGGGAAAGCCTAAAACACAAGTAACCCCAAGTCTGTTTTCAGAGCGAAATCTCAGACATTTTGCTGACCGGCACAACGTACAGATACGGCCCTCGGGTGTCCAAGCCACCGAGGAAAACTGGGACCCCCATGCATTTCCGAAAAGAGGACACCTGTGGGAATCCGCAGAGGTATGATTTGTGCACATCGCCCAGAATTTTTCACCCAGACAGCCCCGCAAAGTCCGAAATGTCGGGAAAAAAATAATTTTTCAGCACATATCGCTCGACGCACCCATTGAAACACGCCCTCAACAACACATGGCCTACTGTCATGCATTCCCACAGGTGTCCCGATGAAAACGGTACCTCACATGTGTGGGTGCACCCACCTGGCCGCCAAGGGGAAAGCCTAAAACACAAGTAACCCCAAGTCTGTTTTCAGAGTGAAATCTCAGACATTTTGCTGACCGGCACAACGTACAGATATGGCCCTCAGATGTCGAAGCCACCGAGGAAAACAGGGAACCCCATGCATTTCTGAAAAGAGGACACCCCTGGGAATCCGCAGAGGTATGATTTGCGCACATCGCCCCAGATTTTATTACCCAGACAGCCCCGCAAAGTCTGAAATGTCGGGAAAAAACGCTTTTTCCGCACATTTCGCTCGAAGCACCTATTGAAACACACCCCCAACAACACATGGCCTACCGTCACACATTCCCACAGGTGTCCCGATGAAAACGGCACCTCACATGTGTGGGTGCACCCACCTGGCCGCCAAGGGGAAAGCCTTAAACACAAGTAACCCCAAGTCTGTTTTCAGAGCGAAATCTCAGACATTCCGCCGACCGGCACAATGTACAGATATGGCCCTCGGATGTCCAAGCCATCGAGGAAAACAGGGAACCCCATGCATTTCCGAAAAGAGGACACCCGTGGGAATCCGCAGAGGTATGATTTGCGCACATCGCCCCAGATTTTATTACCCAGACAGCCCCGCAAAGTCCGAAATGTGGGTAAAAAAATGTTTTTTCCGCACATTTCGCTCGACGTACCCATCGAAACACGCCCCCAACAACACATGGCCTACCGTCACGCGTTCCCACAGGTGTCCCGATGAAAACAGTACCTCACATGTGTGGGTGCACATACCTGGCCACCAAGGGGAAAGCCTAAAGCACAAGTAACCCCAAGTCTATTTTCATAGCGAAATCTCAGACATTCTGCCGACCGGCACAACGTACAGATATGGCCCTTGGGTGTCCAAGCCACCGAGGAAAACAGGGAACCCCATGCATTTCCGAAAAGAGGACACCCGTGGGAATCCACAGAGGTATGATTTGCGCACATCGCCCCAGAATTTTGTACCCAGACAGCCCCACAAAGTACTAAATGTGGGGAAAAAAAACACTTTTTCCGCAGATTTCGCTCGACGCACCCATTGAAACACGCCCCCAACAACACATGGCCTACCGTCACGCGTTCCCAGAGGTGTCCCGATGAAAACAGTACCTCACATGTGTGGGTGCACATACCTGGCCGCCAAGGGGAAAGCCTAAAGCACAAGTAACCCCAAGTCTGTTTTCATAGCGAAATCTCAGACATTCTGCCGACCGGCACAACGTACAGATATGGCCCTCGGGTGTCCAAGCCACCGAGGAAAACAGGGAACCCCATGCATTTCCGAAAAGAGGACACCCGTGGGAATCCGCAGAGGTATGATTTGCGCACATCTCCCAGAATTTTTTACCCAGACAGCCCCGCAAAGTCCAAAATGTCGGGAAAAAAATACTTTTTCCGCACATGTCGCTCGACGCACCCATTGAAACACGCCCCCAACAACACAGGGCCTACTGTCACGCCTTCCCGCAGGTGTCCCGATGAAAATGGTACCTCACATGTGTGGGTGCACCTACCTGGACGCCAAGGGGAAAGCCTAAAACACTGCTATCCCCACCAAAGGGTTTGGGGAGGCAACCGACAGATTTAGGCCTGGGGTGCTTCAGCCACCAAGAAAAACAGGAACCCCCATGCATTTCTGAAAAGAAGACACCCGTGGGAATCCGCAGAGGTATGATTTGCGCACATCGGCCCAGAATTTATTACCGAGACAGCCCCGCAAAGTCCGAAATGTGGGGAACAAATGATTTTTCCGCACATATCGCTCGACGCACCCATTGAAACACGCCCCCAACAACACAGGGCCTACTGTCACGCCTTCCCGCAGGTGTCCCGATGAAAATGGTACCTCACATGTGTGGGTGCACCTACCTGGACGCCAAGGGGAAAGCCTAAAACACTGCTATCCCCCCCAAAGGGTTTGGGGAGGCAACCGACAGATTTAGGCCTGGGGTGCTTCAGCCACCAAGAGAAACAGGAACCCCCATGCATTTCTGAAAAGAAGACACCCGTGGGAATCCGCAGAGGTATGATTTGCGCACATCGGCCCAGAATTTATTACCCAGACAGCCCCGCAAAATCCGAATTGCGGGGAAAAAACGCTTTTTCCGCACATTTCGCTCGACGCACCCATCGAAACACGCCCCCGACAACACATGCCCTACGGTCACGCGTTCCCACACGTGTCCCAATGAAAACGGTACATCACATGTGTGGGTGCACCTACCTGGCCGCCAAGGGTAAAGCCTAAAACACAAGTAACCCCAAGTCTGTTTTCAGAGCGAAATCTCAGACATTTTGCTGACCGGCACAACATACAGATACGGCCCTCGGGTGTCCAAGCCACCGAGGAAAACAGGGACCCCCATGCATTTCCGAAAAGAGGACACCTGTGGGAATCCGCAGAGGTATGATTTGTGCACATCGCCCAGAATTTTTTACCCAGACAGCCCTGCAAAGTCCGAAATGTCGGGAAAAAAATAATTTTTCAGCACATATCGCTCGACGCACCCATTGAAACACGCCCCCAACAACACATGGCCTACTGTCATGCATTCCCACAGGTGTCCCGATGAAAACGGTACCTCACATGTGTGGGTGCACCCACCTGGCCGCCAAGGGGAAAGCCTAAAACACAAGTAACCCCAAGTCTGTTTTCAGAGTGAAATCTCAGACATTTTGCTGACCGGCACAACGTACAGATATGGCCCTCGGATGTCGAAGCCACCGAGGAAAACAGGGAACCCCATGCATTTCCGAAAAGAGGACACCCCTGGGAATCCGCAGAGGTATGATTTGCGCACATCGCCCCAGATTTTATTACCCAGACAGCCCCGCAAAGTCTGAAATGTCGGGAAAAAACGCTTTTTCCGCACATTTCGCTCGAAGCACCTATTGAAACACACCCCCAACAACACATGGCCTACCGTCACACATTCCCACAGGTGTCCCGATGAAAACGGTACCTCACATGTGTGGGTGCACCCACCTGGCCGCCAAGGGGAAAGCCTTAAACACAAGTAACCCCAAGTCTGTTTTCAGAGCGAAATCTCAGACATTCCGCCGACCGGCACAATGTACAGATATGGCCCTCGGGTGTCCAAGCCATCGAGGAAAACAGGGAACCCCATGCATTTCCGAAAAGAGGACACCCGTGGGAATGCGCAGAGGTATGATTTGCGCACATCGCCCCAGATTTTATTACCCAGACAGCCCCGCAAAGTCCGAAATGTGGGTAAAAAAATGCTTTTTCGGCACATTTCGCTCGACGTACCCATCGAAACACGCCCCCAACAACACATGGCCTACCGTCACGCGTTCCCACAGGTGTCCCGATGAAAACAGTACCTCACATGTGTGGGTGCACATACCTGGCCACCAAGGGGAAAGCCTAAAGCACAAGTAACCCCAAGTCTATTTTCATAGCGAAATCTCAGACATTCTGCCGACCGGCACAACGTACAGATATGGCCCTTGGGTGTCCAAGCCACCGAGGAAAACAGGGAACCCCATGCATTTCCAAAAAGAGGACACCCGTGGGAATCCACAGAGGTATGATTTGCGCACATCGCCCCAGAATTTTGTACCCAGACAGCCCCACAAAGTACTAAATGTGGGGAAAAAAAACACTTTTTCCGCAGATTTCGCTTGACGCACCCATTGAAACACGCCCCCAACAACACATGGCCTACCGTCACGCGTTCCCAGAGGTGTCCCGATGAAAACAGTACCTCACATGTGTGGGTGCACATACCTGGCCGCCAAGGGGAAAGCCTAAAGCACAAGTAACCCCAAGTCTGTTTTCATAGCGAAATCTCAGACATTCTGCCGACCGGCACAACGTACAGATATGGCCCTCGGGTGTCCAAGCCACCGAGGAAAACAGGGAACCCCCATGCATTTCTGAAAAGAAGACACCCGTGGGAATCCGCAGAGGTATGATTTGCGCACATCGGCCCAGAATTTATTACCGAGACAGCCCCGCAAAGTCCGAAATGTGGGGAACAAATGATTTTTCTGCACATTTCGCTCGACGCACCCATCGAAACACGCCCCCAACAACACATTCCCTACTGTCAGGCGTTCCCACAGGTGTCCCAATGAAAACTGTACCTCACATGTGTGGGTGCACCTACCTGGCCGCCAAGGGGAAAGCCTAAAACACAAGTAACACCAAGTCTGTTTTCAGAGTGAAATCTCAGACATTTTGCTGACCGGCACAACGTACAGATATGGCCCTCGGATGTCGAAGCCACCGAGGAAAACAGAGAACCCCATGCATTTCCGAAAAGAGGACACCCCTGGGAATCCGCAGAGGTATGATTTGCGCACATCGCCCCAGATTTTATTACCCAGACAGCCCCGCAAAGTCTGAAATGTCGGGAAAAACGCTTTTTCCGCACATTTTGCTCGAAGCACCTATTGAAACACGCCCCCAACAACACATGGCCTACTGTCACACATTCCCACAGGTGTCCCGATGAAAACGGTACCTCACATGTGTGGGTGCACCTACCTGGCCGCCAAGGGGAAAGCCTTAAACACAAGTAACCCCAAGTCTGTTTTCAGAGCGAAATCTCAGACATTCTGCCGACCGGCACAATGTACAGATATGGGCCTCGGGTGTCCAAGCCATCGAGGAAAACAGGGAACCCCATGCATTTCCGAAAAGAGGACACCCGTGGGAATCCACAGAGGTATGATTTGCGCACATCGCCCCAGATTTTATTACCCAGACAGCCCCGCAAAGTCCAAAATGTGGGTAAAAAAATGCTTTTTCCGCACATTTCACTCGACTCACCCATCGAAACATGCCCCCAACAACACATGGCCTACCGTCACGCATTCCCACAGGTGTCCCGATGAAAACAGTACCTCACATGTGTGGGTGCACCTACCTGGCCGCCAAGGGGAAAGCCTAAAACACAAGTAACCCCAAGTCTGTTTTCAGAGCGACATCTCAGACATTCTGCCGACCGGCACAACGTACAGATATGGGCCTCGGGTGTCCAACCCACCGAGGGAAACAGGTAACCCCATGCATTTCCGAAAAGAGGACACCCGTGGGAATCCGCAGAGGTATGATTTGCGCACATCGCCCCAGATTTTATTACCCAGACAGCCCCGCAAAGTCCGAAATGTCAGGAAGAAAATGCTTTTTCCGCACATTTCGCTCGAAGCACCCATTGAAACACGCCCCCAAAAACATATGGCCTACCGTCACACGTTTCCACAGGTGTCCCGATAAAAACGGTACCTCACATGTGTGGGTGCACCTACCTGGCCGCCAAGGGGAAAGCCTGAAACACAAGTAACCCCAAGTCTGTTTTCAGAGTGAAATCTCAGACATTCTGCCAACCGGCACAACGTACAGATATGGGCCTCGGGTGTCCAAGCCACCGAGGAAAACAGGGAACCCCATGCATTTCCGAAAAGAGGACACCCGTGGGAATCCGCAGAGGTATGATTTGCGCACATCGCCCCAGATTTTATTACCCAGACAGCCCCGCAAAGTCCGAAATGTCAGGAAAAAAGCACTTTTTCCGCACATTTTGCTCGACGCACCCATCTTAACATGCCCCCAACAACACATGGCCTACCATCACGCGTTCCCACAGGTGTCCCGATGAAAACGCTACCTCACATGTGTGGGTGCACCTACCTGGCCGCCAAGGGGAAAGCCTAAAACACAAGTAACCCCAAGTCTGTTTTCAGAGCGAAATCTCAGACATTCTGCCGACCGGCACAACGTACAGATATGACCCTTGGGTGTCCAAGCCACCGAGGAAAACAGGGAACCCCATGCATTTCCGAAAAGAGGACTCCCGTGGGAATCCACAGAGGTATGATTTGCGCACATCGCCCCAGAATTTTGTACCCAGACAGCCCCGCAAAGTCCGAAATGTGGGGAAAAAAACACTTTTTCCGCAGATTTCGCTCGACGCACCCATCGAAACACGCCCCCAACAACACATGGCCTACCGTCACGCGTTCCCACAGGTGTCCCGATGAAAACAGTACCTCACATGTGTGGGTGCACATACCTGGCCACCAAGGAGAAAGCCTAAAGCACAAGTAACCCCAAGTCTATTTTCATAGCGAAATCTCAGACATTCTGCCGACCGGCACAACGTACAGATATGGCCCTTGGGTGTCCAAGCCACCGAGGAAAACAGGGAACCCCATGCATTTCCGAAAAGAGGACACCCGTGGGAATCCACAGAGGTATGATTTGCGCACATCGCCCCAGAATTTTGTACCCAGACAGCCCCACAAAGTACTAAATGTGGGGAAAAAAAACACTTTTTCCGCAGATTTCGCTCGACGCACCCATTGAAACACGCCCCCAACAACACATGGCCTACCGTCACGCGTTCCCAGAGGTGTCCCGATGAAAACAGTACCTCACATGTGTGGGTGCACATACCTGGCCGCCAAGGGGAAAGCCTAAAGCACAAGTAACCCCAAGTCTGTTTTCATAGCGAAATCTCAGACATTCTGCCGACCGGCACAACGTACAGATATGGCCCTCGGGTGTCCAAGCCACCGAGGAAAACAGGGAACCCCATGCATTTCCAAAAAGAGGACACCCGTGGGAATCCGCAGAGGTATGATTTGCGCACATCTCCCAGAATTTTTTACCCAGACAGCCCCGCAAAGTCCAAAATGTCGGGAAAAAAATACTTTTTCCGCACATATCGCTCGACGCACCCATTGAAACACGCCCCCAACAACACAGGGCCTACTGTCACGCCTTCCCGCAGGTGTCCCGATGAAAATGGTACCTCACATGTGTGGGTGCACCTACCTGGACGCCAAGGGGAAAGCCTAAAACACTGCTATCCCCACCAAAGGGTTTGGGGAGGCAACCGACAGATTTAGGCCTGGGGTGCTTCAGCCACCAAGAAAAACAGGAACCCCCATGCATTTCTGAAAAGAAGACACCCGTGGGAATCCGCAGAGGTATGATTTGCGCACATCGGCCCAGAATTTATTACCGAGACAGCCCCGCAAAGTCCGAAATGTGGGGAACAAATGATTTTTCTGCACATTTCGCTCGACGCACCCATCGAAACACGCCCCCAACAACACATTCCCTACTGTCAGGCGTTCCCACAGGTGTCCCAATGAAAACTGTACCTCACATGTGTGGGTGCACCTACCTGGCCGCCAAGGGGAAAGCCTAAAACACAAGTAACACCAAGTCTGTTTTCAGAGTGAAATCTCAGACATTTTGCTGACCGGCACAACGTACAGATATGGCCCTCGGATGTCGAAGCCACCGAGGAAAACAGAGAACCCCATGCATTTCCGAAAAGAGGACACCCCTGGGAATCCGCAGAGGTATGATTTGCGCACATCGCCCCAGATTTTATTACCCAGACAGCCCCGCAAAGTCTGAAATGTCGGGAAAAACGCTTTTTCCGCACATTTCGCTCGAAGCACCTATTGAAACACGCCCCCAACAACACATGGCCTACCGTCACACATTCCCACAGGTGTCCCGATGAAAACGGTACCTCACATGTGTGGGTGTACCTACCTGGCCGCCAAGGGGAAAGCCTTAAACACAAGTAACCCCAAGTCTGTTTTCAGAGCGAAATCTCAGACATTCTGCCGACCGGCACAATGTACAGATATGGCCCTCGGGTGTCCAAGCCATCGAGGAAAACAGGGAACCCCATGCATTTCCGAAAAGAGGACACCCGTGGGAATCCACAGAGGTATGATTTGCGCACATCGCCCCAGATTTTATTACCCAGACAGCCCCGCAAAGTCCAAAATGTGGGTAAAAAAATGCTTTTTCCGCACATTTCACTCGACGCACCCATCGAAACATGCCCCCAACAACACATGGCCTACCGTCACGCATTCCCACATGTGTCCCGATGAAAACAGTACCTCACATGTGTGGGTGCACCTACCTGGCCGCCAAGGGGAAAGCCTAAAACACAAGTAACCCCAAGTCTGTTTTCAGAGCGACATCTCAGACATTCTGCCGACCTGCGCAATGTACAGATATGGCCCTCGGGTGTCCAAGCCACCGAGGAAAACAGGTAACCCCATGCATTTCCGAAAAGAGGACACCCGTGGGAATCCGCAGATGTATGATTTGCGCACATCGCCCCAGATTTTATTACCCAGACAGCCCCGCAAAGTCCGAAATGTCAGGAAGAAAATGCTTTTTCCGCACATTTCGCTCGAAGCACCCATTGAAACACGCACCCAAAAACATATGGCCTACCGTCACACGTTTCCACAGGTGTCCCGATGAAAACGGTACCTCACATGTGTGGGTGCACCTACCTGGCCGCCAAGGGGAAAGCCTGAAACACAAGTAACCCCAAGTCTGTTTTCAGAGTGAAATCTCAGACATTCTGCCGACCGGCACAACGTACAGATATGGGCCTCGGGTGTCCAAGCCACTGAGGAAAACAGGGAACCCCATGCATTTCCGAAAAGAGGACACCCGTGGGAATCCGCAGAGGCATGATTTGCGCACATCGCCCCAGATTTTATTACCCAGGCAGCCCCGCAAAGTCCGAAATGTCAGGAAAAAAGCACTCTTTTTCCGCACATTTTGCTCGACGCACCCATCTTAACATGCCCCCAACAACACATGGCCTACCGTCACGCGTTCCCACAGGTGTCCCGATGAAAACGGTACCTCACATGTGTGGGTGCACCTACCTGGCCGCCAAGGGGAAAGCCTAAAACACTGCTATCCCCACCAAAGGGTTTGGGGAGGCAACCGACAGATTTAGGCCTGGGGTGCTTCAGCCACCAAGAAAAACAGGAACCCCCATGCATTTCTGAAAAGAAGACACCCGTGGGAATCCGCAGAGGTATGATTTGCGCACATCGGCCCAGAATTTATTACCGAGACAGCCCCACAAAGTCCGAAATGTGGGGAACAAATGATTTTTCTGCACATTTCGCTCGACGCACCCATCGAAACACGCCCCCAACAACACATTCCCTACTGTCAGGCGTTCCCACAGGTGTCCCAATGAAAACTGTACCTCACATGTGTGGGTGCACCTACCTGGCCGCCAAGGGGAAAGCCTAAAACACAAGTAACACCAAGTCTGTTTTCAGAGTGAAATCTCAGACATTTTGCTGACCGGCACAACGTACAGATATGGCCCTCGGATGTCGAAGCCACTGAGGAAAACAGAGAACCCCATGCATTTCCGAAAAGAGGACACCCCTGGGAATCCGCAGAGGTATGATTTGCGCACATCGCCCCAGATTTTATTACCCAGACAGCCCCGCAAAGTCTGAAATGTCGGGAAAAACGCTTTTTCCGCACATTTCGCTCGAAGCACCTATTGAAACACGCCCCCAACAACACATGGCCTACCGTCACACATTCCCACAGGTGTCCCGATGAAAACGGTACCTCACATGTGTGGGTGCACCTACCTGGCCGCCAAAGGGAAAGCCTTAAACACAAGTAACCCCAAGTCTGTTTTCAGAGCGAAATCTCAGACATTCTGCCGACCGGCACAATGTACAGATATGGCCCTCGGGTGTCCAAGCCATCGAGGAAAACAGGGAACCCCATGCATTTCCGAAAAGAGGACACCCGTGGGAATCCACAGAGGTATGATTTGCGCACATCGCCCCAGATTTTATTACCCAGACAGCCCCGCAAAGTCCAAAATGTGGGTAAAAAAATGCTTTTTCCGCACATTTCACTCGACGCACCCATCGAAACATGCCCCCAACAACACATGGCCTACCGTCACGCATTCCCACAGGTGTCCCGATGAAAACAGTACCTCACATGTGTGGGTGCACCTACCTGGCCGCCAAGGGGAAAGCCTAAAACACAAGTAACCCCAAGTCTGTTTTCAGAGCGACATCTCAGACATTCTGCCGACCGGCACAATGTACAGATATGGCCCTCGGGTGTCCAAGCCACCGAGGAAAACAGGTAACCCCATGCATTTACGAAAAGAGGACACCCGTGGGAATCCGCAGATGTATGATTTGCGCACATCGCCCCAGATTTTATTACCCAGACAGCCCCGCAAAGTCCGAAATGTCAGGAAGAAAATGCTTTTTCCGCACATTTCGCTCGAAGCACCCATTGAAACACGCCCCCAAAAACATATGGCCTACCGTCACACGTTTCCACAGGTGTCCCGATGAAAACGGTACCTCACATGTGTGGGTGCACCTACCTGGCCGCCAAGGGGAAAGCCTGAAACACAAGTAACCCCAAGTCTGTTTTCAGAGTGAAATCTCAGACATTCTGCCGACCGGCACAACGTACAGATATGGGCCTCGGGTGTCCAAGCCACCGAGGAAAACAGGGAACCCCATGCATTTCCGAAAAGAGGACACCCGTGGGAATCCGCAGAGGTATGATTTGCGCACATCGCCCCAGATTTTATTACCCAGACAGCCCCGCAAAGTCCGAAATGTCAGGAAAAAAGCACTTTTTCCGCACATTTTGCTCGACGCACCCATCTTAACATGCCCCCAACAACACATGGCCTACCGTCACGCGTTCCCACAGGTGTCCCGATGAAAACGGTACCTCACATGTGTGGGTGCACCTACCTGGCCGCCAAGGGGAAAGCCTAAAACACAAGTAACCCCAAGTCTGTTTTCAGAGCGAAATCTCAGACATTCTGCCGACCGGCACAACGTACAGATATGACCCTTGGGTGTCCAAGCCACCGAGGAAAACAGGGAACCCCATGCATTTCCGAAAAGAGGACTCCCGTGGGAATCCACAGAGGTATGATTTGCGCACATCGCCCCAGAATTTTGTACCCAGACAGCCCCGCAAAGTCCGAAATGTGGGGAAAAAAACACTTTTTCCGCAGATTTCGCTCGACGCACCCATCGAAACACGCCCCCAACAACACATGGCCTACCGTCACGCGTTCCCACAGGTGTCCCGATGAAAACAGTACCTCACATGTGTGGGTGCACATACCTGGCCACCAAGGGGAAAGCCTAAAGCACAAGTAACCCCAAGTCTATTTTCATAGCGAAATCTCAGACATTCTGCCGACCGGCACAACGTACAGATATGGCCCTTGGGTGTCCAAGCCACCGAGGAAAACAGGGAACCCCATGCATTTCCGAAAAGAGGACACCCGTGGGAATCCACAGAGGTATGATTTGCGCACATCGCCCCAGAATTTTGTACCCAGACAGCCCCACAAAGTACTAAATGTGGGGAAAAAAAACACTTTTTCCGCAGATTTCGCTCGACGCACCCATTGAAACACGCCCCCAACAACACATGGCCTACCGTCACGCGTTCCCAGAGGTGTCCCGATGAAAACAGTACCTCACATGTGTGGGTGCACATACCTGGCCGCCAAGGGGAAAGCCTAAAGCACAAGTAACCCCAAGTCTGTTTTCATAGCGAAATCTCAGACATTCTGCCGACCGGCACAACGTACAGATATGGCCCTCGGGTGTCCAAGCCACCGAGGAAAACAGGGAACCCCATGCATTTCCGAAAAGAGGACACCCGTGGGAATCCGCAGAGGTATGATTTGCGCACATCTCCCAGAATTTTTTACCCAGACAGCCCCGCAAAGTCCAAAATGTCGGGAAAAAAATACTTTTTCCGCACATATCGCTCGACGCACCCATTGAAACACGCCCCCAACAACACAGGGCCTACTGTCACGCCTTCCCGCAGGTGTCCCGATGAAAATGGTACCTCACATGTGTGGGTGCACCTACCTGGACGCCAAGGGGAAAGCCTAAAACACTGCTATCCCCACCAAAGTGTTTGGGGAGGCAACCGACAGATTTAGGCCTGGGGTGCTTCAGCCACCAAGAAAAACAGGAACCCCCATGCATTTCTGAAAAGAAGACACCCGTGGGAATCCGCAGAGGTATGATTTGCGCACATCGGCCCAGAATTTATTACCGAGACAGCCCCGCAAAGTCCGAAATGTGGGGAAGAAATGATTTTTCTGCACATTTCGCTCGACGCACCCATCGAAACACGCCCCCAACAACACATTCCCTACTGTCAGGCGTTCCCACAGGTGTCCCAATGAAAACTGTACCTCACATGTGTGGGTGCACCTACCTGGCCGCCAAGGGGAAAGCCTAAAACACAAGTAACACCAAGTCTGTTTTCAGAGTGAAATCTCAGACATTTTGCTGACCGGCACAACGTACAGATATGGCCCTCGGATGTCGAAGCCACCGAGGAAAACAGAGAACCTCATGCATTTCCGAAAAGAGGACACCCCTGGGAATCTGCAGAGGTATGATTTGCGCACATCGCCCCAGATTTTATTACCCAGACAGCCCCGCAAAGTCTGAAATGTCGGGAAAAACGCTTTTTCCGCACATTTCGCTCGAAGCACCTATTGAAACACGCCCCCAACAACACATGGCCTACCGTCACACATTCCCGCAGGTGTCCCGATGAAAACGGTACCTCACATGTGTGGGTGCACCTACCTGGCCGCCAAGGGGAAAGCCTTAAACACAAGTAACCCCAAGTCTGTTTTCAGAGCGAAATCTCAGACATTCTGCCGACCGGCACAATGTACAGATATGGCCCTCGGGTGTCCAAGCCATCGAGGAAAACAGGGAACCCCATGCATTTCCGAAAAGAGGACACCCGTGGGAATCCACAGAGGTATGATTTGCGGACATCGCCCCAGATTTTATTACCCAGACAGCCCCGCAAAGTCCAAAATGTGGGTAAAAAAATGCTTTTTCCGCACATTTCACTCGACGCACCCATCGAAACATGCCCCCAACAACACATGGCCTACCGTCACGCATTCCCACAGGTGTCCCGATGAAAACAGTACCTCACATGTGTGGGTGCACCTACCTGGCCGCCAAGGGGAAAGCCTAAAACACAAGTAACCCCAAGTCTGTTTTCAGAGCGACATCTCAGACATTCTGCCGACCGGCACAACGTACAGATATGGGCCTCGGGTGTCCAAGCCACCGAGGAAAACAGGGAACCCCATGCATTTCCGAAAAGAGGACACCCGTGGGAATCCGCAGAGGTATGATTTGCGCACATCGCCCCAGATTTTATTACCCAGACAGCCCCGCAAAGTCCGAAATGTCAGGAAAAAAGCACTTTTTCCGCACATTTTGCTCGACGCACCCATCTTAACATGCCCCCAACAACACATGGCCTACCGTCACGCGTTCCCACAGGTGTCCCGATGAAAACGGTACCTCACATGTGTGGGTGCACCTACCTGGCCGCCAAGGGGAAAGCCTAAAACACAAGTAACCCCAAGTCTGTTTTCAGAGCGAAATCTCAGACATTCTGCCGACCGGCACAACGTACAGATATGACCCTTGGGTGTCCAAGCCACCGAGGAAAACAGGGAACCCCATGCATTTCCGAAAAGAGGACTCCCAAGGGAATCCACAGAGGTATGATTTGCGCACATCGCCCCAGAATTTTGTACCCAGACAGCCCCACAAAGTACTAAATGTGGGGAAAAAAAACACTTTTTCCGCAGATTTCGCTCGACGCACCCATTGAAACACACCCCCAACAACACATGGCCTACCGTCACGCGTTCCCAGAGGTGTCCCGATGAAAACAGTACCTCACATGTGTGGGTGCACATACCTGGCCGCCAAGGGGAAAGCCTAAAGCACAAGTAACCCCAAGTCTGTTTTCATAGCGAAATCTCAGACATTCTGCCGACCGGCACAACGTACAGATATGGCCCTCGGGTGTCCAAGCCACCGAGGAAAACAGGGAACCCCATGCATTTCCGAAAAGAGGACACCCGTGGGAATCCGCAGAGGTATGATTTGCGCACATCTCCCAGAATTTTTTACCCAGACAGCCCCGCAAAGTCCAAAATGTCGGGAAAAAAATACTTTTTCCGCACATATCGCTCGACGCACCCATTGAAACACGCCCCCAACAACACAGGGCCTACTGTCACGCCTTCCCGCAGGTGTCCCGATGAAAATGGTACTTCACATGTGTGGGTGCACCTACCTGGACGCCAAGGGGAAAGCCTAAAACACTGCTATCCCCACCAAAGGGTTTGGGGAGGCAACCGACAGATTTAGGCCTGGGGTGCTTCAGCCACCAAGAAAAACAGGAACCCCCATGCATTTCTGAAAAGAAGACACCCGTGGGAATCCGCAGAGGTATGATTTGCGCACATCGGCCCAGAATTTATTACCGAGACAGCCCCGCAAAGTCCGAAATGTGGGGAACAAATTATTTTTCTGCACATTTCGCTCGACGCACCCATCGAAACACGCCCCCAACAACACATTCCCTACTGTCAGGCGTTCCCACAGGTGTCCCAATGAAAACTGTACCTCACATGTGTGGGTGCACCTACCTGGCCGCCAAGGGGAAAGCCTAAAACACAAGTAACACCAAGTCTGTTTTCAGAGTGAAATCTCAGACATTTTGCTGACCGGCACAACGTACAGATATGGCCCTCGGATGTCGAAGCCACCGAGGAAAACAGAGAACCCCATGCATTTCCGAAAAGAGGACACCCCTGGGAATCCGCAGAGGTATGATTTGCGCACATCGCCCCAGATTTTATTACCCAGACAGCCCCGCAAAGTCTGAAATGTCGGGAAAAACGCTTTTTCCGCACATTTCGCTCGAAGCACCTATTGAAACACGCCCCCAACAACACATGGCCTACCGTCACACATTCCCACAGGTGTCCCGATGAAAACGGTACCTCACATGTGTGGGTGCACCTACCTGGCCGCCAAGGGGAAAGCCTTAAACACAAGTAACCCCAAGTCTGTTTTCAGAGCGAAATCTCAGACATTCTGCCGACCGGCACAATGTACAGATATGGCCCTCGGGTGTCCAAGCGATCGAGGAAAACAGGGAACCCCATGCATTTCCGAAAAGAGGACACCCGTGGGAATCCACAGAGGTATGATTTGCGCACATCGCCCCAGATTTTATTACCCAGACAGCCCCGCAAAGTCCAAAATGTGGGTAAAAAAATGCTTTTTCCGCACATTTCACTCGACGCACCCATCGAAAACATGCCCCCAACAACACATGGCCTACCGTCACGCATTCCCACAGGTGTCCCGATGAAAACAGTACCTCACATGTGTGGGTGCACCTACCTGGCCGCCAAGGGGAAAGCCTAAAACACAAGTAACCCCAAGTCTGTTTTCAGAGCGACATCTCAGACATTCTGCCGACCGGCACAACGTACAGATATGGGCCTCGGGTGTCCAAGCCACCGAGGAAAACAGGTAACCCCATGCATTTCCGAAAAGAGGACACCCGTGGGAATCCGCAGAGGTATGATTTGCGCACATCGCCCCAGATTTTATTACCCAGACAGCCCCGCAAAGTCCGAAATGTCAGGAAGAAAATGCTTTTTCCGCACATTTCGCTCGAAGCACCCATTGAAACACGCCCCCAAAAACATATGGCCTACCGTCACACGTTTCCACAAGTGTCCCGATGAAAACGGTACCTCACATGTGTGGGTGCACCTACCTGGCCGCCAAGGGGAAAGCCTGAAACACAAGTAACCCCAAGTCTGTTTTCAGAGTGAAATCTCAGACATTCTGCCGACCGGCACAACGTACAGATATGGGCCTCGGGTGTCCAAGCCACCGAGGAAAACAGGGAACCCCATGCATTTCCGAAAAGAGGACACCCGTGGGAATCCGCAGAGGTATGATTTGCGCACATCGCCCCAGATTTTATTACCCAGACAGCCCCGCAAAGTCCGAAATGTCAGGAAAAAAGCACTTTTTCCGCACATTTTGCTCGACGCACCCATCTTAACATGCCCCCAACAACACATGGCCTACCGTCACGCATTCCCACAGGTGTCCCGATGAAAACGGTACCTCACATGTGTGGGTGCACCTACCTGGCCGCCAAGGGGAAAGCCTAAAACACAAGTAACCCCAAGTCTGTTTTCAGAGCGAAATCTCAGACATTCTGCCGACCGGCACAACGTACAGATATGACCCTTGGGTGTCAAAGCCACCGAGGAAAACAGGGAACCCCATGCATTTCCGAAAAGAGGACTCCCGTGGGAATCCACAGAGGTATGATTTGCGCACATCGCCCAAGAATTTTGTACCCAGACAGCCCCGCAAAGTCCGAAATGTGGGGAAAAAAACACTTTTTCCGCAGATTTCGCTCGACGCACCCATCGAAACACGCCCCCAACAACACATGGCCTACCGTCACGCGTTCCCACAGGTGTCCCGATGAAAACAGTACCTCACATGTGTGGGTGCACATACCTGGCCACCAAGGGGAAAGCCTAAAGCACAAGTAACCCCAAGTCTATTTTCATAGCGAAATCTCAGACATTCTGCCGACCGGCACAACGTACAGATATGGCCCTTGGGTGTCCAAGCCACCGAGGAAAACAGGGAACCCCATGCATTTCCGAAAAGAGGACACCCGTGGGAATCCACAGAGGTATGATTTGCGCACATCGCCCCAGAATTTTGTACCCAGACAGCCCCACAAAGTACTAAATGTGGGGAAAAAAAACACTTTTTCCGCAGATTTCGCTCGACGCACCCATTGAAACACGGCCCCAACAACACATGGTCTACCGTCACGCGTTCCCAGAGGTGTCCCGATGAAAACAGTACCTCACATGTGTGGGTGCACATACCTGGCCGCCAAGGGGAAAGCCTAAAGCACAAGTAACCCCAAGTCTGTTTTCATAGCGAAATCTCAGACATTCTGCCGACCGGCACAACGTACAGATATGGCCCTCGGGTGTCCAAGCCACCGAGGAAAACAGGGAACCCCATGCATTTCCGAAAAGAGGACACCCGTGGGAATCCGCAGAGGTATGATTTGCGCACATCTCCCAGAATTTTTTACCCAGACAGCCCCGCAAAGTCCAAAATGTCGGGAAAAAAATACTTTTTCCGCACATATCGCTCGACGCACCCATTGAAACACGCCCCCAACAACACAGGGCCTACTGTCACGCCTTCCCGCAGGTGTCCCGATGAAAATGGTACCTCACATGTGTGGGTGCACCTACCTGGACGCCAAGGGGAAAGCCTAAAACACTGCTATCCCCACCAAAGGGGTTGGGGAGGCAACCGACAGATTTAGGCCTGGGGTGCTTCAGCCACCAAGAAAAACAGGAACCCCCATGCATTTCTGAAAAGAAGACACCCGTGGGAATCCGCAGAGGTATGATTTGCGCACATCGGCCCAGAATTTATTACCGAGACAGCCCCGCAAAGTCCGAAATGTGGGGAACAAATGATTTTTCTGCACATTTCGCTCGACGCACCCATCGAAACACGCCCCCAACAACACATTCCCTACTGTCAGGCGTTCCCACAGGTGTCCCAATGAAAACTGTACCTCACATGTGTGGGTGCACCTACCTGGCCGCCAAGGGGAAAGCCTAAAACACAAGTAACACCAAGTCTGTTTTCAGAGTGAAATCTCAGACATTTTGCTGACCGGCACAACGTACAGATATGGCCCTCGGATGTCGAAGCCACCGAGGAAAACAGAGAACCTCATGCATTTCCGAAAAGAGGACACCCCTGGGAATCCGCAGAGGTATGATTTGCGCACATCGCCCCAGATTTTATTACCCAGACAGCCCCGCAAAGTCTGAAATGTCGGGAAAAACGCTTTTTCCGCACATTTCGCTCGAAGCACCTATTGAAACACGCCCCCAACAACACATGGCCTACCGCCACACATTCCCGCAGGTGTCCCGATGAAAACGGTACCTCACATGTGTGGGTGCACCTACCTGGCCGCCAAGGGGAAAGCCTTAAACACAAGTAACCCCAAGTCTGTTTTCAGAGCGAAATCTCAGACATTCTGCCGACCGGCACAATGTACAGATATGGCCCTCGGGTGTCCAAGCCATCGAGGAAAACAGGGAACCCCATGCATTTCCGAAAAGAGGACACCCGTGGAAATCCACAGAGGTATGATTTGCGCACATCGCCCCAGATTTTATTACCCAGACAGCCCCGCAAAGTCCAAAATGTGGGTAAAAAAATGCTTTTTCCGCACATTTCACTCGACGCACCCATCGAAACATGCCCCCAACAACACATGGCCTACCGTCACGCATTCCCACAGGTGTCCCGATGAAAACAGTACCTCACATGTGTGGGTGCACCTACCTGGCCGCCAAGGGGAAAGCCTAAAACACAAGTAACCCCAAGTCTGTTTTCAGAGCGACATCTCAGACATTCTGCCGACCGGCACAATGTACAGATATGGGCCTCGGGTGTCCAAGCCACCGAGGAAAACAGGTAACCCCATGCATTTCCGAAAAGAGGACACCCGTGGGAATCCGCAGAGGTATGATTTGCGCACATCGCCCCAGATTTTATTACCCAGACAGCCCCGCAAAGTCCGAAATGTCAGGAAGAAAATGCTTTTTCCGCACATTTCGCTCGAAGCACCCATTGAAACACGCCCCCAAAAACATATGGCCTACCGTCACACGTTTCCACAGGTGTCCCGATGAAAACGGTACCTCACATGTGTGGGTGCACCTACCTGGCCGCCAAGGGGAAAGCCTGAAACACAAGTAACCCCAAGTCTGTTTTCAGAGTGAAATCTCAGACATTCTGCCGACCGGCACAACGTATAGATATGGGCCTCGGGTGTCCAAGCCACAGAGGAAAACAGGGAACCCCATGCATTTCCGAAAAGAGGACACCCGTGGGAATCCGCAGAGGTATGATTTGCGCACATCGCCCCAGATTTTATTACCCAGACAGCCCCGCAAAGTCCGAAATGTCAGGAAAAAAGCACTTTTTCCGCACATTTTGCTCGGCGCACCCATCTTAACATGCCCCCAACAACACATGGCCTACCGTCACGCGTTCCCACAGGTGTCCCGATGAAAACGGTACCTCACATGTGTGGGTGCACCTACCTGGCCGCCAAGGGGAAAGCCTAAAACACAAGTAACCCCAAGTCTGTTTTCAGAGCGAAATCTCAGACATTCTGCCGACCGGCACAACGTACAGATATGACCCTTGGGTGTCCAAGCCACCGAGGAAAACAGGGAACCCCATGCATTTCCGAAAAGAGGACTCCCGTGGGAATCCACAGAGGTATGATTTGCGCACATCGCCCCAGAATTTTGTACCCAGACAGCCCCGCAAAGTCCGAAATGTGGGGAAAAAAACACTTTTTCCGCAGATTTCGCTCGACGCACCCATCGAAACACGCCCCCAACAACACATGGCCTACCGTCACGCGTTCCCACAGGTGTCCCGATGAAAACAGTACCTCACATGTGTGGGTGCACATACCTGGCCACCAAGGGGAAAGCCTAAAGCACAAGTAACCCCAAGTCTATTTTCATAGCGAAATCTCAGACATTCTGCCGACCGGCACAATGTACAGATATGGCCCTTGGGTGTCCAAGCCACCGAGGAAAACAGGGAACTCCATGCATTTCCGAAAAGAGGACACCCGTGGGAATCCACAGAGGTATGATTTGCGCACATCGCCCCAGAATTTTGTACCCAGACAGCCCCACAAAGTACTAAATGTGGGGAAAAAAAACACTTTTTCCGCAGATTTCGCTCGACGCACCCATTGAAACACGCCCCCAACAACACATGGCCTACCGTCACGCGTTCCCAGAGGTGTCCCGATGAAAACAGTACCTCACATGTGTGGGTGCACATACCTGGCCGCCAAGGGGAAAGCCTAAAGCACAAGTAACCCCAAGTCTGTTTTCATAGCGAAATCTCAGACATTCTGCCGACCGGCACAACGTACAGATATGGCCCTCGGGTGTCCAAGCCACCGAGGAAAACAGGGAACCCCATGCATTTCCGAAAAGAGGACACCCGTGGGAATCCACAGAGGTATGATTTGCGCACATCTCCCAGAATTTTTTACCCAGACAGCCCCGCAAAGTCCAAAATGTCGGGAAAAAAATACTTTTTCCGCACATATCGCTCGACGCACCCATTGAAACACGCCCCCAACAACACAGGGCCTACTGTCACGCCTTCCCGCAGGTGTCCCGATGAAAATGGTACCTCACATGTGTGGGTGCACCTACCTGGACGCCAAGGGGAAAGCCTAAAACACTGCTATCCCCACCAAAGGGTTTGGGGAGGCAACCGACAGATTTAGGCCTGGGGTGCTTCAGCCACCAAGAAAAACAGGAACCCCCATGCATTTCTGAAAAGAAGACACCCGTGGGAATCCGCAGAGGTATGATTTGCGCACATCGGCCCAGAATTTATTACCGAGACAGCCCCGCAAAGTCCGAAATGTGGGGAACAAATGATTTTTCTGCACATTTCGCTCGACGCACCCATCGAAACACGCCCCCAACAACACATTCCCTACTGTCAGGCGTTCCCACAGGTGTCCCAATGAAAACTGTACCTCACATGTGTGGGTGCACCTACCTGGCCGCCAAGGGGAAAGCCTAAAACACAAGTAACACCAAGTCTGTTTTCAGAGTGAAATCTCAGACATTTTGCTGACCGGCACAACGTACAGATATGGCCCTCGGATGTCGAAGCCACCGAGGAAAACAGAGAACCCCATGCATTTCCGAAAAGAGGACACCCCTGGGAATCCGCAGAGGTATGATTTGCGCACATCGCCCCAGATTTTATTACCCAGACAGCCCCGCAAAGTCTGAAATATCGGGAAAAACGCTTTTTCCGCACATTTCGCTCGAAGCACCTATTGAAACACGCCCCCAACAACACATGGCCTACCGTCACACATTCCCACAGGTGTCCCGATGAAAACGGTACCTCACATGTGTGGGTGCACCTACCTGGCCGCCAAGGGGAAAGCCTTAAACACAAGTAACCCCAAGTCTGTTTTCAGAGCGAAATCTCAGACATTCTGCCGACCGGCACAATGTACAGATATGGCCCTCGGGTGTCCAAGCCATCGAGGAAAACAGGGAACCCCATGCATTTCCGAAAAGAGGACACCCGTGGGAATCCACAGAGGTATGATTTGCGCACATCGCCCCAGATTTTATTACCCAGACAGCCCCGCAAAGTCCAAAATGTGGGTAAAAAAATGCTTTTTCCGCACATTTCACTCGACGCACCCATCGAAACATGCCCCCAACAACACATGGCCTACCGTCACGCATTCCCACAGGTGTCCCGATGAAAACAGTACCTCACATGTGTGGGTGCACCTACCTGGCCGCCAAGGGGAAAGCCTAAAACACAAGTAACCCCAAGTCTGTTTTCAGAGCGACATCTCAGACATTCTGCCGACCGGCACAACGTACAGATATGGGCCTCGGGTGTCCAAGCCACCGAGGAAAACAGGTAACCCCATGCATTTCCGAAAAGAGGACACCCGTGGGAATCCGCAGAGGTATGATTTGCGCACATCGCCCCAGATTTTATTACCCAGACAGCCCCGCAAAGTCCGAAATGTCAGGAAGAAAATGCTTTTTCCGCACATTTCGCTCGAAGCACCCATTGAAACACGCCCCCAAAAACATATGGCCTACCGTCACACGTTTCCACAGGTGTCCCGATGAAAACGGTACCTCACATGTGTGGGTGCACCTACCTGGCCGCCAAGGGGAAAGCCTGAAACACAAGTAACCCCAAGTCTGTTTTCAGAGTGAAATCTCAGACATTCTGCCGACCGGCACAACGTACAGATATGGGCCTCGGGTGTCCAAGCCACCGAGGAAAACAGGGAACCCCATGCATTTCCGAAAAGAGGACACCCGTGGGAATCCGCAGAGGTATGATTTGCGCACATCGCCCCAGATTTTATTACCCAGACAGCCCCGCAAAGTCCGAAATGTCAGGAAAAAAGCACTTTTTCCGCACATTTTGCTCGACGCACCCATCTTAACATGCCCCCAACAACACATGGCCTACCGTCACGCGTTCCCACAGGTGTCCCGATGAAAACGGTACCTCACATGTGTGGGTGCACCTACCTGGCCGCCAAGGGGAAAGCCTAAAACACAAGTAACCCCAAGTCTGTTTTCAGAGCGAAATCTCAGACATTCTGCCGACCGGCACAACGTACAGATATGACCCTTGGGTGTCCAAGCCACCGAGGAAAACAGGGAACCCCATGCATTTCCGAAAAGAGGACTCCCGTGGGAATCCACAGAGGTATGATTTGCGCACATCGCCCCAGAATTTTGTACCCAGACAGCCCAACAAAATACTAAATGTGGGGAAAAAAAACAATTTTTCCGCAGATTTCGCTCGACGCACCCATTGAAACACGCCCCCAACAACACATGGCCTACCGTCACGCGTTCCCAGAGGTGTCCCGATGAAAACAGTACCTCACATGTGTGGGTGCACATACCTGGCCGCCAAGGGGAAAGCCTAAAGCACAAGTAACCCCAAGTCTGTTTTCATAGCGAAATCTCAGACATTCTGCCGACCGGCACAACGTACAGATATGGCCCTCGGGTGTCCAAGCCACCGAGGAAAACAGGGAACCCCATGCATTTCCGAAAAGAGGACACCCGTGGGAATCCGCAGAGGTATGATTTGCGCACATCTCCCAGAATTTTTTACCCAGACAGCCCCGCAAAGTCCAAAATGTCGGGAAAAAAATACTTTTTCCGAACATATCGCTCGACGCACCCATTGAAACACGCCCCCAACAACACAGGGCCTACTGTCACGCCTTCCCGCAGGTGTCCCGATGAAAATGGTACCTCACATGTGTGGGTGCACCTACCTGGACGCCAAGGGGAAAGCCTAAAACACTGCTATCCCCACCAAAGTGTTTGGGGAGGCAACCGACAGATTTAGGCCTGGGGTGCTTCAGCCACCAAGAAAAACAGGAACCCCCATGCATTTCTGAAAAGAAGACACCCGTGGGAATCCGCAGAGGTATGATTTGCGCACATCGGCCCAGAATTTATTACCCAGACAGCCCCGCAAAATCCGAAATGCGGGGAAAAAACGCTTTTTCCGCACATTTCGCTCGACGCACCCATCGAAACACGCCCCCGACAACACATGCCCTACTGTCACGCGTTCCCACACGTGTCCCAATGAAAACGGTACCTCACATGTGTGGGTGCACCTACCTGGCCGCCAAGGGGAAAGCCTAAAACACAAGTAACCCCAAGTCTGTTTTCAGAGCGAAATCTCAGACATTTTGCTGACCGGCACAACGTACAGATACGGCCCTCGGGTGTCCAAGCCACCGAGGAAAACAGGGACCCCCATGCATTTCCGAAAAGAGGACACCTGTGGGAATCCGCAGAGGTATGATTTGTGCACATCGCCCAGAATTTTTTACCCAGACAGCCCCGCAAAGTCCGAAATGTCGGGAAAAAAATAATTTTTCAGCACATATCGCTCGACGCACCCATTGAAACACGCCCCCAACAACACATGGCCTACTGTCATGCATTCCCACAGGTGTCCCGATGAAAACGGTACCTCACATGTGTGGGTGCACCTACCTGGCCGCCAAGGGGAAAGCCTAAAACACAAGTAACCCCAAGTCTGTTTTCAGAGTGAAATCTCAGAAATTTTGCTGACCGGCACAACGTACAGATATGGCCCTCGGATGTCGAAGCCACCGAGGAAAACAGGGAACCCCATGCATTTCCGAAAAGAGGACACCCCTGGTAATCCGCAGAGGTATGATTTGCGCACATCGCCCCAGATTTTATTACCCAGACAGCCCCGCAAAGTCTGAAATGTCGGGAAAAAACGCTTTTTCCGCACATTTCGCTCGAAGCACCTATTGAAACACACCCCCAACAACACATGGCCTACCGTCACACATTCCCACAGGTGTCCCGATGAAAACAGTACCTCACATGTGTGGGTGCACATACCTGGCCGCCAAGGGGAAAGCCTTAAACACAAGTAACCCCAAGTCTGTTTTCAGAGCGAAATCTCAGACATTCTGCCGTCCGGCACAATGTACAGATATGGCCCTCGGGTGTCCAAGCCATCGAGGAAAACAGGGAACCCCATGCATTTCCGAAAAGAGGACACCCGTGGGAATCCGCAGAGGTATGATTTGCGCACATCGCCCCAGATTTTATTACCCAGACAGCCCCGCAAAGTCCGAAATGTGGGTAAAAAAATGCTTTTTCCGCACATTTCGCTCGACGTACCCATCGAAACACGCCCCCAACAACACATGGCCTACTGTCACGCGTTCCCACAGGTGTCCCGATGAAAACGGTACCTCACATGTGTGGGTGCACCTACCTGGCCGCCAAGGGAAAACCCTAAAACACAAGTAACCCCAAGTCTGTTTTCAGAGCGAAATCTCAGACATTCTGCCGACCGGCACAACGTACAGATATGGGCCTCGGGTGTCCAAGCCACCGAGGAAAACAGGTAACCCCATGCATTTCCAAAAAGAGGACACCCGTGGGAATCCGCAGAGGTATGATTTGCGCACATCGCCCCAGATTTTATTACCCAGACAGCCCCGCAAAGTCCGAAATGTCAGGAAAAAAATGCTTTTTCCGCACATTTCGCTCGAAGCACCCATTGAAACACGCCCCCAAAAACATATGGCCTACCGTCACACGTTTCCACAGGTGTCCCGATGAAAACGGTACCTCACATGTGTGGGTGCACCTACCTGGCCGCCAAGGGGAAAGCCTGAAACACAAGTAACCCCAAGTCTGTTTTCAGAGTGAAATCTCAGACATTCTGCCGACCGGCACAACGTACAGATATGGGCCTCGGGTGTCCAAGCCACCGAGGAAAACAGGGAACCCCATGCATTTCCGAAAAGAGGACACCCGTGGGAATCCGCAGAGGTATGATTTGCGCACATCTCCCCAGATTTTATTACCCAGACAGCCCCGCAAAGTCCGAAATGTCAGGAAAAAAGCACTTTTTCCGCACATTTTGCTCGACGCTCCCATCTTAACATGCCCCCAACAACACATGGCCTACCGTCACGCGTTCCCACAGGTGTCCCGATGAAAACGGTACCTCACATGTGTGGGTGCACCTACCTGGCCGCCAAGGGGAAAGCCTAAAACACAAGTAACCCCAAGTCTGTTTTCAGAGCGAAATCTCAGACATTCTGCCGACCGGCACAACGTACAGATATGACCCTTGGGTGTCCAAGCCACCGAGGAAAACAGGGAACCCCATGCATTTCCGAAAAGAGGACTCCCGTGGGAATCCACAGAGGTATGATTTGCGCACATCGCCCCAGAATTTTGTACCCAGACAGCCCCGCAAAGTCCGAAATGTGGGGAAAAAAACACTTTTTCCGCAGATTTCGCTCGACGCACCCATCGAAACACGCCCCCAACAACACATGGCCTACCGTCACGCGTTCCCACAGGTGTCCCGATGAAAACAGTACCTCACATGTGTGGGTGCACATACCTGGCCACCAAGGGGAAAGCCTAAAGCACAAGTAACCCCAAGTCTATTTTCATAGCGAAATCTCAGACATTCTGCCGACCGGCACAACGTACAGATATGGCCCTTGGGTGTCCAAGCCACCGAGGAAAACAGGGAACCCCATGCATTTCCGAAAAGAGGACACCCGTGGGAATCCACAGAGGTATGATTTGCACACATCGCCCCAGAATTTTGTACCCAGACAGCCCCACAAAGTACTAAATGTGCGGAAAAAAAACACTTTTTCCGCAGATTTCGCTCGACGCACCCATTGAAACACGCCCCCAACAACACATGGCCTACCGTCACGCGTTCCCAGAGGTGTCCCGATGAAAACAGTACCTCACATGTGTGGGTGCACATACCTGGCCGCCAAGGGGAAAGCCTAAAGCACAAGTAACCCCAAGTCTGTTTTCATAGCGAAATCTCAGACATTCTGCCGACCGGCACAACGTACAGATATGGCCCTCGGGTGTCCAAGCCACCGAGGAAAACAGGGAACCCCATGCATTTCCGAAAAGAGGACACCCGTGGGAATCCGCAGAGGTATGATTTGCGCACATCTCCCAGAATTTTTTACTCAGACAGCCCCGCAAAGTCCAAAATGTCGGGAAAAAAATACTTTTTCCGCACATATCGCTCGGCGCACCCATTGAAACACGCCCCCAACAACACAGGGCCTACTGTCACGCCTTCCCGCAGGTATCCCGATGAAAATGGTACCTCACATGTGTGGGTGCACCTACCTGGACGCCAAGGGGAAAGCCTAAAACACTGCTATCCCCACCAAAGGGTTTGGGGAGGCAACCGACAGATTTAGGCCTGGGGTGCTTCAGCCACCAAGAAAAACAGGAACCCCCATGCATTTCTGAAAAGAAGACACCCGTGGGAATCCGCAGAGGTATGATTTGCGCACATCGGCCCAGAATTTATTACCCAGACAGCCCCGCAAAATCCGAAATGCGGGGAAAAAACGCTTTTTCCGCACATTTCGCTCGACGCACCCATCGAAACACGCCCCCGACAACACATGCCCTACTGTCACGCGTTCCCACACGTGTCCCAATGAAAACGGTACCTCACATGTGTGGGTGCACCTACCTGGCCGCCAAGGGGAAAGCCTAAAACACAAGTAACCCCAAGTCTTTTTCAGAGCGAAATCTCAGACATTTTGCTGACCGGCACAACGTACAGATACGGCCCTCGGGTGTCCAAGCCACCGAGGAAAACAGGGACCCCCATGCATTTCCGAAAAGAGGACACCTGTGGGAATCCGCAGAGGTATGATTTGTGCACATCGCCCAGAATTTTTTACCCAGACAGCCCCGCAAAGTCCGAAATGTCGGGAAAAAAATAATTTTTCAGCACATATCGCTCGACGCACCCATTGAAACACGCCCCCAACAACACATGGCCTACTGTCATGCATTCCCACAGGTGTCCCGATGAAAACGGTACCTCACATGTGTGGGTGCACCTACCTGGCCGCCAAGGGGAAAGCCTAAAACACAAGTAACCCCAAGTCTGTTTTCAGAGTGAAATCTCAGACATTTTGCTGACCGGCACAACGTACAGATATGGCCCTCGGATGTCGAAGCCACCGAGGAAAACAGGGAACCCCATGCATTTCCAAAAAGAGGACACCCCTGGGAATCCGCAGAGGTATGATTTGCGCACATCGCCCCAGATTTTATTACCCAGACAGCCCCGCAAAGTCTGAAATGTCGGGAAAAAACGCTTTTTCCGCACATTTCGCTCGAAGCACCTATTGAAACACACCCCCAACAACACATGGCCTACCGTCACACATTCCCACAGGTGTCTCGATGAAAACGGTACCTCACATGTGTGGGTGCACCCACCTGGCCGCCAAGGGGAAAGCCTTAAACACAAGTAACCCCAAGTCTGTTTTCAGAGCGAAATCTCAGACATTCTGCCGACCGGCACAATGTACAGATATGGCCCTCGGGTGTCCAAGCCATCGAGGAAAACAGGGAACCCCATGCATTTCCGAAAAGAGGACACCCGTGGGAATCCGCAGAGGTATGATTTGCGCACATCGCCCCAGATTTTATTACCCAGACAGCCCCGCAAAGTCCGAAATGTGGGTAAAAAAATGCTTTTTCCGCACATTTCGCTCGACGTACCCATCGAAACACGCCCCCAACAACACATGGCCTACTGTCACGCGTTCCCACAGGCGTCCCGATGAAAACGGTACCTCACATGTGTGGGTGCACCTACCTGGCCGCCAAGGGAAAACCCTAAAACACAAGTAACCCCAAGTCTGTTTTCAGAGCGAAATCTCAGACATTCTGCCGACCGGCACAACGTACAGATATGGGCCTCGGGTGTCCAAGCCACCGAGGAAAACAGGTAACCCCATGCATTTCCGAAAAAAGAGGACACCCGTGGGAATCCGCAGAGGTATGATTTGCGCACATCGCCCCAGATTTTATTACCCAGACAGCCCCGCAAAGTCCGAAATGTCAGGAAAAAAATGCTTTTTCCGCACATTTCGCTCGAAGCACCCATTGAAACACGCCCCCAAAAACATATGGCCTACCGTCACACGTTTCCACAGGTGTCCCGATGAAAACGGTACCTCACATGTGTGGGTGCACCTACCTGGCCGCCAAGGGGAAAGCCTGAAACACAAGTAACCCCAAGTCTGTTTTCAGAGTGAAATCTCAGACATTCTGCCGACCGGCACAACGTACAGATATGGGCCTCGGGTGTCCAAGCCACCGAGGAAAACAGGGAACCCCATGCATTTCCGAAAAGAGGACACACGTGGGAATCCGCAGAGGTATGATTTGCGCACATCGCCCCAGATTTTATTACCCAGACAGCCCCGCAAAGTCCGAAATGTCAGGAAAAAAGCACTTTTTCCGCACATTTTGCTCGACGCACCCATCTTAACATGCCCCCAACAACACATGGCCTACCGTCACGCGTTCCCACAGGTGTCCCGATGAAAACGGTACCTCACATGTGTGGGTGCACCTACCTGGCCGCCAAGGGGAAAGCCTAAAACACAAGTAACCCCAAGTCTGTTTCAGAGCGAAATCTCAGACATTCTGCCGACCGGCACAACGTACAGATATGACCCTTGGGTGTCCAAGCCACAGAGGAAAACAGGGAACCCCATGCATTTCCGAAAAGAGGGCTCCCGTGGGAATCCACAGAGGTATGATTTGCGCACATCGCCCCAGAATTTTGTACCCAGACAGCCCCGCAAAGTCCGAAATGTGGGGAAAAAAACACTTTTTCCGCAGATTTCGCTCGACGCACCCATCGAAACACGCCCCCAACAACACATGGCCTACCGTCAAGCGTTCCCACAGGTGTCCTGATGAAAACAGTACCTCACATGTGTGGGTGCACATACCTGGCCACCAAGGGGAAAGCCTAAAGCACAAGTAACCCCAAGTCTATTTTCATAGCGAAATCTCAGACATTCTGCCGACCGGCACAACGTACAGATATGGCCCTTGGGTGTCCAAGCCACCGAGGAAAACAGGGAACCCCATGCATTTCCGAAAAGAGGACACCCGTGGGAATCCACAGAGGTATGATTTGCGCACATCGCCCCAGAATTTTGTACCCAGACAGCCCCACAAAGTACTAAATGTGGGGAAAAAAAACACTTTTTCCGCAGATTTCGCTCGACGCACCCATTGAAACACGCCCCCAACAACACATGGCCTACCGTCACGTGTTCCCAGAGGTGTCCCGATGAAAACAGTACCTCACATGTGTGGGTGCACATACCTGGCCGCCAAGGGGAAAGCCTAAAGCACAAGTAACCCCAAGTCTGTTTTCATAGCGAAATCTCAGACATTCTGCCGACCGGCACAACGTACAGATATGGCCCTCGGGTGTCCAAGCCACCGAGGAAAACAGGGAACCCCATGCATTTCCGAAAAGAGGACACCCGTGGGAATCCGCAGAGGTATGATTTGCGCACATCTCCCAGAATTTTTTACTCAGACAGCCCCGCAAAGTCCAAAATGTCGGGAAAAAAATACTTTTTCCGCACATATCGCTCGGCGCACCCATTGAAACACGCCCCCAACAACACAGGGCCTACTGTCACGCCTTCCCGCAGGTATCCCGATGAAAATGGTACCTCACATGTGTGGGTGCACCTACCTGGACGCCAAGGGGAAAGCCTAAAACACTGCTATCCCCACCAAAGGGTTTGGGGAGGCAACCGACAGATTTAGGCCTGGGGTGCTTCAGCCACCAAGAAAAACAGGAACCCCCATGCATTTCTGAAAAGAAGACACCCGTGGGAATCCGCAGAGGTATGATTTGCGCACATCGGCCCAGAATTTATTACCCAGACAGCCCCGCAAAATCCGAAATGCGGGGAAAAAACGCTTTTTCCGCACATTTCGCTCGACGCACCCATCGAAACACGCCCCCGACAACACATGCCCTACTGTCACGCGTTCCCACACGTGTCCCAATGAAAACGGTACCTCACATGTGTGGGTGCACCTACCTGGCCGCCAAGGGGAAAGCCTAAAACACAAGTAACCCCAAGTCTTTTTCAGAGCGAAATCTCAGACATTTTGCTGACCGGCACAACGTACAGATACGGCCCTCGGGTGTCCAAGCCACCGAGGAAAACAGGGACCCCCATGCATTTCCGAAAAGAGGACACCTGTGGGAATCCGCAGAGGTATGATTTGTGCACATCGCCCAGAATTTTTTACCCAGACAGCCCCGCAAAGTCCGAAATGTCGGGAAAAAAATAATTTTTCAGCACATATCGCTCGACGCACCCATTGAAACACGCCCCCAACAACACATGGCCTACTGTCATGCATTCCCACAGGTGTCCCGATGAAAACGGTACCTCACATGTGTGGGTGCACCTACCTGGCCGCCAAGGGGAAAGCCTAAAACACAAGTAACCCCAAGTCTGTTTTCAGAGTGAAATCTCAGACATTTTGCTGACCGGCACAACGTACAGATATGGCCCTCGGATGTCGAAGCCACCGAGGAAAACAGGGAACCCCATGCATTTCCAAAAAGAGGACACCCCTGGGAATCCGCAGAGGTATGATTTGCGCACATCGCCCCAGATTTTATTACCCAGACAGCCCCGCAAAGTCTGAAATGTCGGGAAAAAACGCTTTTTCCGCACATTTCGCTCGAAGCACCTATTGAAACACACCCCCAACAACACATGGCCTACCGTCACACATTCCCACAGGTGTCTCGATGAAAACGGTACCTCACATGTGTGGGTGCACCCACCTGGCCGCCAAGGGGAAAGCCTTAAACACAAGTAACCCCAAGTCTGTTTTCAGAGCGAAATCTCAGACATTCTGCCGACCGGCACAATGTACAGATATGGCCCTCGGGTGTCCAAGCCATCGAGGAAAACAGGGAACCCCATGCATTTCCGAAAAGAGGACACCCGTGGGAATCCGCAGAGGTATGATTTGCGCACATCGCCCCAGATTTTATTACCCAGACAGCCCCGCAAAGTCCGAAATGTGGGTAAAAAAATGCTTTTTCCGCACATTTCGCTCGACGTACCCATCGAAACACGCCCCCAACAACACATGGCCTACTGTCACGCGTTCCCACAGGCGTCCCGATGAAAACGGTACCTCACATGTGTGGGTGCACCTACCTGGCCGCCAAGGGAAAACCCTAAAACACAAGTAACCCCAAGTCTGTTTTCAGAGCGAAATCTCAGACATTCTGCCGACCGGCACAACGTACAGATATGGGCCTCGGGTGTCCAAGCCACCGAGGAAAACAGGTAACCCCATGCATTTCCGAAAAAAGAGGACACCCGTGGGAATCCGCAGAGGTATGATTTGCGCACATCGCCCCAGATTTTATTACCCAGACAGCCCCGCAAAGTCCGAAATGTCAGGAAAAAAATGCTTTTTCCGCACATTTCGCTCGAAGCACCCATTGAAACACGCCCCCAAAAACATATGGCCTACCGTCACACGTTTCCACAGGTGTCCCGATGAAAACGGTACCTCACATGTGTGGGTGCACCTACCTGGCCGCCAAGGGGAAAGCCTGAAACACAAGTAACCCCAAGTCTGTTTTCAGAGTGAAATCTCAGACATTCTGCCGACCGGCACAACGTACAGATATGGGCCTCGGGTGTCCAAGCCACCGAGGAAAACAGGGAACCCCATGCATTTCCGAAAAGAGGACACACGTGGGAATCCGCAGAGGTATGATTTGCGCACATCGCCCCAGATTTTATTACCCAGACAGCCCCGCAAAGTCCGAAATGTCAGGAAAAAAGCACTTTTTCCGCACATTTTGCTCGACGCACCCATCTTAACATGCCCCCAACAACACATGGCCTACCGTCACGCGTTCCCACAGGTGTCCCGATGAAAACGGTACCTCACATGTGTGGGTGCACCTACCTGGCCGCCAAGGGGAAAGCCTAAAACATAAGTAACCCCAAGTCTGTTTCAGAGCGAAATCTCAGACATTCTGCCGACCGGCACAACGTACAGATATGACCCTTGGGTGTCCAAGCCACAGAGGAAAACAGGGAACCCCATGCATTTCCGAAAAGAGGGCTCCCGTGGGAATCCACAGAGGTATGATTTGCGCACATCGCCCCAGAATTTTGTACCCAGACAGCCCCACAAAGTACTAAATGTGGGGAAAAAAAACACTTTTTCCGCAGATTTCGCTCGACGCACCCATTGAAACACGCCCCCAACAACACATGGCCTACCGTCACGTGTTCCCAGAGGTGTCCCGATGAAAACAGTACCTCACATGTGTGGGTGCACATACCTGGCCGCCAAGGGGAAAGCCTAAAGCACAAGTAACCCCAAGTCTGTTTTCATAGCGAAATCTCAGACATTCTGCCGACCGGCACAACGTACAGATATGGCCCTTGGGTGTCCAAGCCACCGAGGAAAACAGGGAACCCCATGCATTTCCGAAAAGAGGACACCCGTGGGAATCCACAGAGGTATGATTTGCGCACATCGCCCCAGAATTTTGTACCCAGACAGCCCCACAAAGTACTAAATGTGGGGAAAAAAAACACTTTTTCCGCAGATTTCGCTCGACGCACCCATTGAAACACGCCCCCAACAACACATGGCCTACCGTCACGTGTTCCCAGAGGTGTCCCGATGAAAACAGTACCTCACATGTGTGGGTGCACATACCTGGCCGCCAAGGGGAAAGCCTAAAGCACAAGTAACCCCAAGTCTGTTTTCATAGCGAAATCTCAGACATTCTGCCGACCGGCACAACGTACAGATATGGCCCTCGGGTGTCCAAGCCACCGAGGAAAACAGGGAACCCCATGCATTTCTGAAAAGAGGACACCCGTGGGAATCCGCAGAGGTATGATTTGCGCACATCTCCCAGAATTTTTTACCCAGACAGCCCCGCAAAGTCCAAAATGTCGGGAAAAAAATACTTTTTCCGCACATATCGCTCGACGCACCCATTGAAACACGCCCCCAACAACACAGGGCCTACTGTCACGCCTTCCCGCAGGTGTCCCGATGAAAATGGTACCTCACATGTGTGGGTGCACCTACATGGACGCCAAGGGGAAAGCCTAAAACACTGCTATCCCCCCCAAAGGGTTTGGGGAGGCAACCGACAGATTTAGGCCTGGGGTGCTTCAGCCACCAAGAAAAACAGGAACCCCCATGCATTTCTGAAAAGAAGACACCCGTGGGAATCCGCAGAGGTATGATTTGCGCACATCGGCCCAGAATTTATTACCCAGACAGCCCCGCAAAATCCGAAATGCGGGGAAAAAACGCTTTTTCCGCACATTTCGCTCGACGCACCCATCGAAACACGCCCCCGACAACACATGCCCTACTGTCACGCGTTCCCACAGGTGTCCCAATGAAAACGGTACATCACATGTGTGGGTGCACCTACCTGGCCGCCAAGGGGAAAGCCTAAAACACAAGTAACCCCAAGTCTGTTTTCAGAGCGAAATCTCAGACATTTTGCTGACCGGCACAACGTACAGATATGGCCCTCGAGTGTCCAAGCCACCGAGGAAAACAGGGACCCCCATGCATTTCCGAAAAGAGGACACCTGTGGGAATCCGCAGAGGTATGATTTGTGCACATCGCCCAGAATTTTTTACCCAGACAGCCCCGCAAAGTCCGAAATGTCGGGAAAAAAATAATTTTTCAGCACATATCGCTCGACGCACCCATTGAAACACGCCCCCAACAACACATGGCCTACTGTCATGCATTCCCACAGGTGTCCCGATGAAAACGGTACCTCACATGTGTGGGTGCACCTACCTGGCCGCCAAGGGGAAAGCCTAAAACACAAGTAACCCCAAGTCTGTTTTCAGAGTGAAATCTCAGACATTTTGCTGACCGGCACAACGTACAGATATGGCCCTCGGATGTCGAAGCCACCGAGGAAAACAGGGAACCCCATGCATTTCCGAAAAGAGGACACCCCTGGGAATCCGCAGAGGTATGATTTGCGCACATCGCCCCAGATTTTATTACCCAGACAGCCCCGCAAAGTCTGAAATGTCGGGAAAAAATGCTTTTTCCGCACATTTCGCTCGAAGCACCTATTGAAACACACCCCCAACAACACATGGCCTACCGTCACACATTCCCACAGGTGTCCCGATGAAAACGGTACCTCACATGTGTGGGTGCACCCACCTGGCTGCCAAGGGGAAAGCCTTAAACACAAGTAACCCCAAGTCTGTTTTCAGAACGAAATCTCAGACATTCCGCCGACCAGCACAATGTACAGATATGGCCCTCGGGTGTCCAAGCCATCGAGGAAAACAGGGAACTCCATGCATTTCCGAAAAGAGGACACCCGTGGGAATCCGCTGAGGTATGATTTGCGCACATCGCCCCAGATTTTATTACCCAGACAGCCCCACAAAGTACTAAATGTGGGGAAAAAAAACACTTTTTCCGCAGATTTCGCTCGACGCACCCATTGAAACACGCCCCCAACAAGACATGGCCTACCGTCACGCGTTCCCAGAGGTGTCCCGATGAAAACAGTACCTCACATGTGTGGGTGCACATACCTGGCCGCCAAGGGGAAAGCCTAAAGCACAAGTAACCCCAAGTCTGTTTTCATAGCGAAATCTCAGACATTCTGCCGACCGGCACAACGTACAGATATGGCCCTCGGGTGTCCAAGCCACCGAGGAAAACAGGGAACCCCATGCATTTCCGAAAAGAGGACACCCGTGGGAATTCGCAGAGGTATGATTTGCGCACATCTCCCAGAATTTTTTACCCAGACAGCCCCGCAAAGTCCAAAATGTCGGGAAAAAAATACTTTTTCCGCACATATCGCTCGACGCACCCATTGAAACACGCCCCCAACAACACAGGGCCTACTGTCACGCCTTCCCGCAGGTGTCCCGATGAAAATGGTACCTCACATGTGTGGGTGCACCTACCTGGACGCCAAGGGGAAAGCCTAAAACACAAGTAACCCCAAGTCTGTTTTCAGAGTGAAATCTCAGACATTTTGCTGACCGGCACAACGTACAGATATGGCCCTCGGATGTCGAAGCCACCGAGGAAAACAGGGAACCCCATGCATTTCCGAAAAGAGGACACCCCTGGGAATCCGCAGAGGTATGATTTGCGCACATCGCCCCAGATTTTATTACCCAGACAGCCCCGCAAAGTCTGAAATGTCGGGAAAAAACGCTTTTTCCGCACATTTCGCTCGAAGCACCTATTGAAACACACCCCCAACAACACATGGCCTACCGTCACACATTCCCACAGGTGTCCCGATGAAAACGGTACCTCACATGTGTGGGTGCACCCACCTGGCTGCCAAGGGGAAAGCCTTAAACACAAGTAACCCCAAGTCTGTTTTCAGAACGAAATCTCAGACATTCCGCCGACCAGCACAATGTACAGATATGGCCCTCGGGTGTCCAAGCCATCGAGGAAAACAGGGAACTCCATGCATTTCCGAAAAGAGGACACCCGTGGGAATCCGCTGAGGTATGATTTGCGCACATCGCCCCAGATTTTATTACCCAGACAGCCCCACAAAGTACTAAATGTGGGGAAAAAAAACACTTTTTCCGCAGATTTCGCTCGACGCACCCATTGAAACACGCCCCCAACAAGACATGGCCTACCGTCACGCGTTCCCAGAGGTGTCCCGATGAAAACAGTACCTCACATGTGTGGGTGCACATACCTGGCCGCCAAGGGGAAAGCCTAAAGCACAAGTAACCCCAAGTCTGTTTTCATAGCGAAATCTCAGACATTCTGCCGACCGGCACAACGTACAGATATGGCCCTCGGGTGTCCAAGCCACCGAGGAAAACAGGGAACCCCATGCATTTCCGAAAAGAGGACACCCGTGGGAATCCGCAGAGGTATGATTTGCGCACATCTCCCAGAATTTTTTACCCAGACAGCCCCGCAAAGTCCAAAATGTCGGGAAAAAAATACTTTTTCCGCACATATCGCTCGACGCACCCATTGAAACACGCCCCCAACAACACAGGGCCTACTGTCACGCCTTCCCGCAGGTGTCCCGATGAAAATGGTACCTCACATGTGTGGGTGCACCTACCTGGACGCCAAGGGGAAAGCCTAAAACACTGCTATCCCCCCCAGAGGGTTTGGGGAGGCAACCGACAGATTTAGGCCTGGGGTGCTTCAGCCACCAAGAAAAACAGGAACCCCCATGCATTTCTGAAAAGAAGACACCCGTGGGAATCCGCAGAGGTATGATTTGCGCACATCGGCCCAGAATTTATTACCCAGACAGCCCTGCAAAATCCGAAATGCGGGGAAAAAACGCTTTTTCCGCACATTTCGCTCGACGCACCCATCGAAACACGCCCCCGACAACACATGCCCTACTGTCACGCGTTCCCACACGTGTCCCAATGAAAACGGTACATCACATGTGTGGGTGCACCTACCTGGCCGCCAAGGGGAAAGCCTAAAACACAAATAACCCCACGTCTGTTTTCAGAGCGAAATCTCAGACATTTTGCTGACCGGCACAACGTACAGATACGGCCCTCGGGTGTCCAAGCCACCGAGGAAAACAGGGACCCCCATGCATTTCCGAAAAGAGGACACCTGTGGGAATCCGCAGAGGTATGATTTGTGCACATCGCCCAGAATTTTTTACCCAGACAGCCCCGCAAAGTCCGAAATGTCGGGAAAAAAATAATTTTTCAGCACATATCGCTCGACGCACCCATTGAAACACGCCCCCAACAACACATGGCCTACTGTCATGCATTCCCACAGGTGTCCCGATGAAAACGGTACCTCACATGTGTGGGTGCACCTACCTGGCCGCCAAGGGGAAAGCCTAAAACACAAGTAACCCCAAGTCTGTTTTCAGAGTGAAATCTCAGACATTTTGCTGACCGGCACAACGTACAGATATGGCCCTCGGATGTCGAAGCCACCGAGGAAAACAGGGAACCCCATGCATTTCCGAAAAGAGGACACCCCTGGGAATCCGCAGAGGTATGATTTGCGCACATCGCCCCAGATTTTATTACCCAGACAGCCCCGCAAAGTCTGAAATGTCGGGAAAAAACGCTTTTTCCGCACATTTCGCTCGAAGCATCTATTGAAACACACCCCCAACAACACATGGCCTACCGTCACACATTCCCACAGGTGTCCCGATGAAAACGGTACCTCACATGTGTGGGTGCACCCACCTGGCTGCCAAGGGGAAAGCCTTAAACACAAGTAACCCCAAGTCTGTTTTCAGAGCAAAATCTCAGACATTTTGCTGACCGGCACAACGTACAGATATGGCCCTCGGGTGTCCAAGCCACCGAGGAAAACAGGGAACCCCATGCATTTCCGAAAAGACGACACCCGTGGAAATCTGCAGAGGTATGATTTGCGCACATCGCCCAGAATTTTTTACCCAGACAGCCCCGCAAAGTCCGAAATGTGGGTAAAAAAATGCTTTTTCCGCACATTTCGCTCGACGTACCCATCGAAACACGCCCCCAACAACACATGGCCTACTGTCACGCGTTCCCACAGGTGTCCCGATGAAAACGGTACCTCACATGTGTGGGTGCACCTACCTGGCCGCCAAGGGAAAACCCTAAAACACAAGTAACCCCAAGTCTGTTTTCAGAGCGAAATCTCAGACATTCTGCCTACCGGCACAACGTACAGATATGGGTCTCGGGTGTCCAAGCCACTGAGGAAAACAGGGAACCCCATACATTTCCGAAAAGAGGACACCCGTGGGAATCCGCAGAGGTATGATTTGCGCACATCGCCCCAGATTTTATTACCCAGACAGCCCCGCAAAGTCCGAAATGTCAGGAAAAAAGCACTTTTTCCGCACATTTCGCTCGACGCACCCATCGAAACATGCCCCCAACAACACATGGCCTACCGTTACGCGTTCCCACAGGTGTCCCGATGAAAACGGTACCTCACATGTGTGGGTGCACCTACCTGGCCGCCAAGGGGAAAGCCTAAAACACAAGTAACCCCAAGTCTGTTTTCAGAGCGAAATCTCAGACATTCTGCCGACCGGCACAACGTACAGATATGGCCCTTGGGTGTCCAAGCCACCGAGGAAAACAGGGAACCCCATGCATTTCCGAAAATAGGACACCCGTGGGAATCCGCAGAGGTATGATTTGCGCACATCTCCCAGAATTTTTTACCCAGACAGCCCCGCAAAGTCCAAAATGTCGGGAAAAAAATACTTTTTCCGCACATATCGCTCGACGCACCCATTGAAACACGCCCCAACAACACAGGGCCTACTGTCACGCCTTCCCGCAGGTGTCCCGATGAAAATGTTACCTCACATGTGTGGGTGCACCTACCTGGACGCCAAGGGGAAAGCCTAAAACACTGCTATCCCCCCCAAAGGGTTTGGGGAGGCAACCGACAGATTTAGGCCTGGGGTGCTTCAGCCACCAAGAAAAACAGGAACCCCCATGCATTTCTGAAAAGAAGACACCCGTGGGAATCCGCAGAGGTATGATTTGCGCACATCGGGCCAGAATTTATTACCCAGACAGCCCCGCAAAATCCGAAATGCGGGGAAAAAACGCTTTTTCCGCACATTTCGCTCGACGCACCCATCGAAACACGCCCCCGACAACACATGCCCTACTGTCACGCGTTCCCACACGTGTCCCAATGAAAACGGTACCTCATATGTGTGGGTGCACCTACCTGGCAGCCAAGGGGAAAGCCTAAAACACAAGTAACCCCAAGTCTGTTTTCAGAGCGAAATCTCAGACATTTTGCTGACCGGCACAACGTACAGATACGGCCCTCGGGTGTCCAAGCCACCGAGGAAAACAGGGACCCCCATGCATTTCTGAAAAGAGGACACCTGTGGGAATCCGCAGAGGTATGATTTGTGCACATCGCCCAGAATTTTTTACCCAGACAGCCCCGCAAAGTCTGAAATGTAGGGAAAAAAATAATTTTTCAGCACATATCGCTCGACGCACCCATTGAAACACGCCCCCAACAACACATGGCCTACTGTCATGCATTCCCACAGGTGTCCCGATGAAAACGGTACCTCACATGTGTGGGTGCACCTACCTGGCCGCCAAGGGGAAAGCCTAAAACACAAGTAACCCCAAGTCTGTTTTCAGAGTGAAATCTCAGACATTTTGCTGACCGGCACAACGTACAGGTATGGCCCTCGGATGTCGAAGCCACCGAGGAAAACAGGGAACCCCATGCATTTCCGAAAAGAGGACACCCCTGGGAATCCGCAGAGGTATGATTTGCGCACATCGCCCCAGATTTTATTACCCAGACAGCCCCGCAAAGTCTGAAATGTCGGGAAAAAACACTTTTTCCGCACATTTCGCTCGAAGCACCTATTGAAACACACCCCCAACAACACATGGCCTACCGTCACACATTCCCACAGGTGTCCCGATGAAAACGGTACCTCACATGTGTGGGTGCACCCACCTGGCCGCCAAGGGGAAAGCCTTAAACACAAGTAACCCCAAGTCTGTTTTCAGAGCGAAATCTCAGACATTCTGCCGACCGGCACAATGTACAGATATGGCCCTCGGGTGTCCAAGCCATCGAGGAAAACAGGGAACCCCATGCATTTCCAAAAAGAGGACACCCGTGGGAATCCGCAGAGGTATGATTTGCGCACATCGCCCCAGATTTTATTACCCAGACAGCCCCGCAAAGTCCGAAATGTGGGTAAAAAAATGCTTTTTCCGCACATTTCGCTCGACGTACCCATCGAAACACGCCGCCAACAACACATGGCCTACTGTCACGCATTCCCACAGGTGTCCCGATGAAAACGGTACCTCACATGTGTGGGTGCACCTACCTGGCCGCCAAGGGAAAACCCTAAAACACAAGTAACCCCAAGTCTGTTTTCAGAGCGAAATCTCAGACATTCTGCCTACCGGCACAACGTACAGATATGGGCCTCGGGTGTCCAAGCCACTGAGGAAAACAGGGAACCCCATGCATTTCCGAAAAGAGGACACCCGTGGGAATCCGCAGAGGTATGATTTGCGCACATCGCCCCAGATTTTATTACCCAGACAGCCCCGCAAAGTCCGAAATGTCAGGAAAAAAGCACTTTTTCCGCACATTTCGCTCGACGCACCCATCGAAACATGCCCCCAACAACACATGGCCTACCGTCACGCGTTCCCACAGGTGTCCCGATGAAAACGGTACCTCACATGTGTGGGTGCACCTACCTGGCCGCCAAGGGGAAAGCCTAAAACACAAGTAACCCCAAGTCTGTTTTCAGAGCGAAATCTCAGACATTCTGCCGACCGGCACAACGTACAGATATGGCCCTTGGGTGTCCAAGCCACCGAGGAAAACAGGGAACCCCATGCATTTCCGAAAAGAGGACACCCGTTGGAATCCGCAGAGGTATGATTTGCGCACATCTCCCCAGATTTTATTACCCAGACAGCCCCGCAAAGTCCGAAATGTGGGTAAAAAAAATGCTTTTTCCGCACATTTCGCTCGACGTACCCATCGAAACACGCCCCCAACAACACATGGCCTACTGTCACGCGTTCCCACAGGTGTCCCGATGAAAACGGTACCTCACATGTGTGGGTGCACCTACCTGGCCGCCAAGGGAAAAGCCTAAAACACAAGTAACCCCAAGTCTGTTTTCAGAGCGAAATCTCAGACATTCTGCCTACCGGCACAACGTACAGATATGGGCCTCGGGTGTCCAAGCCACCGAGGAAAACAGGGAACCCCATGCATTTCCGAAAAGAGGACACCCGTGGGTATCCGCAGAGGTATGATTTGCGCACATCGCCCAGAATTTTTTACCCAGACAGCCCCGTAAAGTCCAAAATGTCGGGAAAAAAATACTTTTTCCGCACATATCGCTCGACGCACCCATTGAAACACGCCCCCAACAACACAGGGCCTACTGTCACGCCTTCCCGCAGGTGTCCCGATGAAAATGGTACCTGACATGTGTGGGTGCACCTACCTGGCCGCCAAGGGGAAAGCCTAAAACACAAGTACCCCCAAGTCTGTTTTCAGAGCGAAATCTCAGACATTTTGCTGACCGGCACAACGTACAGATATGGCCCTCGGGTGTCCAAGCCACCGAGGAAAACAGGGAACCCCATGCATTTCCGAAAAGAGGACACCCGTGGGAATCCGCAGAGGTATGATTTGTGCACATCGCCCAGAATTTTTTACCCAGACAGCCCCGCAAAGTCCGAAATGTGGGGAAAAAATGCTTTTTCCGCACATTTCGCTCGAAGCACCTATTGAAACACGCCCCCAACAACACATGGCCTACCGTCACACATTCCCACAGGTGTCCCGATGAAAACGGTACCTCACATGTGTGGGTGCACCTACCTGGCCGCCAAGGGGAAAGCCTTAAACACAAGTAACCCCAAGTCTGTTTTCAGAGCGAAATCTCAGACATTCTGCCGACCGGCACAATGTACAGATATGGCCCTCGGGTGTCCAAGCCATCGAGGAAAACAGGGAACCCCATGCATTTCCGAAAAGAGGACACCCGTGGGAATCCACAGAGGTATGATTTGCGCACATCGCCCCAGATTTTATTACCAAGACAGCCCCGCAAAGTCCGAAATGTGGGTAAAAAAATGCTTTTTCCGCACATTTCGCTCGAAGCACCCATTGAAACACGCCCCCAACAACATATGGCCTACCGTCACATGTTTCCACAGGTGTCCCGATGAAAACGGTACCTCACATGTGTGGGTGCACCTACCTGGCCGCCAAGGGGAAAGCCTGAAACACAAGTAACCCCAAGTCTGTTTTCAGAGCGAAATCTCAGACATTCTGCTGACCGGCACAATGTACAGATATGGGCCTCGGGTGTCCAAGCCACCGAGGAAAACAGGGAACCCCATGCATTTCTGAAAAGAGGGCACCTGTGGGAATCTGCAGCGGTATGATTTGCGCACATCGCCCCAGATTTTTTTACCCAGACAGCCGAGCAAAGTCCGAAATGTCGGGGAAAAAACGCTTTTTCCGCACATTTCGCTCGATGCACTCATCAAAACACGCCCCCAACAACACATGCCCTACCGTCATGCATTCCCAATGGTGTCCTGATGAAAACGGCACCTCACATTCGTGGGTGCACCTACCTGGCCGCCAAGGGGAAAGCCTAAAACACAAGTAACCCCAAGTCTGTTTTCAGAGCGAAATCTCAGACATTCTGCCGACTGGCACAACGTACAGATATGGCCCTCGGGTGTCCAAGCCACCGAGGAAAACAGGGAATCCATGCATTTCCAAAAAGAGGACACCCGTGGGAATCCGCAGAGGTATGATTTGCGCACATCGCCCCAGAATTTCTTACCCAGACAGCCCCGCAAAGTCCGAAATGTCGGGAAAAAACGCTTTTTCCGCACATTTTGCTCGATGCACCCATCGAAACACACCCCCAACAACACATGCCCTACCGCCACGCATTCCCAATGGTGTCCCGATGAAAATGGTACCTCACATGTGTGGGTGCACCTACCTGGCCGCCAAGGGGAAAGACTAAAACACAAGTAACCCCAAGTCTGTTTTCAGAGCGAAATCTCAGACATTCTGCCGACCGGCACAATGTACAGATATGGGCCTCGGGTGTCCAAGCCACCGAGGAAAACAGGGAACCCCATGCATTTCCGAAAAGATGACACCCGTGGGAATACGCAGAGGTATGCTTTGTGCACATCGCCCCAGAATTTTGTACCCAGACAGCCCCGCAAAGTCCGAAATGTGGGGAAAAAAAACACTTTTTCCGCAGATTTCACTCGACGCACCCATCGGAACACGCCCCCAACAACATATGGCCTACCGTCACGCTTTCCCACAGGTGTCCCGATGAAAACAGTACCTCACATGTGTGGGTGCACATACCTGGCCGCCAAGGGGAAAGCCTAAAGCACAAGTAACCCCAAGTCTGTTTTCATAGCGAAATCTCAGACATTCTGCCGACCGGCACAACGTACAGATATGGGCCTCGGCTGTCCAAGCCACCGAGGAAAACAGGGAACCCCATGCATTTCCGAAAAGAGGACACCTGTGGGAATCCGCAGAGGTATGATTTGCGCACATCGCCCAGAATTTTTTACCCAGACAGCCCCGCAAAGTCCGAAATGTCGGGAAAAAAATACTTTTTCCGCACATTTCGCTCGACGCACCCATCGAAACACGCCCCCAACAACACATGCCCTACTGTCACGCGTTCCCACACGTGTCCCAATGAAAACGGTACCTCACATGTGTGGGTGCACCTACCTGGCCACCAAGGGGAAAGCCTAAAACACAAGTAACCCCAAGTCTGTTTTCAGAGCGAAATCTCAGACATTTTGCTGACCGGCACAACGTACAGATATGGCCCTCGGGTGTCCAAGCCACCGAGGAAAACAGGGAACCCCATGCATTTCCGAAAAGAGGACACCCGTGGGAATCCGCAGAGGTATGATTTGCGCACATCGCCCCAGATTTTATTACCCAGACAGCCCTGCAAAGTCCGAAATGTGGGTAAAAAAATGCTTTTTCCGCACATTTTGTTCGAAGCACCAATTGAAACACGCCCCCAACAACATATGGCCTACCGTCACATGTTTCCACAGGTGTCCCGATGAAAACGGTACCTCACATGTGTGGGTGCACCTATCTGGCCGCCTAGGGGAAAGCCTAAAACACAAGTAACCCCAAGTCTGTTTTCAGAGCGAAATCTCAGACATTCTGCCGACCGGCACATTGTACAGATATGTTCCTCGGGTGTCCAAGCCACCGAGGAAATCAGGGAACCCCATGCATTTCTGAAAAGAGGACACCCGTGGGAATCCGCAGAGGTATGATTTGCGCACATCGCCCCATAATTTCTTACCCAGACAGCCCCGCAAAGTCCGAAATGTCGGGAAAAAACGCTTTTTCCGCACATTTTGCTCGATGCACCCATCGAAACACCCCCCCAACAACACATGGCCTACCGTCACACGTTCCCACAGGTGTCCCTATGAAAACGGTACCTCACATGTGTGGGTGCACCTACCTGGCCGCCAAGGGGAAAGACTAAAACAAGAGTAACCCCAAGTCTGTTTTCAGAGCGAAATCTCAGACATTCTGCCGACCGGCACAATGTACAGATATGGGCCTCGGGTGTCCAAGCCACCGAGGAAAACAGGGAAACCCATGCATTTCCGAAAAGAGGACACCCGTGGGAATCCGCAGAGATATGATTTGCGCACATCGCCCCAAAATTTTTTACCCAGACAGCCCCGCAAAATCCGAAATGTCGGGAAAAAAGCACTTTTTCCGCACATTTCGCTCGACGCACCCATCGAAACATGCCCCCAACAACGCATGGCCTACCGTCACGCGTTCCCACAGGTGTCCCGATGAAAACGGTACCTCACATGTGTGGGTGCACCTACCTGGCCGCCAAGGGGAAAGCCTGAAACACAAGTAACCCCAAGTCTGTTTTCAGAATGAAATCTCAGACATTCTGCCGACCGGCACAACGTACAGATATGGGCCTCGGGTGTCCAAGCCACCGAGGAAAACAGGGAACCCCATGTATTTCTGAAAAGAGGACACCCTTCGGAATCCGCAGAGGTATGATTTGTGCACATCGCCCCAGATTTTATTACCCAGACAGCCCCGCAAAGTCCGAAATGTCGGGAAAAAAACGCTTTTTCTGCACATTTTGCTCGAAGCACCCATTGAAACACGCCCCCAACAACACATGGCCTACCGTCACATGTTCTCACAGGTGTCCCGATGAAAACGGTACCTCACATGTGTGGGTGCACCTACCTGGCCGCCAAGGGGAAAGCCTAAAACACAAGTAACCCCAAGTCTGTTTTCAGAGCGAAATCTCAGGCATTCTGCCGACCGGCACAACATACAGATATGGGCCTCGGGTGTCCAAGCCACTGAGGAAAACAGGGAACCCCATGCATTTCCGAAAAGAGGACACCCGTGGGAATCCGCAGAGGTATGATTTGCGCACATCGCCCCAGATTTTATTACCCAGACAGCCCCGCAAATTCCGAAATGTCGTGAAAAAAGCACTTGTTCCGCACATTTTGCTCGACGCACCCATTGAAACATGCCCCCAACAACACATGGCCTACCGTCACGTGTTCCCACAGGTGTCCCGATTAAAACGGTACCTCACATGTGTGGGTGCACCTACCTGGCCGCCAAGGGGAAAGCCTAAAACACAAGTAACCCCAAGTCTGTTTTCAGAGCGAAATCTCAGACATTCTGCCGACCGGCACAACGTACAGATATGGCCCTTGGGTGTCCAAGCCACCGAGGAAAACAGGGAACCCCATGCATTTCTGAAAAGAGGACACCCGTGGGAATCCGCAGAGGTATGATTTGTGCACATCGCCCAAGATTTTATTACCCAGACAGCCCCGCAAAGTCCGAAATGTGGGGAAAAAACACTTTTTCCGCACATTTCACTCGACGCACCCATGGAAACACGCCCCCAACAACACATGGCCTACCGTCAAACGTTCCCACAGGTGTCCCGATGAAAATGCTACCTCACATGTGTGGGTGCACCTACCTGGCCGCCAAGGGGAAAGCCTAAAACACAAGTAACCCCAAGTCTGTTTTCAGAGCGAAATCTCAGACATTCTGCCGACCGGCACAACGTAGAGATATGGCCCTTGGGTGTCCAAGCCACCGAGGAAAATAGGGAACCCCATGCATTTCCGAAAAGAGGACACCCGTGGGAATCCGCAGAGGTATGATTTGCGCACATCGCCCCAGATTTTATTAACCAGACAGCCCCGCAAAGTCCGAAATGTGGGGAAAAAACACTTTTTACGCACATTTCGCTCGACGCACCCATCGAAACACGCCCCCAACAACACATGGCCTACCGTCACACGTTCCCACAGGTGTCCCGATGAAAACGGTACCTCACATGTGTGGGTGCACCTACCTGGCCGCCAAGGGGAAAGCCTGAAACACAAGTAACCCCAAGTCTGTTTTCAGAGTGAAATCTCAGACATTCTGCCGACCGGCACAACGTACAGATATGGGCCTCGGGTGTCCAAGCCTGTTAGGGAGAATTCTCTGTTTAGGCTGAATTTCCCTACCTAGTGAGTCCCCCAGCAGCTTTGCTGGATTTCTGGGGTTTAATTTTTTTCTCCTGCCAAGAGTGAGACTCTTTTACCCTCACTCTTGGACATGTTGAAGTGTGTTTTCTTGGTTAAACCTTGTGTTGAATGGGCTATGGGGTCTCTTACTCCATAGGGCCTCATGTATTTTTGTGATGTGGGTCACACAGCACCCTCTGTGCCGTGACCCAGGGGTGTCCTAGGGACTCCCCAACATAGACTCCATACCCTGGGACTGACTACTGTCTCCCAGGGCATGTAAAGTCACCAAAGACTTTGCTAGTCTTGAATCCTGAACAGAACCAGTACAAACCATCATATTGTGGACGTACTGGCTGGGGCAATTCGATTGCCCCAGGGTCTGTTAGTCGAGGGGGCACGTCTCCGTCCCCCCTGATCGAGTTTTGGCTGGTGGCAGTGGAAACTACTTTTTATATTCGACCGCGAATATTTCCCTATGGGATTTCCCATTGTTTTAGGCTAACACATTTAATTATTTATTTACGGTAGCCTTAAACATACCGCCGGTTTATATATTTATTTTTATAACTCCGGTTGGGACTTTTTGCCAAAACTTGATTCTAAAATGGCGTTGGTGTTCGCCTCTGTAACTCTGACCCAAAGTGGAGCCCTTTGTTCCACTTTTGGCGGGCTTCTCCACAGAAGCCCTCCAAAGTGGTGCCACTCTGTCTGGGGTACTTAGGAGGGGGGGAGGGGGATTTAGGCACCCTGGACTGAGTTACCTTGGTAACTCAAGTCGCACTCCGTCCTGATTGGCCCAAGTGGTGAGCCGCCCGGCTCACCACTTAGCATGTTTGAGTGACAGCTAGGCTGGGTGAATGGGGGTTTGCTGCATAAAAGCAGGGCTTTGGGGACTGGGACTTCAGAAGTCGCCACAGGACCAAGAATCCGACGAGGGAAGAGCTGAGCCGACCTGCTTCGACGACACCACCCGGTGGAGCCCTGCTGAACCGTCTCACCACTTTTTCCCGACGACCGAGGAGAACTCTTAACGGAGTGGCTCCTTCCCTTGACTGGTGGGGACAACCAGTTTTCGCCTTCTTTCCGTTCTTTGAGGTATCTCGTGGCCGCCTTGCCTGTGCCAAGCACCCCGGCAACCGGAATACCACACTTTACCCCCATACCGCGAAAGTCGGTAACAACCCTTTAACCGGAGGACTCCGCGGCTGGTTTCTTCCCGGGCAGTGCAACGACCCTCTTCTTCTGCTCTTCAGCGAGAACTTCTTCTCCCCTGACCGACGTCGAGCCCTGCTGCCACTGCCTGGAACAACTGCCACCGCTGGAGGATCCTTTCCGCTTAAGGTACTGTGTTCTGCCTGGCTTCCCTTGCTACCGACTGTACGGGGTAGATTTAGTCCCCGGCTTTCGAACCTGGGAGTGCCTGGGACACTTTGGCTAAACTTTCTGAGCCACTCTAACCTCTTTTTGACTCTTTGCAAGACTTTGAATCTCTAACTAACAGTGTGATCTTGGGCACATTTTCGCTCCGGCTACTCTAAGAGTGGGCCCTGCCTAGTGACTTTTGCTCACCTGTGACTTTATTCTTCTTTAAGCCTATTGCAAGTGCTCTGGACCTTAGAGTGGTGTGTCTAACCCATTTCTGCTTTTTCTCTCCCTTTCTTGGAAACTACTAGAGTGTCATCTAACGTTAAGCACTCGCCTCTGTTTTAATTAAGTGGTGTTTACTTAGAGTTGTCTAGATAGGAGAAAGGATTGAATCTACTTTCATTATAACTGTGTTGAAGTGCTTTTACTATATTTTTGCTAGAGTGTTTTTAACTTATGTGTATTTTAAATAAATAACTATATACTTTTGAAACCAAGCTCTGGTCAGTGTTTGCTTGTGCTATTGTGTTTTGGTACATATTGTGTATACTTTACATACTGCCTAACTCTTCTTGAGAGAAGTCTGACTGCTCAGCCACAGCTACCAGGTAAATCTGGGTGGTACAGACTGCTACCAAAGGGGTTTACTGCTCTACCTGTAGTCTTAAATCTTTTGCAGTGTTCCCCAAGGGAACTGCACAGGTTTCTGCCTAACACTGGTGTACAGCGGTGGGATTTGTATTGAGTATACATTTTATTGTGCTTTAGATACCTTAGTGCAACTAACCACAAAGCTTAGCACTGAAAAAGTAAAACCTCTAACATGTCAGTTATAGAAAGCTATAGTCAAGAGTCCCTTGCAGCCAAAACTGCTGATTGTTTAAGAGTGCTCTGTAAACATAAGGATCTCCTGACTAAGGGCAAGAAAATGGAGCTGATTGAAAGATTGTTAGCTAACCAAAGTCTGGGTGATGGTTCAGAGGAACCTACCACTCCAGCAACTGTAGATGACAGTGTTGAAGTTAACATGGAGCAAAATGTTGATGTTTCTGAGGAAGAGTCAGAAGAGGAGGGTGAGGCTGTTGTAACTGTCCCCCCTAGGCCTCTGCCTGCTCTACCTGCTGTACCTACTGGACCTTTACCAGGTCCCACATTTAGTCCTCAGTACTTTGAACTGGAGAAAATGAAGCTAGAATTGGAGTATAAGAAACTTAATGCTCAAACTGACAAAGAACTAAGGCTAAGGGAAATGGAGCTCAAGTATGACTTAGAAATGAAGAAATTATCTGTTGAGAATGTTTCTCTCTCTGGCTCCTCTAGAAGTTCCAGTCCTAAAAGACCCCGGATGCCTAAAGAATTGGTTGGTATGTATGAGCCTAAGTTGGATGTGTTGGATTGGTTGTCTCTGTTTGAATATAATCATGGGCTCCAGAACATCACAGGAAATGACTTACTCACCTGGTTGTTCTCTAGGCTTCCCCCTGTTGCAACTGATGTGGTAATGGAGATGGGGGAGGAGGATAGGAAGGACTATGAATGTGTGAAACTAGCTTTGATAGCTAGGTTTGGGAAGACCCCTTCCCAGTATCTTAAGAGGTTTAGGAGCCTCAAAAAGCATGATGGTACCCCTTGGGCTACCTGGGTGAATGAATGTTTGAAAAACTTAGAGGGATGGATTAAGGGTTACAAGGTGAACACTTATGAAGGTATGAAGAATTTGTTTATGTTGGAGACTATTTATGATGCCTGCTCTCCTGAGCTCAGACAACACTTGGCTGATTCCAGGGAATTAGATTCCCGGAGGCTAGCTAAGGCTGCTGACTTGTGGGTTGCCAACAGGGCCACTCACAAGGATTCTGGGGTAACTCAGAAGAAGGATGGGGAAAAACAGTCTAAGAAGGACTCCAAAGAGAATTCTAATACTACAAATTCCAAAGAGGGCCCCAAACAAAACTATAAGGGTAAGCCACAAGGGAAACCAAATCAGGCTAGTGTACCTTCTGGTCCCAGACCAGAAGGAGGTCAGAACAAGCCTCCATTCCAGCGAGCCTTTGGCTCATGCTTTGTTTGTAAGGCTACTGACCATGTGAAAGGAGATCCCAGATGTAAGGGTAAACCTTCAGGGGTCCAGCTTGCCTCCTTAGCCTTCGCTCCAGAAGAGGAAGTACCCATGGCAAGTGGAAACTTTCTATTACTAGCTGATGAACCCACTGGAGTCTCAGCTAGTGTTTCTTTAGTCTCTCTGGGGTTGTGGGAGCAACAGAATTTAGATGTCTATAACTCTATCCCAGATAATACTAAAGAGTATTATAAGGACAGTGTCCAGGTGAATGGTCAGGAGACTCCTGCCATTAGGGACACTGGAGCCAGCATAACTGTGGTGGATGAATCATTTTTCAAGGCAGAGGATGTTGCTAAGGCACCCAAATGCCTCACCAAGTTAGCTGGTGGGCCTGTGCAGATGTGTCCCCAGTTACCAGTTCTCATCCAATGTAATGATATGGCTGTAAAAATACCTGTCAGTGTACAATGTGAAGTGCCAGGTAGGGTTCTGTTGGGTAATGACCTCAAAGCTCTTGGAGTTGTATCTCATACCCCCAGACCTCCTAGCAAAAGGTTTCAGGAACTCACAAAACCTGCAAGGGAGAAAACCCTGAGAGGGTTATCTCAGGAGATGATGACAGAAATCACTCCTCTACCACTGGAGCAACTTACTGCAGTAACTACCAGATCAGGAGCAAAGGGGCAACCCAAGACTCCTAGGAAAAAGCCAGCAGCAAGCACTCCAGTGCTTCCAACAAGGACTTCCCCTAGGTTGTCCAAAGTTACACCTGTAACTCCACCTCCAGCTGAGGCTGAGAGGGAGGTACAACCCTGTGTGGTTGAGCTAGACTCTGAGGAAGAGCTAGAAGGAGGCCCCAACCTTATTGGAGATTTGGACCCTGAGGACCATCCTGAGCTGCAGTCTTTACTGGCAGAAGGTGGGCCTAGCAGGGCAGCTTTTCGTAAGGGGCAAAGAGAATGTCCAACTCTGGAGGGTCTCCGCCACCAGGCAGCTTCTCAAGCTGATGGGCAAGAGCCTGGGAAGTATAGGTTGCACTGGGAAGATGGCCTCTTCTACAGTGAACCCACTGAGTCTGAACCTGGAGACTACAAACGCCTTGTAGTCCCACAGGAAAACAGACAACAGTTCTTACAACTAGCCCATGAGATACCTTTGGCTGGCCACTTGAGTTTCAAGAAGACCAAGGAAAGGCTCTCACTCTACTTTTATTGGCCAAAGATGGGGGCCGAAGTAGATAGATATTGTAAGAGCTGCCATACCTGCCAGACTTCTGGTAAGGTTGGTTCCAAGAATGTGGCACCTTTAGTGCCTCTCCCAGTTGTGGGAGTCCCATTTGAGAGGGTAGGGATTGACATTGTTGGTCCCCTTGATCCTCCAACCTCCTCAGGCAACAGGTTTATCCTTGTTGTAGTAGACCATGCTACTAGGTACCCGGAGGCCATTCCTATGAGGACTGTTACAGCTCCGGCTGTGGCTAAGGCCCTCCTTGGTATTTTTACCAGGGTTGGGTTTCCTAAGGAGGTAATCTCTGACAGGGGGTCAAACTTTATGTCCCACTACATGAAGGCCATGTGGAAAACCTGTGGAGTTACCTACAAGTTCTCAACCGCCTACCACCCTCAGACAAACGGGTTGGTTGAAAGGTTTAACAGAACCATGAAGAGCATGATAGGTGCTTTGGAAGAACCCCTTAAGAAAAAGTGGGACCTTCTACTGCCATGCCTTCTCTTTGCTTATAGAGAAGTCCCTCAGGAGGGAGTAGGTTATTCTCCCTTTGAGCTTCTCTATGGCCATCCAGTCAGAGGTCCATTGGCCCTGATTAAGGAGGGGTTGGAAGGTGCTCCTCCCCTCAAGCCAGTCAGAGTGACTGACTATGTGATAGGTCTCCGGAGGAGAATGTCACACATGATGGCAGAAGCAAGTGACAACTTGAAAGCTGGTCAAGCCCTGGTCAAACATTGGCACGACCAGAAGGCTAACATGGTTGAGTTTACTCAAGACCAGCTTGTTCTAGTTATGCTCCCAACAAGGCAGAGGGCCTTGCAAGACAAATGGATGGGACCCTTCAAGGTTGTGGGAAAACTTGGAGAGGTCAACTATCTGGTGGATCTGGGCAGACCCAGGGAAGCTCCTAGAGTCTTCCACACCAACCGACTAAAAGCCTACATCTCCAGACCTGATGTAGGAGCCTTGCTCCTAGCTTCAGCTGCAGAGGAGGAAGAGAGTGAATCTCTCCCTGATCTCCTCAGAGGTGTACCTTTAGATGAAAAAGTTGAAGGAGTCAATCTCTCTTCAGACCTGACACCTGAGCAACAAGAGGAGTGCAAATCTATGTTAAATCAGTTTGCCTCCCTGTTCTCACTGTCACCAGGCTTGACCCCTTGGGGCCAGCATGAGATACTCACTGGTGACTGTCTGCCAGTCAAAAGCAGAGGATACAGAATGTCAGAACATATCAGAGCCCACATCAAAGGAGAGGTCAAGAAGATGCTTGATCTCGGGGTAATAGAACCCTCTACTAGTCCATGGTCTAGCCCAGTTGTGTTAGTACCAAAGGCAGGATCCAAAGACTTGAGATTCTGTGTGGACTATAGAGCTCTAAATGCAGTCACCAAGACTGATGCCCACCCTTTGCCCAGGACAGATGAGTTGGTGGATAAACTTGGTGCAGCCAAGTACCTCAGCACATTTGACCTGACGTCAGGCTATTGGCAAATAGCCCTGACAGACCATGCCAAGGAGAAAACTGCATTTTCAACCCCAGTTGGCTTGTACCAGTTTAAGGTCATGCCTTTTGGACTGAAAAACGCACCTGCCACCTTCCAAAGGATGGTGAACCAAGTTCTGGCTGGGATGGAAGATTTCTGCATGGCATACTTGGATGACATTGCAGTCTTCAGCCACTCCTGGGAAGAACATGTGAACCACCTAGGCCATGTGTTGCAGGCTCTGAAACAGGCCCATTTGACAATCAAAGCCAGTAAGTGCCAGATTGGTCAAAGTAAAGTGGTCTACCTTGGACATGAGGTAGGAGGTGGAGAAATAAGGCCTTTGCCCAGCAAGATTGAAGCTGTGCAAAATTGGACAACACCAACTACTCAAACCCAAGTGAGAGCTTTTCTAGGCCTCACTGGGTATTACAGGAATTTCATTGAGAACTATGGGACCATAGCTTCTCCACTGAATGTAATCTCCTCTCCCAAATTCCCTAAAAAGGTAAAATGGAATGAGGAGTGCAATCAGGCCTTTGAAAAACTGAAGAGAGCTCTTTGCCAGGCTCCAGTATTGAGAGCTCCTGACTACCACCAACCTTTCATTGTACAAACTGATGCTTCCAATGTAGGTATAGGTGCAGTTCTAAGCCAACTGGATGAGAAGGGTAGGGAGCACCCCATTTGCTTCATCAGTAGGAAACTGAAGGATCCTGAGACAAGGTGGGCAACTATCGAAAGAGAATGCTTTGCTATTGTGTGGGCACTGAAGAAGTTTAGGCCATACTTGTATGGTTCTACTTTTGTTATTCAGACTGACCACCAACCCTTGAGATGGTTAATGCAAATGAAAGGGGAAAATCCAAAACTATTGAGATGGTCAATCTGCCTGCAAGGGTTTGATTTCACCATTGAGCACAGGTCAGGGTGTCACCATCAAAATGCTGATGGACTCTCTAGGATGTATATCATCGACTAGAGGTATGAGGTTCATCCAGGAGTGGATTAAATCCTCCTGTCCCTTAGTCTGGGGGGGGCGAGTGTTAGGGAGAATTCTCTGTTTAGGCTGAATTTCCCTACCTAGTGAGTCCCCCAGCAGCTTTGCTGGATTTCTGGGGTTTAATTTTTTTCTCCTGCCAAGAGTGAGACTCTTTTACCCTCACTCTTGGACATGTTGAAGTGTGTTTTCTTGGTTAAACCTTGTGTTGAATGGGCTATGGGGTCTCTTACTCCATAGGGCCTCATGTATTTTTGTGATGTGGGTCACACAGCACCCTCTGTGCCGTGACCCAGGGGTGTCCTAGGGACTCCCCAACATAGACTCCATACCCTGGGACTGACTACTGTCTCCCAGGGCATGTAAAGTCACCAAAGACTTTGCTAGTCTTGAATCCTGAACAGAACCAGTACAAACCATCATATTGTGGACGTACTGGCTGGGGCAATTCGATTGCCCCAGGGTCTGTTAGTCGAGGGGGCACGTCTCCGTCCCCCCTGATCGAGTTTTGGCTGGTGGCAGTGGAAACTACTTTTTATATTCGACCGCGAATATTTCCCTATGGGATTTCCCATTGTTTTAGGCTAACACATTTAATTATTTATTTACGGTAGCCTTAAACATACCGCCGGTTTATATATTTATTTTTATAACTCCGGTTGGGACTTTTTGCCAAAACTTGATTCTAAAATGGCGTTGGTGTTCGCCTCTGTAACTCTGACCCAAAGTGGAGCCCTTTGTTCCACTTTTGGCGGGCTTCTCCACAGAAGCCCTCCAAAGTGGTGCCACTCTGTCTGGGGTACTTAGGAGGGGGGGAGGGGGATTTAGGCACCCTGGACTGAGTTACCTTGGTAACTCAAGTCGCACTCCGTCCTGATTGGCCCAAGTGGTGAGCCGCCCGGCTCACCACTTAGCATGTTTGAGTGACAGCTAGGCTGGGTGAATGGGGGTTTGCTGCATAAAAGCAGGGCTTTGGGGACTGGGACTTCAGAAGTCGCCACAGGACCAAGAATCCGACGAGGGAAGAGCTGAGCCGACCTGCTTCGACGACACCACCCGGTGGAGCCCTGCTGAACCGTCTCACCACTTTTTCCCGACGACCGAGGAGAACTCTTAACGGAGTGGCTCCTTCCCTTGACTGGTGGGGACAACCAGTTTTCGCCTTCTTTCCGTTCTTTGAGGTATCTCGTGGCCGCCTTGCCTGTGCCAAGCACCCCGGCAACCGGAATACCACACTTTACCCCCATACCGCGAAAGTCGGTAACAACCCTTTAACCGGAGGACTCCGCGGCTGGTTTCTTCCCGGGCAGTGCAACGACCCTCTTCTTCTGCTCTTCAGCGAGAACTTCTTCTCCCCTGACCGACGTCGAGCCCTGCTGCCACTGCCTGGAACAACTGCCACCGCTGGAGGATCCTTTCCGCTTAAGGTACTGTGTTCTGCCTGGCTTCCCTTGCTACCGACTGTACGGGGTAGATTTAGTCCCCGGCTTTCGAACCTGGGAGTGCCTGGGACACTTTGGCTAAACTTTCTGAGCCACTCTAACCTCTTTTTGACTCTTTGCAAGACTTTGAATCTCTAACTAACAGTGTGATCTTGGGCACATTTTCGCTCCGGCTACTCTAAGAGTGGGCCCTGCCTAGTGACTTTTGCTCACCTGTGACTTTATTCTTCTTTAAGCCTATTGCAAGTGCTCTGGACCTTAGAGTGGTGTGTCTAACCCATTTCTGCTTTTTCTCTCCCTTTCTTGGAAACTACTAGAGTGTCATCTAACGTTAAGCACTCGCCTCTGTTTTAATTAAGTGGTGTTTACTTAGAGTTGTCTAGATAGGAGAAAGGATTGAATCTACTTTCATTATAACTGTGTTGAAGTGCTTTTACTATATTTTTGCTAGAGTGTTTTTAACTTATGTGTATTTTAAATAAATAACTATATACTTTTGAAACCAAGCTCTGGTCAGTGTTTGCTTGTGCTATTGTGTTTTGGTACATATTGTGTATACTTTACATACTGCCTAACTCTTCTTGAGAGAAGTCTGACTGCTCAGCCACAGCTACCAGGTAAATCTGGGTGGTACAGACTGCTACCAAAGGGGTTTACTGCTCTACCTGTAGTCTTAAATCTTTTGCAGTGTTCCCCAAGGGAACTGCACAGGTTTCTGCCTAACAAAGCCACCGAGGAAAACAGGGAACCCCATGCATTTCCGAAAAGAGGACACCCCGTGGGAATCCGCAGAGGTATGATTTGCGCACATCGCCCCAGATTTTATTACCCAGACAGCCCCGCAAAGTCTGAAATGTCGGGAAAAAAGCACTTTTTCCGCACATTTCGCTCAACGCACTCATCGAAACATGCCCCAACAACACATGGCCTACCGTCACGCGTTCCCACAGGTGTCCCGATGAAAACAGTACCTCACATGTGTGGGTGCACCTACCTGGCCGCCAAGGGGAAAGCCTGAAACACAAGTAACCCCAAGTCTGTTTTCAGAGTGAAATCTCAGACATTCTGCCGACCGGCACAATGTACAGATATGGGCCTCGGGTGTCCAAGCCACCGAGGAAAACAGGGAACCCCATGCATTTCTGAAAAGAGGAGACCCGTCGGAATCCGCAGAGGTATGATTTGTGCACATCGCCCCAGATTTTATTACCCAGACAGCCCCGCAAAGTCCGAAATGTGGGGAAAAAAAACACTTTTTCCGCAGATTTCGCGTGACGCACCCATCGAAACACGCCCCCAACAACACATGGCCTACCGTCACGCGTTCCCAAAGGTGTCCCGATGAAAACAGTACCTCACATGTGTGGGTGCACATACCTGGCCGCCAAGGGGAAAGCCTAAAGCACAAGTAACCCCAAGTCTGTTTTCATAGCGAAATCTCAGACATTCTGCCGACCGGCACAACGTACAGATATGGCCCTCGGGTGTCCAAGCCACCGAGGAAAACAGGGAACCCCATGCATTTCCGAAAAGAGGACACCCGTGGGAATCCGCAGAGGTATGATTTGCGCACATCGCCCAGAATTTTTTACCCAGAGAGCCCCGCAAAGTCCGAAATGTCGGGAAAAAAATACTTTTTCCGCACATATCGCTCGATGCACCCATTGAAACACGCCCCCAACAACACAGGGCCTACTGTCACGCGTTCCCGCAGGTGTCCCGATGAAAACGGTACCTCACATGTGTGGGTGCACCTACCTGGCCGCCAAGGGGAAAGCCTAAAACACAAGTAACCCCAAGTCTGTTTTCAGAGCGAAATCTCAGACATTCTGCCGACCGGCACAATGTACAGATATGGGCCTCGGGTGTCCAAGCCACCGAGGAAAACAGGGAACCCCATGCATTTCTGAAAAGAGGACACCCGTGGGAATCCGCTGAGGTATGATTTGCGCACATCGCCCCATATTTTATTACACCGACAGCCCCGCAAAGTCCGAAATGTCGGGAAAAAAACGCTTTTTCCGCACATTTCGCTCGATCCACTCATAAAAACACGCCCCCAACAACAGATGCCCTATCGTCACGCATTCCCAATGGTGTCCCGATGAAAACGGTACCTCACATGCGTGGGTGCACCTACCTGGCCGCCAAGGGGAAAGCATAAAACACAAGTAACCCCAAGTCTGTTTTCAGAGCGAAATCTCAGACATTCTGCCGACTGGCACAACGTACAGATATGGCCCTCGGGTGTCCAAGCCACCGAGGAAAACAGGGAATCCATGCATTTCCAAAAAGAGGACACCCGTGCGAATCCGCAGAGGTATGATTTGCGCACATCGCCCCAGAATTTCTTACCCAGACAGCCCCGCAAAATCCGAAATGTCGGGAAAAAAGCACTTTTTCCGCACATTTCGCTCGACGCACTCATCGAAACATGCCCCCAACAACACATGGCCTACCGTCACGCGTTCCCACAGGTGTCCCGATGAAAACGGTACCTCACATGTGTGGGTGCACCTACCTGGCTGCCAAGGGGAAAGCCTGAAACACAAGTAACCCCAAGTCTGTTTTCAGAGTGAAATCTCAGACATTCTGCCGACCGGCACAACGTACAGATATGGGCCTCGGGTGTCCAAGCCACCGAGGAAAACAGGGAACCCCATGCATTTCTGAAAAGAGGACACTCGTCGGAATCCGCAGAGGTATGATTTGTGCACATCGCCCCAGATTTTATTACCCAGACAGCCCCGCAAAGTCCGAAATGTCGGGAAAAAAACGCTTTTTCCGCACATTTCGCTCGAAGCACCCATTGAAACACGCCCCCAACAACACATGGCCTACCGTCACACGTTCCCACAGGTGTCCCGATGAAAACGGTACCTCACATGTGTGGGTGCACCTACCTGGCCGCCAAGGGGAAAGCCTGAAACACAAGTAACCCCAAGTCTGTTTTCAGAGCGAAATCTCAGACATTCTGCCGACCGGCACAATGTACAGATATGGGCCTCGGGTGTCCAAGCCACCGAGGAAAACAGGGAAACCCATGCTTTTCCGAAAAGAGGACACCCGTGGGAATCCGCAGAGATATGATTTGCGCACATCGCCCCAGAATTTTTTACCCAGACAGCCCCGCAAAATCCGAAATGTCGGGAAAAAAGCACGTTTTCCGCACATTTCGCTCAACGCACTCATCGAAACATGCCCCCAACAACACATGGCCTACCGTCACGCGTTCCCACAGGTGTCCCGATGAAAACGGTACCTCACATGTGTGGGTGCACCTACCTGGCCGCCAAGGGGAAAGCCTGAAACACAAGTAACCCCAAGTCTGTTTTCAGAGTGAAATCTCAGACATTCTGCCGACCGGCACAACGTACAGATATGGGCCTCGGGTGTCCAAGCCACCGAGGAAAACAGGGAACCCCATGCATTTCCGAAAAGAGGACACCCGTGGGAATCCGCAGAGGTATGATTTGTGCACATCGCCCCAGATTTTATTACCCAGACAGCCCCGCAAAGTCTGAAATGTCGGGAAAAAAGCACTTTTTCCGCACATTTCGCTCAACGCACTCATCGAAACATGCCCCAACAACACATGGCCTACCGTCACGCGTTCCCACAGGTGTCCCGATGAAAACAGTACCTCACATGTGTGGGTGCACCTACCTGGCCGCCAAGGGGAAAGCCTGAAACACAAGTAACCCCAAGTCTGTTTTCAGAGTGAAATCTCAGACATTCTGCCGACCGGCACAATGTACAGATATGGGCCTCGGGTGTCCAAGCCACCGAGGAAAACAGGGAACCCCATGCATTTCTGAAAAGAGGAGACCCGTCGGAATCCGCAGAGGTATGATTTGTGCACATCGCCCCAGATTTTATTACCCAGACAGCCCCGCAAAGTCCGAAATGTGGGGAAAAAAAACACTTTTTCCGCAGATTTCGCGTGACGCACCCATCGAAACACGCCCCCAACAACACATGGCCTACCGTCACGCGTTCCCAAAGGTGTCCCGATGAAAACAGTACCTCACATGTGTGGGTGCACATACCTGGCCGCCAAGGGGAAAGCCTAAAGCACAAGTAACCCCAAGTCTGTTTTCATAGCGAAATCTCAGACATTCTGCCGACCGGCACAACGTACAGATATGGCCCTCGGGTGTCCAAGCCACCGAGGAAAACAGGGAACCCCATGCATTTCCGAAAAGAGGACACCCGTGGGAATCCGCAGAGGTATGATTTGCGCACATCGCCCAGAATTTTTTACCCAGAGAGCCCCGCAAAGTCCGAAATGTCGGGAAAAAAATACTTTTTCCGCACATATCGCTCGATGCACCCTTTGAAACACGCCCCCAACAACACAGGGCCTACTGTCACGCGTTCCCGCAGGTGTCCCGATGAAAACGGTACCTCACATGTGTGGGTGCACCTACCTGGCCGCCAAGGGGAAAGCCTAAAACACAAGTAACCCCAAGTCTGTTTTCAGAGCGAAATCTCAGACATTCTGCCGACCGGCACAATGTACAGATATGGGCCTCGGGTGTCCAAGCCACCGAGGAAAACAGGGAACCCCATGCATTTCTGAAAAGAGGACACCCGTGGGAATCCGCTGAGGTATGATTTGCGCACATCGCCCCATATTTTATTACACCGACAGCCCCGCAAAGTCCGAAATGTCGGGAAAAAAACGCTTTTTCCGCACATTTCGCTCGATCCACTCATAAAAACACGCCCCCAACAACAGATGCCCTATCGTCACGCATTCCCAATGGTGTCCCGATGAAAACGGTACCTCACATGCGTGGGTGCACCTACCTGGCCGCCAAGGGGAAAGCATAAAACACAAGTAACCCCAAGTCTGTTTTCAGAGCGAAATCTCAGACATTCTGCCGACTGGCACAACGTACAGATATGGCCCTCGGGTGTCCAAGCCACCGAGGAAAACAGGGAATCCATGCATTTCCAAAAAGAGGACACCCGTGCGAATCCGCAGAGGTATGATTTGCGCACATCGCCCCAGAATTTCTTACCCAGACAGCCCCGCAAAATCCGAAATGTCGGGAAAAAAGCACTTTTTCCGCACATTTCGCTCGACGCACTCATCGAAACATGCCCCCAACAACACATGGCCTACCGTCACGCGTTCCCACAGGTGTCCCGATGAAAACGGTACCTCACATGTGTGGGTGCACCTACCTGGCCGCCAAGGGGAAAGCCTGAAACACAAGTAACCCCAAGTCTGTTTTCAGAGTGAAATCTCAGACATTCTGCCGACCGGCACAACGTACAGATATGGGCCTCGGGTGTCCAAGCCACCGAGGAAAACAGGGAACCCCATGCATTTCTGAAAAGAGGACACCCGTCGGAATCCGCAGAGGTATGATTTGTGCACATCGCCCCAGATTTTATTACCCAGACAGCCCCGCAAAGTCCGAAATGTCGGGAAAAAAATGCTTTTTCCGCACATTTCGCTCGAAGCACCCATTGAAACACGCCCCCAACAACACATGGCCTACCGTCACACGTTCCCACAGGTGTCCCGATGAAAACGGTACCTCACATGTGTGGGTGCACCTACCTGGCCGCCAAGGGGAAAGCCTGAAACACAAGTAACCCCAAGTCTGTTTTCAGAGCGAAATCTCAGACATTCTGCCGACCGGCACAATGTACAGATATGGGCCTCGGGTGTCCAAGCCACCGAGGAAAACAGGGAAACCCATGCTTTTCCGAAAAGAGGACACCCGTGGGAATCCGCAGAGATATGATTTGCGCACATCGCCCCAGAATTTTTTACCCAGACAGCCCCGCAAAATCCGAAATGTCGGGAAAAAAGCACGTTTTCCGCACATTTCGCTCAACGCACTCATCGAAACATGCCCCCAACAACACATGGCCTACCGTCACGCGTTCCCACAGGTGTCCCGATGAAAACGGTACCTCACATGTGTGGGTGCACCTACCTGGCCGCCAAGGGGAAAGCCTGAAACACAAGTAACCCCAAGTCTGTTTTCAGAGTGAAATCTCAGACATTCTGCCGACCGGCACAACGTACAGATATGGGCCTCGGGTGTCCAAGCCACCGAGGAAAACAGGGAACCCCATGCATTTCCGAAAAGAGGACACCCGTGGGAATCCGCAGAGGTATGATTTGTGCACATCGCCCCAGATTTTATTACCCAGACAGCCCCGCAAAGTCTGAAATGTCGGGAAAAAAGCACTTTTTCCGCACATTTCGCTCAACGCACTCATCGAAACATGCCCCAACAACACATGGCCTACCGTCACGCGTTCCCACAGGTGTCCCGATGAAAACAGTACCTCACATGTGTGGGTGCACCTACCTGGCCGCCAAGGGGAAAGCCTGAAACACAAGTAACCCCAAGTCTGTTTTCAGAGTGAAATCTCAGACATTCTGCCGACCGGCACAATGTACAGATATGGGCCTCGGGTGTCCAAGCCACCGAGGAAAACAGGGAACCCCATGCATTTCTGAAAAGAGGAGACCCGTCGGAATCCGCAGAGGTATGATTTGTGCACATCGCCCCAGATTTTATTACCCAGACAGCCCCGCAAAGTCCGAAATGTGGGGAAAAAAAACACTTTTTCCGCAGATTTCGCGTGACGCACCCATCGAAACACGCCCCCAACAACACATGGCCTACCGTCACGCGTTCCCAAAGGTGTCCCGATGAAAACAGTACCTCACATGTGTGGGTGCACATACCTGGCCGCCAAGGGGAAAGCCTAAAGCACAAGTAACCCCAAGTCTGTTTTCATAGCGAAATCTCAGACATTCTGCCGACCGGCACAACGTACAGATATGGCCCTCGGGTGTCCAAGCCACCGAGGAAAACAGGGAACCCCATGCATTTCCGAAAAGAGGACACCCGTGGGAATCCGCAGAGGTATGATTTGCGCACATCGCCCAGAATTTTTTACCCAGAGAGCCCCGCAAAGTCCGAAATGTCGGGAAAAAAATACTTTTTCCGCACATATCGCTCGATGCACCCTTTGAAACACGCCCCCAACAACACAGGGCCTACTGTCACGCGTTCCCGCAGGTGTCCCGATGAAAACGGTACCTCACATGTGTGGGTGCACCTACCTGGCCGCCAAGGGGAAAGCCTAAAACACAAGTAACCCCAAGTCTGTTTTCAGAGCGAAATCTCAGACATTCTGCCGACCGGCACAATGTACAGATATGGGCCTCGGGTGTCCAAGCCACCGAGGAAAACAGGGAACCCCATGCATTTCTGAAAAGAGGACACCCGTGGGAATCCGCTGAGGTATGATTTGCGCACATCGCCCCATATTTTATTACACCGACAGCCCCGCAAAGTCCGAAATGTCGGGAAAAAAACGCTTTTTCCGCACATTTCGCTCGATCCACTCATAAAAACACGCCCCCAACAACAGATGCCCTATCGTCACGCATTCCCAATGGTGTCCCGATGAAAACGGTACCTCACATGCGTGGGTGCACCTACCTGGCCGCCAAGGGGAAAGCATAAAACACAAGTAACCCCAAGTCTGTTTTCAGAGCGAAATCTCAGACATTCTGCCGACTGGCACAACGTACAGATATGGCCCTCGGGTGTCCAAGCCACCGAGGAAAACAGGGAATCCATGCATTTCCAAAAAGAGGACACCCGTGCGAATCCGCAGAGGTATGATTTGCGCACATCGCCCCAGAATTTCTTACCCAGACAGCCCCGCAAAATCCGAAATGTCGGGAAAAAAGCACTTTTTCCGCACATTTCGCTCGACGCACTCATCGAAACATGCCCCCAACAACACATGGCCTACCGTCACGCGTTCCCACAGGTGTCCCGATGAAAACGGTACCTCACATGTGTGGGTGCACCTACCTGGCCGCCAAGGGGAAAGCCTGAAACACAAGTAACCCCAAGTCTGTTTTCAGAGTGAAATCTCAGACATTCTGCCGACCGGCACAACGTACAGATATGGGCCTCGGGTGTCCAAGCCACCGAGGAAAACAGGGAACCCCATGCATTTCTGAAAAGAGGACACCCGTCGGAATCCGCAGAGGTATGATTTGTGCACATCGCCCCAGATTTTATTACCCAGACAGCCCCGCAAAGTCCGAAATGTCGGGAAAAAAACGCTTTTTCCGCACATTTCGCTCGAAGCACCCATTGAAACACGCCCCCAACAACACATGGCCTACCGTCACACGTTCCCACAGGTGTCCCGATGAAAACGGTACCTCACATGTGTGGGTGCACCTACCTGGCCGCCAAGGGGAAAGCCTGAAACACAAGTAACCCCAAGTCTGTTTTCAGAGCGAAATCTCAGACATTCTGCCGACCGGCACAATGTACAGATATGGGCCTCGGGTGTCCAAGCCACCGAGGAAAACAGGGAAACCCATGCTTTTCCGAAAAGAGGACACCCGTGGGAATCCGCAGAGATATGATTTGCGCACATCGCCCCAGAATTTTTTACCCAGACAGCCCCGCAAAATCCGAAATGTCGGGAAAAAAGCACGTTTTCCGCACATTTCGCTCAACGCACTCATCGAAACATGCCCCCAACAACACATGGCCTACCGTCACGCGTTCCCACAGGTGTCCCGATGAAAACGGTACCTCACATGTGTGGGTGCACCTACCTGGCCGCCAAGGGGAAAGCCTGAAACACAAGTAACCCCAAGTCTGTTTTCAGAGTGAAATCTCAGACATTCTGCCGACCGGCACAACGTACAGATATGGGCCTCGGGTGTCCAAGCCACCGAGGAAAACAGGGAACCCCATGCATTTCTGAAAAGAGGACACCCGTCGGAATCCGCAGAGGTATGATTTGTGCACATCGCCCCAGATTTTATTACCCAGACAGCCCCGCAAAGTCCGAAATGTCGGGAAAAAAACGCTTTTTCCGCACATTTCGCTCGAAGCACCCATTGAAACACGCCCCCAACAACACATGGCCTACCGTCACACGTTCCCACAGGTGTCCCGATGAAAACGGTACCTCACATGTGTGGGTGCACCTACCTGGCCGCCAAGGGGAAAGCCTGAAACACAAGTAACCCCAAGTCTGTTTTCAGAGCGAAATCTCAGACATTCTGCCGACCGGCACAATGTACAGATATGGCTCTCGGGTGTCAAAGCCATCGAGGAAAACAGGGAACCCCATACATTTCCGAAAAGAGGACACCCGTGGGAATCCGCAGAGGTATGATTTGCGCACATCGCTCCAGATTTTATTACCCAGACAGCCCCGCAAAGTCCGAAATGTGGGTAAAAAAATGCTTTTTCCGCACATTTTGCTCGACGCACCCATCGAAACACGCCCCCAACAACACATGGCCTACCGTCACGCGTTCCCACAGGTGTCCCGATGAAAATGGTACCTCACATGTGTGGGTGCACCTACCTGGCCGCCAAGGGGAAAGCCTGAAACAAAAGTAACCCCAAGTCTGTTTTCAGAGCGAAATCTCAGACATTCTGCCGACCAGCACAACGTACAGATATGGCCCTTGGGTGTCCAAGCCACCGAGGAAAACAGGGAAACCCATGCTTTTCCGAAAAGAGGACACCCGTGGGAATCCGCAGAGATATGATTTGCGCACATCGCCCCAGAATTTTTTACCCAGACAGCCCCGCAAAATCCGAAATGTCGGGAAAAAAGCACTTTTTCCGCACATTTCGCTCGACGCACTCATCGAAACATGCCCCCAACAACACATGGCCTACCGTCACGCGTTCCCACAGGTGTCCCGATGAAAACGGTACCTCACATGTGTGGGTGCACCTACCTGGCCGCCAAGGGGAAAGCCTGAAACACAAGTAACCCCAAATCTGTTTTCAGAGTGAAATCTCAGACATTCTGCCGACCGGCACAACGTACAGATATGGGCCTCGGGTGTCCAAGCCACCGAGGAAAACAGGGAACCTCATGCATTTCTGAAAAGAGGACACCCGTCGGAATCCACAGAGGTATGATTTGTGCACATCGCCCCAGATTTTATTACCCAGACAGCCCCGCAAAGTCCGAAATGTCGGGAAAAAAACGCTTTTTCCGCACATTTCGCTCGAAGCACCCATTGAAACACGCCCCCAACAACACATGGCCTACCGTCACACGTTCCCACAGGTGTCCCGATGAAAACGGTACCTCACATGTGTGGGTGCACCTACCTGGCCGCCAAGGGGAAAGCCTGAAACACAAGTAACCCCAAGTCTGTTTTCAGAGCGAAATCTCAGACATTCTGCCGACCGGCACAACGTACAGATATGGCCCTTGGGTGTCCAAGCCACCGAGGAAAACAGGGAACCCCATGCATTTCCGATAAGAGGACACCCGTCGGAATCCGCAGAGGTATGATTTGCGCACATCACCCCAGATTTTATTACCCAGACAGCCCCGCAAAGTCCGAAATGTGGGGAAAAAACGCTTTTTCCGCACATTTCGCTCGACGCACCCATCGAAACACGCCCCCAACAACACATGGCCTACCGTCACACGTTCCCACAGGTTTCCCGATGAAAATGGTACCTCACATGTGTGGGTGCACCTACCTGGCCGCCAAGGGGAAAGCCTGAAACACAAGTAACCCCAAGTCTGTTTTCAGAGTGAAATTTCAGACATTCTGCCGACCGGCACAACGTACAGATATGGGCCTCGGGTGTCCAAGCCACCGAGGAAAACAGGGAACCCCATGCATTTCCGAAAAGGGGACACCCGTGGGAATCTGCAGAGGTATGATTTGCGCACATTGCCCCAGATTTTATTACCCAGACAGCCCCGCAAAGTCCGAAATGTCAGGAAAAAAGCACTTTTTCCGCACATTTCGCTCGATGCACCCATCGAAACATGCCCCCAACAACACATGACCCACCGTCTCGCGTTCCCACAGGTGTCCCGATGAAAACGGTGTGATGCTGGAAATGCATCTGAGGGACAGGGCCTCTGAATCCTTGTCCTTTTTCTGTTTTTACCGTGTGTTCTGTTATGTTTTCTGCCCCGGAGTCCATGTGGGACTCCTGGCAGTGCAGCTCTCTCTTTTGGTTTGGTGAACAGACCCATGGGATACCCTTATGGCACCCATGGGTAGGGGTACAACCCTGTGCCCCTAGTGTATGTTTTTGGGCACCTGTGGGTGGCCCCAGAGCAGGGTATGGGCTGGTGGCAGCTCCGCGCTGAATATGACAGGTGCTCCGGGTGTCCTCCATTTTGGGATACCCAGGCCCTGCCATTGGTATCTGTTGATTCCTGATAGGAAACAAGATGGCCCCTGTGGCCTCTTGCTTTCTATTGCCTGTTATCTTGTTTTCCCAAAGTCCTGGGAAGCCCTGTCTCTGTCCCTTCCCCCTGACTGGCTGTTGGGTGGAAGTTCCATGTATGGTATTGTTGTAAAGGCCCAGCTAGACTGGCTGGAGCCTTCCCAGTGACTGTATGTTGTGGGTACCTCCTGTGGGTGGGACCCGGGTGAATGGAGTGTGTGACCAATATACACTTCTTGTTGTGGTTGTCTGGTTTCTGGCATGAGAGACAAAGACTGAGACAGCCCTGCCCGAAACTGGCCTGAATGCAGTGTGTAGTGTTGAATGGCTGGGTACTTGTCCCAATCCACATTCCCTGTTGTGAGTGTCTGGAAGGGAGGAGTGTGGCCTGAATGCACTGTGTGCCTGATTGGCTGACTGACTGCATGAATGCCCTGCAGTATGATTGGCTGCTGAGTGTGTGCCAGCAGCGTGGATGAGAGAGAGGATAGTATATCTGGGGACCTCTCACCACTGGAAAAGTGTTCAGAAGGGACCTTTGGTTGAGAAGCGACCATTGTGCTCCTGAAGCAGCCAGGGAGCTGAGTCTCCACTCTACGAGTAACTGGAACTGCTGATCCTCGACGTCCAGCTGGAAGAAGAAGACTTGCTGTGGCATTTGCTTCGACCGATCCGAAGGCTGACGAGATTGTCGAGGGCTGACCCGAGAGAGGACCTGGTAAGGTGCCCTCTTCCCGTGCTCCGAGGGACCATCGAGCACCGCTCCATCTTCGACCGAAGCGCCCTGGAAGACAGACCCTCGAAAGGCTGTCGACCCGAGACGGGACCGCTGAGGAGATCGAAGTGAAGCACCCGGACATCGACGCTGTCGAAGTCCATTGCCGTCGACCAGGGTTCGCAGGTTTGTGTAACCGCTGGAAGCCCGTCGAAGTTGTGTTGCCCAGCCGTGGGAACCACTTGACGCCGTGCCGCCGACGACCGGAGCCGTCCGCTCCTTTGCCTAAGAACATTCAATCGAAGGACTCTCTCGACCGCATCGTTGACCGCTTATCCTGCCGGAGAAAGTCGAGGCCGACCAACGCGCCGAGGAGAAACCTGCCGGTGGGTTTCCCGCCACCCGACGACCTCAAAGACTCGGACGACTCGACGCCCTTGCTGGGCTCCCGTCTCTACAATCTTTGCGGTCCAGAACTATTGTCATCGAGGTGCCCTGCACACCTCCGCCTTGCAGGACGCCGACGCCCCGACGCCGACGAGCACCGCTCGGACGAAGCTGCCGCCTCTTCGACATCGTTCTACCTCGTTTGTCGACGGACGTTCGACGCCCCGTGCCTCCCGCCTGAAAGGGAAGGCATTCAAGAAGGGCCGTCGATTCCCCGTCGCCGAACAGCGAGTCCCTCGACGTTTGTCAACGCCTTCGAGGAGCTCGACTCCACCAGGTACATTGGGGGGTAAAAACATTATAGGAGAGAATAAGACTTGCAGAGCAATATATGGACTGGGCTTGTGCTATATCTTTCTTTACAGGTTGCCCAGGTGGGGGGATCTCCACACCGAACTGTGCCCAGTGGTAGGGGCCAGTATCCTGCCTATTGCTCAACCATCTTATTTTCTCTCCTCTCTCTATTGCTGGTTTCACTCTATTAGTCTGTGTGGCATTGTACAGTATTGTTCATCCACTTCAATGAGATCTAGGGTGGTACCACTTTAGGATTGTAAATATTTGTCATTGTAGATTTTGCCAGAGTACAAAGTGAGTTATCATGATAAATGTACATAACCTCAACTTTTGATTATATAAAGACTGTGTTCTAACCAATACAGAGTGTGGATATTCCTTTGTGGGGGCTTGGGGGATACACTGTACTTAAGAACCAGCCTGCATCACCTCCTGAGAAGCTAGGCCTTGATTGCTCGACCATTGCTACCGAATAGAGAATCTTGGCTGGGGTCTCCTGTGCCTCCCCTCCACCATATAGGGAGCGGAAGTACAGACACCCCCCACCGGTCGTAGAGGCCCGTCTCTCGCACTGATGGCAGCGGTGGGATGCTTATGGTTTTAAGAATCAGTGTATAACCGTGCCACTTACAAAGGATATTTGCCCTTTATTAAATTAAGGTTTAGTTGTGTACAAGGTAACTGCATTACAAACAATGGAGTCTATTGCGAATGGCAAATTAACTCGGATGAGCTTGGAGGCTCTCCAGAGTGCTTGTGAAGCTAGGGAGTTAGACTTTGTGGATAAGTCTAGGGCTGAGCTGATAGCTGCCCTGGTGGACTACCAGACTGATAGTGAAACTTTTGATGAGGGGGGGAATGCAACCAATGAGGACTCTGCCCCTGGGGTTTCAGCTGAATCTGTTTCTGGGAATGCCGCCATTCCTGCTGCCTCTGTTCCAAACTCCAGCAATTCCTTAGAACTTGAGTTATTGAGGATGAAATTGGCCTTTGAATACCGCAAGTTGGAAATAGATGCTGAGTTTAAGAAAGAGGAATTGGCTCAACAAGTGGAGCTCAAGAATAGGGATCTTGAACTCAAAAATAAGGACCTTGAACTCAAGAGCCAGGACACTGAATGTCAGAGGATCCAGCTAGAGAAAGCTAGAGTGGAGACTTCAGCTAGATCCAGTGAGAGTGTCAGGTCCCCAGCCACCAAGTTTATGAAAGATTTGGTTGGTGTATTTGTGGAGGGTTCGGATATCCTCCAATGGATTGAAGCGTTTGAAATGGCTTGTGAGATTCATGATGTGGATAAAAGAGATTGGGCGAAGTATTTGTTAAGCAGAGTGCCTCAAACCGGGTATGACTGTATTCTGAAGCTGAGTGTGGAAGAAAGGGGTCAGTACGAGTGTATGAAGTCTGCTTTGATTGCCAAGTTCGGCAAGACACCTACCCAATACCTTAGAAGGTTCAGGGATTTTAAGAAAAAGGAGAATATGTCTTGGGTTGACTGGGTGAGTGCTGCGCACATGAACATGATGGGGTGGATCGATGGATACAAGGTTAAGACTTTTGTTGAATTGTCCCACCTCTTGTTTTTTGAGCATTTCTCTGAAGCCTGTTCACCAGAGCTGCGTCAGTATGTGGCTGACCAGAACATTTTGGACCCCTTTAAGCTGGCTAGGTTGGCTGACAAGTGGGTCTCCCACCGGGTGTCCCCTAAGGACTCCAGTGGGAAGGACAAGGACAAGGAGAAGGGGGCCTCTCAGAAAGCTGAGGAGTCCCCCAAGCAGTCACAGTCGGGTAAACCAAAACCTTCCTCTCCTAAGACCCAAAAATCTAGTGGGGATAAGTCATCTGGGGGTGGGAATAAGAGTAGTGGCCCACCTGCTGCAAAGCAGGCTCCCATTGGTTCCAGTACCGTACCCCGCACTCCTGGCGCTTGTTGGGACTGTGGGGCTCTGGATCACAAAAGGGGTGACCCCAAGTGTAAAGGTAAGGCACTTGGAGTACAGGCTGCTAGCCTGACCTACCCTTACCCCGTGTCTGAGGTGGAGGCCACTGTCCTCCCCTCCTCTGCCGGTATCACATTTGGTGCTCCGGTGGAGATTTCCTTAGTGTCCCTTGGGGCCTGGGACCAGTACGCGGAAGTACTGGCGACTATCCCACAGAACACCCGTAGATTTTTGAGAAGTGTCCTCTTGAATGGCCAGCCTTCTACTGGTTTGAGAGACACTGGGGCAAGCATGACAGTGGTGGACAGGACCCTGCTCAGGCCAGAGGACTATGAAGGTGCTCCTCTGCAAACCACCAGGTTAGCTGGTGGGCCTCCCAAATTATCACCTGTAGCCTTAGTCACACTCATGATTGGCGACAAGACAGCGAAGCTTCCTGTCCTGGTTCAGGACAATGTCCCTTCTAACATTTTGTTAGGGAATGATCTAGTAGAGTTGGGGTTGATCTTGGATGGTCTTCCCATGACTGCTGCTGCCGTCACTAGATCACAGGTGACACCGGGTCTGGCTGTGGGTCAGATACCCGAGCCAAAGGCGAGGCCTAAGGCAAGAAGGAGGAAGACCAAGAAGGCCCCCCCTGTGGAGGGAGCACCTTCTCTTCCTGCTGCACCCATTGGGATCCATGCTCCGGACGGGCTGGGTCCAGTGGAAAACCCAAACTCAACTCCTTTGGGAGAAGAGGCAGAAGACTCTCCTGTGGGAGAGGTTCTTAACCCGGAGGATCATCCCGACCTTCAATGCTTGTTAGCTGAAGGGGGACCCTCCCGGGCGGACTTCTGTAAGGGACAGAGAGAGTGCCACTCTCTCGAGGGACTGAGGAAACAGGCCCTGGCCCAGGCACAAGGAGAGGTGCCTAGGAATTTCCGGATTTATTGGGAGGGTGAGCTCCTTGTTAGTGAGCCCACTAAGCCTGAACCTGGTGCCCGCAAGAGGTTGGTGGTACCCCAGGTTTACAGGCCCTTCCTACTGCAGTTGGCGCATGAGGTGCCCTTGGCTGGTCATCTTGGGACCAAGAAGACTAAGCAGAGGCTCTCTGCCCATTTCTACTGGCCACGGATGGGAGTAGAGGTGGAGTCCCACTGCAGGACCTGCCCAACTTGTCAGTTGTCTGGCAAGACTGGAGGCAGTGTCATTGCCCCACTGCAGCCGTTGCCAGTGGTTGGCACCCCATTTGAGAGGGTGGGCATCGACATCGTCGGTCCCCTTGACCCTCCCACTTCAGGTGGACATCGGTTCATCCTGGTCTTGGTAGATCATGCCACCAGGTACCCTGATGCGATACCCCTTCGGACGGTTACGGCCAAGGTGGTTGCCAGGGCTCTCCTGGGCATCTTCACCCGTGTTGGATTCCCCAAGGAGGTTGTCTCTGACAGAGGATCCAACTTCATGTCGAGTTACATGAAAACCATGTGGAAAGAGTGCGGGGTAACCTACAAGTTCTCCACCTCTTACCACCCCCAGACCAATGGTCTGGTTGAGAGATTTAATAAAACTCTCAAGGGCATGCTAGGGGCTTTGTAAGAACCCCTAAGGAGGAAATGGGATCTCTTCCTGCCATGCCTGCTGTTTGCTTACAGGGAGGTACCTCAAGAGGGTGTTGGTTTCAGCCCCTTTGAGTTACTCTTTGGACATCCCGTAAGGGGGCCCCTCGCCTTGATCAGAGAAGGCCTGGAAGCCACCCCTCCGGGTCCCGCCAAGCAAGTGGGGGACTATGTGTTAGGCCTCAGACGGTGGATGACACAGATGATGGGTCAGGCAACAGCAAATCTCAAGGCCAGCCAGGAATTGAATAAGTACTGGCATGACCTTAAAGCCTCGCAAGTGGATTGGACTCCGGGACAGGAAATCCTTGTGATGGAGCCTACCAAGCCTAGGGCTTTGGCAGACAAGTGGACTGGACCCTTCAGGATCATCTCCAAGATGGGCGAAGTCAATTATCTGGTTGACATGGGAGCCCCTGGGGTAGCCCCTCAGCTATTCCATGTCAACAGGCTCAAGCCTTTCCACAGGCGAGCGGAAGTCTCATGTCTCTTGCTAGCTTCTGGGCAAGAAGAGGATGAGAGTGAGCCCCTTCCTGATTTGCTGCATAGCAACCCTCAGGATGGCTCAGTGGAGGGAGTACATCTCTCTCCAGATTTGACAACAGAGCAACAGGGGGCCTGTAGGGCTTTGCTCCAACAGTACGCCTCTCTGTTTTCACTGACGCCAGGCCTTACACCGTGGTGTAAGCATGAAATAGACACTGGTGACAGTGTACCTGTCAAAAGCAGGTGCTACCGTATGTCAGATACCGTTAAGAACCACATCCAGGCTGAGGTCGCCAAGATGTTGGATCTGGGTGTTATTGAACCCTCAACCAGTCCCTGGTCCAGTCCAGTGGTCCTTGTCCCCAAGGCAAGTTCACAGGCGGGTACCAAGGATTGGAGGTTCTGTGTGGACTACCGAGGAGTCAATGCCGTCACCAAGACTGACGCGCACCCATTGCCCAGGGCTGATGAGCTCGTGGACACCATCGGTGCTGCCAAGTTTGTGAGCACCTTTGACCTCACTTCAGGCTATTGGCAAATAGCTCTGACGGACCATGCCAAGGAAAAGACGGCCTTCTCAACACCTGAGGGACTCTACCAGTTTAGGGTCATGCCTTTTGGGTTGAAGAATGCCCCTGCCACCTTCCAGAGATTGGTCAACCATGCGCTCAGTGGGCTGGAAGCCTTTTGTGTGGCTTACTTAGACGACATTGCCATCTACAGTTCCACCTGGGAAGAGCATTTGACACATCTGGATAGGGTGTTGCAGGCCTTGAAAAGGGCTAACCTCACTATGAAGGCCACCAAGTGCCAGATAGCTCAGGGGAAAGTTACCTATCTTGGTCATGAGGTAGGAGGGGGTCAAATCCAACCTCTCGCCAGTAAAGTACAGGATGTACAGAACTGGGAGACTCCCACTACTCAAACCCAGGTGAGAGCCTTTTTGGGCCTCACTGGGTACTATCGCAATTTCATGGCAGACTATGGGACCATAGCTGCACCTCTGACAGCTCTAACGTCACCCAAGCAGCCTAGGAAGGTTACTTGGACCGAAGACTGTCAGCGGGCCTTTGATGGCTTGAAAGAAAGTTTGTGTAGGGCACCTGTGTTGAGTGCGCCTGACTACAGCCGACCCTTTATCGTCCAGACGGATGCCTGCGACACCGGAATTGGAGCTGTCTTGTCCCAGTTAGATGACAAAGGGAGAGAACACCCTATCATATTCATCAGTAGACAACTCAAGGGTAGAGAACTTAGGGGGGCTACTGTTGAAAAGGAGTGTTTTAGTATAGTTTGGAGCCTTAGGCGTTTTAGGCCCTACCTAACCGGGTCTACCTTCAAGGTCCAAACAGATCATAAGCCCCTGAAGTGGCTTATGCAGATGAAGGGTGAGAACCCGAAATTGCTCAGGTGGTCCATTAGCCTGCAAGGGCTAGACTTCACCATAGAGCACAGACCAGGGAAGAGTCACGATAATGCAGATGGCCTTTCCAGAAGGTATGTTGACCGTCTGGATGAGGGTGTCTATCCCGTGGGAGATTAGACACCCTCCACCTCAGTCTGGGGGGGGGCGACTGTGATGCTGGAAATGCATCTGAGGGACAGGGCCTCTGAATCCTTGTCCTTTTTCTGTTTTTACCGTGTGTTCTGTTATGTTTTCTGCCCCGGAGTCCATGTGGGACTCCTGGCAGTGCAGCTCTCTCTTTTGGTTTGGTGAACAGACCCATGGGATACCCTTATGGCACCCATGGGTAGGGGTACAACCCTGTGCCCCTAGTGTATGTTTTTGGGCACCTGTGGGTGGCCCCAGAGCAGGGTATTGGCTGGTGGCAGCTCCGCGCTGAATATGACAGGTGCTCCGGGTGTCCTCCATTTTGGGATACCCAGGCCCTGCCATTGGGATCTGTTGATTCCTGATAGGAAACAAGATGGCCCCTGTGGCCTCTTGCTTTCTATTGCCTGTTATCTTGTTTTCCCAAAGTCCTGGGAAGCCCTGTCTCTGTCTCTTCCCCCTGACTGGCTGTTGGGTGGAAGTTCCATGTATGGTATTGTTGTAAAGGCCCAGCTAGACTGGCTGGAGCCTTCCCAGTGACTGTATGTTGTGGGTACCTCCTGTGGGTGGGACCCGGGTGAATGGAGTGTGTGACCAATATACACTTCTTGTTGTGGTTGTCTGGTTTCTGGCATGAGAGACAAAGACTGAGACAGCCCTGCCCGAAACTGGCCTGAATGCAGTGTGTAGTGTTGAATGGCTGGGTACTTGTCGCAATCCACATTCCCTGTTGTGAGTGTCTGGAAGGGAGGAGTGTGGCCTGAATGCACTGTGTGCCTGATTGGCTGACTGACTGCATGAATGCCCTGCAGTATGATTGGCTGCTGAGTGTGTGCCAGCAGCGTGGATGAGAGAGAGGATAGTATATCTGGGGACCTCTCACCACTGGAAAAGTGTTCAGAAGGGACCTTTGGTTGAGAAGCGACCATTGTGCTCCTGAAGCAGCCAGGGAGCTGAGTCTCCACTCTACGAGTAACTGGAACTGCTGATCCTCGACGTCCAGCTGGAAGAAGAAGACTTGCTGTGGCATTTGCTTCGACCGATCCGAAGGCTGACGAGATCGTCGAGGGCTGACCCGAGAGAGGACCTGGTAAGGTGCCCTCTTCCCGTGCTCCGAGGGACCATCGAGCACCGCTCCATCTTCGACCGAAGCGCCCTGGAAGACAGACCCTCGAAAGGCTGTCGACCCGAGACGGGACCGCTGAGGAGATCGAAGTGAAGCACCCGGACATCGACGCTGTCGAAGTCCATTGCCGTCGACCAGGGTTCGCAGGTTTGTGTAACCGCTGGAGGCCCGTCGAAGTTGTGTTGCCCAGCCGTGGGAACCACTTGACGCCGTGCCGCCGACGACCGGAGCCGTCCGCTCCTTTGCCTAAGAACATTCAATCGAAGGACTCTCTCGACCGCATCGTCGACCGCTTATCCTGCCGGAGAAAGTCGAGGCCGACCAACGCGCTGAGGAGAAACCTGCCGGTGGGTTTCCTGCCACCCGACGACCTCAAAGACTCGGACGACTCGACGCCCTTGCTGGGCTCCCGTCTCTACAATCTTTGCGGTCCAGAACTATTGTCATCGAGGTGCCCCGCACACCTCCGCCTTGCAGGACGCCGACGCCCCGACGCCGACGAGCACCGCTCGGACGAAGCTGCCGCCTCTTCGACATCGTTCTACCTCGTTTGTCGACGGACGTTCGACGCCCCGTGCCTCCCGCCTGAAAGGGAAGGCATTCAAGAAGGGCCGTCGATTCCCCGTCGCCGAACAGCGAGCCCCTCGACGTTTGTCGACGCCTTCGAGGAGCTCGACTCCACCAGGTACATTGGGGGGGTAAAAACATTATAGGAGAGAATAAGACTCGCAGAGCAATATATGGACTGGGCTTGTGCTATATCTTTCTTTACAGGTTGCCCAGGTGGGGGGATCTCCACACCGAACTGTGCCCAGTGGTAGGGGCCAGTATCCTGCCTATTGCTCAACCATCTTATTTTCTCTCCTCTCTCTATTGCTGGTTTCACTCTATTTGTCTGTGTGGCATTGTACAGTATTGTTCATGCACTTCAATGAGATCTAGGGTGGTACCACTTTAGGATTGTAAATATTTGTCATTGTAGATTTTGCCAGAGTACAAAGTGAGTTATCATGATAAATGTACATAACCTCAACTTTTGATTATATAAAGACTGTGTTCTAACCAATACAGAGTGTGGATATTCCTTTGTGGGGGCTTGGGGGATACACTGTACTTAAGAACCAGCCTGCATCACCTCCTGAGAAGCTAGGCCTTGATTGCTCGACCATTGCTACCGAATAGATAATCTTGGCTGGGGTCTCCTGTGCCTCTCCTCCACCATATAGGGAGCGGAAGTACAGACACCCCCCACCGGTCGTAGAGGCCCGTCTCTCACAAACGGTACCTCACATGTGTGGGTGCACCTACCTGGTTGCCAAGGGGAAAGCCTAAAACACAAGTAACCCCAAGTCTGTTTTCAGAGCGAAATCTCAGACATTCTGCCGACCGGCACAACGTACAGATATGGCCCTTGGGTGTCCAAGCCACCGAGGAAAACAGGGAACCCCATGCATTTCCGAAAAGAGGACACCCGTGGGAATCCACAGAGGTATGATTTGCGCACATCGCCCCAGAATTTTGTACCCAGACAGCCCCGCAAAGTCCGAAATGTGGGGAAAAAAAACACTTTTTCCGCAGATTTCGCTCGACGCACTCATCGAAACACGCCCCCAACAACACATGGCCTACCGTCACGCGTTCCCACAGGTGTCCCGATGAAAACAGTACCTCACATGTGTGGGTGCACCTACCTGGCCGCCAAGGGGAAAGCCTGAAACACAAGTAACCCCAAGTCTGTTTTCAGAGTGAAATCTCAGACATTCTGCCGACCGGCACAATGTACAGATATGGCTCTCGGGTGTCCAAGCCACCGAGGAAAACAGGGAACCCCATGCATTTCTGAAAAGAGGACACCCGTGGGAATTCGCAGAGGTATGATTTGCGCACATCGCCCCAGATTTTATTACCTAGACAGCCCCGCAAAGTCCGAAATGTCGGGAAAAAAACGCTTTTTCCGCACATTTTGCTCGACGCACCCATCGAAACATGCCCCCAACAACACATGGCCTACCGTCACGCGTTCCCACAGGTGTCCCTAAGAAAACGGTACCTCACATGTGTGGGTGCACCTACCTGGCCGCCAAGGGGAAAGCGTAAAACACAAGTAACCCCAAGTCTGTTTTCAGAGCGAAATCTCAGACATTCTGCCGACCGGCACAACGTACAGATATGGCCCTTGGGTCTCCAAGCCACCGAGGAAAACAGGGAACCCCATGCATTTCCGAAAAGAGGACACCCGTGGGAATCCGCAGAGGTATGATTTGCGCACATCGCCCCAGATTTTATTAACCAGACAGCCCCGCAAAGTCCGAAATGTGGGGAAAAAACGCTTTTTCCGCACATTTCACTCGACGCACCCATCGAAACACGCCCCCAACAACACATGGCCTACCGTCACACGTTCCCACAGGTGTCCCGATGAAAACGGTACCTCACATGTGTGGGTGCACCTACCTGGCCGCCAAGGGGAAAGCCTAAAGCACAAGTAACCCCAAGTCTGTTTTCATAGCGAAATCTCAGACATTCTGCCGACCTGCACAACGTACAGATATGGCCCTCGGGTGTCCAAGCCACCGAGGAAAACAGTGAACCCCATGCATTTCCAAAAAGAGGACACCCGTGGGAATCCGCAGAGGTATGATTTGCGCACATCGCCCAGAATTTTTTACCCAGACAGCCCCGCAAATTCCGAAAAGTCGGGAAAAAAATACTTTTTCCGCACATATCGCTCGACGCACCCATTGAAACACGCCCCCAACAACACAGGGCCTACTGTCACGCGTTCCCGCAGGTGTCCCGATGAAAACGGTACCTTACATGTGTGGGTGCACCTACCTGGCCGCCAAGGGGAAAGCCTAAAACACTGCTATCCCCCCCAAAGGGTTTGGGGAGGCAACCGACAGATTTAGGCCTGGGGTGCTTCAGCCACCAAGAAAAAGAGGAACCCCCATGCATTTCTGAAAAGAAGACACCCGTGGGAATCCACAGAGGTATGATTTGCGCACATCGGCCCAGAATTTATTACCCAGACAGCCCCGCAAAATCCGAAATGTGGGGAAAAAACGCTTTTTCCGCATATTTCGCTCGACGCACCCATCAAAACACGCCCCCAACAACACATGCCCTACTGTCACGCGTTCCCACACGTGTCCCAATGAAAACGGTACCTCACATGTGTGGGTGCACCTACCTGGCCGCCAAGGGGAAAGCCTAAAACACAAGTAACCCCAAGTCTGTTTTCAGAGCGAAATCTCAGACATTTTGCTGACCGGCACAACGTACAGATATGGCCCTCGGATGTCGAAGCCACTGAGGAAAACAGGGAACCCCATGCATTTCCAAAAAGAGGACACCCCTGGGAATCTGCAGAGGTATGATTTGCGCACATCGCCGCAGAATTTTATTACCCAGACAGCCCCGCAAAGTCTGAAATGTCGGGAAAAAATGCTTTTTCCGCACATATCGCTCGAAACACCTATTGAAACACGCCCCCAACAACACATGGCCTACCGTCACACATTCCCACAGGTGTCCCGATGAAAACAGTACCTCACATGTGTGGGTGCACCTACCTGGCCGCCAAGGGGAAAGCCTAAAACACAAGTAACCCCAAGTCTGTTTTCAGAGCGAAATCTCAGACATTCTGCCGACTGGCACAACATACAGATATGGCCCTCGGGTGTCCAAGCCACCGAGGAAAACAGGGAATCCATGCATTTCCAAAAAGAGGACACCCGTTGGGAATCCGCAGAGGTATGATTTGCGCACATCGCTCCAGAATTTCTTACCCAGACAGCCCCGCAAAGTCTGAAATGTTGGGAAAAAACGCTTTTTCCGCACATTTTGCTCGACGCACCCATCGAAACACGCCCCCAACAACACATGGCCTACCGTCACGCGTTCCCACAGGTGTCCCGATGAAAATGGTACCTCACATGTGTGGGTGCACCTACCTGGCCGCCAAGGGGAAAGCCTAAAACACAAGTAACCCCAAGTCTGTTTTCAGAGCGAAATCTCAGACATTCTGCCGACCGGCACAACGTACAGATATGGGTCTCGGGTGTCAAAGCCACCGAGGTAAACAGGGAACCCCATGCATTTCTGAAAAGAGGACACCCGTGGGAATTCGCAGAGGTATGATTTGCGCACATCGCCCCAGATTTTATTACCCAGACAGCCCCGCAAAGTCCGAAATGTCGGGAAAAAAACGCTTTTTCCGCACATTTTGCTCGACGCACCCATCGAAACATGCCCCCAACAACACATGGCCTACCGTCACGCGTTCCCACAGGTGTCCCGATGAAAACGGTACCTCACATGTGTGGGTGCATCTACATGGCCGCCAAGGGGAAAGCCTAAAACACAAGTAACCCCAAGTCTGTTTTCAGAGCGAAATCTCAGACATTCTGCCGACCGGCACAACGTACAGATATGGCCCTTGGGTGTCCAAGCCACCAAGGAAAACAGGGAACCCCATGCATTTCCGAAAAGAGGACACCCGTGGGAATCCGCAGAGGTATGATTTGCGCACATCGCCCCAGATTTTATTAACCAGACAGCCCCGCAAAGTCCGAAATGTGGGGAAAAAACGCTTTTTCCGCACATTTCACTCGACGCACCCATCGAAACACGCCCCCAACAACACATGGCCTACCGTCACACGTTCCCACAGGTGTCCCGATGAAAACGGTACCTCACATGTGTGGGTGCACCTACCTGGCCGCCAAGGGGAAAGCCTAAAGCACAAGTAACCCCAAGTCTGTTTTCATAGCGAAATCTCAGACATTCTGCCGACCGGCACAACGTACAGATATGGCCCTCGGGTGTCCAAGCCACAGAGGAAAACAGTGAACCCCATGCATTTCCAAAAAGAGGACACCCGTGGGAATCCGCAGAGGTATGATTTGCGCACATCGCCCAGAATTTTTTACCCAGACAGCCGCGCAAATTCCGAAATGTCGGGAAAAAAATACTTTTTCCGCACATATCGCTCGACGCACCCATTGAAACACGCCCCCAACAACACAGGGCCTACTGTCACGCGTTCCCGCAGGTGTCCCGATGAAAACGGTACCTCACATGTGTGGGTGCACCTACCTGGCCGCCAAGGGGAAAGCCTAAAACACTGCTATCCCCCCCAAAGGGTTTGGGGAGGCAACCGACAGATTTAGGCCTGGGGTGCTTCAGCCACCAAGAAAAAGAGGAACCCCCATGCATTTCTGAAAAGAAGACACCCGTGGGAATCCGCAGAGGTATGATTTGCGCACATCGGCCCAGAATTTATTACCCAGACAGCCCCGCAAAATCCAAAATGTGGGGAAAAAACGCTTTTTCCGCATATTTCGCTCGACGCACCCATCAAAACACGCCCCCAACAACACATGCCCTACTGTCACGCATTCCCACACGTGTCCCAATGAAAACGGTACCTCACATGTGTGGGTGCACCTACCTGGCCGCCAAGGGGAAAGCCTAAAACACAAGTAACCCCAAGTCTGTTTTCAGAGCGAAATCTCAGACATTTTGCTGACCGGCACAACGTCCAGATGTGGCCCTTGGGTGTCCAAGCCACCGAGGAAAACAGGGAACCCCATGCATTTCCGAAAAGAGGACACCCGTGGGAATCTGCATAGGTATGATTTGCGCACATCGCCCAGAATTTTTTACCCAGACAGCCCCGCTAAGTCCGAAATGTGGGGAAAAAACGATTTTTCCGCACATTTCGCTCGACGCACCCATCGAAACACGCCCCCAACAACACATGCCCTACTGTCAGGCGTTCCCACAGGTGTCCCAATGAAAACTGCACCTCACATGTGTGGGTGAACCTACCTGGCCGCCAAGGGGAAAGCCTAAAACACAAGTAACCCCAAGTCTGTTTTCAGAGTGAAATCTCAGATATTTTGCTGACCGACACAAGGTACAGATATGGCCCTCGGATGTCGAAGCCACCGAGGAAAACAGGGAACCCCATGCATTTCCGAAAAGAGGACACCCCTGGGAATCTGCAGAGGTATGATTTGCGCACATCGCCCTAGAATTTTATTACCCAGACAGCCCCGCAAAGTCTGAAATGTCGGGAAAAAATGCTTTTTCCGCACATATCGCTCGAAACACCTATTGAAACACGCCCCCAACAACACATGGCCTACCGTCACACATTCCCACAGGTGTCCCGATGAAAACAGTACCTCACATGTGTGGGTGCACCTACCTGGCCGCCAAGGGGAAAGCCTAAAACGCAAGTAACCCCAAGTCTGTTTTCAGAGCGAAATCTCAGACATTCTGCCGACTGGCACAACATACAGATATGGCCCTCGGGTGTCCAAGCCACCAAGGAAAACAGGGAATCCATGCATTTCCAAAAAGAGGACACCCGTTGGGAATCCGCAGAGGTATGATTTGCGCACATCGCCCCAGAATTTCTTACCCAGACAGCCCCGCAAAGTCTGAAAAGTCGGGAAAAAACGCTTTTTCCGCACATTTCGCTCGATGCACCCATCGAAACACGCCCCCAACAACACATGCCCTACCGTCACGCATTCCCAATGGTGTCCCGATGAAAACGGTACCTCACTGTGATGCTGGAAATGTATCAGAGGGACAGGGCCTCTGAATCCTTGTCCTCTTCTGCCTTTTATCGTGTGTTCTGTTATGTTTTCTGCCCAGGAATCCATTTGGGACTCCTGGCAGTGCAGCTCTCTCTTTTGGTTTGGTGAACAGACCCCTGGGATACCCTTATGGCACCCATGGGTGGGGGGGGTACAACCCTGTGCCCCTAGTGTATGTTTTTGGGCACCTGTGGGTGGCCCACAGAGCAGGGTATGGGCTGGTGGCAGCTCCATGCTGAATTGGACAGGTGCTCTGGGTGTCCTCCATTTTGGGATACCCAGGCCCTGCCATTGGGATCAGTTGATTCCTGATAGAAACAAGATGGCCCCTGTGGCCTCTTGCTTTCTATTGCCTGTTGTCTTGTTTTCCCAAAGTCCTGGGATGCCCTGACTCTGTCCCTTCCCCCTGACTGGCTGTTGGGTGGAAGTTCCATATATGGTGTTGTTGTGAAGGCCCAGCTAGACTGACTGGAGCCTTCCCAGTGACTGTATGTTGTGGGTACCTCCTGTGGGTGGGACCTGGGTGAATGGAGTGTGTGACCAATATACACTCCTTGTTGTGGTTGTCTGGTTTCTGGCATGAGAGACAAAGACTGAGACAGCCCTGCCCGAAACTGGCCTGAATGCAGTGTGTAGTGTTGAATGGCTGGGTACTTGTCCCAATCCACATTCCTTGTTGTGAGTGTCTGAAAGGGAGGAGTGTGGCCTGAATGCACTGTGTGCCTGATTGGCTGACTGACTGCATGAATGCCCTTCTGTGTGATTGGCTGCTGTGTGTGTGCCAGCAGTGTGGATGAGAGACAGAATAGTATATCTGGGGACCTCTCACCACTGGAAATTGTTCAGAAGCATTCAGAAGCTGAGTCTCCACTCAAGAGTAACTGGATTTGCTGATCCTCGACGTCCAGCTGGAAGAAGAAGACTTGCTGTGGCATTTGCTTCGACGGAACTGAAGGTTGTCGAAATCGTCGAGGACTGACCCGAGAGAGGACCTGGTAAGGCGCCCTCTTCCCGTGCTCCGAGGGACCATCGAGCACCGCTGAATCTTCGCCGAAGCGCCCTGGAAGTCAGACCCTCGAAAGGCTGCCGACCCGAGACGGGACCGCCGAGGAGATCGAAGTGAAGCACCCGGACATCGACGCTGTCGAAGTCCATTGCCGTCGACCAGGGTTCGCAGGTCTGTGTAACCGCTGGAGGCCCGTCGAAGTTGTGTTGCCCAGCCGTGGGAACCACTTGACGCCGTGCCGCCGACGATCGGAGCCGTCCGCTCCATTGCCTAAGAACATTCAATCGAAGGACTCTCTCGACCGCATCGTCGACCGCTTATCCTGCCGGAGAAAGTCGAGGACGACCAACGCGCCGAGGAGAAACCTGCCGGTGGGTTTCCCGCCACCCGACGACCCCAAAGACTCGGACGACTCGACGCCCTTGCTGGGCTCCCGTCTCTACAATCTTTGCGGTCCAGAACTATTGTCATCGAGGTGCCCCGCACACCTCCGCCTTGCAGGACGCCGACGCCCCGACGCCGACGAGCACCGCTCGGACGGAGCTGCCGCCTCTTCGACAACGTTCGGCCTCGTTCGTCGACGGACGTTCGACGCCCCGTGCCTCCCGCCTGAAAAGGAAGGCATTCAAGAAGGGCCGTCGATTCCCCGTCGCCGAACAGCGAGTCCCTCGACGCTTGTCGACGCCTTTTCGAGGAACTCGACTCCACCAGGTACATTGGGGGGGTAAAAACATTATAGGAGAAAAATAGACTATTGAACAATATCTGGACTGGGCTGGGGTTATATCTCTTTATTTTGCAGGTTGCCCAGGTGGGGGGATCTCCACACAGAACTGTGTCCAGTAGCAAGGGCCAGTATTCTGCCTATTGTTTCAACCCTCTGTTATCTCTCCTCTCTCTATTGCTGGTTTCCTTCTTATTGATCTGTGTGCCATTTCTACAGTATTGTGAATGCACTTTAATGAGGTCTAATATTAGTGGTACCACTTTAGAATTGTAGATATTTACCATTGCTGATTTTCCTGAGCACAAAGTGCGTTATTGTGATAAGTGTACATAACCCTTGAATATTAATTATATAAAGACTGTGTTTTCAGTAATACAGTGTGTGGACATTCCTTTGTGGGGGCTTGGGGATACACTGTACTTAAGAACCAGCCTGCATCACCTCCTGAGAAGCTAGGCCTTGATTGCTCGTCCATCGCTACCGTATTAGAGAATCTTGGCTGGGGTCCTCTGTGCCTCCCCTCTACCATATAGAGAGCAGAAGTACAGACCCCCCCACCGGTCTTCTTTACAAAGCTGGTGGCAGCGGTGGGATGCTTATGGTTTTAAGACTCAGTGTATAACCGTGCCACTTACAAAATATCCGCACTTTTATTAGATTAAGGTTTGGGTGTGTACCAAATAACTGCATTACAAGCAATGGAGGCCATTGCAAATGGTAAATTGACTCGGATGAGCTTAGAGGCTCTCCAGAGTGCTTGTGAAGCCAGGGAGTTAGACTTTGTGGATAAGTCTAGGGCTGAGCTGATAGCTGCCCTGGTGGATTACCAGACTGATGGTGAAACTCTTGAGGAAGGGGGGGATGCAACCAGTGAGGACTCTGCCCCTGGGGTTGTCGCTGAATCTGTTTCTGGGAATGCCACCATTCCTGCTGCCTCTGTTCCAAACCCCAGCAATTCCATGGAACTTGAGTTATTGAGGATGAAGTTAGCCTTTGAATATCGCAAGTTGGAAATAGAAGCTGAGCTTAAGAAAGAGGAGCTGGCACAGCAAGTGGAACTCAAGAATAGGGATCTTGAACTCAGAAATAAGGACCTTGAACTCAAAAGCCAGGACACTGAATGTCAGAGAATCCAGCTAGAGAAAGCCAGAGTGGAGACTTCAGCTAGATCCAGTGAGAGTGTCAGGTCCCCAGCCACCAAGTTTATGAAAGATTTGGTTGGTGTGTTTGTGGAGGGTTCAGATATCCTCCAATGGATTGAAGCGTTTGAAATGGCTTGTGCAATTCATGATGTAGATAAAAGAGATTGGGCTAAGTGTTTGTTAAGCAGAGTGCCTCAAACTGGATATGACTGTATTCTGAAGCTGAGTGTGGAAGAAAGGGGTCAGTATGAGTGTATGAAGTCTGCTTTGATTGCCAAGTTTGGCAAGACACCTGCCCAATACCTTAAAAGGTTCAGGGAATTTAAGAAAAGAGAGAATGTGTCTTGGGTTGACTGGGTGAGTACTGCGCACATGAACATGATGGGGTGGATTGATGGATACAAGGTGAAAACTTTTGTTGAGTTGTCCCACCTCTTGTTTTTTGAGCATTTTTCTGAAGCCTGTTCACCAGAGCTGCGTCAGTATGTGGCTGACCAGAACATTTTGGACCCCTTTAAGCTGGCTAGGTTGGCTGACAAGTGGGTCTCCCACCGGGTGTCCCCTAAGGACTCCAGTGGGAAGGACAAGGACAAAGAAAAGGGGGCCTCTCAGAAAGCTGAGGAGTCCCAAAAGCAGTCACAGTCGGGTAAACCAAAACCTTCCTCTCCTAAGACCCAAAAATCTAGTGGGGATAAGTCCTCTGTGGGTGGGAATAAGAGTAGTGGTCCACCTGCTGCAAAGCAGGCTCCCAGTGGTTCCAGTACCGTACCCCGCACTCCTGGCACTTGTTGGGATTGTGGGGCTCTGGATCACAAAAGGGGTGACCCCAAGTGTAAAGGTAAGGCACTTGGAGTACAGGCTGTCAGCCTGACCTACCCTTACCCCGTGTCTGAGGTGGAGGCCACTGTCCTCCCCTCCTCTACAGGAATCACATTTGGTGCTCCAGTAGAGATTTCCTTAGTGTCCCTTGGGGCCTGGGACCAGTACGCAGAAGTACTGGCGACTATCCCGCAGAACACCCGTAGGTTTTTGAGAAGTGTCCTCTTGAATGGCCAGCCTTCTACTGGTTTGAGAGACACTGGGGCAAGCATGACAGTGGTGGACAGGACCCTGCTCAAGCCAGAGGACTATGTAGGTGCTCCTCTGAGAACCACCAGGTTAGCTGGTGGGCCTCCCAAATTATCGCCTGTAACCCTAGTCACACTCATGATTGGAGACAAGACAGCAAAGCTTCCTGTCCTGGTTCAGGACAATGTCCCTGCTAACATTCTGTTAGGAAACGATCTAGTAGAGTTGGGGTTGATCTCGGATGGTCTTCCCATGACTGCTGCTGCAGTCACTAGGTCACAGGTGACACCGGGTCTGGCTGTGAGTCAGGTATCCGAGCCAAAGGCGAGGCCTAAGGCAAGAAGAAGGAAGACCAAGAAGGCCACCTCTGTGGAGGGAACACCTTCTCTTCCTGCTGTTCCGACAGCACCCAATGGGATCCATGCTCCGGACGGGCTGGGTCCAGCGGAAAACCCAAACTCAACTCCTGTGGGAGAAGAGACAGAAGACTCTCCTGTGGGAGAGGTTCTCAACCCGGAGGATCATCCCGACCTTCAATGCTTGTTAGCTGAAGGGGGACCCTCCCGGGCAGACTTCTGTAAGGGACAGAGAGAGTGCCACTCTCTCGAGGGCCTGAGGAAACAGGCCCTGTCCCAGGCACAAGGTGAAGTGCCTAGGACATTCAAGATTTATTGGGAGGGTGAGCTCCTTGTTAGTGAGCCCACTAAGCCCGAACCTGGTGCCCGCAAGAGGTTGGTGGTACCCCAGGTTTACAGGCCCTTCCTACTGCAGTTGGCGCATGAGGTGCCCTTGGCTGGTCATCTTGGGACCAAGAAGACTAAGCAGAGGCTCTCTGCCCATTTCTACTGGCCACGGATGGGAGTAGAGGTGGAGTCCCACTGCAGGACCTGCCCAACTTGTCAGTTGTCTGGCAAGACTGGAGGCAGGGTCATTGCCCCACTGCAGCCATTACCAGTGGTTGGCACCCCATTTGAGAGGGTGGGCATCGACATCGTCGGTCCCCTTGACCCTCCCACTTCAGGTGGACATCGGTTCATCCTGGTCTTGGTAGATCATGCCACCAGGTACCCTGAGGCAATACCCCTTCGGACTGTTACTGCCAAGGTGGTTGCCAGGGCTCTCCTGGGCATTTTCACCCGTGTTGGATTCCCCAAGGAGGTTGTCTCTGACCGAGGATCCAACTTCATGTCTAGTTACATGAAAACCATGTGGAAAGAGTGCGGGGTAACCTACAAGTTCTCCACCTCTTACCACCCCCAGACCAATGGTCTGGTTGAGAGATTTAACAAAACTCTCAAGGGCATGCTAGGTGCTTTGGAAGAGCCCCTAAGGAGGAAATGGGATCTCCTCCTGCCATGCCTGCTGTTTGCTTACAGAGAGGTACCTCAAGAGGGTGTTGGTTTCAGCCCCTTTGAGTTACTCTTTGGACATCCCGTGAGGGGGCCCCTCGCCTTGATCCGAGAAGGCTTGGAAGCCACCCCTCCAGGTCCCGCCAAGCAAGTGGGGGACTATGTGTTAGGCCTCAGGCGGAGGATGACACAAATGATGGGTCAGGCAACAGCAAATCTCAAGGCCAGCCAGGAATTGAATAAGTACTGGCATGACCTGAAAGCTTCGCAAGTGGATTGGACTCCGGGACAGGAAATCCTTGTGATGGAGCCTACCAAGCCTAGAGCTTTGGCAGACAAGTGGACTGGACCCTTCAGGATCATCTCCAAGATGGGCGAAGTCAATTATCTGGTGGACATGGGAGCCTCTGGGGTAGCCCCCCAGGTATTCCATGTCAACAGGCTCAAGCCTTTCCACAGGCGAGCAGAAGTCTCATGTCTCTTGCTAGCTTCAGGGCAAGAAGAGGATGAGAGTGAGCCCCTTCCTGATTTGCTGCATAGCAACCCTCAGGATGGCTCAGTGGAGGGAGTACAACTCTCTCCCGATTTGACAACAGAGCAGCAGAGGGCCTGCCGGGCTTTGCTCCAGCAGTATGCCCCTCTGTTTTCACTGACACCGGGCCTTACACCGTGGTGTAAGCACGAAATTGACACTGGTGACAGTGTGCCTGTCAAAAGCAGGAGCTATCGTATGTCAGATACCGTCAAAAACCACATCCAGGCTGAGGTCGCCAAGATGTTGGATCTGGGTGTTATTGAACCCTCCACCAGTCCCTGGTCCAGTCCAGTGGTCCTTGTCCCCAAGGCAAGTTCCCCGGCGGGTACCAAGGATTGGAGGTTCTGTGTGGACTACCGAGGAGTCAATGCCGTCACCAAAACTGACGCGCACCCATTGCCCAGGGCTGATGAGCTCGTGGACACTATAGGTGCTGCCAAATTTGTGAGCACCTTTGACCTTACCTCAGGCTATTGGCAAATAGCTCTGACGGACCATGCCAAGGAAAAGACGGCATTCTCCACACCTGAGGGACTCTACCAGTTTAGGGTCATGCCCTTTGGGTTGAAGAATGCCCCTGCCACCTTCCAGAGATTGGTCAACCATGCGCTCAGTGGGCTGGAAGCCTTTTGTGTGGCTTACTTAGACGACATTGCCGTCTACAGTTCCACCTGGGAAGAGCATTTGACACATCTGGATAAGGTGTTGCAGGCCTTGAAAAGGGCTAACCTCACTATCAAGGCCACCAAGTGCCAGATAGCTCAGGGGAAAGTTACCTATCTTGGTCATGAGGTAGGAGGGGGTCAAATCCAACCTCTCTCCAGTAAAGTACAGGACGTACAGAACTGGGAGACTCCCACTACTCAAACCCAGGTGAGAGCCTTTTTGGGCCTCACTGGGTACTATCGCAATTTCATGGCAGACTATGGAACCATAGCTGCACCCCTGACAGCTCTAACTTCACCCAAACAGCCTAGGAAGGTTAATTGGACTGAAGACTGTCAGAGGGCCTTTGATGGCTTGAAAGAAAGTCTGTGTAGGGCACCTGTGTTGAGTGCGCCTGACTACAGCCGACCCTTTATCGTCCAGACGGATGCCTGCGACACCGGAATTGGAGCTGTCTTGTCCCAGTTAGATGACAAAGGGAGAGAACATCCTATCATATTCATCAGTAGACAACTCAAGGGTAGAGAACTTAGGTGGGCTACTGTTGAAAAGGAATGTTTTAGTATAGTTTGGAGCCTTAGGCGTTTTAGGCCCTACCTTACGGGGTCCACCTTCAAGGTCCAAACAGATCATAAGCCCCTGAAGTGGCTTATGCAGATGAAGGGTGAGAATCCGAAATTGCTCAGGTGGTCGATTAGCCTACAAGGGCTAGACTTCACCATAGAGCACAGACCAGGGAAGAGTCACGATAATGCAGATGGCCTTTCCAGAAGGTATGTTGACCGTCTGGATGAGGGTGTCTATCCCGTGGGAGATTAGGCACCCTCCACCTCAGTCTGGGGGGGGCGACTGTGATGCTGGAAATGTATCAGAGGGACAGGGCCTCTGAATCCTTGTCCTCTTCTGCCTTTTATCGTGTGTTCTGTTATGTTTTCTGCCCAGGAATCCATTTGGGACTCCTGGCAGTGCAGCTCTCTCTTTTGGTTTGGTGAACAGACCCCTGGGATACCCTTATGGCACCCATGGGTGGGGGGGGTACAACCCTGTGCCCCTAGTGTATGTTTTTGGGCACCTGTGGGTGGCCCACAGAGCAGGGTATGGGCTGGTGGCAGCTCCATGCTGAATTGGACAGGTGCTCTGGGTGTCCTCCATTTTGGGATACCCAGGCCCTGCCATTGGGATCAGTTGATTCCTGATAGAAACAAGATGGCCCCTGTGGCCTCTTGCTTTCTATTGCCTGTTGTCTTGTTTTCCCAAAGTCCTGGGATGCCCTGACTCTGTCCCTTCCCCCTGACTGGCTGTTGGGTGGAAGTTCCATATATGGTGTTGTTGTGAAGGCCCAGCTAGACTGACTGGAGCCTTCCCAGTGACTGTATGTTGTGGGTACCTCCTGTGGGTGGGACCTGGGTGAATGGAGTGTGTGACCAATATACACTCCTTGTTGTGGTTGTCTGGTTTCTGGCATGAGAGACAAAGACTGAGACAGCCCTGCCCGAAACTGGCCTGAATGCAGTGTGTAGTGTTGAATGGCTGGGTACTTGTCCCAATCCACATTCCTTGTTGTGAGTGTCTGAAAGGGAGGAGTGTGGCCTGAATGCACTGTGTGCCTGATTGGCTGACTGACTGCATGAATGCCCTTCTGTGTGATTGGCTGCTGTGTGTGTGCCAGCAGTGTGGATGAGAGACAGAATAGTATATCTGGGGACCTCTCACCACTGGAAATTGTTCAGAAGCATTCAGAAGCTGAGTCTCCACTCAAGAGTAACTGGATTTGCTGATCCTCGACGTCCAGCTGGAAGAAGAAGACTTGCTGTGGCATTTGCTTCGACGGAACTGAAGGTTGTCGAAATCGTCGAGGACTGACCCGAGAGAGGACCTGGTAAGGCGCCCTCTTCCCGTGCTCCGAGGGACCATCGAGCACCGCTGAATCTTCGCCGAAGCGCCCTGGAAGTCAGACCCTCGAAAGGCTGCCGACCCGAGACGGGACCGCCGAGGAGATCGAAGTGAAGCACCCGGACATCGACGCTGTCGAAGTCCATTGCCGTCGACCAGGGTTCGCAGGTCTGTGTAACCGCTGGAGGCCCGTCGAAGTTGTGTTGCCCAGCCGTGGGAACCACTTGACGCCGTGCCGCCGACGATCGGAGCCGTCCGCTCCATTGCCTAAGAACATTCAATCGAAGGACTCTCTCGACCGCATCGTCGACCGCTTATCCTGCCGGAGAAAGTCGAGGACGACCAACGCGCCGAGGAGAAACCTGCCGGTGGGTTTCCCGCCACCCGACGACCCCAAAGACTCGGACGACTCGACGCCCTTGCTGGGCTCCCGTCTCTACAATCTTTGCGGTCCAGAACTATTGTCATCGAGGTGCCCCGCACACCTCCGCCTTGCAGGACGCCGACGCCCCGACGCCGACGAGCACCGCTCGGACGGAGCTGCCGCCTCTTCGACAACGTTCGGCCTCGTTCGTCGACGGACGTTCGACGCCCCGTGCCTCCCGCCTGAAAAGGAAGGCATTCAAGAAGGGCCGTCGATTCCCCGTCGCCGAACAGCGAGTCCCTCGACGCTTGTCGACGCCTTTTCGAGGAACTCGACTCCACCAGGTACATTGGGGGGGTAAAAACATTATAGGAGAAAAATAGACTATTGAACAATATCTGGACTGGGCTGGGGTTATATCTCTTTATTTTGCAGGTTGCCCAGGTGGGGGGATCTCCACACAGAACTGTGTCCAGTAGCAAGGGCCAGTATTCTGCCTATTGTTTCAACCCTCTGTTATCTCTCCTCTCTCTATTGCTGGTTTCCTTCTTATTGATCTGTGTGCCATTTCTACAGTATTGTGAATGCACTTTAATGAGGTCTAATATTAGTGGTACCACTTTAGAATTGTAGATATTTACCATTGCTGATTTTCCTGAGCACAAAGTGCGTTATTGTGATAAGTGTACATAACCCTTGAATATTAATTATATAAAGACTGTGTTTTCAGTAATACAGTGTGTGGACATTCCTTTGTGGGGGCTTGGGGATACACTGTACTTAAGAACCAGCCTGCATCACCTCCTGAGAAGCTAGGCCTTGATTGCTCGTCCATCGCTACCGTATTAGAGAATCTTGGCTGGGGTCCTCTGTGCCTCCCCTCTACCATATAGAGAGCAGAAGTACAGACCCCCCCACCGGTCTTCTTTACACTCACATGTGTGGGTGCACCTACCTGGCCGCCAAGGGGAAAGCCTGAAATACAAGTAACCCCAAGCCTGTTTTCAGAGTGAAATCTCAGACATTTTGCTGACCGGCACAACGTACAGATATGGCCCTCGGATGTCGAAGCCACCGAGGAAAACAGGGAACCCCATGCATTTTCGAAAAGAGGACACCCGTAGGAATCCGCAGAGGTGTGATTTGCGCACATCGCCCCAGATTTTATTACCCAGACAGCCCCGCAAAGTCTGAAATGTCGGGAAAAAACGCTTTTTCCGCACATTTCGCTAGAAGCACCTATTGAAACACGCCCCCAACAACACATGGCCTACCGTCACACATTCCCACAGGTGTCCCGATGAAAACGGTACCTCACATGTGTGGGTGCACCTACCTGGCCGCCAAGGGGAAAGCCTTAAACACAAATAACCCCAAGTCTGTTTTCAGAGCGAAATCTCAGACATTCTGCCGACCGGCACAATGTACAGATATGGCTCTCGGGTGTCCAAGCCACCGAGGAAAACAGGGAACCCCATGCATTTCCGAAAAGAGGACACCCGTGGGAATCCGCAGAGGTATGATTTGCGCACATCGCCCCAGATTTTATTAACCAGACAGCCCCGCAAAGTCCGAAATGTGGGGAAAAAACGCTTTTTCCGCACATTTCACTCGACCCACCCATCGAAACACGCCCCCAACAACACATGGCCTACCGTCACACGTTCCCACAGGTGTCCCGATGAAAACGGTACCTCACATGTGTGGGTGCACCTACTTGGCCGCCAAGGGGAAAGCCTAAAGCACAAGTAACCCCAAGTCTGTTTTCATAGCGAAATCTCAGACATTCTGCCGACCGGCACAACGTACAGATATGGCCCTCGGGTGTCCAAGCCACCGAGGAAAACAGTGAACCCCATGCATTTCCAAAAAGAGGACACCCGTGGGAATCGGCAGAGGTATGATTTGCGCACATCGCCCAGAATTTTTTACCCAGACAGCCGCGCAAATTCCGAAATGTCGGGAAAAAAATACTTTTTCCGCACATATCGCTCAACGCACCCATTGAAACACGCCCCCAACAACACAGGGCCTACTGTCACGCGTTCCCGCAGGTGTCCCGATGAAAACGGTACCTCACATGTGTGGGTGCACCTACCTGGCCGCCAAGGGGAAAGCCTAAAACACTGCTATCCCCCCCAAAGGGTTTGGGGAGGCAACCGACAGATTTAGGCCTGGGGTGCTTCAGCCACCAAGAAAAAGAGGAACCCCCATGCATTTCTGAAAAGAAGACACCCGTGGGAATCCGCAGAGGTATGATTTGCGCACATCGGCCCAGAATTTATTACCCAGAGAGCCCCGCAAAATCCGAAATGTGGGGAAAAAATGCTTTTTCCGCATATTTCGCTCGACGCACCCATCAAAACACGCCCCCAACAACACATGCCCTACTGTCACGCGTTCCCACACGTGTCCCAATGAAAACGGTACCTCACATGTGTGGGTTCACCTACCTGGCCGCCAAGGGGAAAGCCTAAAACACAAGTAACCCCAAGTCTGTTTTCAGAGCGAAATCTCAGACATTTTGCTGACCGGCACAACGTACAGATGTGGCCCTTGGGTGTCCAAGCCACCGAGGAAAACAGGGAACCCCATGCATTTCCGAAAAGAGGACACCCGTGGGAATCTGCAGAGGTATGATTTGCGCACATCGCCCAGAATTTTTTACCCAGACAGCCCCGCTAAGTCCGAAATGTGGGGAAAAAACGATTTTTCCGCACATTTCGCTCGACGCACCCATCGAAACACGCCCCCAACAACACATGCCCTACTGTCAGGCGTTCCCACAGGTGTCCCAATGAAAACTGTACCTCACATGTGTGGGTGAACCTACCTGGCCGCCAAGGGGAAAGCCTAAAACACAAGTAACCCCAAGTCTGTTTTCAGAGTGAAATCTCAGACATTTTGCTGACCGGCAGAAGGTACAGATATGGCCCTCGGATGTCGAAGCCACCGAGGAAAACAGGGAACCCCATGCATTTCCGAAAAGAGGACACCCCTGGGAATCTGCAGAGGTATGATTTGCGCACATCGCCCCAGAATTTTATTACCCAGACAGCCCCGCAAAGTCTGAAATGTCGGGAAAAAATGCTTTTTCCGCACATATCGCTCGAAACACCTATTGAAACACGCCCCCAACAACACATGGCCTACCGTCACACATTCCCACAGGTGTCCCGATGAAAACAGTACCTCACATGTGTGGGTGCACCTACCTGGCTGCCAAGGGGAAAGCCTAAAACACAAGTAACCCCAAGTCTGTTTTCAGAGCGAAATCTCAGACATTCTGCCGACTGGCACAACATACAGATATGGCCCTCGGGTGTCCAAGCCACCGAGGAAAACAGGGAATCCATGCATTTCCAAAAAGAGGACACCCGTTGGGAATCCGCAGAGGTATGATTTGCGCACATCGCCCCAGAATTTCTTACCCAGACAGCCACGCAAAGTCTGAAAAGTCGGGAAAAAATGCTTTTTCCGCACATTTCGCTCGATGCACCCATCGAAACACGCCCCCAACAACACATGGCCTACCGTTACGCGTTCCCACAGGTGTCCCGATGAAAATGGTACCTCACATGTGTGGGTGCACCTACCTGGCCGCCAAGGGGAAAGCCTAAAACACAAGTAACCCCAAGTCTGTTTTCAGAGCGAAATCTCAGACATTCTGCCGACCGGCACAACGTACAGATATGGGCCTCGGGTGTCCAAGCCACCGAGGTAAACAGGGAACCCCATGCATTTCTGAAAAGAGGACACCCGTGGGAATTCGCAGAGGTATGATTTGTGCACATCGCCCCAGATTTTATTACCCAGACAGCCCCGCAAAGTCCGAAATGTCGGGTAAAAAACGCTTTTTCCGCACATTTTGCTCGACGCACCCATCGAAACATGCCCCGAACAACACATGGCCTACCGTCACGCGTTCCCACAGGTGTCCCGATGAAAACGGTACCTCACATGTGTGGGTGCACCTACCTGGCCGCCAAGGGGAAAGCCTGAAACACAAGTAACCCCAAGTCTGTTTTCAGAGCGAAATCTCAGACATTCTGCCGACCGGCACAACGTACAGATATGGCCCTCGGATGTCGAAGCCACCGAGGAAAACAGGGAACCCCATGCATTTCCGAAAAGAGGACACCCGTGGGAATCCGCAGAGGTATGATTTGCGCACATCGCCCCAGATTTTATTAACCAGACAGCCCCGCAAAGTCCGAAATGTGGGGAAAAAACGCTTTTTCCGCACATTTCACTCGACGCACCCATCGAAACACGCCCCCAACAACACATGGCCTACCGTCACACGTTCCCACAGGTGTCCCGATGAAAACGGTACCTCACATGTGTGGGTGCACCTACCTGGCCGCCAAGGGGAAAGCCTAAAGCACAAGTAACCCCAAGTCTGTTTTCATAGCGAAATCTCAGACATTCTGCCGACCGGCACAACGTACAGATATGGCCCTCGGGTGTCCAAGCCACCGAGGAAAACAGTGAACCCCATGCATTTCCAAAAAGAGGACACCCGTGGGAATCCGCAGAGGTATGATTTGCGCACATCGCCCAGAATTTTTTACCCAGACAGCCCCGCAAATTCCGAAATGTCGGGAAAAAAATACTTTTTCCGCACATATCGCTCGACGCACCCATTGAAACACGCCCCCAACAACACAGGGCCTACTGTCACGCGTTCCCGCAGGTGTCCCGATGAAAACGGTACCTCACATGTGTGGGTGCACCTACCTGGCCGCCAAGGGGAAAGCCTAAAACACTGCTATCCCCCCCAAAGGGTTTGGGGAGGCAACCGACAGATTTAGGCCTGGGGTGCTTCAGCCACCAAGAAAAAGAGGAACCCCCATGCATTTCTGAAAAGAAGACACCCGTGGGAATCCGCAGAGGTATGATTTGCGCACATCGGCCCAGAATTTATTACCCAGACAGCCCCGCAAAATCCGAAATGTGGGGAAAAAACGCTTTTTCCGCATATTTCGCTCGACGCACCCATCGAAACACGCCCCCAACAACACATGCCCTACTGTCACGCGTTCCCACACGTGTCCCAATGAAAACGGTACCTCACATGTGTGGGTGCACTGTTAGGGAGAATTCTCTGGTTAGGCTGAATTTCCCTACCTAGTGAGTCCCCCAGCAGCTTTGCTGGATTTCTGGGGTTTAATTTTTTTCTCCTGCCAAGAGTGAGACTCTTTTACCCTCACTCTTGGACATGTTGAAGTGTGTTTTCTTGGTTAAACCTTGTGTTGAATGGGCTATGGGGTCTTTTACTCCATAGGGCCTCATGTATTTTTGTGATGTGGGTCACACAGCACCCTCTGTGCCGTGACCCAGGGGTGTCCTAGGGACTCCCCAACATAGACTCCATACCCTGGGACTGACTACTGTCTCCCAGGGCATGTAAAGTCACCAAAGACTTTGCTAGTCTTGAATCCTGAACAGAACCAGTACAAACCATCATATTGTGGACGTACTGGCTGGGGCAATTCGATTGCCCCAGGGTCTGTTAGTCGAGGGGGCACGTCTCCGTCCCCCCTGATCGAGTTTTGGCTGGTGGCAGTGGAAACTACTTTTTATATTCGACCGCGAATATTTCCCTATGGGATTTCCCATTGTTTTAGGCTAACACATTTAATTATTTATTTACGGTAGCCTTAAACATACCGCCGGTTTATATATTTATTTTTATAACTCCGGTTGGGACTTTTTGCCAAAACTTGATTCTAAAATGGCGTTGGTGTTCGCCTCTGTAACTCTGACCCAAAGTGGAGCCCTTTGTTCCACTTTTGGCGGGCTTCTCCACAGAAGCCCTCCAAAGTGGTGCCACTCTGTCTGGGGTACTTAGGAGGGGTGGAGGGGGATTTAGGCACCCTGGACTGAGTTACCTTGGTAACTCAAGTCGCACTCCGTCCTGATTGGCCCAAGTGGTGAGCCGCCCGGCTCACCACTTAGCATGTTTGAGTGACAGCTAGGCTGGGTGAATGGGGGTTTGCTGCATAAAAGCAGGGCTTTGGGGACTGGGACTTCAGAAGTCGCCACAGGACCAAGAATCCGACGAGGGAAGAGCTGAGCCGACCTGCTTCGACGACACCACCCGGTGGAGCCCTGCTGAACCGTCTCACCACTTTTTCCCGACGACCGAGGAGAACTCTTAACGGAGTGGCTCCTTCCCTTGACTGGTGGGGACAACCAGTTTTCGCCTTCTTTCCGTCCTTTTGAGGTATCTCGTGGCCGCCTTGCCTGTGCCAAGCACCCCGGCATCCGGAATACCACACTTTACCCCCATACCGCGAAAGTCGGTACCAACCCTTTAACCGGAGGACTCCGCGGCTGGTTTCTTCCCGGGCAGTGCTACGACCTTTCTCTTCTGCTCTTCAGCGAGATATTCTTCTCCCCTGACCGACGTCGAGCCTTGCTGTCGCTGCCTGGAACAACTGCCCCCGCTGGAGGATCCTTTCCGCTTAAGGTACTGTGTTCCGCCTGGCTTCCCTTGCTACCGACTGTACGGGGTAGATTTAGTCCCCGGCTTTCGAACCTGGGAGTGCCTGGGACACTTTGGCTAAACTTTCTGAGCCACTCTAAACTCTTTTTGACTCTTTGCAAGACTTTGAATCTCTAACTAACAGTGTGATCTTGGGCACATTTTCGCTCCGGCTACTCTAAGAGTGGGCCCTGCCTAGTGACTTTTGCTCACCTGTGACTTTATTCTTCTTTAAGCCTATTGCAAGTGTTCTGGACCTTAGAGTGGTGTGTCTAACCTATTTCTGCTTTTTCTCTCCCTTTCTTGGAAACTACTAGAGTGTCATCTAACGTTAAGCACTCACCTCTGTTTTAATTAAGTGGTGTTAACCTAGAGTTGTCTAGATAGGAGAAAGGATTGAATTTACTTTCAGTATAACTGTGTTGAAGTGCTTTTACTATATTTTTGCTAGAGTGTTTTTAACTTATGTGTATTTTAAATAAATAACTATATACTTTTGAAACCAAGCTCTGGTCAGTGTTTGCTTGTGCTATTGTGTTTTGGTACATATTGTGTATACTTTACATACTGCCTAACTCTTCTTGAGAGAAGTCTGACTGCTCAGCCACAGCTACCAGGTAAATCTGGGTGGTACAGACTGCTACCAAAGGGGTTTACTGCTCTACCTGTAGTCTTAAATCTTTTGCAGTGTTCCCCAAGGGAACTGCACAGGTTTCTGCCTAACACTGGTGTACAGCGGTGGGATTTGTATTGAGTATACATTTTATTGTGCTTTAGATACCTTAGTGCAACTAACCACAAAGCTTAGCACTGAAAAAGTAAAACCTCTAACATGTCAGTTATAGAAAGCTATAGTCAAGAGTCCCTTGCAGCCAAAACTGCTGATTGTTTAAGAGTGCTCTGTAAACATAAGGATCTCCTGACTAAGGGCAAGAAAATGGAGCTGATTGAAAGATTGTTAGCTAACCAAAGTCTGGGTGATGGTTCAGAGGAGCCTACCACTCCAGCAACTGTAGATGACAGTATTGAAGTTAACATGGAGCAAAATGTTGATGTTTCTGAGGAAGAGTCAGAAGAGGAGGGTGAGGCTGTTGTAACTGTCCCCCCTAGGCCTCTGCCTGCTCTACCTGCTGTGCCTACTGGACCTTTACCAGGTCCCACATTTAGTCCTCAGTACTTTGAACTGGAGAAAATGAAGCTAGAATTGGAGTATAAGAAACTTAATGCTCAAACTGACAAAGAACTAAGGCTAAGGGAAATGGAGCTCAAGTATGACTTAGAAATGAAGAAATTATCTGTTGAGAATGTTTCTCTCTCTGGCTCCTCTAGAAGTTCCAGTCCTAAAAGACCCCGGATGCCTAAAGAATTGGTTGGTATGTATGAGCCTAAGTTGGATGTGTTGGATTGGTTGTCTCTGTTTGAATATAATCATGGGCTCCAGAACATCACAGGAAATGACTTACTCACCTGGTTGTTCTCTAGGCTTCCCCCTGTTGCAACTGATGTGGTAATGGAGATGGGGGAGGAGGATAGGAAGGACTATGAATGTGTGAAACTAGCTTTGATAGCTAGGTTTGGGAAAACCCCTTCCCAGTATCTTAAGAGGTTTAGGAACCTCAAAAAGCATGATGGTACCCCTTGGGCTACCTGGGTGAGTGAATGTTTGAAAAACTTAGAGGGATGGATTAAGGGTTACAAGGTGAACACTTATGAAGGTATGAAGAATTTGTTTATGTTGGAGACTATTTATGATGCCTGCTCTCCTGAGCTCAGACAACACTTGGCTGATTCCAAGGAATTAGATTCCCGGAAACTGGCTAGGGCTGCTGACTTGTGGGTTGCCAACAGGGCCACTCACAAGGATTCTGGGGTAACTCAGAAGAAGGATGGGGAGAAACAGCCAAAAACAGACTCCAAAGAGAATTCTAATAATTCCTATCCCAAAGAGGGCCCCAAACCACAAAATAACCAGGGTAAGCCACATGGGAAACCTAGTCAGGCTACTGTACCTTCTGGCCACAAGCCAGAAGGAGGTCAGAACAAGCCACCCTTCCAGAGAGCATTTGGACAATGCTATGTCTGTCAGGGTACTGACCATATCAAAGGAGATCCCAAGTGCAAGGGTAAACCTGCAGGGATCAGCACAGTCTCCTTAGCCTTCACTCCTGAGGATGAAGTACAGATGGCTAGTGCCCACTTTGAACTCTTTGCTGAAGAACCCTTGGGTCTTCAAGCAACTGTAAACTTAGAGCCTATGGGTCTGGTTAGTCCCCAGAATAGGGTTGTGTATAACTCCCTACCTGTTAACTCTAAGGTGTATTATGTGGACAGTGTTCTTGTCAATGGCCAGGATACTCCTGCCAGGAGAGACACTGGGGCCAGCAGAACAGTAGTGGATGAAAGCTTCTTTCAACCTGAGGATGTGGCCAAAGCACCCAAAGGTCCCACTAAGATGTCTGGAGGCCCTGTCCAAATGGTTCCTATCCTACCAGCCCTCATTCAGTGTAACAACATGACAGTGAGGATCCCTGTCAGTGTTCAGACTGAGGTACCTGGGAAGGTCCTGTTAGGGAATGACCTAAGAACTCTAGGAGTAGTGTCACATACCCCCAGGCCTCCCAGTATGGAGAAGCAGAACTTAACCAAATTGGCTAGACAGGCTACCTTGAAGGACCCTTCTAAGCCTGTGGGACCCTCTACTGAGAACCCCACTACAAGCCCTGGTGTTAGTAAGTTGACCTCTAACCCAGGCACATTTCAGGATAGTATGCTAGGAACATGGGCGCCCCAACCAAGCTCCATCATTGTTCCCCTAGTCTCAGAGTCTCTGACTCCCCCTGCTTCTGAGGAAGAGGTGGATAGACCAACTAGGCCCCTATCTGGACCTGAGAGAACTGGTAATTCTCAGTGCTGGTGGAAAACCAGAAAAGAAAAGTCTAAGGCCAAAAACCTTCAGACTGTTGGACCTTCTACTGAAGACCCCAACTCAAATCCTAATATTAGGGGGGAAACTCCTAAAATAGGTAAGGGTAGATCTAAGAGGAAGGGGAAGCAGGTACATTGCCTAACCCCAACCCCTCCAACCAAGAGGCCTAAGACCCAACCTGCTCCCACAAGAGAGGTGGTGAGGAACCTTGGAGGCCCCTCTAGATCTAAGGGAATCCTTTATAAGGACCCCTTCAAAAAGCCTAACATAGGTTCAGAAGTTGTCCCAACTTCTGAGGGACTGGTCAACCAGATCCCCTATAACAAAAAGACTGATGTTCCTCAAAGGGTTTGTAGGTCCTTTAGCTTGCAAAAGAAAACCTTTGAGTTCTCCCTTAAGCAAAGGTCAGGGTGTCACCATCAAAATGCTGATGGACTCTCTAGGATGTATATCATCGACTAGAGGTATGAGGTTCATCCAGGAGTGGATTAAATCCTCCTGTCCCTTAGTCTGGGGGGGGCGAGTGTTAGGGAGAATTCTCTGGTTAGGCTGAATTTCCCTACCTAGTGAGTCCCCCAGCAGCTTTGCTGGATTTCTGGGGTTTAATTTTTTTCTCCTGCCAAGAGTGAGACTCTTTTACCCTCACTCTTGGACATGTTGAAGTGTGTTTTCTTGGTTAAACCTTGTGTTGAATGGGCTATGGGGTCTTTTACTCCATAGGGCCTCATGTATTTTTGTGATGTGGGTCACACAGCACCCTCTGTGCCGTGACCCAGGGGTGTCCTAGGGACTCCCCAACATAGACTCCATACCCTGGGACTGACTACTGTCTCCCAGGGCATGTAAAGTCACCAAAGACTTTGCTAGTCTTGAATCCTGAACAGAACCAGTACAAACCATCATATTGTGGACGTACTGGCTGGGGCAATTCGATTGCCCCAGGGTCTGTTAGTCGAGGGGGCACGTCTCCGTCCCCCCTGATCGAGTTTTGGCTGGTGGCAGTGGAAACTACTTTTTATATTCGACCGCGAATATTTCCCTATGGGATTTCCCATTGTTTTAGGCTAACACATTTAATTATTTATTTACGGTAGCCTTAAACATACCGCCGGTTTATATATTTATTTTTATAACTCCGGTTGGGACTTTTTGCCAAAACTTGATTCTAAAATGGCGTTGGTGTTCGCCTCTGTAACTCTGACCCAAAGTGGAGCCCTTTGTTCCACTTTTGGCGGGCTTCTCCACAGAAGCCCTCCAAAGTGGTGCCACTCTGTCTGGGGTACTTAGGAGGGGTGGAGGGGGATTTAGGCACCCTGGACTGAGTTACCTTGGTAACTCAAGTCGCACTCCGTCCTGATTGGCCCAAGTGGTGAGCCGCCCGGCTCACCACTTAGCATGTTTGAGTGACAGCTAGGCTGGGTGAATGGGGGTTTGCTGCATAAAAGCAGGGCTTTGGGGACTGGGACTTCAGAAGTCGCCACAGGACCAAGAATCCGACGAGGGAAGAGCTGAGCCGACCTGCTTCGACGACACCACCCGGTGGAGCCCTGCTGAACCGTCTCACCACTTTTTCCCGACGACCGAGGAGAACTCTTAACGGAGTGGCTCCTTCCCTTGACTGGTGGGGACAACCAGTTTTCGCCTTCTTTCCGTCCTTTTGAGGTATCTCGTGGCCGCCTTGCCTGTGCCAAGCACCCCGGCATCCGGAATACCACACTTTACCCCCATACCGCGAAAGTCGGTACCAACCCTTTAACCGGAGGACTCCGCGGCTGGTTTCTTCCCGGGCAGTGCTACGACCTTTCTCTTCTGCTCTTCAGCGAGATATTCTTCTCCCCTGACCGACGTCGAGCCTTGCTGTCGCTGCCTGGAACAACTGCCCCCGCTGGAGGATCCTTTCCGCTTAAGGTACTGTGTTCCGCCTGGCTTCCCTTGCTACCGACTGTACGGGGTAGATTTAGTCCCCGGCTTTCGAACCTGGGAGTGCCTGGGACACTTTGGCTAAACTTTCTGAGCCACTCTAAACTCTTTTTGACTCTTTGCAAGACTTTGAATCTCTAACTAACAGTGTGATCTTGGGCACATTTTCGCTCCGGCTACTCTAAGAGTGGGCCCTGCCTAGTGACTTTTGCTCACCTGTGACTTTATTCTTCTTTAAGCCTATTGCAAGTGTTCTGGACCTTAGAGTGGTGTGTCTAACCTATTTCTGCTTTTTCTCTCCCTTTCTTGGAAACTACTAGAGTGTCATCTAACGTTAAGCACTCACCTCTGTTTTAATTAAGTGGTGTTAACCTAGAGTTGTCTAGATAGGAGAAAGGATTGAATTTACTTTCAGTATAACTGTGTTGAAGTGCTTTTACTATATTTTTGCTAGAGTGTTTTTAACTTATGTGTATTTTAAATAAATAACTATATACTTTTGAAACCAAGCTCTGGTCAGTGTTTGCTTGTGCTATTGTGTTTTGGTACATATTGTGTATACTTTACATACTGCCTAACTCTTCTTGAGAGAAGTCTGACTGCTCAGCCACAGCTACCAGGTAAATCTGGGTGGTACAGACTGCTACCAAAGGGGTTTACTGCTCTACCTGTAGTCTTAAATCTTTTGCAGTGTTCCCCAAGGGAACTGCACAGGTTTCTGCCTAACACACGACACCCGTGGAAATCTGCAGAGGTATGATTTGCGCACATCGCCCAGAATTTTTTACCCAGACAGCCCCGCTAAGTCCGAAATGTGGGGAAAAAACGATTTTTCCGCACATTTCGCTCGACGCACCCATCGAAACACGCCCCCAACAACACATGCCCTACTGTCAGGTGTTCCCACAGGTGTCCCAATGAAAACTGTACCTCACATGTGTGGGTGAACCTACCTGGCCGCCAAGGGGAAAGCCTAAAACACAAGTAACCCCAAGTCTGTTTTCAGAGTGAAATCTCAGACATTTTGCTGACCGGCACAACGTACAGATATGGCCCTCGGATGTCGAAGCCACCGAGGAAAACAGGGAACCCCCATGCATTTCCGAAAAGAGGACACCCCTGGGAATCTGCAGAGGTATGATTTGCGCACATCGCCCCAGAATTTTATTACCCAGACAGCCCCGCAAAGTCTGAAATGTCGGGAAAAATGCTTTTTCCGCACATATCGCTCGAAACACCTATTGAAACACGCCCCCAACAACACATGGCATACCGTCACACATTCCCACAGGTGTCCCGATGAAAACAGTACCTCACATGTGTGGGTGCACCTACCTGGCCGCCAAGGGGAAAGCCTAAAACACAAGTAACCCCAAGTCTGTTTTCAGAGCGAAATCTCAGACATTCTGCCGACCGGCACAACGTACAGATATGGCCCTCGGATGTCGAAGCCACCGAGGAAAACAGGGAACCCCATGCATTTCCGAAAAGAGGACACCCGTGGGAATCCGCAGAGATATGATTTGCGCACATCACTCCAGAATTTTTTACCCAGACAGCCCCGCAAAATCCAAAATGTCGGGAAAAAAGCACTTTTTACGCACATTTCGCTCGACGCACCCATCGAAACATGCCCCGAACAACACATGGCCTACCGTCACGCGTTCCCACAGGTGTCCCGATGAAAACGGTACCTCACATGTGTGGGTGCACCTACCTGGCCGCCAAGGGGAAAGCCTGAAACACAAGTAACCCCAAGTCTGTTTTCAGAGCGAAATCTCAGACATTCTGCCAACCGGCACAACGTACAGATATGGCCCTCGGATGTCGAAGCCACCGAGGAAAACAGGGAACCCCATGCATTTCCGAAAAGAGGACACCCGTGGGAATCCGCAGAGGTATGATTTGCGCACATCGCCCCAGATTTTATTAACCAGACAGCCCCGCAAAGTCCGAAATGTGGGGAAAAAACGCTTTTTCCGCACATTTCACTCGACGCACCCATCGAAACACGCCCCCAACAACACATGGCCTACCGTCACACGTTCCCACAGGTGTCCCGATGAAAACGGTACCTCACATGTGTGGGTGCACCTACCTGGCCGCCAAGGGGAAAGCCTAAAGCACAAGTAACCCCAAGTCTGTTTTCAGAGCGAAATCTCAGACATTCTGCCGACCGGCACAACGTACAGATATGGGCCTCTGGTGTCCAAGCCACCGAGGTAAACAGGGAACCCCATGCATTTCTGAAAAGAGGACACCCGTGGGAATTCGCAGAGGTATGATTTGCGCACATCGCCCCAGATTTTATTACCCAGACAGTCCCGCAAAGTCCGAAATGTCGGGTAAAAAACGCTTTTTCCGCACATTTTGCTCGACGCACCCATCGAAACATGCCCCCAACAACACATGGCCTACGGTCACGCGTTCCCACAGGTGTCCCGATGAAAACGGTACCTCACATGTGTGGGTGCACCTACCTGGCCGCCAAGGGGAAAGCCTAAAACACAAGTAACCCCAAGTCTGTTTTCAGAGCGAAATCTCAGACATTCTGCCGACCGGCACAACGTACAGATATGGCCCTTGGGTGTCCAAGCCACCGAGGAAAACAGGGAACCCCATGCATTTCCGAAAAGAGGACACCCGTGGGAATCCGCAGAGGTATGATTTGTGCACATCGCCCCAGATTTTATTAACCAGACAGCCCCGCAAAGTCCGAAATGTGGGGAAAAACGCTTTTTCCGCACATTTCACTCGACGCACCCATCGAAACACGCCCCTAACAACACATGGCCTACCGTCACACGTTCCCACAGGTGTCCCGATGAAAACGGTACCTCACATGTGTGGGTGCACCTACCTGGCCGCCAAGGGGAAAGCCTAAAGCACAAGTAACCCCAAGTCTGTTTTCATAGCGAAATCTCAGACATTCTGCCGACCGGCACAACGTACAGATATGGCCCTCGGGTGTCCAAGCCACCGAGGAAAACAGTGAACCCCATGCATTTCCAAAAAGAGGACACCCGTGGGAATCCGCAGAGGTATGATTTGCGCACATCGTCCAGAATTTTTTACCCAGACAGCCCCGCAAATTCCGAAATGTCGGGAAAAAAATACTTTTTCCGCACATATCGCTCGACGCACCCATTGAAACACGCCCCCAACAACACAGGGCCTACTGTCGCGCGTTCCCGCAGGTGTCCCGATGAAAACGGTACCTCACATGTGTGGGTGCACCTACCTGGCCGCCAAGGGGAAAGCCTAAAACACTGCTATCCCCCCCAAAGGGTTGGGGGAGGCAACCGACAGATTTAGGCCTGGGGTGCTTCAGCCACCAAGAAAAAGAGGAACCCCCATGCATTTCTGAAAAGAAGACACCCGTGGGAATCCGCAGAGGTATGATTTGCGCACATCGGCCCAGAATTTATTACCCAGACAGCCCCGCAAAATCCGAAATGTGGGGAAAAAACGCTTTTTCCGCATATTTCGCTCGACGCACCCATCGAAACACACCCCCAACAACACATGCCCTACTGTCACGCGTTCCGACACATGTCCCAATGAAAACGGTACCTCACATGTGTGGGTGCACCTACCTGGCCGCCAAGGGGAAAGCCTAAAACACAAGTAACCCCAAGTCTGTTTTCAGAGCAAAATCTCAGACATTTTGCTGACCGGCACAACGTACAGATATGGCCCTCGGGTGTCCAAGCCACCGAGGAAAACAGGGAACCCCATGCATTTCCGAAAAGAGGACACCCGTGGAAATCTGTAGAGGTATGATTTGCGCACATCGCCCAGAATTTTTTACCCAGACAGCCCCGCTAAGTCCGAAATGTGGGGAAAAAACGATTTTTCCGCACATTTTGCTCGACGCACCCATCGAAACACGCCCCCAACAACACATGCCCTACTGTCAGGTGTTCCCACAGGTGTCCCAATGAAAACTGTACCTCACATGTGTGGGTGAACCTACCTGGCCGCCAAGGGGAAAGCCTAAAACACAAGTAACCCCAAGTCTGTTTTCAGAGTGAAATCTCAGACATTTTGCTGACCGGCACAACGTACAGATATGGCCCTCGGATGTCGAAGCCACCGAGGAAAACAGGGAACCCCCATGCATTTCCGAAAAGAGGACACCCCTGGGAATCTGCAGAGGTATGATTTGCGCACATCGCCCCAGAATTTTATTACCCAGACAGCCCCGCAAAGTCTGAAATGTCGGGAAAAAATGCTTTTTCCGCACATATCGCTCGAAACACCTATTGAAACACGCCCCCAACAACACATGGCCTACCGTCACACATTCCCACAGGTGTCCCGATGAAAACAGTACCTCACATGTGTGGGTGCACCTACCTGGCCGCCAAGGGGAAAGCCTAAAACACAAGTAACCCCAAGTCTGTTTTCAGAGCGAAATCTCACACATTCTGCCGACTGGCACAACATACAGATATGGCCCTCGGGTGTCCAAGCCACCGAGGAAAACAGGGAATCCATGCATTTCCAAAAAGAGGAAACCCGTTGGGAATCCGCAGAGGTATGATTTGCGCACATCGCCCCAGAATTTCTTACCCAGACAGCCCCGCAAAGTCTGAAATGTCGGGAAAAAACGCTTTTTACGCACATTTCGCTCGATGCACCCATCGAAACATGCCCCCAACAACACATGCCCTACCGTCACGCATTCCCAATGGTGTCCCGATGAAAACGGTACCTCACATGTGTGGATGCACCTACCTGGCCGCCAAGGGGAAAGCCTAAAACACAAGTAACCCCAAGTCTGTTTTCAGAGCGAAATCTCAGACATTCTGCCGACCGGCACAATGCACAGATATGGGCCTCGGGTGTCCAAGCCACCGAGGAAAACAGGGAAACCCATGCATTTCCGAAAAGAGGACACCCGTGGGAATCCGCAGAGATATGATTTGCGCACATCGCTCCAGAATTTTTTACCCAGACAGCCCCGCAAAATCCGAAATGTCGGGAAAAAAGCACTTTTTACGCACATTTCGCTCGACGCACCCATCGAAACATGCCCCGAACAACACATGGCCTACCGTCACGCGTTCCCACAGGTGTCCCGATGAAAACGGTACCTCACATGTGTGGGTGCACCTACCTGGCCGCCAAGGGGAAAGCCTGAAACACAAGTAACCCCAAGTCTGTTTTCAGAGCGAAATCTCAGACATTCTGCCGACCGGCACAACGTACAGATATGGCCCTCGGATGTCGAAGCCACCGAGGAAAACAGGGAACCCCATGCATTTCCAAAAAGAGGACACCCGTGGGAATCCGCAGAGGTATGATTTGCGCACATCGCCCCAGATTTTATTAACCAGACAGCCCCGCAAAGTCCGAAATGTGGGGAAAAAACGCTTTTTCCGCACATTTCACTCGACGCACCCATCGAAACACGCCCCCAACAACACATGGCCTACCGTCACACGTTCCCACAGGTGTCCCGATGAAAACGGTACCTCACATGTGTGGGTGCACCTACCTGGCCGCCAAGGGGAAAGCCTAAAGCACAAGTAACCCCAAGTCTGTTTTCATAGCGAAATCTCAGACATTCTGCCGACCGGCACAACGTACAGATATGGCCCTCGGGTGTCCAAGCCACCGAGGAAAACAGTGAACCCCATGCATTTCCAAAAAGAGGACACCCGTGGGAATCCGCAGAGGTATGATTTGCGCACATCGCCCAGAATTTTTTACCCAGACAGCCCCGCAAATTCCGAAATGTCGGGAAAAAAATACTTTTTCCGCACATATCGCTCGACGCACCCATTGAAACACGCCCCCAACAACACAGGGCCTACTGTCACGCGTTCCCGCAGGTGTCCCGATGAAAACGGTACCTCACATGTGTGGGTGCACCTACCTGGCCGCCAAGGGGAAAGCCTAAAACACTGCTATCCCCCCCAAAGGGTTTGGGGAGGCAACCGACAGATTTAGGCCTGGGGTGCTTCAGCCACCAAGAAAAAGAGGAACCCCCATGCATTTCTGAAAAGAAGACACCCGTGGGAATCCGCAGAGGTATGATTTGCGCACATCGGCCCAGAATTTATTACCCAGACAGCCCCGCAAAATCCGAAATGTGGGGAAAAAACGCTTTTTCCGCATATTTCGCTCGACGCACCCATCGAAACACGCCCCCAACAACACATGCCCTACTGTCACGCGTTCCCACACGTGTCCCAATGAAAACGGTACCTCACATGTGTGGGTGCACCTACCTGGCCGCCAAGGGGAAAGCCTAAAACACAAGTAACCCCAAGTCTGTTTTCAGAGCAAAATCTCAGACATTTTGCTGACCGGCACAACGTACAGATATGGCCCTCGGGTGTCCAAGCCACCGAGGAAAACAGGGAACCCCATGCATTTCCGAAAAGAGGACACCCGTGGAAATCTGCAGAGGTATGATTTGCGCACATCGCCCAGAATTTTTTACCCAGACAGCCCCGCTAAGTCCGAAATGTGGGGAAAAAACGATTTTTCCGCACATTTCGCTCGACGCACCCATCGAAACACGCCCCCAACAACACATGCCCTACTGTCAGGTGTTCCCACAGGTGTCCCAATGAAAACTGTACCTCACATGTGTGGGTGAACCTACCTGGCCGCCAAGGGGAAAGCCTAAAACACAAGTAACCCCAAGTCTGTTTTCAGAGTGAAATCTCAGACATTTTGCTGACCGGCACAACGTACAGATATGGCCCTCGGATGTCGAAGCCACCAAGGAAAACAGGGAACCCCCATGCATTTCCGAAAAGAGGACACCCCTGGGAATCTGCAGAGGTATGATTTGCGCACATCGCCCCAGAATTTTATTACCCAGACAGCCCCGCAAAGTCTGAAATGTCGGGAAAAAATGCTTTTTCCGCACATATCGCTCGAAACACCTATTGAAACACGCCCCCAACAACACATGGCCTACCGTCACACATTCCCACAGGTGTCCCGATGAAAACAGTACCTCACATGTGTGGGTGCACCTACCTGGCCGCCAAGGGGAAAGCCTAAAACACAAGTAACCCCAAGTCTGTTTTCAGAGCGAAATCTCAGACATTCTGCCGACCGGCACAACGTACAGATATGGCCCTCGGATGTCGAAGCCACCGAGGAAAACAGGGAACCCCATGCATTTCCGAAAAGAGGACACCCGTGGGAATCCGCAGAGATATGATTTGCGTACATCGCTCCAGAATTTTTTACCCAGACAGCCCCGCAAAATCCGAAATGTCGGGAAAAAAGCACTTTTTACGCACATTTCGCTCGACGCACCCATCGAAACATGCCCCGAACAACACATGGCCTACCGTCACGCGTTCCCACAGGTGTCCCGATGAAAACGGTACCTCACATGTGTGGGTGCACCTACCTGGCCGCCAAGGGGAAAGCCTGAAACACAAGTAACCCCAAGTCTGTTTTCAGAGCGAAATCTCAGACATTCTGCCGACCGGCACAACGTACAGATATGGCCCTCGGATGTCGAAGCCACCGAGGAAAACAGGGAACCCCATGCATTTCTGAAAAGAGGACACCTGTGGGAATCCGCAGAGGTATGATTTGCGCACATCGCCCCAGATTTTATTAACCAGACAGCCCCGCAAAGTCCGAAATGTGGGGAAAAAACGCTTTTTCCGCACATTTCACTCGACGCACCCATCGAAACACGCCCCCAACAACACATGGCCTACCGTCACACGTTCCCACAGGTGTCCCGATGAAAACGGTACCTCACATGTGTGGGTGCACCTACCTGGCCGCCAAGGGGAAAGCCTAAAGCACAAGTAACCCCAAGTCTGTTTTCAGAGCGAAATCTCAGACATTCTGCCGACCGGCACAACGTACAGATATGGGCCTCGGGTGTCCAAGCCACCGAGGTAAACAGGGAACCCCATGCATTTCTGAAAAGAGGACACCCGTGGGAATTCGCAGAGGTATGATTTGCGCACATCGCCCCAGATTTTATTACCCAGACAGCCCCGCAAAGTCCGAAATGTCGGGTAAAAAACGCTTTTTCCGCACATTTTGCTCGACGCACCCATCAAAACATGCCCCCAACAACACATGGCCTACGGTCACGCGTTCCCACAGGTGTCCCGATGAAAACGGTACCTCACATGTGTGGGTGCACCTACCTGGCCGCCAAGGGGAAAGCCTAAAACACAAGTAACCCCAAGTCTGTTTTCAGAGCGAAATCTCAGACATTCTGCCGACCGGCACAACGTACAGATATGGCCCTTGGGTGTCCAAGCCACCGAGGAAAACAGGGAACCCCATGCATTTCCGAAAAGAGGACACCCGTGGGAATCCGCAGAGGTATGATTTGTGCACATCGCCCCAGATTTTATTAACCAGACAGCCCCGCAAAGTCCGAAATGTGGGGAAAAACGCTTTTTCCGCACATTTCACTCGACGCACCCATCGAAACACGCCCCCAACAACACATGGCCTACCGTCACACGTTCCCACAGGTGTCCCGATGAAAACGGTACCTCACATGTGTGGGTGCACCTACCTGGCCGCCAAGGGGAAAGCCTAAAGCACAAGTAACCCCAAGTCTGTTTTCATAGCGAAATCTCAGACATTCTGCCGACCGGCACAACGTACAGATATGGCCCTCGGGTGTCCAAGCCACCGAGGAAAACAGTGAACCCCATGCATTTCCAAAAAGAGGACACCCGTGGGAATCCGCAGAGGTATGATTTGCGCACATCGTCCAGAATTTTTTACCCAGACAGCCCCGCAAATTCCGAAATGTCGGGAAAAAAATACTTTTTCCGCACATATCGCTCGACGCACCCATTGAAACACGCCCCCAACAACACAGGGCCTACTGTCGCGCGTTCCCGCAGGTGTCCCGATGAAAACGGTACCTCACATGTGTGGGTGCACCTACCTGGCCGCCAAGGGGAAAGCCTAAAACACTGCTATCCCCCCCAAAGGGTTGGGGGAGGCAACCGACAGATTTAGGCCTGGGGTGCTTCAGCCACCAAGAAAAAGAGGAACCCCCATGCATTTCTGAAAAGAAGACACCCGTGGGAATCCGCAGAGGTATGATTTGCGCACATCGGCACAGAATTTATTACCCAGACAGCCCCGCAAAATCCGAAATGTGGGGAAAAAACGCTTTTTCCGCATATTTCCCTCGACGCACCCATCGAAACACGCCCCCAACAACACATGCCCTACTGTCACGCGTTCCCACACGTGTCCCAATGAAAACGGTACCTCACATGTGTGGGTGCACCTACCTGGCCGCCAAGGGGAAAGCCTAAAACACAAGTAACCCCAAGTCTGTTTTCAGAGCAAAATCTCAGACATTTTGCTGACCAGCACAACGTACAGATATGGCCCTCGGGTGTCCAAGCCACCGAGGAAAACAGGGAACCCCATGCATTTCCGAAAAGAGGACACCCGTGGAAATCTGCAGAGGTATGATTTGCGCACATCGCGCAGAATTTTTTACCCAGACAGCCCCGCTAAGTCCGAAATGTGGGGAAAAAACGATTTTTCCGCACATTTTGCTCGACGCACCCATCGAAACACGCCCCCAACAACACATGCCCTACTGTCAGGTGTTCCCACAGGTGTCCCAATGAAAACTGTACCTCACATGTGTGGGTGAACCTACCTGGCCGCCAAGGGGAAAGCCTAAAACACAAGTAACCCCAAGTCTGTTTTCAGAGTGAAATCTCAGACATTTTGCTGACCGGCACAACGTACAGATATGGCCCTCGGATGTCGAAGCCACCGAGGAAAACAGGGAACCCCCATGCATTTCCGAAAAGAGGACACCCCTGGGAATCTGCAGAGGTATGATTTGCGCACATCGCCCCAGAATTTTATTACCCAGACAGCCCTGCAAAGTCTGAAATGTCGGGAAAAAATGCTTTTTCCGCACATATCGCTCGAAACACCTATTGAAACACGCCCCCAACAACACATGGCCTACCGTCACACATTCCCACAGGTGTCCCGATGAAAACAGTACCTCACATGTGTGGGTGCACCTACCTGGCCGCCAAGGGGAAAGCCTAAAACACAAGTAACCCCAAGTCTGTTTTCAGAGCGAAATCTCACACATTCTGCCGACTGGCACAACATACAGATATGGCCCTCGGGTGTCCAAGCCACCGAGGAAAACAGGGAATCCATGCATTTCCAAAAAGAGGAAACCCGTTGGGAATCCACAGAGGTATGATTTGCGCACATCGCCCCAGAATTTCTTACCCAGACAGCCCCGCAAAGTCTGAAATGTCGGGAAAAAACGCTTTTTACGCACATTTCGCTCGATGCACCCATCGAAACATGCCCCCAAGAACACATGCCCTACCGTCACGCATTCCCAATGGTGTCCCGATGAAAACGGTACCTCACATGTGTGGGTGCACCTACCTGGCCGCCAAGGGGAAAGCCTAAAACACAAGTAACCCCAAGTCTGTTTTCAGAGCGAAATCTCAGACATTCTGCCGACCGGCACAATGAACAGATATGGGCCTCGGGTGTCCAAGCCACCGAGGAAAACAGGGAAACCCATGCATTTCCGAAAAGAGGACACCCGTGGGAATCCGCAGAGATATGATTTGCGCACATCGCTCCAGAATTTTTTACCCAGACAGCCCCGCAAAATCCGAAATGTCGGGAAAAAAGCACTTTTTACGCACATTTCGCTCGACGCACCCATCGAAACATGCCCCGAACAACACATGGCCTACCGTCACGCATTCCCACAGGTGTCCCGATGAAAACGGTACCTCACATGTGTGGGTGCACCTACCTGGCCGCCAAGGGGAAAGCCTGAAACACAAGTAACCCCAAGTCTGTTTTCAGAGCGAAATCTCAGACATTCTGCCGACCGGCACAACGTACAGATATGGCCCTCGGATGTCGAAGCCACCGAGGAAAACAGGGAACCCCATGCATTTCCAAAAAGAGGACACCCGTGGGAATCCGCAGAGGTATGATTTGCGCACATCGCCCCAGATTTTATTAACCAGACAGCCCCGCAAAGTCCGAAATGTGGGGAAAAAACGCTTTTTCCGCACATTTCACTCGACGCACCCATCGAAACACGCCCCCAACAACACATGGCCTACCGTCACACGTTCCCACAGGTGTCCCGATGAAAACGGTACCTCACATGTGTGGGTGCACCTACCTGGCCGCCAAGGGGAAAGCCTAAAGCACAAGTAACCCCAAGTCTGTTTTCATAGCGAAATCTCAGACATTCTGCCGACCGGCACAACGTACAGATATGGCCCTCGGGTGTCCAAGCCACCGAGGAAAACAGTGAACCCCATGCATTTCCAAAAAGAGGACACCCGTGGGAATCCGCAGAGGTATGATTTGCGCACATCGCCCAGAATTTTTTACCCAGACAGCCCCGCAAATTCCGAAATGTCGGGAAAAAAATACTTTTTCCGCACATATCGCTCGACGCACCCATTGAAACACGCCCCCAACAACACAGGGCCTACTGTCACGCGTTCCCGCAGGTGTCCCGATGAAAACGGTACCTCACATGTGTGGGTGCACCTACCTGGCCGCCAAGGGGAAAGCCTAAAACACTGCTATCCCCCCCAAAGGGTTTGGGGAGGCAACCGACAGATTTAGGCCTGGGGTGCTTCAGCCACCAAGAAAAAGAGGAACCCCCATGCATTTCTGAAAAGAAGACACCCGTGGGAATCCGCAGAGGTATGATTTGCGCACATCGGCCCAGAATTTATTACCCAGACAGCCCCGCAAAATCCGAAATGTGGGGAAAAAACGCTTTTTTCGCATATTTCGCTCGACGCACCCATCGAAACACGCCCCCAACAACACATGCCCTACTGTCACGCGTTCCCACACGTGTCCCAATGAAAACGGTACCTCACATGTGTGGGTGCACCTACCTGGCCGCCAAGGGGAAAGCCTAAAACACAAGTAACCCCAAGTCTGTTTTCAGAGCAAAATCTCAGACATTTTGCTGACCGGCACAACGTACAGATATGGCCCTCGGGTGTCCAAGCCACCGAGGAAAACAGGGAACCCCATGCATTTCCGAAAAGAGGACACCCGTGGAAATCTGCAGAGGTATGATTTGCGCACATCGCCCAGAATTTTTTACCCAGACAGCCCCGCTAAGTCCGAAATGTGGGGAAAAAACGATTTTTCCGCACATTTCGCTCGACGCACCCATCGAAACACGCCCCCAACAACACATGCCCTACTGTCAGGTGTTCCCACAGGTGTCCCAATGAAAACTGTACCTCACATGTGTGGGTGAACCTACCTGGCCGCCAAGGGGAAAGCCTAAAACACAAGTAACCCCAAGTCTGTTTTCAGAGTGAAATCTCAGACATTTTGCTGACCGGCACAACGTACAGATATGGCCCTCGGATGTCGAAGCCACCGAGGAAAACAGGGAACCCCCATGCATTTCCGAAAAGAGGACACCCCTGGGAATCTGCAGAGGTATGATTTGCGCACATCGCCCCAGAATTTTATTACCCAGACAGCCCCGCAAAGTCTGAAATGTCGGGAAAAAATGCTTTTTCCGCACATATCGCTCAAAACACCTATTGAAACACGCCCCCAACAACACATGGCCTACCGTCACACATTCCCACAGGTGTCCCGATGAAAACAGTACCTCACATGTGTGGGTGCACCTACCTGGCCGCCAAGGGGAAAGCCTAAAACACAAGTAACCCCAAGTCTGTTTTCAGAGCGAAATCTCAGACATTCTGCCGACCGGCACAACGTACAGATATGGCCCTCGGATGTCGAAGCCACCGAGGAAAACAGGGAACCCCATGCATTTCCGAAAAGAGGACACCCGTGGGAATCCGCAGAGATATGATTTGCGCACATCGCTCCAGAATTTTTTACCCAGACAGCCCCGCAAAATCCGAAATGTCGGGAAAAAAGCACTTTTTATGCACATTTCGCTCGACGCACCCATCGAAACATGCCCCGAACAACACATGGCCTACCGTCACGCGTTCCCACAGGTGTCCCGATGAAAACGGTACCTCACATGTGTGGGTGCACCTACCTGGCCGCCAAGGGGAAAGCCTGAAACACAAGTAACCCCAAGTCTGTTTTCAGAGCGAAATCTCAGACATTCTGCCGACCGGCACAACGTACAGATATGGCCCTCGGATGTCGAAGCCACCGAGGAAAACAGGGAACCCCATGCATTTCCGAAAAGAGCACACCCGTGGGAATCCGCAGAGGTATGATTTGCGCACATCGCCCCAGATTTTATTAACCAGACAGCCCCGCAAAGTCCGAAATGTGGGGAAAAAACGCTTTTTCCGCACATTTCACTCGACGCACCCATCGAAACACGCCCCCAACAACACATGGCCTACCGTCACACGTTCCCACAGGTGTCCCGATGAAAACGGTACCTCACATGTGTGGGTGCACCTACCTGGCCGCCAAGGGGAAAGCCTAAAGCACAAGTAACCCCAAGTCTGTTTTCATAGCGAAATCTCAGACATTCTGCCGACCGGCACAACGTACAGATATGGCCCTCGGGTGTCCAAGCCACCGAGGAAAACAGTGAACCCCATGCATTTCCAAAAAGAGGACACCCGTGGGAATCCGCAGAGGTATGATTTGCGCACATCGCCCAGAATTTTTTACCCAGACAGCCCCGCAAATTCCGAAATGTCGGGAAAAAAATACTTTTTCCGCACATATCGCTCGACGCACCCATTGAAACACGCCCCCAACAACACAGGGCCTACTGTCACGCGTTCCCGCAGGTGTCCCGATGAAAACGGTACCTCACATGTGTGGGTGCACCTACCTGGCCGCCAAGGGGAAAGCCTTAAACACAAGTAACCCCAAGTCTGTTTTCAGAGCGAAATCTCAGACATTCTGCCGACCGGCACAATGTACAGATATGGCTCTCGGGTGTCCAAGCCATCGAGGAAAACAGGGAACCCCATGCATTTCCGAAAAGAGGACACCAGTGGGAATCCGCAGAAGTATGATTTGCGCACATCGCTCCAGATTTTATTACCCAGACAGCCCCGCAAAGTCCGAAATGTGGGTAAAAAAATGCTTTTTCCGCACATTTTGCTCGACGCACCCATCGAAACACGCCCCCAACAACACATGGCCTACCGTCACGCGTTCCCACAGGTATCCCGATGAAAATGGTACCTCACATGTGTGGGTGCACCTACCTGGCCGCCAAGGGGAAAGCCTAAAACACAAGTAACCCCAAGTCTGTTTTCAGAGCGAAATCTCAGACATTCTGCCGACCGGCACAACGTACAGGTATGGGCCTCGGGTGTCCAAGCCACCGAGGTAAACAGGGAACCCCATGCATTTCTGAAAAGAGGACACCCGTGGGAATTCGCAGAGGTATGATTTGCGCACATCGTCCCAGATTTTATTACCCAGACAGCCCCGCAAAGTCCGAAATGTCGGGAAAGAAACGCTTTTTCTGCACATTTCGCTCGATGCACTCATCAAAACATGCCCCCAACAACACATGCCCTACTGTCACACATTCCCAATGGTGTCCCGATGAAAACGGTACCTCACATGCGTGGGTGCACCTACCTGGCCGCCAAGGGGAAAGCCTAAAACACAAGTAACCCCAAGTCTGTTTTCAGAGCGAAATCTCAGACATTCTGCTGACTGGCACAACGTACAGATATGGCCCTCGGGTGTCCAAGCCACCGAGTAAAACAGGGAATCCATGCATTTCCAAAAAGAGGACACCCGTGGGAATCCGCAGAGGTATGATTTGCGCACATCGCCCCAGATTTGATTACCCAGACAGCCTCGCAAAGTCCGAAATGCCGGGAAAAAATGCATTTTCCGCACATTTCGCTCGATGCACTCATCAAAACACGCCCCCAACAACACATGCCCTACCGTCACGCATTCCCAATGGTGTCCCGATGAAAACGGTACCTCACATGCGTGGGTGCACCTACCTGGCCGCCAAGGGGAAAGCCTAAAACACAAGTAACCCTAAATCTGTTTTCAGAGCGAAATCTCAGACATTCTGCCGACTGGCACAAAGTACAGATATGGCCCTCGTTTGTACAAGCCACCGAGGAAAACAGGGAATCCATGCATTTCAAAAAAGAGGACACCCGTGGGAATCCGCAGAGGTATGATTTGCGCACATCGCCCCACAATTTCTTACCCAGAAAGCCCCGCAATGTCCGAAATGTCGGGAAAAAACGCTTTTTCCGCACATTTCGCTCGATGCACCCATCGAAACACGCCCCCAACAACACATGCCCTACCGTCACGCATTCCCGATGGTGTCCCGATGAAAATGGTACCTCACATGTGTGGGTGCACCTACCAGGCCGCCAAGGGGAAAGCCTAAAACACAAGTAACCCCAAGTCTGTTTTCAGAGCAAAATCTCAGACATTCTGCCGACCGGCACAACGTACAGATATGGCCCTCGGGTGTCCAAGCCACCGAGGAAAACAAGGAACCCCATGCATTTCCGAAAAGAGGACACCTGTGGGAATCTGCAGAGGTATGATTTGCGCACATCGCCCCAGAATTTTTTACCCAGACAGCCCCGCAAAGTCCGAAATGTGGGGAAAAAAAACACTTTTTCCACAGATTTCGCTCGACGCAACCATCGAAACACGCCCCCAACAACACATGGCCTACCGTCACACGTTCCCACAGGTGTCCCTATGAAAACGGTACCTCACATGTGTGGGTGCACCTACCTGGCCGCCAAGGGGAAAGACTAAAACACAAGTAGCCCCAAGTCTGTTTTCAGAGCGAAATCTCAGACATTCTGCCGACCGGCACAACGTACAGATATGGGCCTCGGGTGTCCAAGCCACCGAGGAAAACAGGGAACCCCATGCATTTCTGAAAAGGGGAAACCCGTCGGAACCCGCAGAGGTATGAATTGTGCACATCGCCCCAGATTTTATTACCCAGACAGCCCCGCAAAGTCCGAAATGTGGGCAAAAAATGCTTTTTCTGCATATTTCGCTCGACGCACCCATCGAAACACGCCCCCAACAACACATGGCCTGCCTTCACACGTTCCCACAGGTGTCCCGATGAAAACAGTACCTCACATGTGTGGGTGCACTTACCTGGCCGCCAAGGGGAAAGCCTGAAACACAAGTAACCCCAAGTCTGTTTTCAGAGCGAAATCTCAGACATTCTGCCGACCGGCACAACGTACAGATATGGCACTTGGGTGTCAAAGCCACCAAGGAAAACAGGGAACCCCATGCATTTCCGAAAAGAGGACACCCGTGGGAATCCGGAGAGGTATGATTTGCGCACATCGCTCCAGATTTTTTTACCCAGACAGCCCCGCAAAGTCTGAAATGTTTTGAAAAAACTCTTTTTCCGCACATTTCGCTCGACGCACCCATCGAAACACGCCCCCAACAACACATGGCCTACCGTCACACGTTCCCACAGGTGTCCCGATGAAAACAGTACCTCACATGTGTGGGTGCACTTACCTGGCCGCCAAGGGGAAAGCCTGAAACACAAGTAACCCCAAGTCTGTTTTCAGAGCGAAATCTCAGACATTCTGCCGACCGGCACAACGTACAGATATGGCACTTGGGTGTCAAAGCCACCAAGGAAAACAGGGAACCCCATGCATTTCTGAAAAGAGGACACACGTCGGAAGCGGCAGAGGTATGATTTGTGCACATCGCCCCAGATTTTATTACCCAGACAGCCCCACAAAGTCCGAAATGTCGGGAAAAAAACGCTTTTTCCGCACATTTCGCTCGAAGCACCCATTGAATCACGCCCCCAACAACACATGGCCTACTGTCACACGTTCCCACAGGTGTCCCGATGAAAACGGTACCTCACATGTGTGGGTGCACCTACCTGGCCGCCAAGGGGAAAGCCTAAAACACAAGTAACCCCAAGTCTGTTTTCAGAGCGAAATCTCAGACATTCTGCCGACCGGCACAACGTACAGATATGGGCCTCGGGTGTCCAAGCCACTGAGGAAAACAGGGATCCCCATGCATTTCCGAAAAGAGGACACCCGTGGGAATCCGCAGAGGTATGATTTGCGCACATCGCCCCAGATTTTATTACCCAGACAGCCCCGCAAATTCCGAAATGTCGGGAAAAAAGCACTTTTTCCGCACATTTTGCTCGACGCACCCATCGAAACATGCCCCCAACAACACATGGCCTACCGTCACGCGTTCCCACAGGTGTCCCGATGAAAACGGTACCTCACATGTGTGGGTGCACCTACCTGGCCGCCAAGGGGAAAGGCTAAAACACAAGTAACCCCAAGTCTGTTTTCAGAGCGAAATCTCAGACATTCTGCCGACCGGCACAACGTACAGATATGGCCCTTGGGTGTCCAAGCCACCGAGGAAAACAGGGAACCCCATGCATTTCCGAAAAGAGGACACCCGTGGGAATCTTCAGAGGTATGATTTACGCACATCGCCCCAGATTTTATTACCCAGACAGCCCCGCAAAGTCCGAAATGTCGGGAAAAAACGCTTTTTCCGCACATTTCGCTCGACGCACCCATCGAAACACGCCCCCAACAACACATGGCCTACCGTCACATGTTCCCACAGGTGTCCCGATGAAAACGGTACCTCACATGTGTGGGTGCACCTACCTGGCCGCCAAGGGGAAAGCCTGAAACACAAGTAACCCCAAGTCTGTTTTCAGAGCGAAATCTCAGACATTCTGCCGACCGGCACAACATAAAGATATGGCCCTTGGGTGTCCAAGCCACCGAGGAAAACAGGGAACCCCATGCATTTCCGAAAAGAGGACACCCGTGGGAATCCGCAGAGGTATGATTTGCGCACATCGCCCCAGATTTTATTACCCAGACAGCCCCGCAAAGTCCGAAATGTCAGGAAAAAAGCACTTTTTCCGCACATTTCGCTCGACGCACCCATCGAAACATGCCCCCAACAACACATGGCCTACCGTCACGCATTTCCACAGGTGTCCCGATGAAAACGGTACCTCACATGTGTGGGTGCACCTACCTGGCCACCAAGGGGAAAGCCTAAAACACAAGTAACCCCAAGTCTGTTTTCAGATCGAAATCTCACACATTCTGCCGACCGGCACAACGTACAGATATGGCCCTTGGGTGTCCAAGCCACCGAGGAAAACAGGGAACCCCATGCATTTCCGAAAAGAGGACACCCGTGGGAATCCACAGAGGTATGATTTGCGCACATCGCTCCAGAATTTTGTAAGCAGACAGCCCCGCAAAGTCCGAAATGTGGGGAAAAAAACACTTTTTCCGCAGATTTCGCTCGACGCAACCATCGAAACACGCCCCCAACAACACATGGCCTACCGTCACACGTTCCCACAGGTGTCCCTATGAAAACGGTACCTCACATGTGTGGGTGCACCTACCTGGCCGCCAAGGGGAAAGACTAAAACACAAGTAACCCCAAGTCTGTTTTCAGAGCGAAATCTCAGACATTGTGCCGACCGGCACAATGTACAGATATGGGCCTCGGGTGTCCAAGCCACCGAGGAAAACAGGGAAACCCATGCATTTCCGAAAAGAGGACACCCGTGGGAATCCGCAGAGATATGATTTGCGGACATCGCCCCAGAATTTTTTACCCAGACAGCCCCGCAAAATCCGAAATGTCGGGAAAAAAGCACTTTTTCCGCACATTTCGCTCGACGCACCCATCGAAACATGCCCCCAACAACACATGGCCTACCGTCACATGTTCCCACAGGTGTCCCGATGAAAATGGTACCTCACATGTGTGGGTGCACCTACCTGGCCGCCAAGGGGAAAGCCTGAAACACAAGTAACCCTAAGTCTGTTTTCAGAGTGAAATCTCAGACATTCTGCCGACCGGCACAGCGTACAGATATGGGCCTCGGGTGTCCAACCAACAGAGGAAAACAGGGAACCCCATGCATTTCTGAAAAGAGGACACACGTCGGAATCCGCAGAGGTATGATTTGTGCACATCGCCCCAGATTTTATTACCCAGACAGCCCCACAAAGTCTGAAATGTCGGGAAAAAAACGCTTTTTCCGCACATTTCGCTCGAAGCACCCATTGAATCACGCCCAAACAACAACACATGGCCTACCATCACACGTTCCCACAGGTGTCCTGATGAAAACGGTACCTCACATGTGTGGGTGCACCTACCTGGCCGCCAAGGGGAAAGCCTAAAACACAAGTAACCCCAAGTCTGTTTTCAGAGCGAAATCTCGGACATTCTGCCGACCGGCACAACGTACAGATATGGGCCTCGGGTGTCCAAGCCACCGAGGAAAACAGGGAACCCCATGCATTTCCGAAAAGAGGACACCCGTGGGAATCCGCAGAGCTATGATTTGCGCACATCGCCCCAGATTTTATTACCCAGACAGCCCCGCAAAGTCCGAAATGTCGGGAAAAAAGCACTTTTTCCGCACATTTTGCTCGACGCACCCATCGAAACATGCCCCCAACAACACATGGCCTACCGTCACGCGTTCCCACAGGTGTCCCGATGAAAACGGTACCTCACATGTGTGGGTGCACCTACCTGGCCGCCAAGGGGAAAGCCTGAAACACAAGTAACCCCAAGTCTGTTTTCAGAGCGAAATCTCAGACATTCTGCCGACCGGCACAACGTACAGATATGGCCCTTGGGTGTCCAAGCCACCGAGGAAAACAGGGAACCCCATGCATTTCCGAAAAGAGGACACCCGTGGGAATCCGCAGAGGTATGATTTGCGCACATCGCCCCAGATTTTATTACCCAGACAGCCCCGCAAAGTCCGAAATGTGGGGAAAAAATGCTTTTTCCGCACATTTCGCTCGACGCACACATCGAAACACACCCCCAACAACACATGGCCTACCGTCACACGTTCCCACAGGTGTCCCGATGAAAACGGTACCTCACATGTGTGGGTGCACCTACCTGGCCGCCAAGGGGAAAGCCTGAAACACAAGTAACCCCAAGTCTGTTTTCAGAGTGAAATCTCAGACATTCTGCCGACCGGCACAACGTACAGATATGGGCCTCGGGTGTCCAAGCCACCGAGGAAAACAGGGAACCCCATGCATTTCCGAAAAGAGGACACCCGTGGGAATCCACAGAGGTATGATTTGCGCACATCGCTCCAGAATTTTGTAAGCAGACAGCCCCGCAAAGTCCGAAATGTGGGGAAAAAAACACTTTTTCCGCAGATTTCGCTCGACGCACCCATCGCAACACGCCCCCAACAACACATGGCCTACTGTCACGCGTTCCCGCAGGTGTCCCGATGAAAACGGTACCTCACATGTGTGGGTGCACCTACCTGGCCGCCAAGGGGAAAGCCTAAAACACTGCTATCCCCACCAAAGGGTTTGGGGAGGCAACCGACAGATTTAGGCCTGGGGTGCTTCAGCCACCAAGAAAAACAGGAACCCCCATGCATTTCTGAAAAGAGGACACCCGTGGGAATCCGCAGAGGTATGATTTGCGCACATCGCCCAGAATTTTTTACCCAGACAGTCCCGCAAAGTCCGAAATGTCGGGAAAAAAATACTTTTTCCACACATATCGCTCGACGCACCCATTGAAGCACGCCCCCAACAACACATGGCCTACTGTCACGCATTCTCACAGGTGTCCCGATGAAAACGGTACCTCACATGTGTGCGTGCACCTACCTGGCCGCCAAGGGGAAAGCCTAAAACACTGCTATCCGCCCCAAAGGGTTTGGGGAGGCAACCGACAGGTTTAGGCCTGGGGTGCTTCAGCCACCAAGAAAAACAGGAACCCCCATGCATTTCTGAAAAGAGGACACCCGTGGGAATCCGCAGAGGTATGATTTGCGCACATCGGCCCAGAATTTTTTACCCAGACAGCCCCGCAAAGTCCGAAATGTCGGGAAAAAAATACTTTTTCCGCACATATCGCTCGACGCACCCATTGAAACACGTCCCCATCAACACAGGGCCTACTGTCACGCGTTCCAGCAGGTGTCCCGATGAAAACGGTACCTCACATGTGTGGGTGCACCTACCTGGCCGCCAAGGGGAAAGCCTAAAACACTGCTATCCCCACCAAAGGGTTTGGGGAGGCAACCGACAGATTTAGGCCTGGGGTGCTTCAGCCACCAAGAAAAACAGGAACCCCCATGCATTTCTGAAAAGAAGACACCCGTGGGATTCCGCAGAGGTATGATTTGCGCACATCGGCCCAGAATTTATTACCCAGACAGCCCCGCAAAATCCGAAATGTGGGGAAAAAACACTTTTTCCGCACATTTCGCTCGACGCACCCATCGAAACACGCCCCCAACAACACATGCCCTACTGTCACGGGTTCCCACACGTGTCCCAATGAAAACGGTACCTCACATGTGTGGGTGCACCTACCTGGCCGCCAAGGGGAAAGCCTAAAACACAAGTAACCCCAAGTCTGTTTTCAGAGCGAAATCTCAGACATTTTGCTGACCGGCACAACGTACAAATATGGCCCTCGGGTGTCCAAGCCACCGAGGAAAACAGGGAACCCCATGCATTTCCGAAAAGAGGACACCCGTGGGAATCCGCAGAGGTATGATTTGCGCACATCGCCCAGAATTTCTTACCCAGACAGCCCCGCAAAGTCTGAAATGTCGGGAAAAAAATACTTTTTCCGCACATATCGCTCGACGCACCCATTGAAACACGCCCCCAACAACACATGGCCTACTGTCACGCATTCCCACAGGTGTCCCGATGAAAACGGTACCTCACATGTGTGGGTGCACCTACCTGGCCGCCAAGGGGAAAGCCTAAAACACTGCTATCCCCCCCAAAGGGTTTGGGGAGGCAACTGACAGATTTAGGCCTGGGGTGCTTAAGCCACCAAGAAAAACAGGAACCCCCAGGCATTTCTGAAAAGAGGACACCCGTGGGAATCCGCAGAGGCATGATTTGCGATCATCGGCCCAGAATTTATTACCCAGACAGCCCCGTAAAATCCGAAATGTGGGGAAAAAACACTTTTTCCGCACATTTCGCTCGACGCACCCATCGAAACACGCCCCCAACAACACATGCCCTACTGTCACCCGTTCCCACACGTGTCCCAATGAAAACTGTACCTCACATGTGTGGGTGCACCTACCTGGCCGCCAAGGGGAAAGCCTAAAACACAAGTAACCCCAAGTCTGTTTTCAGAGCGAAATCTCAGACATTTTGCTGACCGGCACAACGTACAGATATGGCCCTCGGATGTCCAAGCCACCGAGGAAAACAGGGAACCCCATGCATTTCCGAAAAGAGGACACCTGTGGGAATCCGCAGAGGTATGATTTGCGCACATCGCCCCAGATTTTATTACCCAGACAGCCCCGCAAAGTCCGAAATGTCGGGAAAAAAATGCTTTTTCTGCACATTTTGCTCGATGCAGTCATCAAAACACGCCCCCAACAACACATGCCCTACCGTCACGCATTCCCAATGGTGTCCCGATGAAAACGGCACCTCACATGCGTGGGTGCACCTACCTGGCCGCCAAGGGGAAAGCCTAAAACACAAGTAACCCCAAGTCTGTTTTCAGAGCGAAATCTCAGACATTCTGCCGACTGGCACAACGTACAGATATGGTCCTCGGGTGTCCAAGCCACCGAGGAAAACAGGGAATCCATGCATTTCCAAAAAGAGGACACCCGTGGGAATCCGCAGAGGTATGATTTGCGCACATCGCCCCAGAATTTCTTACCCAGACAGCCCCGCAAAGTCCGAAATGTCGGGAAAAAACGCTTTTTCCGCACATTTCGCTCAATGCACCCATCGAAACACGCCCCCAACAACACATGCCCTACCGTCACGCATTCCCAATGGTGTCCGGATGAAAACAGTACCTCACATGTGTGGGTGCACCTACCTGGCCGCCAAGGGGAAAGCCTAAAACACAAGTAACCCCAAGTCTGTTTTCAGAGCAAAATCTCAGACATTCTGCCGACCGGCACAACGTACAAATATGGCCCTCGGGTGTCCAAGCCAACGAGGAAAACAAGGAACCCCATGCATTTCCGAAAAGAGGACACCTGTGGGAATCCGCAGAGGTATGATTTACGCACATCGCCCCAGAATTTTTTACCCAGACAGCCCGGCAAAGTCCGAAATGTGGGGAAAAAAAACACTTTTTCCGCAGATTTCGCTCGACGCAACCATCGAAACACGCCCCCAACAACACATGGCCTACCGTCACACGTTCCCACAGGTGTCCCTATGAAAACGGTACCTCACATGTGTGGGTGCACCTACCTGGCCGCCAAGGGGAAAGACTAAAACACAAGTAACCCCAAGTCTGTTTTCAGAGCGAAATCTCAGACATTCTGCCGACCGGCACAATGTACAGATATGGGCCTCGGGTGTCCAAGCCACCGAGGAAAACAGGGAAACCCATGCATTTCCGAAAAGAGGACACGCGTGGGAATCCGCAGAGATATGATTTGCGCACATCGCCCCAGAATTTTTTACCCAGACAGCCCCGCAAAATCCGAAATGTCGGGAAAAAAGCACCTTTTCCGCACATTTCGCTCGACGCACCCATCGAAACATGCCCCCAACAACACATGGCCTACCGTCACATGTTCCCACAGGTGTCCCGATGAAAACGGTACCTCACATGTGTGGGTGCACCTACCTGGCCACCAAGGGGAAAGCCTGAAACACAAGTAACCCCAAGTCTGTTTTCAGAGCGAAATCTCAGACATTCTGCCGACCGGCACAATGTACAGATATGGGCCTCGGGTGTCCAAGCCACCGAGGAAAACAGGGAACCCCATGCATTTCTGAAAAGAGGACACCCGTGGGAATTAGCAGAGGTACGATTTGCGCACATCGCCCCAGATTTTATTACCCAGACAGCCCCGCAAAGTCCGAAATGTCGGGAAAAAAACGCTTTTTCTGCACATTTTGCTCGATGCACTCATCAAAACACACCCCCAACAACACATGCCCTACCGTCACGCATTCCAAATGGTGTCCCGATGAAAACGGTACCTCACATGCGTGGGTGCACCTACCTGGCCGCCAAGGGGAAAGCCTAAAACACAAGTAACCCCAAGTCTGTTTTCAGAGCGAAATCTCAGACATTCTGCCGACTGGCACAACGTACAGATATGGTCCTCGGGTGTCCAAGCCACCGAGGAAAACAGGGAATCCATGCATTTCCAAAAAGAGGACACCGTGGGAATCCGCAGAGGTATGATTTGCGCACATCGCCCCAGAATTTCATACCCAGACAGCCCCGCAAAGTCCGAAATGTTGGGAAAAAACGCTTTTTCCGCACATTTCGCTCAATGCACCCATCGAAACACGCCCCCAACAACACATGCCCTACCGTCACGCATTCCCAATGGTGTCCGGATGAAAACGGTACCTCACATGTGTGGGTGCACCTACCTGGCCGCCAAGGGGAAAGCCTAAAACACAAGTAACCCCAAGTCTGTTTTCAGAGCAAAATCTCAGACATTCTGCCGACCGGCACAACGTACAGATATGGCCCTCGGGTGTCCAAGCCACCGAGGAAAACAAGGAACCCCCTGCATTTCCGAAAAGAGGACACCCGTGGGAATCCGCAGAGGTATGATTTGCGCACATCGCCCCAGAATTTTTTACCCAGACAGCCCGGCAAAGTCCGAAATGTGGGGAAAAAAAACACTTTTTCCGCAGATTTCGCTCGACGCAACCATCGAAACACGCCCCCAACAACACATGGCCTACCGTCACACGTTCCCACAGGTGTCCCTATGAAAACGGTACCTCACATGTGTGGGTGCACCTACCTGGCCGCCAAGGGGAAAGACTAAAACACAAGTAACCCCAAGTCTGTTTTCAGAGCGAAATCTCAGACATTGTGCCGACCGGCACAATGTACAGATATGGGCCTCGGCTGTCCAAGCCACCGAGGAAAACAGGGAAACCCATGCATTTCCGAAAAGAGGACACCCGTGGGAATCCGCAGAGATATGATTTGCGCACATCGCCCCAGAATTTTTTACCCAGACAGCCCCGCAAAATCCGAAATGTCGGGAAAAAAGCACTTTTTCCGCACATTTTGCTCGACGCACCCATCGAAACATGCCCCCAACAACACATGGCCTACCGTCACATGTTCCCACAGGTGTCCCGATGAAAACGGTACCTCACATGTGTGGGTGCATCTACCTGGCCGCCAAGGGGAAAGCCTGAAACACAAGTAACCCCAAGTCTGTTTTCAGAGTGAAATCTCAGACATTCTGCCGACCGGCACAGCGTACAGATATGGGCCTCGGGTGTCCAAGCCACAGAGGAAAACAGGGAACCCCATGCATTTCTGAAAAGAGGACACACGTCGGAATCCGCAGAGGTATGATTTGTGCACATCGCCCCAGATTTTATTACCCAGACAGCCCCACAAAGTCCGAAATGTCGGGAAAAAAATGTTTTTTCCGCACATTTCGTTTGAAGCACCCATTGAATCATGCCCCCAACAACACATGGCCTACCGTCACACGTTCCCACAGGTGTCCCGATGAAAACGGTACCTCACATGTGTGGGTGCACCTACCTGGCCGCCAAGGGGAAAGCCTAAAACACAAGTAACCCCAAGTCTGTTTTCAGAGCGAAATCTCAGACATTCTGCCGACCGGCACAACGTACAGATATGGGCCTCGGGTGTCCAAGCCACTGAGGAAAACAGGGATCCCCATGCATTTCCGAAAAGAGGACACCCGTGGGAATCCGCAGAGGTATGATTTGCGCACATCGCCCCAGATTTTATTACCCAGACAGCCCCGCAAAGTCCGAAATGTCGGGAAAAAAGCACTTTTTCCGCACATTTTGCTCGACGCACCCATCGAAACATGCCCCCAACAACACATGGCCTACCGTCACGCGTTCCCACAGGTGTCCCGATGAAAACGGTACCTCACATGTGTGGGTGCACCTACCTGGCCGCCAAGGGGAAAGGCTAAAACACAAGTAACCCCAAGTCTGTTTTCAGAGCGAAATCTCAGACATTCTGCAGACCGGCACAACGTACAGATATGGCCCTTGGGTGTCCAAGCCACCGAGGAAAACAGGGTACCCCATGCATTTCCGAAAAGAGGACACCCGTGGGAATCTTCAGAGGTATGATTTACGCACATCGCCCCAGATTTTATTACCCAGACAGCCCCGCAAAGTCCGAAATGTGGGGAAAAAACGCTTTTTCCGCACATTTCGCTCGACGCACCCATCAAAACACGCCCCCAACAACACATGGCCTACCGTCACATGTTCCCACAGGTGTCCCGATGAAAACGGTACCTCACATGTGTGGGTGCACCTACCTGGCCGCCAAGGGGAAAGCCTAAAACACAAGTAACCCCAAGTCTGTTTTCAGATCGAAATCTCACACATTCTGCCGACCGGCACAACGTACAGATATGGCCCTTGGGTGTCCAAGCCACCGAGGAAAACAGGGAACCCCATGCATTTCCGAAAAGAAGACACGCGTGGGAATCCACAGAGGTATGATTTGCGCACATCGCTCCAGAATTTTGTAAGCAGACAGCCCCGCAAAGTCCGAAATGTGGGGAAAAAAACACTTTTTCCGCAGATTTCGCTCGACGCAACCATCGAAACACGCCCCCAACAACACATGGCCTACCGTCACACGTTCCCACAGGTGTCCCTATGAAAACGGTACCTCACATGTGTGGGTGCACCTACCTGGCCGCCAAGGGGAAAGACTAAAACACAAGTAACCCCAAGTCTGCTTTCAGAGCGAAATCTCAGACATTGTGCCGACCGGCACAATGTACAGATATGGGCCTCGGGTGTCCAAGCCACCGAGGAAAACAGGGAAACCCATGCATTTCCAAAAAGAGGACACCCGTGGGAATCCACAGAGATATGATTTGCGCACATCGCCCCAGAATTTTTTACCCAGACAGCCCCGCAAAATCCGAAATGTCGGGAAAAAAGCACTTTTTCCGCACATTTCGCTCGACGCACCCATCGAAACATGCCCCCAACAACACATGGCCTACCGTCACATGTTCCCACAGGTGTCCCGATGAAATCGGTACCTCACATGTGTGGGTGCTCCTACCTGGCCGCCAAGGGGAAAGCCTGAAACACAAGTAACCCCAAGTCTGTTTTCAGAGTGAAATCTCAGACATTCTGCCGACCGGCACAGCGTACAGATATGGGCCTCGGGTGTCCAAGCCACAGAGGAAAACAGGGAACCCCATGCATTTCTGAAAAGAGGACACACGTCGGAAGCGGCAGAGGTATGATTTGTGCACATCGCCCCAGATTTTATTACCCAGACAGCCCCACAAAGTCCGAAATGTCGGGAAAAAAACGCTTTTTCCGCACATTTCGCTCGAAGCACCCATTGAATCACGCCCCCAACAACACATGGCCTACTGTCACACGTTCCCACAGGTGTCCCGATGAAAACGGTACCTCACATGTGTGGGTGCACCTACCTGGCCGCCAAGGGGAAAGCCTAAAACACAAGTAACCCCAAGTCTGTTTTCAGAGCGAAATCTCAGACATTCTGCCGACCGGCACAACGTACAGATATGGGCCTCGGGTGTCCAAGCCACTGAGGAAAACAGGGATCCCCATGCATTTCCGAAAAGAGGACACCCGTGGGAATCCGCAGAGGTATGATTTGCGCACATCTCCCCAGATTTTATTACCCAGACAGCCCCGCAAAGTCCGAAATGTCGGGAAAAAAGCACTTTTTCCGCACATTTTGCTCGACGCACCCATCGAAACATGCCCCCAACAACACATGGCCTACCGTCACGCGTTCCCACAGGTGTCCCGATGAAAACGGTACCTCACATGTGTGGGTGCACCTACCTGGCCGCCAAGGGGAAAGGCTAAAACACAAGTAACCCCAAGTCTGTTTTCAGAGCGAAATCTCAGACATTCTGCCGACCGGCACAACGTACAGATATGGCCCTTGGGTGTCCAAGCCACCGAGGAAAACAGGGAACCCCATGCATTTCCGAAAAGAGGACACCCGTGGGAATCTTCAGAGGTATGATTTACGCACATCGCCCCAGATTTTATTACCCAGACAGCCCCGCAAAGTCCGAAATGTCGGGAAAAAACGCTTTTTCCGCACATTTCGCTCGACGCACCCATCGAAACACGCCCCCAACAACACATGGCCTACCGTCACATGTTCCCACAGGTGTCCCGATGAAAACGGTACCTCACATGTGTGGGTGCACCTACCTGGCCGCCAAGGGGAAAGCCTGAAACACAAGTAACCCCAAGTCTGTTTTCAGAGCGAAATCTCAGACATTCTGCCGACCGGCACAACATAAAGATATGGCCCTTGGGTGTCCAAGCCACCGAGGAAAACAGGGAACCCCATGCATTTCCAAAAAGAGGACACCCGTGGGAATCCGCAGAGGTATGATTTGCGCACATCGCCCCAGATTTTATTACCCAGACAGCCCCGCAAAGTCCGAAATGTCAGGAAAAAAGCACTTTTTCCGCACATTTCGCTCGACGCACCCATCGAAACATGCCCCCAACAACACATGGCCTACCGTCACGCATTTCCACAGGTGTCCCGATGAAAACGGTACCTCACATGTGTGGGTGCACCTACCTGGCCACCAAGGGGAAAGCCTAAAACACAAGTAACCCCAAGTCTGTTTTCAGATCGAAATCTCACACATTCTGCCGACCGGCACAACGTACAGATATGGCCCTTGGGTGTCCAAGCCACCGAGGAAAACAGGGAACCCCATGCATTTCCGAAAAGAGGACACCCGTATGAATCCACAGAGGTATGATTTGCGCACATCGCTCCAGAATTTTGTAAGCAGACAGCCCCGCAAAGTCCGAAATGTGGGGAAAAAAACACTTTTTCCGCAGATTTCGCTCGACGCAACCATCGAAACACGCCCCCAACAACACATGGCCTACCGTCACACGTTCCCACAGGTGTCCCTATGAAAACGGTACCTCACATGTGTGGGTGCACCTACCTGGCCGCCAAGGGGAAAGACTAAAACACAAGTAACCCCAAGTCTGTTTTCAGAGCGAAATCTCAGACATTGTGCCGACCGGCACAATGTACAGATATGGGCCTCGGGTGTCCAAGCCACCGAGGAAAACAGGGAAACCCATGCATTTCCGAAAAGAGGACACCCGTGGGAATCCGCAGAGATATGATTTGCGCACATCGCCCCAGAATTTTTTACCCAGACAGCCCCGCAAAATCCGAAATGTCGGGAAAAAAGCACTTTTTCCGCACATTTCGCTCGACGCACCCATCGAAACATGCCCCCAACAACACATGGCCTACCGTCACATGTTCCCACAGGTGTCCCGATGAAAATGGTACCTCACATGTGTGGGTGCACCTACCTGGCCGCCAAGGGGAAAGCCTGAAACACAAGTAACCCTAAGTCTGTTTTCAGAGTGAAATCTCAGACATTCTGCCGACCGGCACAGCGTACAGATATGGGCCTCGGGTGTCCAACCAACAGAGGAAAACAGGGAACCCCATGCATTTCTGAAAAGAGGACACACGTCGGAATCCGCAGAGGTATGATTTGTGCACATCGCCCCAGATTTTATTACCCAGACAGCCCCACAAAGTCTGAAATGTCGGGAAAAAAAAGCTTTTTCCGCACATTTCGCTCGAAGCACCCATTGAATCACGCCCAAACAACAACACATGGCCTACCATCACACGTTCCCACAGGTGTCCTGATGAAAACGGTACCTCACATGTGTGGGTGCACCTACCTGGCCGCCAAGGGGAAAGCCTAAAACACAAGTAACCCCAAGTCTGTTTTCAGAGCGAAATCTCAGACATTCTGCCGACCGGCACAACGTACAGATATGGGCCTCGGGTTTCCAAGCCACTGAGGAAAACAGGGAACCCCATGCATTTCCGAAAAGAGGACACCCGTGGGAATCCGCAGAGCTATGATTTGCGCACATCGCCCCAGATTTTATTACCCAGACAGCCCCGCAAAGTCCGAAATGTCGGGAAAAAAGCACTTTTTCCGCACATTTTGCTCGACGCACCCATCGAAACATGCCCCCAACAACACATGGCCTACCGTCACGCGTTCCCACAGGTGTCCCGATGAAAACGGTACCTCACATGTGTGGGTGCACCTACCTGGCCGCCAAGGGGAAAGCCTGAAACACAAGTAACCCCAAGTCTGTTTTCAGAGCGAAATCTCAGACATTCTGCCGACCGGCACAACGTACAGATATGGCCCTTGGGTGTCCAAGCCACCGAGGAAAACAGGGAACCCCATGCATTTCCGAAAAGAGGACACCCGTGGGAATCCGCAGAGGTATGATTTGCGCACATCGCCCCAGATTTTATTACCCAGACAGCCCCGCAAAGTCCGAAATGTGGGGAAAAAATGCTTTTTCCGCAGATTTCGCTCGACGCACCCATCGCAACACGCCCCCAACAACACATGGCCTACTGTCACGCGTTCCCGCAGGTGTCCCGATGAAAACGGTACCTCACATGTGTGGGTGCACCTACCTGGCCGCCAAGGGGAAAGCCTAAAACACTGCTATCCCCACCAAAGGGTTTGGGGAGGCAACCGACAGATTTAGGCCTGGGGTGCTTCAGCCACCAAGAAAAACAGGAACCCCCATGCATTTCTGAAAAGAGGACACCCGTGGGAATCCGCAGAGGTATGATTTGCGCACATCGCCCAGAATTTTTTACCCAGACAGTCCCGCAAAGTCCGAAATGTCGGGAAAAAAATACTTTTTCCACACATATCGCTCGACGCACCCATTGAAGCACGCCCCCAACAACACATGGCCTACTGTCACGCATTCTCACAGGTGTCCCGATGAAAACGGTACCTCACATGTGTGCGTGCACCTACCTGGCCGCCAAGGGGAAAGCCTAAAACACTGCTATCCGCCCCAAAGGGTTTGGGGAGGCAACCGACAGGTTTAGGCCTGGGGTGCTTCAGCCACCAAGAAAAACAGGAACCCCCATGCATTTCTGAAAAGAGGACACCCGTGGGAATCCGCAGAGGTATGATTTGCGCACATCGGCCCAGAATTTATTACCCAGACAGCCCCGCAAAATCCGAAATGTGGGGAAAAAACACTTTTTCCGCACATTTCGCTCGACGCACCCATCGAAACACGCCCCCAACAACACATGCCCTACTGTCACGGGTTCCCACACGTGTCCCAATGAAAACGGTACCTCACATGTGTGGGTGCACCTACCTGGCCGCCAAGGGGAAAGCCTAAAACACAAGTAACCCCAAGTCTGTTTTCAGAGCGAAATCTCAGACATTTTGCTGACCGGCACAACGTACAAATATGGCCCTCGGGTGTCCAAGCCACCGAGGAAAACAGGGAACCCCATGCATTTCCGAAAAGAGGACACCCGTGGGAATCCGCAGAGGTATGATTTGCGCACATCGCCCAGAATTTTTTACCCAGACAGCCCCGCAAATTCCGAAATGTCGGGAAAAAAATACTTTTTCCGCACATATCGCTCGACGCACCCATTGAAACACGCCCCCAACAACACATGGCCTACTGTCACGCATTCCCACAGGTGTCCCGATGAAAACGGTACCTCACATGTGTGGGTGCACCTACCTGGCCGCCAAGGGGAAAGCCTAAAACACTGCTATCCCCCCCAAAGGGTTTGGGGAGGCAACTGACAGATTTAGGCCTGGGGTGCTTAAGCCACCAAGAAAAACAGGAACCCCCAGGCATTTCTGAAAAGAGGACACCCGTGGGAATCCGCAGAGGTATGATTTGCCTACATCGGCCCAGAATTTATTACCCAGACAGCCCCACAAAGTCCGAAATGTGGAGAAAAAACAATTTTTCCGCACATTTCGCTCGACGCACCAATCGAAACACGCCCCCAACAACACATGCATTACTGTCAGGCGTTCCCACAGGTGTCCGAATGAAAACTGTACCTCACATGTGTGGGTGCACCTACCTGGCCGCCAAGGGGAAAGCCTAAAACACAAGTAACCCCAAGTCTGTTTTCAGAGTGAAATCTCAGACATTTTGCTGACCGGCACAACGTACAGATATGGCCCTCGGATGTCGAAGCCACCGAGGAAAACAGGGAACCCCATGCATTTCCGAAAAGAGGACACCCGTGGGAATCTGCAGAGGTATGATTTGCGCACATCGCCCCAGATTTTATTACCCAGACAGCCCCGCAAAGTCTGAAATGTCGGGGAAAAACGCTTTTTCCGCACATTTCGCTCGAAGCACCTATTGAAACACGCCCCCAACAACACATGGCCTACCATCACACATTCCCACAGGTGTCCCGATGAAAACGGTACCTCACATGTGTGGGTGCACCTAACTGGCCGCCAAGGGGAAAGCCTTAAACACAAGTAACCCCAAGTCTGTTTTCAGAGCGAAATCTCAGACATTCTGCCGACCGACATAAAGTACAGATATGGCCCTCGGGTGTCCAAGCCATCGAGGAAAACAGGGAACCCCATGCATTTCCGAAAAGAGGACACCCGTGGGAATCCTCAGAGGTATGATTTGCGCACATCGCCCCAGATTTTATTACCCAGACAGCCCCGCAAAGTCCGAAATGTGGGTAAAAAAATGCGTTTTCCGCACATTTCGCTCGACGCACCCATCAAAACACGCCCCCAACAACACATGGCCTACCGTCACGCGTTCCCACAGGTGTCCCGATGAAAACGGTACCTCACATGTGTGGGTGCACCTAACTGGCCGCCAAGGGGAAAGCCTTAAACACAAGTAACCCAAGTCTGTTTTCAGAGCGAAATCTCAGACATTCTGCCGACCGGCACAACATACAGATATGGCCCTTGGGTGTCCAAGCCACCGAGGAAAACAGGGAACCCCATGCATTTCCGAAAAGAGGACACCCATGGGAATCCGCAGAGGTATGATTTGCGCACATCGCCCCAGATTTTATTACCCAGACAGCCCCGCAAAGTCCGAAATGTCAGGAAAAAAGCACTTTTTCCGCACATTTCGCTCGACGCACCCATCGAAACATGCCCCCAACAACACATGGCCTACCGTCACGCGTTTCCACAGGTGTCCCGATGAAAACGGTACCTCACATGTGTGGGTGCACCTACCTGGCCGCCAAGGGGAAAGCCTAAAACACAAGTAACCCCAAGTCTGTTTTCAGATCGAAATCTCACACATTCTGCCGACCGGCACAACGTACAGATATGGCCCTTGGGTGTCCAAGCCACCGAGGAAAACAGGGAACCCCATGCATTTCCGAAAAGAGGACACCCGTGGGAATCCACAGAGGTATGATTTTCGCACATCGCTCCAGAATTTTGTAAGCAGACAGCCCCGCAAAGTCCGAAATGTGGGGAAAAAAACACTTTTTCCGCAGATTTCGCTCGACGCAACCATCGAAACACGCCCCCAACAACACATGGCCTACCGTCACACGTTCCCACAGGTGTCCCTATGAAAACGGTACCTCACATGTGTGGGTGCACCTACCTGGCCGCCAAGGGGAAAGCCTGAAACACAAGTAACCCCAAGTCCGTTTTCAGAGTGAAATCTCAGACATTCTGCCGACCGGCACAGCGTACAGATATGGGCCTCGGGTGTCCAACCAACAGAGGAAAACAGGGAACCCCATGCATTTCTGAAAAGAGGACACACGTCGGAATCCGCAGAGGTATGATTTGTGCACATCGCCCCAGATTTTATTACCCAGACAGCCCCACAAAGTCTGAAATGTCGGGAAAAAAACGCTTTTTCCGCACATTTCGCTCGAAGCACCCATTGAATCACGCCCAAACAACAACACATGGCCTACCATCACACGTTCCCACAGGTGTCCTGATGAAAACGGTACCTCACATGTGTGGGTGCACCTACCTGGCCGCCAAGGGGAAAGCCTAAAACACAAGTAACCCCAAGTCTGTTTTCAGAGCGAAATCTCAGACATTCTGCCGACCGGCACAACGTACAGATATGGGCCTCGGGTGTCCAAGCCACTGAGGAAAACAGGGAACCCCATGCATTTCCGAAAAGAGGACACCCGTGGGAATCCGCAGAGCTATGATTTGCGCACATCGCCCCAGATTTTATTACCCAGACAGCCCCGCAAAGTCCGAAATGTCGGGAAAAAAGCACTTTTTCCGCACATTTTGCTCGACGCACCCATCGAAACATGCCCCCAACAACACATGGCCTACCGTCACGCGTTCCCACAGGTGTCCCAATGAAAACGGTACCTCACATGTGTGGGTGCACCTACCTGACCGCCAAGGGGAAAGCCTGAAACACAAGTAACCCCAAGTCTGTTTTCAGAGCGAAATCTCAGACATTCTGCCGACCGGCACAACGTACAGATATGGCCCTTGGGTGTCCAAGCCACCGAGGAAAACAGGGAACCCCATGCATTTCTGAAAAGAGGACACCCGTGGGAATCCGCAGAGGTATGATTTGCGCACATCGCCCCAGATTTTATTACCCAGACAGCCCCGCAAAGTCCGAAATGTGGGGAAAAAACGCTTTTTCCGCACATTTCGCTCGACGCACACATCGAAACACACCCCCAACAACACATGGCCTACCGTCACACGTTCCCACAGGTGTCCCGATGAAAACGGTACCTCACATGTGTGGGTGCACCTACCTGGCCGCCAAGGGGAAAGCCTGAAACACAAGTAACCCCAAGTCTGTTTTCAGAGTGAAATCTCAGACATTCTGCCGACCGGCACAACGTACAGATATGGGCCTCGGGTGTCCAAGCCACCGAGGAAAACAGGGAACCCCATGCATTTCCGAAAAGAGGACACCCGTGGGAATCCACAGAGGTATGATTTGCGCACATCGCTCCAGAATTTTGTAAGCAGACAGCCCCGCAAAGTCTGAAATGTGGGGAAAAAAACACTTTTTCCGCAGATTTCGCTCGACGCACCCATTGAAGCACGCCCCCAACAACACATGGCCTACTGTCACGCATTCTCACAGGTGTCCCGATGAAAACGGTACCTCACATGTGTGCGTGCACCTACCTGGCCGCCAAGGGGAAAGCCTAAAACACTGCTATCCCCACCAAAGGGTTTGGGGAGGCAACCGACAGATTTAGGCCTGGGGTGCTTCAGCCACCAAGAAAAACAGGAACCCCCATGCATTTCTGAAAAGAAAACACCCGTGGGAATCCGCAGAGGTATGATTTGCGCACATCGGCCCAGAATTTATTACCCAGACAGCCCCGCAAAATCCGAAATGTGGGGAAAAAACACTTTTTCCGCACATTTCGCTCGACGCACCCATCGAAACACGCCCCCAACAACACATGCCCTACTGTCACGGGTTCCCACACGTGTCCCAATGAAAACGGTACCTCACATGTGTGGGTGCACCTACCTGGCCGCCAAGGGGAAAGCCTAAAACACAAGTAACCCCAAGTCTGTTTTCAGAGCGAAATCTCAGACATTTTGCTGACCGGCACAACGTACAAATATGGCCCTCGGGTGTCCAAGCCACCGAGGAAAATAGGGAACCCCATGCATTTCCGAAAAGAGGACACCCGTGGGAATCTGCAGAGATGTGATTTGCGCACATCGCCCAGAATTCTTTACCCAGACAGCCCTGCAAAGTACGAAATGTGGGGGAAAAAAACACTTTTTCTGCAGATTTCGCTCGACGCACCCATCGAAACAAGCCCCCAACAACACATGGCCTACTGTCACGCATTCCCACAGGTGTCCCGATGAAAACGGTACCTCACATGTGTGGGTGCACCTACCTGGCCGCCAAGGGGAAAGCCTAAAACACTGCTATCCCCCCCAAAGGGTTTGGGGAGGCAACTGACAGATTTAGGTCTGGGGTGCTTAAGCCACCAAGAAAAACAGGAACCCCCAGGCATTTCTGAAAAGAGGACACCCGTGGGAATCCGCAGAGGTATGATTTGCCTACATCGGCCCAGAATTTATTACCCAGACAGCCCCACAAAGTCCGAAATGTGGAGAAAAAACAATTTTTCCGCACATTTCGCTCGACGCACCAATCGAAACACGCCCCCAACAACACATGCATTACTGTCAGGCGTTCCCACAGGTGTCCGAATGAAAACTGTACCTCACATGTGTGGGTGCACCTACCTGGCCGCCAAGGGGAAAGCCTAAAACACAAGTAACCCCAAGTCTGTTTTCAGAGTGAAATCTCAGACATTTTGCTGACCGGCACAACGTACAGATATGGCCCTCGGATGTCGAAGCCACCAAGGAAAACAGGGAACCCCATGCATTTCCGAAAAGAGGACACCCGTGGGAATCCGCAGAGGTATGATTTGCGCACATCGCCCCAGATTTTATTACCCAGACAGCCCCGCAAAGTCTGAAATGTCGGGGAAAAACGCTTTTTCCGCACATTTCGCTCGAAGCACCTATTGAAACACGCCCCCAACAACACATGGCCTACCATCACACATTCCCACAGGTGTCCCGATGAAAACGGTACCTCACATGTGTGGGTGCACCTAACTGGCCGCCAAGGGGAAAGCCTTAAACACAAGTAACCCCAAGTCAGTTTTCAGAGCGAAATCTCAGACATTTTGCTGACCGGCATAAAGTACAGATATGGCCCTCGGGTGTCCAAGCCATCGAGGAAAACAGGGAACCCCATGCATTTCCGAAAAGAGGACACCCGTGGGAATCCTCAGAGGTATGATTTGCGCACATCGCCCCAGATTTTATTACCCAGACAGCCCCGCAAAGTCCGAAATGTGGGTAAAAAAATGCGTTTTCCGCACATTTCGCTCGACGCACCCATCAAAACACGCCCCCAACAACACATGGCCTACCGTCACGCGTTCCCACAGGTGTCCCGATGAAAACGGTACCTCACATGTGTGGGTGCACCTACCTGGCCGCCAAGGGGAAAGGCTAAAACACAAGTAACCCCAAGTCTGTTTTCAGAGCGAAATCCCAGACATTCTGCCGACCGGCACAACGTACAGATATGGGCCTCGGGTGTCCAAGCCACCGAGGAAAATAGGGAATCCATGCATTTCCAAAAAGAGGACACCCGTGGGAATCCGCAGAGGTATGATTTGCGCACATCGCCCCAGAATTTCTTACCCAGACAGCCCCGCAAAGTCCGAAATGTCGGGAAAAAATGCTTTTTCCGCACATTTCGCTCGATGCCCCCATCGAAACACGCCCCCAACAACACATGCCCTACCGTCACGCATTGCCAATGGAGTCCCGATGAAAACGGTACCTCACATGTGTGGGTGTACCTACCTGGCCGCCAAGGGGAAAGCCTAAAACACAAGTAACCCCAAGTCTGTTTTCAGAGCAAAATCTCAGACATTCTGCCGACCGGCACAACGTACAGATATGGCCCTCGGGTGTCCAAGCCACCGAGGAAAACAAGGAACCCCATGCATTTCCGAAAAGAGGACACCCGTGGGAATCCGCAGAGGTATGATTTGCGCACATCGCCCCAGAATTTTTTACCCAGACAGCCCCGCAAAGTCCAAAATGTGGGGAAAAAAAACACTTTTTCCGCAGATTTCGCTCGACGCAACCATCGAAACACGCCCCCAACAACACATGGCCTACCGTCACACGTTCCCACAGGTGTCCCTATGAAAACGGTACCTCACATGTGTGGGTGCACCTACCTGGCCGCCAAGGGGAAAGACTAAAACACAAGTAACCCCAAGTCTGTTTTCAGAGCGAAATCTCAGACATTCTGCCGACCGGCACAATGTACAGATATGGGCCTCGGGTGTCCAAGCCACCGAGGAAAACAGGGAAACCCATGCATTTCCGAAAAGAGGACACCCGTGGGAATCCGCAGAGATATGATTTGCGCACATCGCCCCAGAATTTTTTACCCAGACAGCCCCGCAAAATCCGAAATGTCGGGAAAAAAGCACTTTTTCCGCACATTTCGCTCGACGCAGCAATCGAAACATGCCCCCAACAACACATGGCCTACCGTCACGCGTTCCCACAGGTGTCCCGATGAAAACGGTACCTCACATGTGTGGGTGCACCTACCTGGCCGCCAAGGGGAAAGCCTAAAACACAAGTAACCCCAAGTCTGTTTTCAGAGCGAAATCTCAGACATTCTGCCGACCGGCACAACGTACAGATATGGCCCTTGGGTGTCCAAGCCACCGAGGAAAACAGAGAACCCCATGCATTTCCGAAAAGAGGACACCCGTGGGAATCCGCAGAGGTATGATTTGCGCACATCGCCCCAGATTTTATTACCCAGACAGCCCCGCAAAGTCCGAAATGTGGGGAAAAAACGCTTTTTCCGCACATTTCGCTCGACGCACCCATCGAAACATGCCCCCAACAACACATGGCCTACCGTCACACGTTCCCACAGGTGTCCCGATGAAAACGGTACCTGACATGTGTGGGTGCACCTACCTGGCCGCCAAGGGGAAAGCCTGAAACACAAGTAACCCCAAATCTGTTTTCAGAGTGAAATCTCAGACATTCTGCCGACCGGCACAACGTACACATATGGGCCTCGGGTGTCCAAGCCACCGAGGAAAACAGGGAACCCCATGCATTTCCGAAAAGAGGACACCCGTGGGAATCCGCAGAGGTATGATTTGCGCACATCGCCCCAGATTTTATTACCCAGACAGCCCCGCAAAGTCCGAAATGTCAGGAAAAAAGCGCTTTTTCCGCACATTTCTCTCGACGCACCCATCGAAACATGCCCCCAACAACACATGGCCTACCGTCACGTGTTCCCACAGGTGTCCCAATGAAAACGGTACCTCACATGTGTGGGTGCACCTACCTGGCCGCCAAGGGGAAAGCCTAAAACACAAGTAACCCCAAGTCTGTTTTCAGAGCGAAGCAGGGAACCCCATGCATTTCCGAAAAGAGGACACCCGTGGGAATCCACAGAGGTATGATTTGAGCACATCGCCCCAGAATTTTGTACCCAGACAGCCCCGCAAAGTCCGAAATGTCAGGAAAAAAGCGCTTTTTCCGTCTGCGGAAAAAGCGCCTTTTTCCTGACATTTCGGACTTTGCGGGGCTGTCTGGGTACAAAATTCTGGGGCGATGTGCTCAAATCATACCTCTGTGGATTCCCACGGGTGTCCTCTTTTCGGAAATGCATGGGGTTCCCTGTTTTCCTCGGTGGATTGGACACCCACGGGTGTCCTCTTTTCGGAAATGCATGGGGTTCCCTGTTTTCCTCGGTGGCTTGGACACCCAAGGGCCATATCTGTACGTTGTGCCGGTCGGCAGAATGTCTGAGATTTCGCTCTGAAAACAGACTTGGGGTTACTTGTGTTTTAGGCTTTCCCCTTTTCGGAAATGGCCTACCGTCACGCGTTCCCACAGGTGTCCCGATGAAAACAGTACCTCACATGTGTGGGTGCTCATACCTGGCCGCCAAGGGGAAAGCCTAAAGCACAAGTAACCCCAAGTCTGTTTTCATAGCGAAATCTCAGACATTCTGCCGACCGGCACAAGTACAGATATGGGCCTCGGGTCTCCAATCCACTGAGGAAAACAGGGAACCCCATGCATTTCCGAAAAGAGGACACCCGTGGGAATCCGCAGAGATATGATTTGCGCACATCGCCCCAGAATTTTTTACCCAGACAGCCCCGCAAAATCCGAAATGTCGGGAAAAAAGCACTTTTTCCGCACATTTCGCTCGACGCAGCAATCGAAACATGCCCCCAACAACACATGGCCTACCGTCACGCGTTCCCACAGGTGTCCCGATGAAAACGGTACCTCACATGTGTGGGTGCACCTACCTGGCCGCCAAGGGGAAAGCCTAAAACACAAGTAACCCCAAGTCTGTTTTCAGAGCGAAATCTCAGACATTCTGCCGACCGGCACAACGTACAGATATGGCCCTTGGGTGTCCAAGCCACCGAGGAAAACAGGGAACCCCATGCATTTCCGAAAAGAGGACACCCGTGGGAATCCGCAGAGGCATGATTTGCGCACATCGCCCCAGATTTTATTACCCAGACAGCCCCGCAAAGTCCGAAATGTGGGGAAAAAAGCTTTTTCCGCACATTTCGCTCGACGCACCCATCGAAACACGCCCCCAACAACACATGGCCCACCGTCACACGTTCCCACAGGTGTCCCGATGAAAACGGTACCTCACATGTGTGGGTGCACCTACCTGGCCGCCAAGGGGAAAGCCTGAAACACAAGTAACCCCAAATCTGTTTTCAGAGTGAAATCTCAGACATTCTGCCGACCGGCACAACGTACACATATGGGCCTCGGGTGTCCAAGCCACCGAGGAAAACAGGGAACCCCATGCATTTCCGAAAAGAGGACACCTGTGGGAATCCGCAGAGGTATGATTTGCGCACATCGCCCCAGATTTTATTACCCAGACAGCCCCGCAAAGTCCGAAATGTCAGGAAAAAAACGCTTTTTCCGCACATTTCTCTCGACGCACCCATCGAAACATGCCCCCAACAACACATGGCCTACCGTCACGTGTTCCCACAGGTGTCCCAATGAAAATGGTACCTCACATGTGTGGGTGCACCTACCTGGCCGCCAAGGGGAAAGCCTAAAACACAAGTAACCCCAAGTCTGTTTTCAGAGCGAAATCTTAGACATTCTGCCGACCGGCACAACGTACAGATATGGCCCTTGGGTGTCCAATCCACCGAGGAAAACAGGGAACCCCATGCATTTCCGAAAAGAGGACACCCGTGGGAATCCACAGAGGTATGATTTGCGCACATCGCCCCAGAATTTTGTACCCAGACAGCCCCGCAAAGTCCGAAATGTCAGGAAAAAAGCGCTTTTTCCGCAGATTTCGCTCGACGCACCCATCGAAACACGCCCCCAACAACACATGGCCTACCGTCACGCGTTCCCACAGGTGTCCCGATGAAAACAGTACCTCACATGTGTGGGTGCTCATACCTGGCCGCCAAGGGGAAAGCCTAAAGCACAAGTAACCCCAAGTCTGTTTTCATAGCGAAATCTCAGACATTCTGCCGACCGGCACAAAGTACAGATATGGGCCTCGGGTCTCCAATCCACCGAGGAAAACAGGGAACCCCATGCATTTCCGAAAAGAGGACACCCGTGGGAATCCGCAGAGGTATGATTTGCGCACATCGCCCAGAATTTTTTACCCAGACAGCCCCGCAAAGTCCGAAATGTCGGGAAAAAAATACTTTTTCCGCACATTTCGCTCGACGCACCCATCGAAACACGCCCCAACAACACATGCCCTACTGTCACGCGTTCCCACACGTGTCCCAATGAAAACGGTACCTCACATGTGTGGGTGCACTGTTAGGCAGAAACCTGTGCAGTTCCCTTGGGGAACACTGCAAAAGATTTAAGACTACAGGTATAGCAGTAAACCCACTTGGTAGCAGTCCGCACCACCCAGATTTACCTGGTAGCTGTGGCTGAGCAGTCAGACTTCCCTCAAGAAGAGTTAGGCAGTATGCAAAGTATACACAATATGTACTCAGACACAATAGCACAAGCAAACACTGACCAGAGCTTGGTTTCAAAAGTATATAGTTATTTATTTTTAAGAACACATAAGTTGAAAACACTCTAGCAAAGTATAGTAAAAAAACACTTCAAACACAGTTATAATGAAAGCAGTTTCAACCCTTACTCCTATCTAGACAACTCTAAGTTAACACCACATAATTAAAACAGAGGTGAGCGCTTAACGTTAGATGACACTCTAGTAGGTTCAAGAAAGGGATAAAAAGAAACAGCTATGGGTTAAACACACCACTCTAAGGTCCAGAACACTTGCAATAGGCTCAAAGAAGCACAAAGTCACAGGTGAGCAAAAGTCACTAGGCAGGGCCCACTCTTAGAGTAGCCGGAGCGAAAATGTGCCCAAGATCACACTGTTATTAGGGATTCAAAGTCTTGCAAAGAGTTAGAAAGAGTTTAGAGTGGTTTAGAAAGTTTAGCCAGGGTGTCCCAGGCACTCCCAGGGTCGAAAGCCGGGGGCTAAATCTACCCCGTACAGTCGGTAGCAAGGGAAGCCAGGCGGTACACGGTACCTTAAGCGGAAAGGATCCTCCAGCGGTGGCAGTTGTTCCAGGCAGTGGCAGCAAGGCTCGACGTCGGTCAGGAGAGAAGAAGTTCTCGCTGAAGAGCAGAAGAAGAAGGTCGTTGCACTGCCCGGGAAGAAACCAGCCGCGGAGTCCTCCGGTTAAAGGGTTGTACCGACTTTCGTGGTTGGGGTAAAAGTGGTGGGGTTCCGGTTGCCGGGGTGCTTGGCACTGGCAAGGCGGCCACGAGATACCTCGAGAAGCGAAAAGAAGGCGAAAACTGGTTGTCCCCACCAGTCAAGGGAAGGAGCCACTCCGTTAAGAGTTCTCCTCGGTCGTCGGGAAAAGTGGTGAGACGGTTCAGCAGGGCTCCACCGGGTGGTGTCGTCGAAGCAGGTCGGCTCAGCTCTTCCCTCGTCGGATTCTTGGTCCTGTGGCGACTTCTGAAGTTCCAGTCCCCAAAGCCCTGCTTTTATGCAGCAAACCCCCATTCACCCAGCCTAGCTGTCACTCAAACATGCTAAGTGGTGAGCCGGCCGGCTCACCACTTGGGCCAATCAGGACGGAGTGCGACTTGAGTTACCAAGGTAACTCAGTCCAGGGTGCCTAAATCCCCCTCCACCCCTCCTAAGTACCCCAGACAGAGTGGCACCACTTTGGAGGGCTTCTGTGGAGAAGCCCGCCAAAAGTGGAACAAAGGGCTCCACTTTGGGTCAGAGTTACAGAGGCGAACGCCAACGCCATTTTAGAATCAAGTTTTGGCAAAAAGTCCCAACCGGAGTTATAATAATAAATATATAAACCGGCGGTATGTTTAAGGCTACCGTAAATAAATAATTAAATGTGTTAGCCTAAAACAATGGGAAATCCCATAGGGAAATATTCGCGGTCGAATATAAAAAGTAGTTTCCACTGCCACCAGCCAAAACTCGATCAGGGGGGACGGAGACGTGCCCCCTCGACTAACAGACCCTGGGGCAATCGAATTGCCCCAGCCAGTACGTCCACAATATGATGGTTTGTACTGGTTCTGTTCAGGATTCAAGACTAGCAAAGTCTTTGGTGACTTTACATGCCCTGGGAGACAGTAGTCAGTCCCAGGGTATGGAGTCTATGTTGGGGAGTCCCTAGGACACCCCTGGGTCACGGCACAGAGGGTGCTGTGTAACCCACATCACAAAAATACATGTGGCCCTATGGAGTAAAAGACCCCATAGCCCATTCAACACAAGGTTTAACCAAGAAAACACACTTCAACATGTCCAAGAGTGAGGGTAAAAGAGTCTCACTCTTGGCAGGAGAAAAAAAGAAACCCCAGAAATCCAGCAAAGCTGCTGGGGGACTCACTAGGTAGGGAAATTCAGCCTAAACAGAGAATTCTCCCTAACACTGGCCCCCCCCAGACTAAGGGACAGGAGGATTTAATCCACTCCTGGATGAACCTCATACCTCTAGTCGATGATATACATCCTAGAGAGTCCATCAGCATTTTGATGGTGACACCTTGACCTATGTTCAATGGAGAACTCAAAGGTTTTCTTCTGCAAGCTAACGGACCTACAGACCCTTTGAGGAACATCAGTCTTTTTGTTATAGGGGATCTGGTTGACCAGTCCCTCAGAAGTTGGTACAACTTCTGAACCTAGGTTAGGCTTTTTGAAGGGGTCCTTATAAAGGATTCCCTTAGATCTAGAGGGGCCTCCAAGGTTCCTCACCACCTCTCTTGTGGGAGCAGGTTGGGTCTTAGGCCTCTTGGTTGGAGGGGTTGGGGTTAGGCAATGCACCTGCTTCCCCTTCCTCTTAGATCTACCCTTACCTATTTTAGGAGTTTCCCCCCTAATATTAGGTTTTGAGTTGGGGTCTTCAGTAGAAGGTCCAACAGTCTGAAGGTTTTTGGCCTTAGACTTTTCTTTTCTGGTTTTCCACCAGCACTGAGAATTACCAGTTCTCTCAGGTTCAGATAGGGGCCTAGTTGGTCTATCCACCTCTTCCTCAGAAGCAGGGGGAGTCAGAGACTCTGAGACTAGGGGAACAATGATGGAGCTTGGTTGGGGCGCCCATGTTCCTAGCATACTATCCTGAAATGTGCCTGGGCTAGAGGTCAACTTACTAACACCAGGGCTTGTAGTGGGGTTCTCAGTAGAGGGTCCCACAGGCTTAGAAGGGTCTTTCAAGGTAGCCTTTCTAGCCAATTTGGTTAAGTTCTGCTTCTCCATACTGGGAGGCCTGGGGGTATGTGACACTACTCCTAGAGTTCTTAGGTCATTCCCTAACAGGACCTTCCCAGGTACCTCAGCCTGAACACTGACAGGGATCCTTACTGTCATGTTGTTACATTGAATGAGGGCTGGTAGAATAGGAACCATTTGGACAGGGCCTCCAGACATCTTAGTGGGAGCTTTGGGTGCTTTGGCCACATCCTCAGGTTGAAAGAATCTTTCATCCACTACTGTTCTGCTGGCCCCAGTGTCTCTCCTGGCAGGAGTATCCTGGCCATTGACAAGAACACTGTCCACATAATACACCTTAGAGTTAACAGGTAGGGAGTTATACACAACCCTATTCTGGGGACTAACCAGACCCATAGGCTCTAAGTTTACAGTTGTTTGAAGACCCAAGGGTTCTTCAGCAAAGAGTTCAAAGTGGGCACTAGCCATCTGTACTTCATCCTCAGGAGTGAAGGCTAAGGAGACTGTGCTGATCCCTGCAGGTTTACCCTTGCACTTGGGATCTCCTTTGATATGGTCAGTACCCTGACAGACATAGCATTGTCCAAATGCTCTCTGGAAGGGTGGCTTGTTCTGACCTCCTTCTGGCTTGTGGCCAGAAGGTACAGTAGCCTGACTAGGTTTCCCATGTGGCTTACCCTGGTTATTTTGTGGTTTGGGGCCCTCTTTGGGATAGGAATTATTAGAATTCTCTTTGGAGTCCTTTTTAGACTGTTTCTCCCCATCCTTCTTCTGAGTTACCCCAGAATCCTTGTGAGTGGCCCTGTTGGCAACCCACAAGTCAGCAGCCTTAGCTAGTTTCCGGGAATCCAATTCCCTGGAATCAGCCAAGTGTTGTCTGAGCTCAGGAGAGCAGGCATCATAAATAGTCTCCAACATAAACAAATTCTTCATACCTTCATAAGTGTTCACCTTGTAACCCTTAATCCATCCCTCTAAGTTTTTCAAACATTCACTCACCCAGGTAGCCCAAGGGGTACCATCATGCTTTTTGAGGCTCCTAAACCTCTTAAGATACTGGGAAGGGGTCTTCCCAAACCTAGCTATCAAAGCTAGTTTCACACATTCATAGTCCTTCCTATCCTCCTCCCCCATCTCCATTACCACATCAGTTGCAACAGGGGGAAGCCTAGAGAACAACCAGGTGAGTAAGTCATTTCCTGTGATGTTCTGGAGCCCATGATTATATTCAAACAGAGACAACCAATCCAACACATCCAACTTAGGCTCATACATACCAATCAATTCTTTAGGCATCCAGGGTCTTTTAGGACTGGAACTTCTAGAGGAGCCAGAGAGAGAAACATTCTCAACAGATAATTTCTTCATTTCTAAGTCATACTTGAGCTCCATTTCCCTTAGCCTTAGTTCTTTGTCAGTTTGAGCATTAAGTTTCTTATACTCCAATTCTAGCTTCATTTTCTCCAGTTCAAAGTACTGAGGACTAAATGTGGGACCTGGTAAAGGTCCAGTAGGTACAGCAGGTAGAGCAGGCAGAGGCCTAGGGGGGACAGTTACAACAGCCTCACCCTCCTCTTCTGGCTCTTCCTCAGAATCATCAACATTTTGCTCCATGTTAACTTCAATACTGTCATCTACAGTTGCTGGAGTGGTAGGTTCCTCTGAACCATCACCCAGACTTTGGTTAGCTAACAATCTTTCAATCAGCTCCATTTCCTTGCCCTTAGTCAGGAGATCCTTATGTTTACAGAGCACTCTTAAACAATCAGCAGTTTTGGCTGCAAGGGACTCTTGACTATAGCTTTCTATAACTGACATGTTAGAGGATTACTTTTACAGTGCTAAGCTTTGTGGTTAGTTGCACTAAGGTATCTAAAGTACAATAAAATGTATACTCAATACAAATCCCACCGCTGTACACCAGTGTTAGGCAGAAACCTGTGCAGTTCCCTTGGGGAACACTGCAAAAGATTTAAGACTACAGGTATAGCAGTAAACCCACTTGGTAGCAGTCTGCACCACCCAGATTTACCTGGTAGCTGTGGCTGAGCAGTCAGACTTCCCTCAAGAAGAGTTAGGCAGTATGCAAAGTATACACAATATGTACTCAGACACAATAGCACAAGCAAACACTGACCAGAGCTTGGTTTCAAAAGTATATAGTTATTTATTTTTTTAAGAACACATAAGTTGAAAACACTCTAGCAAAGTATAGTAAAAAAACACTTCAAACACAGTTATAATGAAAGCAGTTTCAACCCTTACTCCTATCTAGAATACTCTAAGTTAACACCACATAATTAAAACAGAGGTGAGCGCTTAACGTTAGATGACACTCTAGTAGGTTCAAGAAAGGGATAAAAAGAAACAGCTATGGGTTAAACACACCACTCTAAGGTCCAGAACACTTGCAATAGGCTCAAAGAAGCACAAAGTCACAGGTGAGCAAAAGACACTAGGCAGGGCCCACTCTTAGAGTAGCCGGAGCGAAAATGTGCCCAAGATCACACTGTTATTAGGGATTCAAAGTCTTGCAAAGAGTTAGAAAGAGTTTAGAGTGGTTTAGAAAGTTTAGCCAGGGTGTCCCAGGCACTCCCAGGGTCGAAAGCCGGGGGCTAAATCTACCCCTTACAGTCGGTAGCAAGGGAAGCCAGGCGGAACACGGTACCTTAAGCGGAAAGGATCCTCCAGCGGTGGCAGTTGTTCCAGGCAGTGGCAGCAAGGCTCGACGTCGGTCAGGAGAGAAGAAGTTCTCGCTGAAGAGCAGAAGAAGAAGGTCGTTGCACTGCCCGGGAAGAAACCAGCCGCGGAGTCCTCCGGTTAAAGGGTTGTACCGACTTTCGTGGTTGGGGTAAAAGTGGTGGGGTTCCGGTTGCCGGGGTGCTTGGCACTGGCAAGGCGGCCACGAGATACCTCGAGAAGCGAAAAGAAGGCGAAAACTGGTTGTCCCCACCAGTCAAGGGAAGGAGCCACTCCGTTAAGAGTTCTCCTCGGTCGTCGGGAAAAGTGGTGAGACGGTTCAGCAGGGCTCCACCGGGTGGTGTCGTCGAAGCAGGTCGGCTCAGCTCTTCCCTCGTCGGATTCTTGGTCCTGTGGCGACTTCTGAAGTTCCAGTCCCCAAAGCCCTGCTTTTATGCAGCAAACCCCCATTCACCCAGCCTAGCTGTCACTCAAACATGCTAAGTGGTGAGCCGGCCGGCTCACCACTTGGGCCAATCAGGACGGAGTGCGACTTGAGTTACCAAGGTAACTCAGTCCAGGGTGCCTAAATCCCCCTCCACCCCTCCTAAGTACCCCAGACAGAGTGGCACCACTTTGGAGGGCTTCTGTGGAGAAGCCCGCCAAAAGTGGAACAAAGGGCTCCACTTTGGGTCAGAGTTACAGAGGCGAACGCCAACGCCATTTTAGAATCAAGTTTTGGCAAAAAGTCCCAACCGGAGTTATAATAATAAATATATAAACCGGCGGTATGTTTAAGGCTACCGTAAATAAATAATTAAATGTGTTAGCCTAAAACAATGGGAAATCCCATAGGGAAATATTCGCGGTCGAATATAAAAAGTAGTTTCCACTGCCACCAGCCAAAACTCGATCAGGGGGGACGGAGACGTGCCCCCTTGACTAACAGACCCTGGGGCAATCGAATTGCCCCAGCCAGTACGTCCACAATATGATGGTTTGTACTGGTTCTGTTCAGGATTCAAGACTAGCAAAGTCTTTGGTGACTTTACATGCCCTGGGAGACAGTAGTCAGTCCCAGGGTATGGAGTCTATGTTGGGGAGTCCCTAGGACACCCCTGGGTCACGGCACAGAGGGTGCTGTGTAACCCACATCACAAAAATACATGTGGCCCTATGGAGTAAAAGACCCCATAGCCCATTCAACACAAGGTTTAACCAAGAAAACACACTTCAACATGTCCAAGAGTGAGGGTAAAAGAGTCTCACTCTTGGCAGGAGAAAAAAAGAAACCCCAGAAATCCAGCAAAGCTGCTGGGGGACTCACTAGGTAGGGAAATTCAGCCTAAACAGAGAATTCTCCCTAACATGCACCTACCTGGCCGCCAAGGGGAAAGCCTAAAACACATGTAACCCCAAGTCTGTTTTCAGAGAGAAATCTCAGACATTTTGCTGACCGGCACAACGTACAGATATGGCCTTCGGGTGTCCAAGCCACCGAGGAAAACAGGGAACCCCATGCATTTCCGAAAAGAGGACACGCGTGGGAATCCGCAGAGGTATGATTTGCGCATATCGCCCAGAATTTTTTACCCAGACAGCCCCGAAAAGTCCGAAATGTCGGGAAAAAAATACTTTTTCCACACATATCGCTCGACGCACCCATTGAAACACGCCCCCAACAACACATGGCCTACTGTCACTCATTCCCACAGGTGTCCCGATGAAAACGGTACCTCACATGTGTGGGTGCACCTACCTGGCCGCCAAGGGGAAAGCCTAAAACACTGCTATCCCCCCAAAGGGTTTGGGGAGGCAACCGACAGATTTAGGCCTGGGGTGCTTCAGCCAAAAAAAATACAGGAACACCCATGCATTTCTGAAAAGAAGACACCCGTGGGAATCCGCAGAGGTATGATTTGCGCACATCGCCCCAGATTTTATTACCCAGACAGCCCCGCAAAGTCTGAAATGTCAGGAAAAAACGCTTTTTCCGCACATTTCGCTCGAAGCACCTATTGAAACACGCCCCCAACAACACATGGCCTACCATCACACATTCCCACAGGTGTCCCGATGAAAACGGTACCTCACATGTGTGGGTGCACCTAACTGGCCGCCAAGGGGAAAGCCTTAAACACAAGTAACCCCAAGTCTGTTTTCAGAGCGAAATCTCAGACATTCTGCCGACCGGCACAATGTACAGATATGGCCCTCGGGTGTCCAAGCCATCGAGGAAAACAGGGAACCCCATGCATTTCCGAAAAGAGGACACCCGTGGGATTCCGCAGAGGTATGATTTGCGCACATCGCCCCAGATTTTATTACCCAGACAGCCCTGCAAAGTCCGAAACGTGGGAAAGAAAATGCGTTTTCCGCACATTTCGCTCGACGCACCCATCAAAACACGCCCCCAACAACACATGGCCTACTGTCACACGTTCCCACAGGTGTCCCGATGAAAATGGTACCTCACATGTGTGGGTGCACCTACCTGGCCGCCAAGGGGAAAGCCTAAAACACAAGTAACCCCAAGTCTGTTTTCAGAGCGAAATCTCAGACATTCTGCCGACCGGCACACCGTACAGATATGGGCCTCGGGTGTCCAAGCCACTGAGGAAAACAGGGAACCCCATGCATTTCTGAAAAGAGGACACCCGTGGGAATCCGCAGAGGTATGATTTGCGCACATCGCCCCAGATTTTATTACCCAGACAGCCCCGCAAAGTCCGAAATGTCGGGAAAAAAGCACTTTTTCCGCGCATTTTGCTGAACGCCCCCATCGAAACATGCCCCCAACAACACATGGCCTACCGTCACGCGTTCCTACAGGTGACCCGATGAAAACGGTACCTCACATGTGTGGGTGCACCTACCGGGCCACCAAGGGGAAAGCCTAAAACACAAGTAACCCCAAGTCTGTTTTCAGAGCGAAATCTCAGACATTCTGCTGACCGGCACAATGTACAGATATGGCCCTTGGGTGTCCAAGCCACCGAGGAAAACAGGGAACCCCATGCATTTCCGAAAAGAGGACACCCGTGGGAATCCGCAGAGGCATGATTTGCGCACATCGCCCCAGATTTTATTACCCAGACAGCCCTGCAAAGTCCGAAATGTGGGGAAAAAAGCTTTTTCCGCACATTTCGCTCGACGCACCCATCGAAACACGCCCCCAACAACACATGGCCTACCGTCACACGTTCCCACAGGTGTCCCGATGAAAACGGTACCTCACATGTGTGGGTGCACCTACCTGGCCGCCAAGGGGAAAGCCTCAAACACAAGTAACCCCAAGTCTGTTTTCAGAGTGAAATCTCAGACATTCTGCCGACCGGCACAACGTACACATATGGGCCTCGGGTGTCCAAGCCACCGAGGAAAACAGGGAACCCCATGCATTTCTGCAAAGAGGACACCCGTGGGAATCCGCAGAGGTATGATTTGCGCACATCGCCCCAGATTTTATTACCCAGACAGCCCCGCAAAGTCCGAAATGTCAGGAAAAAAGCGCTTTTTCCGCACATTTCGCTCGACGCACCCATCGAAACATGCCCCCAACAACACATGGCCTACCGTCACGTGTTCCCACAGGTGTCCCAATGAAAACGGTACCTCACATGTGTGGGTGCACCTACCTGGCCGCCAAGGGGAAAGCCTAAAACACAAGTAACCCCAAGTCTGTTTTCAGAGCGAAATCTTAGACATTCTGCCGACCGGCACAACGTACAGATATGGCCCTTGGGTGTCCAAGCCACCGAGGAAAACAGGGAACCCCATGCATTTCCGAAAAGAGGACACCCGTGGGAATCCACAGAGGTATGATTTGCGCACATCACCCCAGAATTTTGTACCCAGACAGCCCCGCAAAGTCCGAAATGTGGGGAAAAAAAACACTTTTTCCGCAGATTTCGCTCGACGCACCCATCGAAACACGCCACCAACAACACATGGCCTACCGTCACGCGTTCCCACAGGTGTCCCGATGAAAACAGTACCTCACATGTGTGGGTGCTCATACCTGGCCGCCAAGGGGAAAGCCTAAAGCACAAGTAACCCCAAGTCTGTTTTCATAGCGAAATCTCAGACATTCTGCCGACCGGCACAACGTACAGATATGGGCCTCGGGTGTCCAAGCCACGGAGGAAAACAGGGAACCCCATGCATTTCCGAAAAGAGGACACCCGTGGGAATCCGCAGAGGTATGATTTGCGCACATCGCCCAGAATTTTTTACCCAGACAGCCCCGCAAAGTCCGAAATGTTGGGAAAAAAATACTTTTTCCGCACATATCGCTCGACGCACCCATTGAAACACGCCCCCAACAACACAGGGCCTACTGTCACGCGTTCCCGCAGGTGTCCCAATGAAAACGGTACCTCACATGTGTGGATGCACCTACCTGGCCGCCAAGGGGAAAGCCTAAAACACTGCTATGCCCCCAAAGGGTTTGGGGAGGCAACCGACAGATTTAGGCCTGGGGTGCTTCAGCCACCAAGAAAAACAGGAACCCCCATGCATTTCTGAAAAGAAGACACCCGTGGGAATCCGCAGAGGTATGATTTGCGCACATCGGCCCAGAATTTATTACCCAGACAGCCCCGCAAAATCCGAAATGTGGGGAAAAAACGCTTTTTCCGCACATTTTGCTCGACGCACCCATCGAAACACACCCCCAACAACACATGCCCTACTGTCACGCGTTCCCACACGTGTCCCAATGAAAACGGTACTTCACATGTGTGGGTGCACCTACCTGGCCGCCAAGGGGAAAGCCTAAAACACATGTAACCCCAAGTCTGTTTTCAGAGCGAAATCTCAGACATTTTGCTGACCGGCACAACGTACAGATATGGCCCTCGGGTGTCCAAGCCACCGAGGAAAACAGGGAACCCCATGCATTTCCGAAAAGAGGACACGTGGGATTCCGCAGAGGTATGATTTGCGCACATCGCCCAGAATTTTTTACCCAGACAGCCCCGCAAAGTCCGAAATGTGGGTAAAAAAATGCTTTTTCCGCACATTTCGCTCGACGCACCCATCGAAACACGCCCCCAACAACACATGCCCTACTGTCAGGCGTTCCCACAGGAGTCCCAATGAAAACTGTACCTCACATGTGTGGGTGCACCTACCTGGCCGCCAAGGGGAAAGCCTAAAACACAAGTAACCCCAAGTCTGTTTTCAGAGTGAAATCTCAGACATTTTGCTGACCGGCACAACGTACAGATATGACCCTCGGATGTCGAAGCCACCGAGGAAAACAGGGAACCCCATGCATTTCCGAAAAGAGGACACCCGTGGGAATCCGCAGAGGTATGATTTGCGCACATCGCCCCAGATTTTATTACCCAGACAGCCCCGCAAAGTCTGAAATGTCAGGAAAAAACACTTTTTCCGCACATTTCGCTCGAAGCACCTATTGAAACACGCCCCCAACAACACATGGCCTACTGTCACACATTCCCACAGGTATCCCGATGAAAACGGTACCTCACATGTGTGGGTGCACCTACCTGGCCGCCAAGGGGAAAGCCTAAAACACAAGTAACCCCAAGTCTGTTTTCAGAGCGAAATCTCAGACATTCTGCCGACCGGCACAATGTACAGATATGGGCCTCGGGTGTCCAAGCCACCGAGGAAAACAGGGAACCCCATGCATTTCTGAAAAGAGGACACCCGTGGGAATCCGCAGAGGTATGATTTGCGCACATCGCCCCAGATTTTATTACCCAGACAGCCCCGCAAAGTCCGAAATGTCGGGAAAAAAACGCTTTTTCTGCACATTTCGCTCGATGCACTCATCAAAACACGCCCCCAACAACACATGCCCTACCGTCACGCATTCCCAATGGTGTCCCGATGAAAACGGTACCTCACATGCGTGGGTGCACCTACCTGGCCGCCAAGGGGAAAGCCTAAAACACAAGTAACCCCAAGTCTGTTTTCAGAGCGAAATCTCAGACATTCTGCCGACTGGCACAACGTACAGATATGGCCCTCGGGTGTCCAAGCCACCGAGGAAAACAGGGAATCCATGCATTTCCAAAAAGAGGACACCCGTGGGAATCCGCAGAGGTATGATTTGCGCACATCGCCCCAGAATTTCTTACCCAGACAGCCCCGCAAAGTCCGAAATGTCGGGAAAAAACACTTTTTCCGCACATTTCGCTCGATGCACCCATCGAAACACGCCCCCAACAACACATGCCCTACTGTCACGCATTCCCAATGGTGTCCCGATGAAAACGGTACCTCACATGTGTGGGTGCACCTACCTGGCCGCCAAGGGGAAAGCCTAAAACACAAGTAACCCCAAGTCTGTTTTCAGAGCAAAATCTCAGACATTCTGCCGACCGGCACAACGTACAGATATGGCCCTCGGGTGTCCAAGCCACCGAGGAAAACAAGGAACCCCATGCATTTCCGAAAAGAGGACACCCGTGGGAATCCGCAGAGGTATGATTTGCGCACATCGCCCCAGAATTTTTTACCCAGACAGCCCCGCAAAGTCCGAAATGTGGGGAAAAAAACACTTTTTCCGCAGATTTCGCTCAACGCAACCATCGAAACACGCCCCCAACAACACATGGCCTACTGTCACACGTTCCCACAGGTGTCCAGATGAAAACGGTACCTCACATGTGTGGGCGAACCTACCTGGCCGCCAAGGGGAAAGCCTAAAACACAAGTAACCCCAAGTCTGTTTTCAGAGCGAAATCTCAGACATTCTGCTGACCGGCACAACGTACAGATATGGGCCTCGGGTGTCCAAGCCGCCGAGGAAAACAGGGAACCCCATGCATTTCTGAAAAGGGGACACCCGTGGGAATCCGCAGAGGTATGATTTGCACACATCGCCCCAGAATTTTTTACCCAGACAGCCCTGCAAAGTCCGAAATGTCGGGAAAAAAACACTTTTTCTGCACATTTCGCTCGACGCACCCATCGAAACACGCCCCCAACAACACATGGCCTACCGTCACACGTTCCCACAGGTGTCCCAATGAAAACGGTACCTCACATGTGTGGGTGCACCTACCTGGCCGCCAAGGGGAAAGCCTGAAACACAAGTAACCCCAAGTCTGTTTTCAGAGCGAAATCTCAGACATTCTGCCGACCGGCACAACGTACAGATATGGGCCTCGGGTGTCCAAGCCACCGAGGAAAACAGGGAACCCCATGCATTTCCGAAAAGAGGACACCCGTGGGAATCCACAGAGGTATGATTTGCGCACATCGCCCCAGAATTTTGTACCCAGACAGCCCCGCAAAGTCCGAAATGTGGGGAAAAAAAACACTTTTTCCGCAGATTTCGCTCGACGCACCCATCGAAACACGCCCCCAACAACACATGGCCTACTGTCACGCGTTCCCGCAGGTGTCCCGATGAAAACTGTACCTCACATGTGTGGATGCACCTACCTGGCCGCCAAGGGGAAAGCCTAAAACACTGCTATCCCCCCCAAAGGGTTTGGGGAGGCAACCGACAGATTTAGGCCTGGGGTGCTTCAGCCACCAAGAAAAACAGGAACCCCCATGCATTTCTGAAAAGAAGACACCCGTGGGAATCCGCAGAGGTATGATTTGCGCACATCGGCCCAGAATTTATTACCCAGACAGCCCCGCAAAATCCAAAATGTGGGGAAAAAACGCTTTTTCCGCACATTTCGCTCGACGCACCCATCGAAACACGCCCCCAACAACACATGCCCAACTGTCACGCGTTCCCACACGTGTCCCAATGAAAACGGTACCTCACATGTGTGGGTGCACCTACCTGGCCGCCAAGGGGAAAGCCTAAAACACAAGTAACCCCAAGTCTGTTTTCAGAGCGAAATCTCAGACATTTTGCTGACCGGCACAACGTACAGTTATGGCCCTCGGGTGTCCAAGCCACCGAGGAAAACAGGGAACCCCATGCATTTCCGAAAAGAGGACACGCGTGGGAATCCGCAGAGGTATGATTTGCGCACATCGCCCAGAATTTTTTACCCAGAAAGCCCCGCAAAGTCCGAAATGTCGGGAAAAAAATACTTTTTCCGCACATATCGCTCGACGCACCCATTGAAACACGCCCCCAACAACACATGGCCTACTGTCACTCATTCCCACAGGTGTCCCGATGAAAACGGTACCTCACATGGGTGGGTGCACCTACCTGGCCGCCAAGGGGAAAGCCTAAAACACTGCTATCCCCCCAAAAGGTTTGGGGAGGCAACCGACAGATTTAGGCCTGGGGTGCTTCAGCCACAAAGAAAAACAGGAACCCCCATGCATTTCTGAAAAGAAGACACCCGTGGGCATCCGCAGAGGTATGATTTGCGCACATCGGCCCAGAATTTATTACCCAGACAGCCCCGCAAAGTCGAAATGTGGGGAAAAAATGATTTTTCTGCACATTTCGCTCAACGCACCCATCGAAACACGCCCCCAACAACACATGCCCTACTGTCAGGCATTCCCACAGGAGTCCCAATGAAAACTGTACCTCACATGTGTGGGTGCACCTACCTGGCCGCCAAGGGGAAAGCCTAAAACACAAGTAACCCCAAGTCTGTTTTCAGAGTGAAATCTCAGACATTTTACTGACCGGCACAACGCACAGATATGGCCCTCGGATATCGAAGCCACCGAGGAAAACAGGGAACCCCATGCATTTCCGAAAATAGGACACCCGTGGGAATCCGCAGAGGTATGATTTGTGCACATCGCCTCAGAATTTTTTACCCAGACAGCCCCGCAAAGTCCGAAATGTGGGGAAAAAAACACTTTTTCCGCAGATTTCGCTCGACGCAACCATCGAAACACGCCCCCAACAACACATGGCCTACTGTCACACGTTCCCACAGGTGTCCAGATGAAAACGGTACCTCACATGTGTGGGCGAACCTACCTGGCCGCCAAGGGGAAAGCCTAAAACACAAGTAACCCCAAGTCTGTTTTCAGAGCGAAATCTCAGACATTCTGCCGACCGGCACAACGTACAGATATGGGCCTCGGGTGTCCAAGCCGCCGAGGAAAACAGGGAACCCCATGCATTTCTGAAAAGAGGACACCCGTGGGAATCCGCAGAGGTATGATTTGCACACATCGCCCCAGAATTTTTTACCCAGACAGCCCTGCAAAGTCCGAAATGTCGGGAAAAAAACACTTTTTCTGCACATTTCGCTCGACGCACCCATCGAAACACGCCCCCAACAACACATGGCCTACCGTCACACGTTCCCACAGGTGTCCCAATGAAAACGGTACCTCACATGTGTGGGTGCACCTACCTGGCCGCCAAGGGGAAAGCCTGAAACACAAGTAACCCCAAGTCTGTTTTCAGAGCGAAATCTCAGACATTCTGCCGACCGGCACAACGTACAGATATGGGCCTCGGGTGTCCAAGCCACCGAGGAAAACAGGGAACCCCATGCATTTCCGAAAAGAGGACACCCGTGGGAATCCACAGAGGTATGATTTGCGCACATCGCCCGAGAATTTTGTACCCAGACAGCCCCGCAAAGTCCGAAATGTGGGGAAAAAAAACACTTTTTCCGCAGATTTCGCTCGACGCACCCTTCGAAACACGCCCCCAACAACACATGGCCTACTGTCACGCGTTCCCGCAGGTGTCCCGATGAAAACTGTACCTCACATGTGTGGATGCACCTACCTGGCCGCCAAGGGGAAAGCCTAAAACACTGCTATCCCCCCCAAAGGGTTTGGGGAGGCAACCGACAGATTTAGGCCTGGGGTGCTTCAGCCACCAAGAAAAACAGGAACCCCCATGCATTTCTGAAAAGAAGACACCCGTGGGAATCCGCAGAGGTATGATTTGCGCACATCGGCCCAGAATTTATTACCCAGACAGCCCCGCAAAATCCAAAATGTGGGGAAAAAACGCTTTTTCCGCACATTTCGCTCGACGCACCCATCGAAACACGCCCCCAACAACACATGCCCAACTGTCACGCGTTCCCACACGTGTCCCAATGAAAACGGTACCTCACATGTGTGGGTGCACCTACCTGGCCGCCAAGGGGAAAGCCTAAAACACAAGTAACCCCAAGTCTGTTTTCAGAGCGAAATCTCAGACATTTTGCTGACCGGCACAACGTACAGATATGGCCCTCGGGTGTCCAAGCCACAGAGGAAAACAGGGAACCCCATGCATTTCCGAAAAGAGGACACGCGTGGGAATCCGCAGAGGTATGATTTGCGCACATCGCCCAGAATTTTTTACCCAGAAAGCCCCGCAAAGTCCGAAATGTCGGGAAAAAAATACTTTTTCCGCACATATCGCTCGACGCACCCATTGAAACACGCCCCCAACAACACATGGCCTACTGTCACTCATTCCCACAGGTGTCCCGATGAAAACGGTACCTCACATGGGTGGGTGCACCTACCTGGCCGCCAAGGGGAAAGCCTAAAACACTGCTATCCCCCCAAAAGGTTTGGGGAGGCAACCGACAGATTTAGGCCTGGGGTGCTTCAGCCACAAAGAAAAACAGGAACCCCCATGCATTTCTGAAAAGAAGACACCCGTGGGCATCCGCAGAGGTATGATTTGCGCACATCGGCCCAGAATTTATTACCCAGACAGCCCCGCAAAGTCGAAATGTGGGGAAAAAATGATTTTTCTGCACATTTCGCTCAACGCACCCATCGAAACACGCCCCCAACAACACATGCCCTACTGTCAGGCATTCCCACAGGAGTCCCAATGAAAACTGTACCTCACATGTGTGGGTGCACCTACCTGGCCGCCAAGGGGAAAGCCTAAAACACAAGTAACCCCAAGTCTGTTTTCAGAGTGAAATCTCAGACATTTTACTGACCGGCACAACGCACAGATATGGCCCTCGGATATCGAAGCCACCGAGGAAAACAGGGAACCCCATGCATTTCCGAAAATAGGACACCCGTGGGAATCCGCAGAGGTATGATTTGCGCACATCGCCCCAGATTTTATTACCCAGACAGCCCCGCAAAATCCGAAATGTGGGTAAAAAAAAGTCTGAAATGTCGGGAAAAAACACTTTTTCCGCACATTTCGCTCGAAGCACCTATTGAAACACGCCAGATATGGCCCTCGGGTGTCCAAGCCATCGAGGAAAACAGGGAACCCCATGCATTTCCGAAAAGAGGACACCCGTGGGAATCCGCAGAGGTATGATTTGCGCACATCGCCCCAGTTTTTAATACCCAGACAGCCCCGCAAAGTCCGAAATGTGGGTAAAAAAATGCTTTTTCCGCACATTTCGCTCGACGCACCCACCAAAACACGCCCCCAACAACACATGGCCTACCGTCACGCGTTCCCACAGGTGTCCCGATGAAAACGGTACCTCACATGTGTGGGTGCACCTATCTGGCCGCCAAGGGGAAAGCCTAAAACACAAGTAACCCCAAGTCTGTTTTCAGAGCGAAATCTCAGACATTCTGCCGACCGGCACAATGTACAGATATGGGCCTCGGGTTTCCAAGCCACCGAGGAAAACAGGTAACCCCATGCATTTCCGAAAAGAGGACACCCGTGGGAATCCGCAGAGGTATGATTTGCGCACATCGCCCCAGATTTTATTACCCAGACAGCCCCGCAAAGTCCGAAATGTCAGGAAAAAAATGCTTTTTCCGCACATTTCGCTCGAAGCACCCATTGAAAGACGCCCCCAACAACATATGGCCTACCGTCACATGTTTCCACAGGTGTCCCGATGAAAACGGTACCTCACATGTGTGGGTGCACCTGCCTGGCCACCAAGGGGAAAGCCTAAAACACAAGTAACCCCAAGTCTGTTTTCAGAGCGAAATCTCAGACATTCTGCCGACCGGCACAATGTACAGATATGGGCCTCGGGTGTCCAAGCTCCGAGGAAAACAGGGAACCCCATGCATTTCTGAAAAGAGGACACCCGTGGGAATCCGCAGAGGTATGATTTGCGCACATCGCCCCAGATTTTATTACCCAGACAGCCCCCCAAAGTCCGAAATGTCAGGAAAAAAACGCTTTTTCTGCACATTTCGCTCGATGCACTCATCAAAACACGCCCCCAACAACACATGCCCTACCGTCACGCATTCCCAATGGTGTCCTGATGAAAACGGTACCTCACATGCGTGCGTGCACCTACCTGGCCGCCAAGGGGAAAGCCTAAAACACAAGTAACCCCAAGTCTGTTTTCAGAGCGAAATCTCAGACATTCTTCCGACCGGCACAACGTACAGATATGGCCCTCGGGTGTCCAAGCCACCGAGGAAAACAAGGAACCCCATGCATTTCCGAAAAGAGGACACCCGTGGGAATCCGCAGAGGTATGATTTGCGCACATCGCCCCAGAATTTTTTACCCAGACAGCCCCGCAAAGTCCGAAATGTGTGGAAAAAAACACTTTTTCCGCAGATTTCGCTCGACGCAACCATCGAAACACGCCCCAACAACACATGGCCTACCGTCACATGTTCCCACAGGTGTCCCGATGAAAACGGTACCTCACATGTGTGGGTGAACCTACCTGGCCGCCAAGGGGAAAGCCTAAAACACAAGTAACCCCAAGTCTGTTTTCAGAGCGAAATCTCAGACATTCTGCCGACCGGCACAACGTACAGATATGGGCCTCGGGTCTCCAAGCCGCCGAGGAAAACAGGGAACCCCGTGCATTTCTGAAAAGAGGACACCCGTGGGAATCCGCAGAGGTATGATTTGCACACATCGCCCCAGAATTTTTTACCCAGACAGCCCCGCAAAGTCCGAAATGTCGGGAAAAAAATACTTTTTCTGCACATTTCGCTCGACGCACCCATCGAAACACGCCCCCCACGTTCCCACAGGTGTCCGAATGAAAACGGTACCTCACATGTGTGGGTGCACCTACCTGGCCACCAAGGGGAAACCCTAAAACACAAGTAACCCCAAGTCTGTTTTCAGAGCGAAATCTCAGACATTCTGCCGACCGGAACAGCATACAGATATGGGCCTTGGGTGTCCAAGCCACCGAGGAAAATAGGGAAAGCCATGCATTTCCAAAAAGAGGACACCCGTGGGAATACGCATAGGTATGATTTGCGCACATCGCCCCAGAATTTTTTACCCGACAGCCCTGCAAAGTCCGAAATGTGGGGGGAAAAAACAGTTTTTCTGCAGATTTCGCTCAACGCACCCATCGAAACACGCCCCCAACAACACATGGCCTACCGTCACGCGTTCCCACAGGTGTCCCGATGAAAACTGTACCTCACATGTGTGGGTGCACCTACCTGGCCACCAAGGGGAAATCCTAAAACACAAGTAACCCCAAGTCTGTTTTCAGAGCAAAATCTCAGACATTCTGCCGACCAGCACAACGTACAGATATGGCCCTCGGGTGTCCAAGCCACCGAGGAAAACAAGGAACCCCATGCCTTTCCGAAAAGAGGACACCCGTGGGAATCCGCAGAGGTATGATTTGCGCACATCGCCCCAGAATTTTTTACCCAGACAGCCCCGCAAAGTCCGAAATGTCGGGAAAAAAACACTTTTTCTGCACATTTCGCTCGACGCACCCATCGAAACACGCCCCCAACAACACATGGCCTACCGTCACGCATTTCCACAGGTGTCCCAATCAAAATGGTACCTCACATGTGTGGGTAAACCTACCTGGCCGCCAAGGGGAAAGCCTAAAACACAAGTAACCCCAAGTCTGTTTTCAGAGCAAAATCTCAGACATTTTGCCGACCGGCACAACGTACAGATATGGCTCTCGGGTGTCCAAGCCACCGAGGAAAACAGGGAACCCCATGCATTTCCGAAAAGAGGACACCCGTGGGAATCCGCAGAGGTATGATTTGCGCACATCGCCCCAGATTTTATTACCCAGACAGCCCCGCAAAGTCCGAAATGTCAGGAAAAAAACACTTTTTCCGCACATTTCGCTCGACGCACCCATCGAAACACGCCCCCAACAACACATGGCCTACCGTCACACGTTCCCACAGGTGTCCCGATGAAAACGGTACCTCACATGTGTGGGTGCACCTACCTGGCCACCAAGGGGAAATCCTAAAACACAAGTAACCCCAAGTCTGTTTTCAGAGCGAAATCTCAGACATTCTGCCGACCGGAACAACATACAGCTATGGGCCTTGGGTGTCCAAGCCACTGAGGAAAACAGGGAAACCCATGCATTTCCGAAAAGAGGACACCCGTGGGAATCCGCAGAGATGTGATTTGCGCACATCGCCCAGAATTCTTTACCCAGACAGCCCCGCAAAGTCCGAAATGTGGGGGAAAAAAACACTTTTTCTGCAGATTTCGCTCGACGCACCCATCGAAACACACCCCCAACAACACATGGCCTACCGTCACGCGTTCCCACAGGTGTCCCTATGAAAACGGTACCTCACATGTGTGGGTGCACCTACCTGGCCGCCAAGGGGAAAGACTAAAACACAAGTAACCCCAAGTCTGTTTTCAGAGCGAAATCTCAGACATTCTGCCGACCGGCACAATGTACATATATGGGCCTCGGGTGTCCAAGCCACCGAGGAAAACAGGGAAACCCATGCATTTCCGAAAAAGAGGATACCCGTGGGAATCCGCAGAGAAGTGATTTGCGCACATCGCCCCAGAATTCTTTACCCAGACAGCCCCGCAAAATCCGAAATGTCGGGAAAAAAGCACTTTTTACGCACATTTCACTCGACGCACCCATCGAAACATGCCCCCAATAACACATGGCCTACCGTCACGCGTTCCCACAGGTGTCCCGATGAAAACGGAACCTCACATGTGTGGGTGCACCTACCTGGCCGCCAAGAGGAAAGCCTGAAACACAAGTAACCCCAAGTCTGTTTTCAGAGTGAAATCTCAGACATTCTGCCGACCGGCACAACGTACAGATATGGGCCTCGGGTGTCCAAGCCACCGAGGAAAACAGGGAACCCCATGCATTTCTGAAAAGAGGACACCTGTCGGAATCCGCAGAGGTATGATTTGTGCACATCGCCCCAGATTTTATTACCCAGGCAGCCCCGCAAAGTCCGAAATGTTGGGAAAAAAACGCGTTTTCCGCACATTTCGCTCGAAGCACCCATTGAAACACGCCCCCAACAACACATGGCCTACCGTCACACGTTCCCACAGGTGTCCCGATGAAAATGGTACCTCACATGTGTGGGTGCACCTGCCTGGCCACCAAGGGGAAAGCCTAAAACACAAGTAACCCCAAGACTGTTTTCAGAGCGAAATCTCAGACATTCTGCCGACCGGCACAACGTACAGATATGGGCCTCGGGTGTCCAAGCCACTGAGGAAAACAGGGAACCCCATGCATTTCCAAAAAGAGGACACCCGTGGGAATCCGCAGAGGTATGATTTGCACACAACGCCCCAGAATTTTATACCCAGACAGCCCCGCAAAGTCCGAAATGTCGGGAAAAAAATACTTTTTCTGCACATTTCGCTCGACGCACCCATCGAAACACGCCCCCAACAACACATGGCCTACCGTCACGCGTTCCCACAGGTGTCCGAATGAAAACGGTACCTCACATGTGTGGGTGCACCTACCTGGCCACCAAGAGGAAATCCTAAAACACAAGTAACCCCAAGTCTGTTTTCAGAGCGAAATCTCAGACATTCTGCCGACCGGAACAACATACAGATATGGGCCTTGGGTGTCCAAGCCACCGAGGAAAACAGGGAAACCCATGCATTTCCAAAAAGAGGACACCCGTGGGAATCCGCAGAGGTATGATTTGCGCACATCGCCCCAGAATTTTTTACCCAGACAGCCCCGCAAAGTCCGAAATGTCGGGAAAAAAGCACTTTTTCTGCACATTTCGCTCGACGCACCCATCGAAACACGCCCCCAACAACACATGGCCTACCGTCACGCGTTCCCACAGGTGTCCCGATGAAAACTGTACCTCACATGTGTGGGTGCACCTACCTGGCCACCAAGGGGAAATCCTAAAACACAAGTAACCCCAAGTCTGTTTTCAGAGCAAAATCTCAGACATTCTGCCGACCAGCACAACGTACAGATATGGCCCTCGGGTGTCCAAGCCACCGAGGAAAACAAGGAACCCCATGCCTTTCCGAAAAGAGGACACCCGTGGGAATCCGCAGAGGTATGATTTGCGCACATCGCCCCAGAATTTTTTACCCAGACAGCCCCGCAAAGTCCGAAATGTCGGGAAAAAAACACTTTTTCTGCACATTTCGCTCGACGCACCCATCGAAACACGCCCCCAACAACACATGGCCTACCGTCACGCATTTCCACAGGTGTCCCAATCAAAATGGTACATCACATGTGTGGGTAAACCTACCTGGCCGCCAAGGGGAAAGCCTAAAACACAAGTAACCCCAAGTCTGTTGTCAGAGCAAAATCTCAGACATTTTGCCGACCGGCACAACGTACAGATATGGCTCTCGGGTGTCCAAGCCACCGAGGAAAACAGGGAACCCCATGCATTTCCGAAAAGAGGACACCCGTGGGAATCCGCAGAGGTATGATTTGCGCACATCGCCCCAGATTTTATTACCCAGACAGCCCCGCAAAGTCCGAAATGTCAGGAAAAAAACACTTTTTCCGCACATTTCGCTCGACGCACCCATCGAAACACGCCCCCAACAACACATGGCCTACCGTCACACGTTCCCACAGGTGTCCCGATGAAAACGGTACCTCACATGTGTGGGTGCACCTACCTGGCCACCAAGGGGAAATCCTAAAACACAAGTAACCCCAAGTCTGTTTTCAGAGCGAAATCTCAGACATTCTGCCGACCGGAACAACATACAGCTATGGGCCTTGGGTGTCCAAGCCACTGAGGAAAACAGGGAAACCCATGCATTTCCGAAAAGAGGACACCCGTGGGAATCCGCAGAGATGTGATTTGCGCACATCGCCCAGAATTCTTTACCCAGACAGCCCCGCAAAGTCCGAAATGTGGGGGAAAAAAACACTTTTTCTGCAGATTTCGCTCGACGCACCCATCGAAACACACCCCCAACAACACATGGCCTACCGTCACGCGTTCCCACAGGTGTCCCTATGAAAACGGTACCTCACATGTGTGGGTGCACCTACCTGGCCGCCAAGGGGAAAGACTAAAACACAAGTAACCCCAAGTCTGTTTTCAGAGCGAAATCTCAGACATTCTGCCGACCGGCACAATGTACAGATATGGGCCTCGGGTGTCCAAGCCACCGAGGAAAACAGGGAAACCCATGCATTTTCGAAAAAGAGGATACCCGTGGGAATCCGCAGAGAAGTGATTTGCGCACATCGCCCCAGAATTCTTTACCCAGACAGCCCCGCAAAATCCGAAATGTCGGGAAAAAAGCACTTTTTACGCACATTTCACTCGACGCACCCATCGAAACATGCCCCCAATAACACATGGCCTACCGTCACGCGTTCCCACAGGTGTCCCGATGAAAACGGAACCTCACATGTGTGGGTGCACCTACCTGGCCGCCAAGAGGAAAGCCTGAAACACAAGTAACCCCAAGTCTGTTTTCAGAGTGAAATCTCAGACATTCTGCCGACCGGCACAACGTACAGATATGGGCCTCGGGTGTCCAAGCCACCGAGGAAAACAGGGAACCCCATGCATTTCTGAAAAGAGGACACCTGTCGGAATCCGCAGAGGTATGATTTGTGCACATCGCCCCAGATTTTATTACCCAGGCAGCCCCGCAAAGTCCGAAATGTTGGGAAAAAAACGCGTTTTCCGCACATTTCGCTCGAAGCACCCATTGAAACACGCCCCCAACAACACATGGCCTACCGTCACACGTTCCCACAGGTGTCCCGATGAAAATGGTACCTCACATGTGTGGGTGCACCTGCCTGGCCACCAAGGGGAAAGCCTAAAACACAAGTAACCCCAAGACTGTTTTCAGAGCGAAATCTCAGACATTCTGCCGACCGGCACAACGTACAGATATGGGCCTCGGGTGTCCAAGCCACTGAGGAAAACAGGGAACCCCATGCATTTCCAAAAAGAGGACACCCGTGGGAATCCGCAGAGGTATGATTTGCACACAACGCCCCAGAATTTTATACCCAGACAGCCCCGCAAAGTCCGAAATGTCGGGAAAAAAATACTTTTTCTGCACATTTCGCTCGACGCACCCATCGAAACACGCCCCCCACGTTCCCACAGGTGTCCGAATGAAAACGGTACCTCACATGTGTGGGTGCACCTACCTGGCCACCAAGAGGAAATCCTAAAACACAAGTAACCCCAAGTCTGTTTTCAGAGCGAAATCTCAGACATTCTGCCGACCGGAACAACATACAGATATGGGCCTTGGGTGTCCAAGCCACCGAGGAAAACAGGGAAACCCATGCATTTCCAAAAAGAGGACACCCGTGGGAATACGCATAGGTATGATTTGCGCACATCGCCCCAGAATTTTTTACCCGACAGCCCTGCAAAGTCCGAAATGTGGGGGGAAAAAACACTTTTTCTGCAGATTTTGCTCGACGCACCCATCGAAACACGCCCCCAACAACACATGGCCTACCGTCACGCGTTCCCACAGGTGTCCCGATGAAAACTGTACCTCACATGTGTGGGTGCACCTACCTGGCCACCAAGGGGAAATCCTAAAACACAAGTAACCCCAAGTCTGTTTTCAGAGCGAAATCTCAGACATTCTGCCGACCGGAACAACATACAGATATGGCCCTCGGGTGTCCAAGCCACCGAGGAAAACAGGGAACCCCATGCATTTCTGAAAAGGGGACACCCGTGGCAATCCGCAGAGGTATGATTTGTGTACATCGCCCAGATTTTATTACCCAGACAGCCCCGCAAAGTCCGAAATGTCAGGAAAAAAACACTTTTTCCGCACATTTCGCTCGACGCACCCATCGAAACACGCCCCCAACAACACATGGCCTACCGTCACGCGTTCCCACAGGTGTCCCGATGAAAACTGTACCTCACATGTGTGGGTGCACCTACCTGGCCACCAAGGGGAAATCCTAAAACACAAGTAACCCCAAGTCTGTTTTCAGAGCGAAATCTCAGACATTCTGCCGACCGGAACAACATACAGCTATGGGCCTTGGCTGTCCAAGCCACTGAGGAAAACAGGGAAACCCATGCATTTCCGAAAATAGGACACCCGTGGGAATCCGCAGAGATGTGATTTGCGCACATCGCCCAGAATTCTTTACCCAGACAGCCCCGCAAAGTCCGAAATGTGGGGGAAAAAAACACTTTTTCTGCAGATTTCGCTCGACGCACCCATCGAAACACGCCCCCAACAACACATGGCCTACCGTCACGCGTTCACACAGGTATCCCTATGAAAACGGTACCTCACATGTGTGGGTGCACCTACCTGGCCGCCAAGGGGAAAGACTAAAACACAAGTAACCCCAAGTCTGTTTTCAGAGCGAAATCTCAGACATTCTGCCGACCGGCACAATGTACAGATATGGGCCTCAGGTGTCCAAGCCACAGAGGAAAACAGGGAAACCCATGCATTTCCGAAAAGAGGACACCCGTGGGAATCCGCAGAGATGTGATTTGCGCACATCGCCCCAGAATTCTTTACCCAGACAGCCCCGCAAAATCCGAAATGTCGGAAAAAAAGCACTTTTTATGCACATTTCGCTCGACGCACCCATCGAAACATGCCCCCAATAACACATGACCTACCGTCACGCGTTCCCACAGGTGTCCCGATGAAAACGCTACCTCACATGTGTGGGTGCACCTACCTGGCCGCCAAGAGGAAAGCCTGAAACACAAGTAACCCCAAGTCTGTTTTCAGAGTGAAATCTCAGACATTCTGCCGACCGGCACAACGTACAGATATGGGCCTCGGGTGTCCAAGCCACCGAGGAAAACAGGGAACCCCATGCATTTCTGAAAAGAGGACACCTGTCGGAATCCGCAGAGGTATGATTTGTGCACATCGCCCCAGATTTTATTACCCAGGCAGCCCCGCAAAGTCCGAAATGTTGGGAAAAAAACGCATTTTCCGCACATTTCGCTCGAAGCACCCATTGAAACACGCCCCCAACAACACATGGCCTACCGTCACACGTTCCCACAGGTGTCCGAATGAAAACGGTACCTCACATGTGTGGGTGCACCTACCTGGCCACCAAGGGGAAACCCTAAAACACAAGTAACCCCAAGTCTGTTTTCAGAGCGAAATCTCAGACATTCTGCCGACCGGAACAGCATACAGATATGGGCCTTGGGTGTCCAAGCCACCGAGGAAAATAGGGAAACCCATGCATTTCCAAAAAGAGGACACCCGTGGGAATACGCATAGGTATGATTTGCGCACATCGCCCCAGAATTTTTTACCCGACAGCCCTGCAAAGTCCGAAATGTGGGGGGAAAAAACAGTTTTTCTGCAGATTTCGCTCAACGCACCCATCGAAACACGCCCCCAACAACACATGGCCTACCGTCACGCGTTCCCACAGGTGTCCCGATGAAAACTGTACCTCACATGTGTGGGTGCACCTACCTGGCCACCAAGGGGAAATCCTAAAACACAAGTAACCCCAAGTCTGTTTTCAGAGCGAAATCTCAGACATTCTGCCGACCGGAACAGCATACAGATATGGGCCTTGGGTGTCCAAGCCACCGAGGAAAATAGGGAAACCCATGCATTTCCAAAAAGAGGACACCCGTGGGAATACGCATAGGTATGATTTGCGCACATCGCCCCAGAATTTTTTACCCGACAGCCCTGCAAAGTCCGAAATGTGGGGGGAAAAAACAGTTTTTCTGCAGATTTCGCTCAACGCACCCATCGAAACACGCCCCCAACAACACATGGCCTACCGTCACGCGTTCCCACAGGTGTCCCGATGAAAACTGTACCTCACATGTGTGGGTGCACCTACCTGGCCACCAAGGGGAAATCCTAAAACACAAGTAACCCCAAGTCTGTTTTCAGAGCAAAATCTCAGACATTCTGCCGACCAGCACAACGTACAGATATGGCCCTCGGGTGTCCAAGCCACCGAGGAAAACAAGGAACCCCATGCCTTTCCGAAAAGAGGACACCCGTGGGAATCCGCAGAGGTATGATTTGCGCACATCGCCCCAGAATTTTTTACCCAGACAGCCCCGCAAAGTCCGAAATGTCGGGAAAAAAACACTTTTTCTGCACATTTCGCTCGACGCACCCATCGAAACACGCCCCCAACAACACATGGCCTACCGTCACGCATTTCCACAGGTGTCCCAATCAAAATGGTACCTCACATGTGTGGGTAAACCTACCTGGCCGCCAAGGGGAAAGCCTAAAACACAAGTAACCCCAAGTCTGTTTTCAGAGCAAAATCTCAGACATTTTGCCGACCGGCACAACGTACAGATATGGCTCTCGGGTGTCCAAGCCACCGAGGAAAACAGGGAACCCCATGCATTTCCGAAAAGAGGACACCCGTGGGAATCCGCAGAGGTATGATTTGCGCACATCGCCGCAGATTTTATTACCCAGACAGCCCCGCAAAGTCCGAAATGTCAGGAAAAAAACACTTTTTCCGCACATTTCGCTCGACGCACCCATCGAAACACGCCCCCAACAACACATGGCCTACCGTCACACGTTCCCACAGGTGTCCCGATGAAAACGGTACCTCACATGTGTGGGTGCACCTACCTGGCCATCAAGGGGAAATCCTAAAACACAAGTAACCCCAAGTCTGTTTTCAGAGCGAAATCTCAGACATTCTGCCGACCGGAACAACATACAGCTATGGGCCTTGGGTGTCCAAGCCACTGAGGAAAACAGGGAAACCCATGCATTTCCGAAAAGAGGACACCCGTGGGAATCCGCAGAGATGTGATTTGCGCACATCGCCCAGAATTCTTTACCCAGACAGCCCCGCAAAGTCCGAAATGTGGGGGAAAAAAACACTTTTTCTGCAGATTTCGCTCGACGCACCCATCGAAACACACCCCCAACAACACATGGCCTACCGTCACGCGTTCCCACAGGTGTCCCTATGAAAACGGTACCTCACATGTGTGGGTGCACCTACCTGGCCGCCAAGGGGAAAGACTAAAACACAAGTAACCCCAAGTCTGTTTTCAGAGCGAAATCTCAGACATTCTGCCGACCGGCACAATGTACAGATATGGGCCTCGGGTGTCCAAGCCACCGAGGAAAACAGGGAAACCCATGCATTTCCGAAAAAGAGGATACCCGTGGGAATCCGCAGAGAAGTGATTTGCGCACATCGCCCCAGAATTCTTTACCCAGACAGCCCCGCAAAATCCGAAATGTCGGTAAAAAAGCACTTTTTACGCACATTTCACTCGACGCACCCATCGAAACATGCCCCCAATAACACATGGCCTACCGTCACGCGTTCCCACAGGTGTCCCGATGAAAACGGAACCTCACATGTGTGGGTGCACCTACCTGGCCGCCAAGAGGAAAGCCTGAAACACAAGTAACCCCAAGTCTGTTTTCAGAGTGAAATCTCAGACATTCTGCCGACCGGCACAACGTACAGATATGGGCCTCGGGTGTCCAAGCCACCGAGGAAAACAGGGAACCCCATGCATTTCTGAAAAGAGGACACCTGTCGGAATCCGCAGAGGTATGATTTGTGCACATCGCCCCAGATTTTATTACCCAGGCAGCCCCGCAAAGTCCGAAATGTTGGGAAAAAAACGCGTTTTCCGCACATTTCGCTCGAAGCACCCATTGAAACACGCCCCCAACAACACATGGCCTACCGTCACACGTTCCCACAGGTGTCCCGATGAAAATGGTACCTCACATGTGTGGGTGCACCTGCCTGGCCACCAAGGGGAAAGCCTAAAACACAAGTAACCCCAAGACTGTTTTCAGAGCGAAATCTCAGACATTCTGCCGACCGGCACAACGTACAGATATGGGCCTCGGGTGTCCAAGCCACTGAGGAAAACAGGGAACCCCATGCATTTCCAAAAAGAGGACACCCGTGGGAATCCGCAGAGGTATGATTTGCACACAACGCCCCAGAATTTTATACCCAGACAGCCCCGCAAAGTCCGAAATGTCGGGAAAAAAATACTTTTTCTGCACATTTCGCTCGACGCACCCATCGAAACACGCCCCCCACGTTCCCACAGGTGTCCGAATGAAAACGGTACCTCACATGTGTGGGTGCACCTACCTGGCCACCAAGAGGAAATCCTAAAACACAAGTAACCCCAAGTCTGTTTTCAGAGCGAAATCTCAGACATTCTGCCGACCGGAACAACATACAGATATGGGCCTTGGGTGTCCAAGCCACCGAAGAAAACAGGGAAACCCATGCATTTCCAAAAAGAGGACACCCGTGGGAATACGCATAGGTATGATTTGCGCACATCGCCCCAGAATTTTTTACCCGACAGCCCTGCAAAGTCCGAAATGTGGGGGGAAAAAACACTTTTTCTGCAGATTTTGCTCGACGCACCCATCGAAACACGCCCCCAACAACACATGGCCTACCGTCACGCGTTCCCACAGGTGTCCCGATGAAAACTGTACCTCACATGTGTGGGTGCACCTACCTGGCCACCAAGGGGAAATCCTAAAACACAAGTAACCCCAAGTCTGTTTTCAGAGCGAAATCTCAGACATTCTGCCGACCGGAACAACATACAGATATGGCCCTCGGGTGTCCAAGCCACCGAGGAAAACAGGGAACCCCATGCATTTCTGAAAAGGGGACACCCGTGGCAATCCGCAGAGGTATGATTTGTATACATCGCCCAGATTTTATTACCCAGACAGCCCCGCAAAGTCCGAAATGTCAGGAAAAAAACACTTTTTCCGCACATTTCGCTCGACGCACCCATCGAAACACGCCCCCAACAACACATGGCCTACCGTCACGCGTTCCCACAGGTGTCCCGATGAAAACTGTACCTCACATGTGTGGGTGCACCTACCTGGCCACCAAGGGGAAATCCTAAAACACAAGTAACCCCAAGTCTGTTTTCAGAGCGAAATCTCAGACATTCTGCCGACCGGAACAACATACAGCTATGGGCCTTGGCTGTCCAAGCCACTGAGGAAAACAGGGAAACCCATGCATTTCCGAAAATAGGACACCCGTGGGAATCCGCAGAGATGTGATTTGCGCACATCGCCCAGAATTCTTTACCCAGACAGCCCCGCAAAGTCCGAAATGTGGGGGAAAAAAACACTTTTTCTGCAGATTTCGCTCGACGTACCCATCGAAACACGCCCCCAACAACACATGGCCTACCGTCACGCGTTCACACAGGTATCCCTATGAAAACGGTACCTCACATGTGTGGGTGCACCTACCTGGCCGCCAAGGGGAAAGACTAAAACACAAGTAACCCCAAGTCTGTTTTCAGAGCGAAATCTCAGACATTCTGCCGACCGGCACAATGTACAGATATGGGCCTCAGGTGTCCAAGCCACAGAGGAAAACAGGGAAACCCATGCATTTCCGAAAAGAGGACACCCGTGGGAATCCGCAGAGATGTGATTTGCGCACATCGCCCCAGAATTCTTTACCCAGACAGCCCCGCAAAATCCGAAATGTCGGAAAAAAAGCACTTTTTACGCACATTTCGCTCGACGCACCCATCGAAACATGCCCCCAATAACACATGACCTACCGTCACGCGTTCCCACAGGTGTCCCGATGAAAACGCTACCTCACATGTGTGGGTGCACCTACCTGGCCGCCAAGAGGAAAGCCTGAAACACAAGTAACCCCAAGTCTGTTTTCAGAGTGAAATCTCAGACATTCTGCCGACCGGCACAACGTACAGATATGGGCCTCGGGTGTCCAAGCCACCGAGGAAAACAGGGAACCCCATGCATTTCTGAAAAGAGGACACCTGTCGGAATCCGCAGAGGTATGATTTGTGCACATCGCCCCAGATTTTATTACCCAGGCAGCCCCGCAAAGTCCGAAATGTTGGGAAAAAAACGCATTTTCCGCACATTTCGCTCGAAGCACCCATTGAAACACGCCCCCAACAACACATGGCCTACCGTCACACGTTCCCACAGGTGTCCCGATGAAAATGGTACCTCACATGTGTGGGTGCACCTGCCTGGCCGCCAAGGGGAAAGCCTAAAACACAAGTAACCCCAAGTCTGTTTTCAGAGCTAAATCTCAGACATTCTGCCGACCGGCACAACGTACAGATATGGGCCTCGGGTGTCCAAGCCACCGAGGAAAACAGGTAACCCCATGCATTTCCGAAAAGAGGACACCCGTGGGAATCCGCAGAGGTATGATTTGCGCACATCGCCCCAGATTTTATTACCCAGACAGCCCCGCAAAGTCCGAAATGTCAGGAAAAAAATGCTTTTTCCGCACATTTCGCTCGAAGCACCCATTGAAACACGCCCCCAACAACATATGGCCTACCGTCACACGTTTCCACAGGTGTCCCGATGAAAACGGTACCTCACATGTGTGGGTGCACCTACCTGGCCGCCGAGGGGAAAGCCTAAAACACAAGTAACCCCAAGTCTGTTTTCAGAGCGAAATCTCAGACATTCTTCCGACCGGCACAACGTACAGATATGGCCCTCGGGTGTCCAAGCCACCGAGGAAAACAAGGAACCCCATGCATTTCCGAAAAGAGGACACCCGTGGGAATCCGCAGAGGTATGATTTGCGTACATCGCCCCAGAATTTTTTACCCAGACAGCCCCGCAAAGTCCGAAATGTGTGGAAAAAAAACACTTTTTCCGCAGATTTCGCTCGACGCAACCATCGAAACACGCCCCCAACAACACATGGCCTACCGTCACATGTTCCCACAGGTGTCCTGATGAAAACGGTACCTCACATGTGTGGGTGAACCTACCTGGCCGCCAAGGGGAAAGCCTAAAACACAAGTAACCCCAAGTCTGTTTTCAGAGCGAAATCTCAGACATTCTGCCGACCGGCACAACGTACAGATATGGGCCTCGGGTCTCCAAGCCGCCGAGGAAAACAGGGAACCCCATGCATTTCTGAAAAGAGGACACCCGTGGGAATCTGCAGAGGTATGATTTGCACACATCGCCCCAGAATTTTTTACCCAGACAGCCCCGCAAAGTCCGAAATGTCGGGAAAAAAATACTTTTTCTGCACATTTCGCTCGACGCACCCATCGAAACACGCCCCCCACGTTCCCACAGGTGTCCGAATGAAAACGGTACCTCACATGTGTGGGTGCACCTACCTGGCCACCAAGGGGAAATCCTAAAACACAAGTAACCCCAAGTCTGTTTTCAGAGCGAAATCTCAGACATTCTGCCGACCGGAACAACATACAGATATGGGCCTTGGGTGTCCAAGCCACCGAGGAAAACAGGGAAACCCATGCATTTCCAAAAAGAGGACACCCGTGGGAATACGCATAGGTATGATTTGCGCACATCGCCCCAGAATTTTTTACCCGACAGCCCTGCAAAGTCCGAAATGTGGGGGGAAAAAACACTTTTTCTGCAGATTTCGCTCGACGCACCCATCGAAACACGCCCCCAACAACACATGGCCTACCGTCACGCGTTCCCACAGGTGTCCCGATGAAAACTGTACCTCACATGTTTGGGTGCACCTACCTGGCCACCAAGGGGAAATCCTAAAACACAAGTAACCCCAAGTCTGTTTTCAGAGCGAAATCTCAGACATTCTGCCGACCGGAACAACATACAGATATGGCCCTCGGGTGTCCAAGCCACCGAGGAAAACAGGGAACCCCATGCATTTCTGAAAAGGGGACACCCGTGGGAATCCGCAGAGGTATGATTTGTGTACATCGCCCAGATTTTATTACCCAGACAGCCCTGCAAAGTCCGAAATGTCAGGAAAAAAACACTTTTTCCGCACATTTCGCTCGACGCACCCATTGAAACACGCCCCCAACAACACATGGCCTACCGTCACACGTTCCCACAGGTGTCCCGATGAAAATGGTACCTCACATGTGTGGGTGCACCTGCCTGGCCGCCAAGGGGAAAGCCTAAAACACAAGTAACCCCAAGTCTGTTTTCAGAGCGAAATCTCAGACATTCTGCCGACCGGCACAACGTACAGATATGGGCCTCGGGTTTCCAAGCCACCGAGGAAAACAGGTAACCCCATGCATTTCCGAAAAGAGGACACCCGTGGGAATCCGCAGAGGTATGATTTGCGCACATCGCCCCAGATTTTATTACCCAGACAGCCCTGCAAAGTCCGAAATGTCAGGAAAAAAATGCTTTTTCCGCACATTTCGCTCGAAGCACCCATTGAAACACGCCCCCAACAACATATGGCCTACCGTCACACGTTTCCACAGGTGTCCCGATGAAAACGGTACCTCACATGTGTGGGTGCACCTACCTGGCCGCCAAGGGGAAAGCCTAAAACACAAGTAACCCCAAGTCTGTTTTCAGAGCGAAATCTCAGACATTCTGCCGACCGGCACAATGTACAGATATGGGCCTCGGGTGTCCAAGCTCCGAGGAAAACAGGGAACCCCATGCATTTCTGAAAAGAGGACACCCGTGGGAATCCGCAGAGGTATGATTTGCGCACATCGCCCCAGATTTTATTACCCAGACAGCCCCGCAAAGTCCGAAATGTCGGGAAAAAAATGCTTTTTCTGCACATTTCGCTCGATGCACTCATCAAAACACGCCCCCAAAAACACATGCCCTACCTTCACGCATTCCCAATGGTGTCCCGATGAAAACGGTACCTCACATGCGTGCGTGCACCTACCTAGCCGCCAAGGGGAAAGCCTAAAACACAAGTAACCCCAAGTCTGTTTTCAGAGCGAAATCTCAGACATTCTTCCGACCGGCACAACGTACAGATATGGCCCTCGGGTGTCCAAGCCACCGAGGAAAACAAGGAACCCCATGCATTTCCGAAAAGAGGACACCTGTGGGAATCCGCAGAGGTATGATTTGCGCACATCGCCCCAGAATTTTTTACCCAGACAGCCCCGCAAAGTCCGAAATGTGTGGAAAAAAAACACTTTTTCCGCAGATTTCGCTCGACGCAACCATCGAAACACGCCCCCAACAACACATGGCCTACCGTCACATGTTCCCACAGGTGTCCCGATGAAAACGGTACCTCACATGTGTGGGTGAACCTACCTGGCCGCCAAGGGGAAAGCCTAAAACACAAGTAACCCCAAGTCTGTTTTCAGAGCGAAATCTCGGACATTCTGCCGACCGGAACAACGTACAGATATGGGCCTCGGGTCTCCAAGCCGCCGAGGAAAACAGGGAACCCCATGCATTTCTGAAAAGAGGACACCCGTGGGAATCCGCAGAGGTATGATTTGCACACATCGCCTCAGAATTTTTTACCCAGACAGCCCCGCAAAGTCCGAAATGTCGGGAAAAAAATACTTTTTCTGCACATTTCGCTCGACGCACCCATCGAAACACGCCCCCCACGTTCCCACAGGTGTCCGAATGAAAACGGTACCTCACATGTGTGGGTGCACCTACCTGGCCACCAAGGGGAAATCCTAAAACACAAATAACCCCAAGTCTGTTTTCAGAGCGAAATCTCAGACATTCTGCCGACCGGAACAACATACAGCTATGGGCCTTGGGTGTCCAAGCCACTGAGGAAAACAGGGAAACCCATGCATTTCCGAAAAGAGGACACCCGTGGGAATCTGCAGAGATGTGATTTGCGCACATCGCCCAGAATTCTTTACCCAGACAGCCCTGCAAAGTCCGAAATGTGGGGGAAAAAAACACTTTTTCTGCAGATTTCGCTCGACGCACCCATCGAAACACGCCCCCAACAACACATGGCCTACCGTCACACGTTCCCACAGGTGTCCCGATGAAAACGGTACCTCACATGTGTGGGTGCACCTACCTGGCCACCAAGGGGAAATCCTAAAACACAAATAACCCCAAGTCTGTTTTCAGAGCGAAATCTCAGACATTCTGCCGACCGGAACAACATACAGCTATGGGCCTTGGGTGTCCAAGCCACTGAGGAAAACAGGGAAACCCATGCATTTCCGAAAAGAGGACACCCGTGGGAATCCGCAGAGATGTGATTTGCGCACATCGCCCCAGAATTCTTTACCCAGACAGCCCCGCTAAATCCGAAATGTCGGAAAAAAAGCACTTTTTACGCACATTTCGCTCGACGCACCCATCGAAACATGCCCCCAATAACACATGACCTACCGTCACGCGTTCCCACAGGTGTCCCGATGAAAACGCTACCTCACATGTGTGGGTGCACCTACCTGGCCGCCAAGAGGAAAGCCTGAAACACAAGTAACCCCAAGTCTGTTTTCAGAGTGAAATCTCAGACATTCTGCCGACCGGCACAACGTACAGATATGGGCCTCGGGTGTCCAAGCCACCGAGGAAAACAGGGAACCCCATGCATTTCTGAAAAGAGGACACCTGTCGGAATCCGCAGAGGTATGATTTGTGCACATCGCCCCAGATTTTATTACCCAGGCAGCCCCGCAAAGTCCGAAATGTTGGGAAAAAAACGCATTTTCCGCATATTTCGCTCGAAGCACCCATTGAAACACGCCCCCAACAACACATGGCCTACCGTCACACGTTCCCACAGGTGTCCCGATGAAAATGGTACCTCACATGTGTGGGTGCACCTGCCTGGCCGCCAAGGGGAAAGCCTAAAACACAAGTAACCCCAAGTCTGTTTTCAGAGCGAAATCTCAGACATTCTGCCGACCGGAACAACATACAGCTATGGGCCTTGGGTGTCCAAGCCACTGAGGAAAACAGGGAAACCCATGCATTTCCGAAAAGAGGACACCCGTGGGAATCTGCAGAGATGTGATTTGCGCACATCGCCCAGAATTCTTTACCCAGACAGCCCTGCAAAGTCCGAAATGTGGGGGAAAAAAACACTTTTTCTGCAGATTTCGCTCGACGCACCCATCGAAACACGCCCCCAACAACACATGGCCTACCGTCACACGTTCCCACAGGTGTCCCGATGAAAACGGTACCTCACATGTGTGGGTGCACCTACCTGGCCACCAAGGGGAAATCCTAAAACACAAATAACCCCAAGTCTGTTTTCAGAGCGAAATCTCAGACATTCTGCCGACCGGAACAACATACAGCTATGGGCCTTGGGTGTCCAAGCCACTGAGGAAAACAGGGAAACCCATGCATTTCCGAAAAGAGGACACCCGTGGGAATCCGCAGAGATGTGATTTGCGCACATCGCCCCAGAATTCTTTACCCAGACAGCCCCGCTAAATCCGAAATGTCGGAAAAAAAGCACTTTTTACGCACATTTCGCTCGACGCACCCATCGAAACATGCCCCCAATAACACATGACCTACCGTCACGCGTTCCCACAGGTGTCCCGATGAAAACGCTACCTCACATGTGTGGGTGCACCTACCTGGCCGCCAAGAGGAAAGCCTGAAACACAAGTAACCCCAAGTCTGTTTTCAGAGTGAAATCTCAGACATTCTGCCGACCGGCACAACGTACAGATATGGGCCTCGGGTGTCCAAGCCACCGAGGAAAACAGGGAACCCCATGCATTTCTGAAAAGAGGACACCTGTCGGAATCCGCAGAGGTATGATTTGTGCACATCGCCCCAGATTTTATTACCCAGGCAGCCCCGCAAAGTCCGAAATGTTGGGAAAAAAACGCATTTTCCGCATATTTCGCTCGAAGCACCCATTGAAACACGCCCCCAACAACACATGGCCTACCGTCACACGTTCCCACAGGTGTCCCGATGAAAATGGTACCTCACATGTGTGGGTGCACCTGCCTGGCCGCCAAGGGGAAAGCCTAAAACACAAGTAACCCCAAGTCTGTTTTCAGAGCGAAATCTCAGACATTCTGCCGACCGGCACAACGTACAGATATGGGCCTCGGGTTTCCAAGCCACCGAGGAAAACAGGTAACCCCATGCATTTCCGAAAAGAGGACACCCGTGGGAATCCGCAGAGGTATGATTTGCGCACATCGCCCCAGATTTTATTACCCAGACAGCCCCGCAAAGTCCGAAATGTCAGGAAAAAAATGCTTTTTCCGCACATTTCGCTCGAAGCACCCATTGAAACACGCCCCCAACAACATATGGCCTACCGTCACACGTTTCCACAGGTGTCCCGATGAAAACGGTACCTCACATGTGTGGGTGCACCTACCTGGCCGCCAAGTGGAAAGCCTAAAACACAAGTAACCCCAAGTCTGTTTTCAGAGCGAAATCTCAGACATTCTGCCGACCGGCACAATGTACAGATATGGGCCTCGGGTGTCCAAGCTCCGAGGAAAACAGGGAACCCCATGCATTTCTGAAAAGAGGACACCCGTGGGAATCCGCAGAGGTATGATTTGCGCACATCGCCCCAGATTTTATTACCCAGACAGCCCCGCAAAGTCCGAAATGTCGGGAAAAAAATGCTTTTTCTGCACATTTCGCTCGATGCACTCATCAAAACACGCCCCCAACAACACATGCCCTACCGTCACGCATTCCCAATGGTGTCCCGATGAAAACGGTACCTCACATGCGTGCGTGCACCTACCTGGCCGCCAAGGGGAAAGCCTAAAACACAAGTAACCCCAAGTCTGTTTTCAGAGCGAAATCTCAGACATTCTTCCGACCGGCACAACGTACAGATATGGCCCTCGGGTGTCCAAGCCACCGAGGAAAACAAGGAACCCCATGCATTTCCGAAAAGAGGACACCCGTGGGAATCCGCAGAGGTATGATTTGCGTACATCGCCCCAGAATTTTTTACCCAGACAGCCCCGCAAAGTCCGAAATGTGTGGAAAAAAAACACTTTTTCCGCAGATTTCGCTCGACGCAACCATCGAAACACGCCCCCAACAACACATGGCCTACCGTCACATGTTCCCACAGGTGTCCCGATGAAAACGGTACCTCACATGTGTGGGTGAACCTACCTGGCCGCCAAGGGGAAAGCCTAAAACACAAGTAACCCCAAGTCTGTTTTCAGAGCGAAATCTCAGACATTCTGCCGACCGGCACAACGTACAGATATGGGCCTCGGGTCTCCAAGCCGCCGAGGAAAACAGGGAACCCCATGCATTTCTGAAAAGAGGACACCCGTGGGAATCTGCAGAGGTATGATTTGCACACATCGCCCCAGAATTTTTTACCCAGACAGCCCCGCAAAGTCCGAAATGTCGGGAAAAAAATACTTTTTCTGCACATTTCGCTCGACGCACCCATCGAAACACGCCCCCCACGTTCCCACAGGTGTCCGAATGAAAACGGTACCTCACATGTGTGGGTGCACCTACCTGGCCACCAAGGGGAAATCCTAAAACACAAGTAACCCCAAGTCTGTTTTCAGAGCGAAATCTCAGACATTCTGCCGACCGGAACAACATACAGATATGGGCCTTGGGTGTCCAAGCCACCGAGGAAAACAGGGAAACCCATGCATTTCCAAAAAGAGGACACCCGTGGGAATACGCATAGGTATGATTTGCGCACATCGCCCCAGAATTTTTTACCCGACAGCCCTGCAAAGTCCGAAATGTGGGGGGAAAAAACACTTTTTCTGCAGATTTCGCTCGACGCACCCATCGAAACACGCCCCCAACAACACATGGCCTACCGTCACGCGTTCCCACAGGTGTCCCGATGAAAACTGTACCTCAAATGTGTGGGTGCACCTACCTGGCCACCAAGGGGAAATCCTAAAACACAAGTAACCCCAAGTCTGTTTTCAGAGCGAAATCTCAGACATTCTGCCGACCGGAACAACATACAGATATGGCCCTCGGGTGTCCAAGCCACCGAGGAAAACAGGGAACCCCATGCATTTCTGAAAAGGGGACACCCGTGGGAATCCGCAGAGGTATGATTTGTGTACATCGCCCAGATTTTATTACCCAGACAGCCCCGCAAAGTCCGAAATGTCAGGAAAAAAACACTTTTTCCGCACATTTCGCTCGACGCACCCATTGAAACACGCCCCCAACAACACATGGCCTACCGTCACACGTTCCCACAGGTGTCCCGATGAAAATGGTACCTCACATGTGTGGGTGCACCTACCTGGCCGCCAAGGATAAAGCCTAAAACACAAGTAACCCCAAGTCTGTTTTCAGAGCGAAATCTCAGACATTCTGCCGACCGGCACAATGTACAGATATGGTCCTCGGGTGTCCAAGCTCCGAGGAAAACAGGGAACCCCATGCATTTCTGAAAAGAGGACACCCGTGGGAATCCGCAGAGGTATGATTTGCGCACATCGCCCCAGATTTTATTACCCAGACAGCCCCGCAAAGTCCGAAATGTCGGGAAAAAAATGCTTTTTCTGCACATTTCGCTCGATGCACTCATCAAAACACGCCCCCAACAACACATGCCCTACCGTCACGCATTCCCAATGGTGTCCCGATGAAAACGGTACCTCACATGCGTGCGTGCACCTACCTGGCCGCCAAGGGGAAAGCCTAAAACACAAGTAACCCCAAGTCTGTTTTCAGAGCGAAATCTCAGACATTCTTCCGACCGGCACAACGTACAGATATGGCCCTCGGGTGTCCAAGCCACCGAGGAAAACAAGGAACCCCATGCATTTCCGAAAAGAGGACACCCGTGGGAATCCGCAGAGGTATGATTTGCGCACATCGCCCCAGAATTTTTTACCCAGACAGCCCCGCAAAGTCCGAAATGTGTGGAAAAAAAACACTTTTTCCGCAGATTTCGCTCGACGCAACCATCGAAACACGCCCCCAACAACACATGGCCTACCGTCACATGTTCCCACAGGTGTCCCGATGAAAACGGTACCTCACATGTGTGGGTGAACCTACCTGGCCGCCAAGGGGAAAGCCTAAAACACAAGTAACCCCAAGTCTGTTTTCAGAGCGAAATCTCGGACATTCTGCCGACCGGCACAACGTACAAATATGGGCCTCGGGTCTCCAAGCCGCCGAGGAAAACAGGGAACCCCATGCATTTCTGAAAAGAGGACACCCGTGGGAATCCGCAGAGGTATGATTTGCACACATCGCCCCAGAATTTTTTACCCAGACAGCCCCGCAAAGTCCGAAATGTCGGGAAAAAAATACTTTTTCTGCACATTTCGCTCGACGCACCCATCGAAACACGCCCCCCATGTTCCCACAGGTGTCCGAATGAAAACGGTACCTCACATGTGTGGGTGCACCTACCTGGCCACCAAGGGGAAATCCTAAAACACAAGTAGCCCCAAGTCTGTTTTCAGAGCGAAATCTCAGACATTCTGCCGACCGGAACAACATACAGATATGGGCCTTGGGTGTCCAAGCCACCGAGGAAAACAGGGAAACCCATGCATTTCCAAAAAGAGGACACCCGTGGGAATACGCATAGGTATGATTTGCGCACATCGCCCCAGAATTTTTTACCCGACAGCCCTGCAAAGTCCGAAATGTGTTGGGAAAAAACACTTTTTCTGCAGATTTCGCTCGACGCACCCATCGAAACACGCCCCCAACAACACATGGCCTACCGTCACGCGTTCCCACAGGTGTCCCGATGAAAATTGTACCTCACATGTGTGGGTGCACCTACCTGGCCACCAAGGGGAAATCCTAAAACACAAGTAACCCCAAGTCTGTTTTCAGAGCGAAATCTCAGACATTCTGCCGACCGGAACAACATACAGATATGGCCCTCGGGTGTCCAAGCCACCGAGGAAAACAGGGAACCCCATGCATTTCTGAAAAGGGGACACCCGTGGGAATCCGCAGAGGTATGATTTGTGTACATCGCCCAGATTTTATTACCCAGACAGCCCCGCAAAGTCCGAAATGTCAGGAAAAAAACACTTTTTCCGCACATTTCGCTCGACGCACCCATCGAAACACGCCCCCAACAACACATGGCCTACCGTCACACGTTCCCACAGGTGTCCCGATGAAAATGGTACCTCACATGTGTGGGTGCACCTACCTGGCCGCCAAGGGGAAAGCCTAAAACACAAGTAACCGCAAGTCTGTTTTCAGAGCAAAATCTCAGACATTCTGCCGACCAGCACAATGTACAGATATGGCCCTCGGGTGTCCAAGCCACCGAGGAAAACAAGGAACCCCATGCATTTCCGAAAAGAGGACACCCGTGGGAATCCGCAGAGGTATGATTTGCGCACATCGCCCCAGAATTTTTTACCCAGACAGCCCCTCAAAGTCCGAAATGTCGGGAAAAAAACACTTTTTCTGCACATTTCGCTCGACGCACCCATCGAAACACGCCCCCAACAACACATGGCCTACCGTCACTCATTTCCACAGGTGTCCCAATCAAAATGGTACCTCACATGTGTGGGTAAACCTACCTGGCCGCCAAGGGGAAAGCCTAAAACACAAGTAACCCCAAGTCTGTTTTCAGAGCAAAATCTCAGACATTTTGCCGACCGGCACAACGTACAGATATGGCTCTCGGGTGTCCAAGCCACCGAGGAAAACAGGGAACCCCATGCATTTCCGAAAAGAGGACACCCGTGGGAATCCGCAGAGGTATGATTTGCGCACATCGCCACAGATTTTATTACCCAGACAGCCCCGCAAAGTCCGAAATGTCAGGAAAAAAACACTTTTTCCGCACATTTCGCTCGACGCACCCATCGAAACACGCCCCCAACAACACATGGCCTACCGTCACACGTTCCCACAGGTGTCCCGATGAAAACGGTACCTCACATGTGTGGGTGCACCTACCTGGCCACCAAGGGGAAATCCTAAAACACAAGTAACCCCAAGTCTGTTTTCAGAGCGAAATCTCAGACATTCTGCCGACCGGAACAATATACAGCTATGGGCCTTGGGTGTCCAAGCCACTGAGGAAAACAGGGAAACCCATGCATTTCCGAAAAGAGGACACCCGTGGGAATCCGCAGAGATGTGATTTGCGCACATCGCCCAGAATTCTTTACCCAGACAGCCCCGCAAAGTCCGAAATGTGGGGGAAAAAAACACTTTTTCTGCAGATTTCGCTCGACGCACCCATCGAAACACGCCCCCAACAACACAAGGCCTACCGTCACACGTTCCCACAGGTGTCCCGATGAAAACGGTACCTCACATGTGTGGGTGCACCTACCTGGCCACCAAGGGGAAATCCTGAAACACAAATAACCCCAAGTCTGTTTTCAGAGCGAAATCTCAGACATTCTGCCGACCGGAACAACATACAGCTATGGGCCTTGGGTGTCCAAGCCACTGAGGAAAACAGGGAAACCCATGCATTTCCGAAAAGAGGACACCCGTGGAAATCTGCAGAGATGTGATTTGCGCACATCGCCCAGAATTCTTTACCCAGACAGCCCTGCAAAGTCCGAAATGTGGGGGAAAAAAACACTTTTTCTGCAGATTTCGCTCGACGCACCCATCGAAACACGCCCCCAACAACACATGGCCTACCGTCACGCGTTCACACAGGTATCCCTATGAAAACGGTACCTCACATGTGTGGGTGCACCTACCTGGCCGCCAAGGGGAAAGACTAAAACACAAGTAACCCCAAGTCTGTTTTCAGAGCGAAATCTCAGACATTCTGCCGACCGGCACAATGTACAGATATGGGCCTCGGGTGTCCAAGCCACCGAGGAAAACAGGGAAACCCATGCATTTCCGAAAAGAGGACACCCGTGGGAATCCGCAGAGATGTGATTTGCGCACATCGCCCCAGAATTCTTTACCCAGACAGCCCCGCAAAATCGGAAATGTCGGGAAAAAAGCACTTTTTACGCACATTTCGCTCGACGCACCCATCGAAACATGCCCCCAATAACACATGGCCTACCGTCACGCGTTCCCACAGGTGTCCCGATGAAAACGGTACCTCACATGTGTGGGTGCACCTACCTGGCCGCCAAGAGGAAAGCCTGAAACACAAGTAACCCCAAGTCTGTTTTCAGAGTGAAATCTCAGACATTCTGCCGACCGGCACAACGTACAGATATGGGCCTCGGGTGTCCAAGCCACCGAGGAAAACAGGGAACCCCATGCATTTCTGAAAAGAGGACACCTGTCGGAATCCGCAGAGGTATGATTTGTGCACATCGCCCCAGATTTTATTACCCAGGCAGCCCCGCAAAGTCCGAAATGTTGGGAAAAAAACGCATTTTCCGCACATTTCGCTCGAAGCACCCATTGAAACACGCCCCCAACAACACATGGCCTACCGTCACACGTTCCCACAGGTGTCCCGATGAAAATGGTACCTCACATGTGTGGGTGCACCTGCCTGGCCGCCAAGGGGAAAGCCTAAAACACAAGTAACCCCAAGTCTGTTTTCAGAGCGAAATCTCAGACATTCTGCCGACCGGCACAACGTACAGATATGGGCCTCGGGTTTCCAAGCCACCGAGGAAACAGGTAACCCCATGCATTTCCGAAAAGAGGACACCCGTGGGAATCCGCAGAGGTATGATTTGCGCACATCGCCCCAGATTTTATTACCCAGACAGCCCCGCAAAGTCCGAAATGTCAGGAAAAAAATGCTTTTTCCGCACATTTCGCTCAAAGCACCCATTGAAACACGCCCCCAACAACATATGGCCTACCATCACACGTTTCCACAGGTGTCCCGATGAAAACGGTACCTCACATGCGTGCGTGCACCTACCTGGCCGCCAAGGGGAAAGCCTAAAACACAAGTAACCCCAAGTCTGTTTTCAGAGCGAAATCTCAGACATTCTTCCGACCGGCACAACGTACAGATATGGCCCTCGGGTGTCCAAGCCACCGAGGAAAACAAGGAACCCCATGCATTTCCGAAAAGAGGACACCCGTGGGAATCCGCAGAGGTATGATTTGCGCACATCGCCCCAGATTTTATTACCCAGACAGCCCCGCAAAGTCCGAAATGTCAGGAAAAAAATGCTTTTTCCGCACATTTCGCTCGAAGCACCCATTGAAAGACGCCCCCAACAACATATGGCCTACCGTCACATGTTTCCACAGGTGTCCCGATGAAAACGGTACCTCACATGTGTGGGTGCACCTGCCTGGCCACCAAGGGGAAAGCCTAAAACACAAGTAACCCCAAGTCTGTTTTCAGAGCGAAATCTCAGACATTCTGCCGACCGGCACAATGTACAGATATGGGCCTCGGGTGTCCAAGCTCCGAGGAAAACAGGGAACCCCATGCATTTCTGAAAAGAGGACACCCGTGGGAATCCGCAGAGGTATGATTTGCGCACATCGCCCCAGATTTTATTACCCAGACAGCCCCCCAAAGTCCGAAATGTCAGGAAAAAAACGCTTTTTCTGCACATTTCGCTCGATGCACTCATCAAAACACGCCCCCAACAACACATGCCCTACCGTCACGCATTCCCAATGGTGTCCCGATGAAAACGGTACCTCACATGCGTGCGTGCACCTACCTGGCCGCCAAGGGGAAAGCCTAAAACACAAGTAACCCCAAGTCTGTTTTCAGAGCGAAATCTCAGACATTCTTCCGACCGGCACAACGTACAGATATGGCCCTCGGGTGTCCAAGCCACCGAGGAAAACAAGGAACCCCATGCATTTCCGAAAAGAGGACACCCGTGGGAATCCGCAGAGGTATGATTTGCGCACATCGCCCCAGAATTTTTTACCCAGACAGCCCCGCAAAGTCCGAAATGTGTGGAAAAAAACACTTTTTCCGCAAATTTCGCTCGACGCAACCATCGAAACACGCCCCAACAACACATGGCCTACCGTCACATGTTCCCACAGGTGTCCCGATGAAAACGGTACCTCACATGTGTGGGTGAACCTACCTGGCCGCCAAGGGGAAAGCCTAAAACACAAGTAACCCCAAGTCTGTTTTCAGAGCGAAATCTCAGACATTCTGCCGACCGGCACAACGTACAGATATGGGCCTCGGGTCTCCAAGCCGCCGAGGAAAACAGGGAACCCCGTGCATTTCTGAAAAGAGGACACCCGTGGGAATCCGCAGAGGTATGATTTGCACACATCGCCCCAGAATTTTTTACCCAGACAGCCCCGCAAAGTCCGAAATGTCGGGAAAAAAATACTTTTTCTGCACATTTCGCTCGACGCACCCATCGAAACACGCCCCCCACGTTCCCACAGGTGTCCGAATGAAAACGGTACCTCACATGTGTGGGTGCACCAACCTGGCCACCAAGGGGAAATCCTAAAACACAAGTAACCCCAAGTCTGTTTTCAGAGCGAAATCTCAGACATTCTGCCGACCGGAACAGCATACAGATATGGGCCTTGGGTGTCCAAGCCACCAAGGAAAATAGGGAAACCCATGCATTTCCAAAAAGAGGACACCCGTGGGAATACGCATAGTTATGATTTGCGCACATCGCCCCAGAATTTTTTACCCGACAGCCCTGCAAAGTCCGAAATGTGGGGGGAAAAAACAGTTTTTCTGCAGATTTCGCTCAACGCACCCATCGAAACACGCCCCCAACAACACATGGCCTACCGTCACGCGTTCCCACAGGTGTCCCGATGAAAACTGTACCTCACATGTGTGGGTGCACCTACCTGGCCACCAAGGGGAAATCCTAAAACACAAGTAACCCCAAGTCTGTTTTCAGAGCAAAATCTCAGACATTCTGCCGACCAGCACAACGTACAGATATGGCCCTCGGGTGTCCAAGCCACCGAGGAAAACAAGGAACCCCATGCCTTTCCGAAAAGAGGACACCCGTGGGAATCCGCAGAGGTATGATTTGCGCACATCGCCCCAGAATTTTTTACCCAGACAGCCCCGCAAAGTCCGAAATGTCGGGAAAAAAACACTTTTTCTGCACATTTCGCTCGACGCACCCATCGAAACACGCCCCCAACAACACATGGCCTACCGTCACGCATTTCCACAGGTGTCCCAATCAAAATGGTACCTCACATGTGTGGGTAAACCTACCTGGCCGCCAAGGGGAAAGCCTAAAACACAAGTAACCCCAAGTCTGTTTTCAGAGCAAAATCTCAGACATTTTGCCGACCGGCACAACGTACAGATATGGCTCTCGGGTGTCCAAGCCACCGAGGAAAACAGGGAACCCCATGCATTTCCGAAAAGAGGACACCCGTGGGAATCCGCAGAGGTATGATTTGCGCACATGGCCCCAGATTTTATTACCCAGACAGCCCCGCAAAGTCCGAAATGTCAGGAAAAAAACACTTTTTCCGCACATTTCGCTCGACGCACCCATCGAAACACGCCCCCAACAACACATGGCCTACCGTCACACGTTCCCACAGGTGTCCCGATGAAAACGGTACCTCACATGTGTGGGTGCACCTACCTGGCCACCAAGGGGAAATCCTAAAACACAAGTAACCCCAAGTCTGTTTTCAGAGCGAAATCTCAGACATTCTGCCGACCGGAACAACATACAGCTATGGGCCTTGGGTGTCCAAGCCACTGAGGAAAACAGGGAAACCCATGCATTTCCGAAAAGAGGACACCCGTGGGAATCCGCAGAGATGTGATTTGCGCACATCGCCCAGAATTCTTTACCCAGACAGCCCCGCAAAGTCCGAAATGTGGGGGAAAAAAACACTTTTTCTGCAGATTTCGCTCGACGCACCCATCGAAACACACCCCCAACAACACATGGCCTACCGTCACGCGTTCCCACAGGTGTCCCTATGAAAACGGTACCTCACATGTGTGGGTGCACCTACCTGGCCGCCAAGGGGAAAGACTAAAACACAAGTAACCCCAAGTCTGTTTTCAGAGCGAAATCTCAGACATTCTGCCGACCGGCACAATGTACAGATATGGGCCTCGGGTGTCCAAGCCACCGAGAAAAACAGGGAAACCCATGCATTTCCGAAAAAGAGGATACCCGTGGGAATCCGCAGAGAAGTGATTTGCGCACATCGCCCCAGAATTCTTTACCCAGACAGCCCCGCAAAATCCGAAATGTCGGGAAAAAAGCACTTTTTACGCACATTTCACTCGACGCACCCATCGAAACATGCCCCCAATAACACATGGCCTACCGTCACGCGTTCCCACAGGTGTCCCGATGAAAACGGAACCTCACATGTGTGGGTGCACCTACCTGGCCGCCAAGAGGAAAGCCTGAAACACAAGTAACCCCAAGTCTGTTTTCAGAGTGAAATCTCAGACATTCTGCCGACCGGCACAACGTACAGATATGGGCCTCGGGTGTCCAAGCCACGGAGGAAAACAGGGAACCCCATGCATTTCTGAAAAGAGGACACCTGTCGGAATCCGCAGAGGTATGATTTGTGCACATCGCCCCAGATTTTATTACCCAGGCAGCCCCGCAAAGTCCGAAATGTTGGGAAAAAAACGCGTTTTCCGCACATTTCGCTCGAAGCACCCATTGAAACACGCCCCCAACAACACATGGCCTACCGTCACACGTTCCCACAGGTGTCCCGATGAAAATGGTACCTCACATGTGTGGGTGCACCTGCCTGGCCACCAAGGGGAAAGCCTAAAACACAAGTAACCCCAAGACTGTTTTCAGAGCGAAATCTCAGACATTCTGCCGACGGGCACAACGTACAGATATGGGCCTCGGGTGTCCAAGCCACTGAGGAAAACAGGGAACCCCATGCATTTCCAAAAAGAGGACACCCGTGGGAATCCGCAGAGGTATGATTTGCACACAACGCCCCAGAATTTTATACCCAGACAGCCCCGCAAAGTCCGAAATGTCGGGAAAAAAATACTTTTTCTGCACATTTCGCTCGACGCACCCATCGAAACACGCCCCCCACGTTCCCACAGGTGTCCGAATGAAAACGGTACCTCACATGTGTGGGTGCACCTACCTGGCCACCAAGAGGAAATCCTAAAACACAAGTAACCCCAAGTCTGTTTTCAGAGCGAAATCTCAGACATTCTGCCGACCGGAACAACATACAGATATGGGCCTTGGGTGTCCAAGCCACCGAGGAAAACAGGGAAACCCATGCATTTCCAAAAAGAGGACACCCGTGGGAATACGCATAGGTATGATTTGCGCACATCGCCCCACAATTTTTTACCCGACAGCCCTGCAAAGTCCGAAATGTGGGGGGAAAAAACACTTTTTCTGCAGATTTTGCTCGACGCACCCATCGAAACACGCCCCCAACAACACATGGCCTACCGTCACGCGTTCCCACAGGTGTCCCGATGAAAACTGTACCTCACATGTGTGGGTGCACCTACCTGGCCACCAAGGGGAAATCCTAAAACACAAGTAACCCCAAGTCTGTTTTCAGAGCGAAATCTCAGACATTCTGCCGACCGGAACAACATACAGCTATGGGCCTTGGGTGTCCAAGCCACCGAGGAAAACAGGGAAACCCATGCATTTCCGAAAAGAGGACACCCGTGGGAATCCGCAGAGATGTGATTTGCGCACATCGCCCAGAATTCTTTACCCAGACAGCCCCGCAAAGTCCGAAATGTGGGGGAAAAAAACACTTTTTCTGCAGATTTCGCTCGACGCACCCATCGAAACACGCCCCCAACAACACATGGCCTACCGTCACACGTTCCCACAGGTGTCCCGATGAAAACGGTACCTCACATGTGTGGGTGCACCTACCTGGCCACCAAGGGGAAATCCTAAAACACAAATAACCCCAAGTCTGTTTTCAGAGCGAAATCTCAGACATTCTGCCGACCGGAACAACATACAGCTATGGGCCTTGGGTGTCCAAGCCACTGAGGAAAACAGGGAAACCCATGCATTTCCGAAAAGAGGACACCCGTGGGAATCTGCAGAGATGTGATTTGCGCACATCGCCCAGAATTCTTTACCCAGACAGCCCTGCAAAGTCCGAAATGTGGGGGAAAAAAACACTTTTTCTGCAGATTTCGCTCGACGCACCCATCGAAACACGCCCCCAACAACACATGGCCTACCGTCACGCGTTCACACAGGTATCCCTATGAAAACGGTACCTCACATGTGTGGGTGCACCTACCTGGCCGCCAAGGGGAAAGACTAAAACACAAGTAACCCCAAGTCTGTTTTCAGAGCGAAATCTCAGACATTCTGCCGTCCGGCACAATGTACAGATATGGGCCTCAGGTGTCCAAGCCACCGAGGAAAACAGGGAAACCCATGCATTTCCGAAAAGAGGACACCCGTGGGAATCCGCAGAGATGTGATTTGCGCACATCGCCCCAGAATTCTTTACCCAGACAGCCCCGCAAAATCCGAAATGTCGGAAAAAAAGCACTTTTTACGCACATTTCGCTCGACGCACCCATCGAAACATGCCCCCAATAACACATGACCTACCGTCACGCGTTCCCACAGGTGTCCCGATGAAAACGCTACCTCACATGTGTGGGTGCACCTACCTGGCCGCCAAGAGGAAAGCCTGAAACACAAGTAACCCCAAGTCTGTTTTCAGAGTGAAATCTCAGACATTCTGCCGACCGGCACAACGTACAGATATGGGCCTCGGGTGTCCAAGCCACCGAGGAAAACAGGGAACCCCATGCATTTCTGAAAAGAGGACACCTGTCGGAATCCGCAGAGGTATGATTTGTGCACATCGCCCCAGATTTTATTACCCAGGCAGCCCCGCAAAGTCCGAAATGTTGGGAAAAAAACGCATTTTCCGCACATTTCGCTCGAAGCACCCATTGAAACACGCCCCCAACAACACATGGCCTACCGTCACACGTTCCCACAGGTGTCCCGATGAAAATGGTACCTCACATGTGTGGGTGCACCTGCCTGGCCGCCAAGGGGAAAGCCTAAAACACAAGTAACCCCAAGTCTGTTTTCAGAGCGAAATCTCAGACATTCTGCCGACCTGCACAACGTACAGATATGGGCCTCGGGTTTCCAAGCCACCGAGGAAAACAGGTAACCCCATGCATTTCCGAAAAGAGGACACCCGTGGGAATCCGCAGAGGTATGATTTGCGCACATCGCCCCAGATTTTATTACCCAGACAGCCCCGCAAAGTCCGAAATGTCAGGAAAAAAATGCTTTTTCCGCACATTTCGCTCGAAGCACCCATTGAAACACGCCCCCAACAACATATGGCCTACCGTCACACGTTTCCACAGGTGTCCCGATGAAAACGGTACCTCACATGTGTGGGTGCACCTACCTGGCCGCCAAGGGGAAAGCCTAAAACACAAGTAACCCCAAGTCTGTTTTCAGAGCGAAATCTCAGACATTCTTCCGACCGGCACAACGTACAGATATGGCCCTCGGGTGTCCAAGCCACCGAGGAAAACAAGGAACCCCATGCATTTCCGAAAAGAGGACACCCGTGGGAATCCGCAGAGGTATGATTTGCGTACATCGCCCCAGAATTTTTTACCCAGACAGCCCCGCAAAGTCCGAAATGTGTGGAAAAAAAACACTTTTTCCGCAGATTTCGCTCGACGCAACCATCGAAACACGCCCCCAACAACACATGGCCTACCGTCACATGTTCCCACAGGTGTCCTGATGAAAACGGTACCTCACATGTGTGGGTGAACCTACCTGGCCGCCAAGGGGAAAGCCTAAAACACAAGTAACCCCAAGTCTGTTTTCAGAGCGAAATCTCAGACATTCTGCCGACCGGCACAACGTACAGATATGTTCCTCGGGTCTCCAAGCCGCCGAGGAAAACAGGGAACCCCATGCATTTCTGAAAAGAGGACACCCGTGGGAATCTGCAGAGGTATGATTTGCACACATCGCCCCAGAATTTTTTACCCAGACAGCCCCGCAAAGTCCGAAATGTCGGGAAAAAAATACTTTTTCTGCACATTTCGCTCGACGCACCCATCGAAACACGCCCCCCACGTTCCCACAGGTGTCCGAATGAAAACGGTACCTCACATGTGTGGGTGCACCTACCTGGCCACCAAGGGGAAATCCTAAAACACAAGTAACCCCAAGTCTGTTTTCAGAGCGAAATCTCAGACATTCTGCCGACCGGAACAACATACAGATATGGGCCTTGGGTGTCCAAGCCACCGAGGAAAACAGGGAAACCCATGCATTTCCAAAAAGAGGACACCCGTGGGAATACGCATAGGTATGATTTGCGCACATCGCCCCAGAATTTTTTACCCGACAGCCCTGCAAAGTCCGAAATGTGGGGGGAAAAAACACTTTTTCTGCAGATTTCGCTCGACGCACCCATCGAAACACGCCCCCAACAACACATGGCCTACCGTCACACGTTCCCACAGGTGTCCCGATGAAAACTGTACCTCACATGTGTGGGTGCACCTACCTGGCCACCAAGGGGAAATCCTAAAACACAAGTAACCCCAAGTCTGTTTTCAGAGCGAAATCTCAGACATTCTGCCGACCGGAACAACATACAGATATGGCCCTCGGGTGTCCAAGCCACCGAGGAAAACAGGGAACCCCATGCATTTCTGAAAAGGGGACACCCATGGGAATCCGCAGAGGTATGATTTGTGTACATCGCCCAGATTTTATTACCCAGACAGCCCTGCAAAGTCCGAAATGTCAGGAAAAAAACACTTTTTCCGCACATTTCGCTCGACGCACCCATTGAAACACGCCCCCAACAACACATGGCCTACCGTCACACGTTCCCACAGGTGTCCCGATGAAAATGGTACCTCACATGTGTGGGTGCACCTGCCTGGCCGCCAAGGGGAAAGCCTAAAACACAAGTAACCCCAAGTCTGTTTTCAGAGCGAAATCTCAGACATTCTGCCGACCGGCACAACGTACAGATATGGGCCTCGGGTTTCCAAGCCACCGAGGAAAACAGGTAACCCCATGCATTTCCGAAAAGAGGACACCCGTGGGAATCCGCAGAGGTATGATTTGCGCACATCGCCCCAGATTTTATTACCCAGACAGCCCTGCAAAGTCCGAAATGTCAGGAAAAAAATGCTTTTTCCGCACATTTCGCTCGAAGCACCCATTGAAACACGCCCCCAACAACATATGGCCTACCGTCACACGTTTCCACAGGTGTCCCGATGAAAACGGTACCTCACATGTGTGGGTGCACCTACCTGGCCGCCAAGGGGAAAGCCTAAAACACAAGTAACCCCAAGTCTGTTTTCAGAGCGAAATCTCAGACATTCTGCCGACCGGCACAATGTACAGATATGGGCCTCGGGTGTCCAAGCTCCGAGGAAAACAGGGAACCCCATGCATTTCTGAAAAGAGGACACCCGTGGGAATCCGCAGAGGTATGATTTGCGCACATCGCCCCAGATTTTATTACCCAGACAGCCCCGCAAAGTCCGAAATGTCGGGAAAAAAATGCTTTTTCTGCACATTTCGCTCGATGCACTCATCAAAACACGCCCCCAACAACACATGCCCTACCTTCACGCATTCCCAATGGTGTCCCGATGAAAACGGTACCTCACATGCGTGCGTGCACCTACCTGGCCGCCAAGGGGAAAGCCTAAAACACAAGTAACCCCAAGTCTGTTTTCAGAGCGAAATCTCAGACATTCTTCCGACCGGCACAACGTACAGATATGGCCCTCGGGTGTCCAAGCCACCGAGGAAAACAAGGAACCCCATGCATTTCCGAAAAGAGGACACCCGTGGGAATCCGCAGAGGTATGATTTGCGCACATCGCCCCAGAATTTTTTACCCAGACAGCCCCGCAAAGTCCGAAATGTGTGGAAAAAAAACACTTTTTCCGCAGATTTCGCTCGACGCAACCATCGAAACACGCCCCCAACAACACATGGCCTACCGTCACATGTTCCCACAGGTGTCCCGATGAAAACGGTACCTCACATGTGTGGGTGAACCTACCTGGCCGCCAAGGGGAAAGCCTAAAACACAAGTAACCCCAAGTCTGTTTTCAGAGCGAAATCTCGGACATTCTGCCGACCGGAACAACGTACAGATATGGGCCTCGGGTCTCCAAGCCGCCGAGGAAAACAGGGAACCCCATGCATTTCTGAAAAGAGGACACCCGTGGGAATCCGCAGAGGTATGATTTGCACACATCGCCCCAGAATTTTTTACCCAGACAGCCCCGCAAAGTCCGAAATGTGGGGGAAAAAAACACTTTTTCTGCAGATTTCGCTCGACGCACCCATCGAAACACGCCCCAAACAACACATGGCCTACCGTCACACGTTCCCACAGGTGTCCCGATGAAAACGGTACCTCACATGTGTGGGTGCACCTACCTGGCCACCAAGGGGAAATCCTAAAACACAAATAACCCCAAGTCTGTTTTCAGAGCGAAATCTCAGACATTCTGCCGACCGGAACAACATACAGCTATGGGCCTTGGGTGTCCAAGCCACTGAGGAAAACAGGGAAACCCATGCATTTCCGAAAAGAGGACACCCGTGGGAATCTGCAGAGATGTGATTTGCGCACATCGCCCAGAATTCTTTACCCAGACAGCCCTGCAAAGTCCGAAATGTGGGGGAAAAAAATACTTTTTCTGCACATTTCGCTCGACGCACCCATCGAAACACGCCCCCCACGTTCCCACAGGTGTCCGAATGAAAACGGTACCTCACATGTGTGGGTGCACCTACCTGGCCACCAAGGGGAAATCCTAAAACACAAATAACCCCAAGTCTGTTTTCAGAGCGAAATCTCAGACATTCTGCCGACCGGCACAACGTACAGCTATGGGCCTTGGGTGTCCAAGCCACTGAGGAAAACAGGGAAACCCATGCATTTCCGAAAAGAGGACACCCGTGGGAATCTGCAGAGATGTGATTTGCGCACATCGCCCAGAATTCTTTACCCAGACAGCCCTGCAAAGTCCGAAATGTGGGGGAAAAAAACACTTTTTCTGCAGATTTCGCTCGACGCACCCATCGAAACACGCCCCCAACAACACATGGCCTACCGTCACACGTTCCCACAGGTGTCCCGATGAAAACGGTACCTCACATGTGTGGGTGCACCTACCTGGCCACCAAGGGGAAATCCTAAAACACAAATAACCCCAAGTCTGTTTTCAGAGCGAAATCTCAGACATTCTGCCGACCGGAACAACATACAGCTATGGGCCTTGGGTGTCCAAGCCACTGAGGAAAACAGGGAAACCCATGCATTTCCGAAAAGAGGACACCCGTGGGAATCTGCAGAGATGTGATTTGCGCACATCGCCCAGAATTCTTTACCCAGACAGCCCTGCAAAGTCCGAAATGTGGGGGAAAAAAACACTTTTTCTGCAGATTTCGCTCGACGCACCCATCGAAACACGCCCCCAACAACACATGGCCTACCGTCACACGTTCCCACAGGTGTCCCGATGAAAACGGTACCTCACATGTGTGGGTGCACCTACCTGGCCACCAAGGGGAAATCCTAAAACACAAATAACCCCAAGTCTGTTTTCAGAGCGAAATCTCAGACATTCTGCCGACCGGAACAACATACAGATATGGGCCTCAGGTGTCCAAGCCACCGAGGAAAACAGGGAAACCCATGCATTTCCGAAAAGAGGACACCCGTGGGAATCCGCAGAGATGTGATTTGCGCACATCGCCCCAGAATTCTTTACCCAGACAGCCCCGCAAAATCCGAAATGTCGGAAAAAAAGCACTTTTTACGCACATTTCGCTCGTCGCACCCATCGAAACATGCCCCCAATAACACATGACCTACCGTCACGCGTTCCCACAGGTGTCCCGATGAAAACGCTACCTCACATGTGTGGGTGCACCTACCTGGCCGCCAAGAGGAAAGCCTGAAACACAAGTAACCCCAAGTCTGTTTTCAGAGTGAAATCTCAGACATTCTGCCGACCGGCACAACGTACAGATATGGGCCTCGGGTGTCCAAGCCACCGAGGAAAACAGGGAACCCCATGCATTTCTGAAAAGAGAACACCTGTCGGAATCCGCAGAGGTATGATTTGTGCACATCGCCCCAGATTTTATTACCCAGGCAGCCCCGCAAAGTCCGAAATGTTGGGAAAAAAACGCATTTTCCGCATATTTCGCTCGAAGCACCCATTGAAACACGCCCCCAACAACACATGGCCTACCGTCACACGTTCCCACAGGTGTCCCGATGAAAATGGTACCTCACATGTGTGGGTGCACCTGCCTGGCCGCCAAGGGGAAAGCCTAAAACACAAGTAACCCCAAGTCTGTTTTCAGAGCGAAATCTCAGACATTCTGCCGACCGGCACAACGTACAGATATGGGCCTCGGGTTTCCAAGCCACCGAGGAAAACAGGTAACCCCATGCATTTCCGAAAAGAGGACACCCGTGGGAATCCGCAGAGGTATGATTTGCGCACATCGCCCCAGATTTTATTACCCAGACAGCCCCGCAAAGTCCGAAATGTCAGGAAAAAAATGCTTTTTCCGCACATTTCGCTCGAAGCACCCATTGAAACACGCCCCCAACAACATATGGCCTACCGTCACACGTTTCCACAGGTGTCCCGATGAAAACGGTACCTCACATGTGTGGGTGCACCTACCTGGCCGCCAAGGGGAAAGCCTAAAACACAAGTAACCCCAAGTCTGTTTTCAGAGCGAAATCTCAGACATTCTGCCGACCGGCACAATGTACAGATATGGGCCTCGGGTGTCCAAGCTCCGAGGAAAACAGGGAACCCCATGCATTTCTGAAAAGAGGACACCCGTGGGAATCCGCAGAGGTATGATTTGCGCACATCGCCCCAGATTTTATTACCCAGACAGCCCCGCAAAGTCCGAAATGTCGGGAAAAAAACGCTTTTTCTGCACATTTCGCTCGATGCACTCATCAAAACACGCCCCCAACAACACATGCCCTACCGTCACGCATTCCCAATGGTGTCCCGATGAAAACGGTACCTCACATGCGTGCGTGCACCTACCTGGCCGCCAAGGGGAAAGCCTAAAACACAAGTAACCCCAAGTCTGTTTTCAGAGCGAAATCTCAGACATTCTTCCGACCGGCACAACGTACAGATATGGCCCTCGGGTGTCCAAGCCACCGAGGAAAACAAGGAACCCCATGCATTTCCGAAAAGAGGACACCCGTGGGAATCCGCAGAGGTATGATTTGCGTACATCGCCCCAGAATTTTTTACCCAGACAGCCCCGCAAAGTCCGAAATGTGTGGAAAAAAACCACTTTTTCCGCAGGTTTTGCTCGACGCAACCATCGAAACACGCCCCCAACAACACATGGCCTACCGTCACATGTTCCCACAGGTGTCCCGATGAAAACGGTACCTCACATGTGTGGGTGAACCTACCTGGCCGCCAAGGGGAAAGCCTAAAACACAAGTAACCCCAAGTCTGTTTTCAGAGCGAAATCTCAGACATTCTGCCGACCGGCACAACGTACAGATATGGGCCTCGGGTCTCCAAGCCGCCGAGGAAAACAGGGAACCCCATGCATTTCTGAAAAGAGGACACCCGTGGGAATCTGCAGAGGTATGATTTGCACACATCGCCCCAGAATTTTTTACCCAGACAGCCCCGCAAAGTCCGAAATGTCGGGAAAAAAATACTTTTTCTGCACATTTCGCTCGACGCACCCATCGAAACACGCCCCCCACGTTCCCACAGGTGTCCGAATGAAAACGGTACCTCACATGTGTGGGTGCACCTACCTGGCCACCAAGGGGAAATCCTAAAACACAAGTAACCCCAAGTCTGTTTTCAGAGCGAAATCTCAGACATTCTGCCGACCGGAACAACATACAGATATGGGCCTTGGGTGTCCAAGCCACCGAGGAAAACAGGGAAACCCATGCATTTCCAAAAAGAGGACACCCGTGGGAATACGCATAGGTATGATTTGCGCACATCGCACCAGAATTTTTTACCCGACAGCCCTGCAAAGTCCGAAATGTGGGGGGGAAAAAACACTTTTTCTGCAGATTTCGCTCGACGCACCCATCGAAACACGCCCCCAACAACACATGGCCTACCGTCACGTGTTCCCACAGGTGTCCCGATGAAAACTGTACCTCACATGTGTGGGTGCACCTACCTGGCCACCAAGGGGAAATCCTAAAACACAAGTAACCCCAAGTCTGTTTTCAGAGCGAAATCTCAGACATTCTGCCGACCGGAACAACATACAGATATGGCCCTCGGGTGTCCAAGCCACCGAGGAAAACAGGGAACCCCATGCATTTCTGAAAAGGGGACACCCGTGGGAATCCGCAGAGGTATGATTTGTGTACATCGCCCAGATTTTATTACCCAGACAGCCCCGCAAAGTCCGAAATGTCAGGAAAAAAACACTTTTTCCGCACATTTCGCTCGACGCACCCATTGAAACACGCCCCCAACAACACATGGCCTACCGTCACACGTTCCCACAGGTGTCCCGATGAAAATGGTACCTCACATGTGTGGGTGCACCTACCTGGCCGCCAAGGGGAAAGCCTAAAACACAAGTAACCCCAAGTCTGTTTTCAGAGCGAAATCTCAGACATTCTGCCGACCGGCACAATGTACAGATATGGGCCTCGGGTGTCCAAGCTCCGAGGAAAACAGGGAACCCCATGCATTTCTGAAAAGAGGACACCCGTGGGAATCCGCAGAGGTATGATTTGCGCACATCGCCCCAGATTTTATTACCCAGACAGCCCCGCAAAGTCCGAAATGTCGGGAAAAAAATGCTTTATCTGCACATTTCGCTCGATGCACTCATCAAAACACGCCCCCAACAACACATGCCCTACCGTCACGCATTCCCAATGGTGTCCCGATGAAAACGGTACCTCACATGCGTGCGTGCACCTACCTGGCCGCCAAGGGGAAAGCCTAAAACACAAGTAACCCCAAGTCTGTTTTCAGAGCGAAATCTCAGACATTCTTCCGACCGGCACAACGTACAGATATGGCCCTCGGGTGTCCAAGCCACCGAGGAAAACAAGGAACCCCATGCATTTCCGAAAAGAGGACACCCGTGGGAATCCGCAGAGGTATGATTTGCGCACATCGCCCCAGAATTTTTTACCCAGACAGCCCCGCAAAGTCCGAAATGTGTGGAAAAAAAACACTTTTTCCGCAGATTTCGCTCGACGCAACCATCGAAACACACCCCCAACAACACATGGCCTACCGTCACATGTTCCCACAGGTGTCCCGATGAAAACGGTACCTCACATGTGTGGGTGAACCTACCTGGCCGCCAAGGGGAAAGCCTAAAACACAAGTAACCCCAAGTCTGTTTTCAGAGCGAAATCTCGGACATTCTGCCGACCGGCACAACGTACAGATATGGGCCTCGGGTCTCCAAGCCGCCGAGGAAAACAGGGAACCCCATGCATTTCTGAAAAGAGGACACCCGTGGGAATCCGCAGAGGTATGATTTGCACACATCGCCCCAGAATTTTTTTTACCCAGACAGCCCCGCAAAGTCCGAAATGTCGGGAAAAAAATACTTTTTCTGCACATTTCGCTCGACGCACCCATCGAAACACGCCCCCCACGTTCCCACAGGTGTCCGAATGAAAACGGTACCTCACATGTGTGGGTGCACCTACCTGGCCACCAAGGGGAAATCCTAAAACACAAGTAGCCCCAAGTCTGTTTTCAGAGCGAAATCTCAGACATTCTGCCGACCGGAACAACATACAGATATGGGCCTTGGGTGTCCAAGCCACCGAGGAAAACAGGGAAACCCATGCATTTCCAAAAAGAGGACACCCGTGGGAATACGCATAGGTATGATTTGCGCACATCGCCCCAGAATTTTTTACCCGACAGCCCTGCAAAGTCCGAAATGTGTTGGGAAAAAACACTTTTTCTGCAGATTTCGCTTGACGCACCCATCGAAACACGCCCCCAACAACACATGGCCTACCGTCACGCGTTCCCACAGGTGTCCCGATGAAAACTGTACCTCACATGTGTGGGTGCACCTACCTGGCCACCAAGGGGAAATCCTAAAACACAAGTAACCCCAAGTCTGTTTTCAGAGCGAAATCTCAGACATTCTGCCGACCGGAACAACATACAGATATGGCCCTCGGGTGTCCAAGCCACCGAGGAAAACAGGGAACCCCATGCATTTCTGAAAAGGGGACACCCGTGGGAATCCGCAGAGGTATGATTTGTGTACATCGCCCAGATTTTATTACCCAGACAGCCCCGCAAAGTCCGAAATGTCAGGAAAAAAACACTTTTTCCGCACATTTCGCTCGACGCACCCATCGAAACACGCCCCCAACAACACATGGCCTACCGTCACACGTTCCCACAGGTGTCCCGATGAAAATGGTACCTCACATGTGTGGGTGCACCTACCTGGCCGCCAAGGGGAAAGCCTAAAACACAAGTAACCGCAAGTCTGTTTTCAGAGCAAAATCTCAGACATTCTGCCGACCAGCACAATGTACAGATATGGCCCTCGGGTGTCCAAGCCACCGAGGAAAACAAGGAACCCCATGCATTTCCGAAAAGAGGACACCCGTGGGAATCCGCAGAGGTATGATTTGCGCACATCGCCCCAGAATTTTTTACCCAGACAGCCCCTCAAAGTCCGAAATGTCGGGAAAAAAACACTTTTTCTGCACATTTCGCTCGACGCACCCATCGAAACACGCCCCCAACAACACATGGCCTACCGTCACTCATTTCCACAGGTGTCCCAATCAAAATGGTACCTCACATGTGTGGGTAAACCTACCTGGCCGCCAAGGGGAAAGCCTAAAACACAAGTAACCCCAAGTCTGTTTTCAGAGCAAAATCTCAGACATTTTGCCGACCGGCACAACGTACAGATATGGCTCTCGGGTGTCCAAGCCACCGAGGAAAACAGGGAACCCCATGCATTTCCGAAAAGAGGACACCCGTGGGAATCCGCAGAGGTATGATTTGCGCACATCGCCACAGATTTTATTACCCAGACAGCCCCGCAAAGTCCGAAATGTCAGGAAAAAAACACTTTTTCCGCACATTTCGCTCGACGCACCCATCGAAACACGCCCCCAACAACACATGGCCTACCGTCACACGTTCCCACAGGTGTCCCGATGAAAACGGTACCTCACATGTGTGGGTGCACCTACCTGGCCACCAAGGGGAAATCCTAAAACACAAGTAACCCCAAGTCTGTTTTCAGAGCGAAATCTCAGACATTCTGCCGACCGGAACAATATACAGCTATGGGCCTTGGGTGTCCAAGCCACTGAGGAAAACAGGGAAACCCATGCATTTCCGAAAAGAGGACACCCGTGGGAATCCGCAGAGATGTGATTTGCGCACATCGCCCAGAATTCTTTACCCAGACAGCCCCGCAAAGTCCGAAATGTGGGGGAAAAAAACACTTTTTCTGCAGATTTCGCTCGACGCACCCATCGAAACACGCCCCCAACAACACAAGGCCTACCGTCACACGTTCCCACAGGTGTCCCGATGAAAACGGTACCTCACATGTGTGGGTGCACCTACCTGGCCACCAAGGGGAAATCCTAAAACACAAATAACCCCAAGTCTGTTTTCAGAGCGAAATCTCAGACATTGTGCCGACCGGAACAACATACAGCTATGGGCCTTGGGTGTCCAAGCCACTGAGGAAAACAGGGAAACCCATGCATTTCCGAAAAGAGGACACCCGTGGAAATCTGCAGAGATGTGATTTGCGCACATCGCCCAGAATTCTTTACCCAGACAGCCCTGCAAAGTCCGAAATGTGGGGGAAAAAAACACTTTTTCTGCAGATTTCGCTCGACGCACCCATCGAAACACGCCCCCAACAACACATGGCCTACCGTCACGCGTTCACACAGGTATCCCTATGAAAACGGTACCTCACATGTGTGGGTGCACCTACCTGGCCGCCAAGGGGAAAGACTAAAACACAAGTAACCCCAAGTCTGTTTTCAGAGCGAAATCTCAGACATTCTGCCGACCGGCACAATGTACAGATATGGGCCTCGGGTGTCCAAGCCACCGAGGAAAACAGGGAAACCCATGCATTTCCGAAAAGAGGACACCCGTGGGAATCCGCAGAGATGTGATTTGCGCACATCGCCCCAGAATTCTTTACCCAGACAGCCCCGCAAAATCGGAAATGTCGGGAAAAAAGCACTTTTTACGCACATTTCGCTCGACGCACCCATCGAAACATGCCCCCAATAACACATGGTATACCGTCACGCGTTCCCACAGGTGTCCCGATGAAAACGGTACCTCACATGTGTGGGTGCACCTACCTGGCCGCCAAGAGGAAAGCCTGAAACACAAGTAACCCCAAGTCTGTTTTCATAGTGAAATCTCAGACATTCTGCCGACCGGCACAACGTACAGATATGGGCCTCGGGTGTCCAAGCCACCGAGGAAAACAGGGAACCCCATGCATTTCTGAAAAGAGGACACCTGTCGGAATCCGCAGAGGTATGATTTGTGCACATCGCCCCAGATTTTATTACCCAGGCAGCCCCGCAAAGTCCAAAATGTTGGGAAAAAAACGCATTTTCCGCACATTTCGCTCGAAGCACCCATTGAAACACGCCCCCAACAACACATGGCCTACCGTCACACGTTCCCACAGGTGTCCCGATGAAAATGGTACCTCACATGTGTGGGTGCACCTGCCTGGCCGCCAAGGGGAAAGCCTAAAACACAAGTAACCCCAAGTCTGTTTTCAGAGCGAAATCTCAGACATTCTGCCGACCGGCACAACGTACAGATATGGGCCTCGGGTTTCCAAGCCACCGAGGAAACAGGTAACCCCATGCATTTCCGAAAAGAGGACACCCGTGGGAATCCGCAGAGGTATGATTTGCGCACATCGCCCCAGATTTTATTACCCAGACAGCCCCGCAAAGTCCGAAATGTCAGGAAAAAAAATGCTTTTTCCGCACATTTCGCTCAAAGCACCCATTGAAACACGCCCCCAACAACATATGGCCTACCGTCACACGTTTCCACAGGTGTCCCGATGAAAACGGTACCTCACATGCGTGCGTGCACCTACCTGGCCGCCAAGGGGAAAGCCTAAAACACAAGTAACCCCAAGTCTGTTTTCAGAGCGAAATCTCAGACATTCTTCCGACCGGCACAACGTACAGATATGGCCCTCGGGTGTCCAAGCCACCGAGGAAAACAAGGAACCCCATGCATTTCCGAAAAGAGGACACCCGTGGGAATCCGCAGAGGTATGATTTGCGCACATCGCCCCAGAATTTTTTACCCAGACAGCCCCGCAAAGTCAGAAATGTGTGGAAAAAAAACACTTTTTCTGCAGATTTCGCTCGACGCAACCATCGAAACACGCCCCCAACAACACATGGCCTACCGTCACATGTTCCCACAGGTGTCCCGATGAAAACGGTACCTCACATGTGTGGGTGAACCTACCTGGCCGCCAAGGGGAAAGCCTAAAACACAAGTAATCCCAAGTCTGTTTTCAGAGCGAAATCTCAGACATTCTGCCGACCGGCACAACGTACAGATATGGGCCTCGGGTCTCCAAGCCGCCGAGGAAAACAGGGAACCCCATGCATTTCTGAAAAGAGGACACCCGTGGGAATCCGCAGAGGTATGATTTGCACACATCGCCCCAGAATTTTTTACCCAGACAGCCCCGCAAAGTCCGAATTGTCGGGAAAAAAATACTTTTTCTGCACATTTCGCTCGACGCACCCATCGAAACACGCCCCCCACATTCCCACAGGTGTCCGAATGAAAACGGTACCTCACATGTGTGGGTGCACCTACCTGGCCACCAAGGGGAAATCCTAAAACACAAGTAACCCCAAGTCTGTTTTCAGAGCGAAATCTCAGACATTCTGCCGACCGGAACAACATACAGATATGGGCCTTGGGTGTCCAAGCCACCGAGGAAAATAGGGAAACCCATGCATTTCCAAAAAGAGGACACCCGTGGGAATACGCATAGGTATGATTTGCGCACATCGCCCCAGAATTTTTTACCCGACAGCCCTGCAAAGTCCGAAATGTGGGGGGAAAAAACACTTTTTCTGCAGATTTCGCTCGACGCACCCATCGAAACACGCCCCCAACAACACATGGCCTACCGTCACGCGTTCCCACAGGTGTCCCGATGAAAACTGTACCTCACATGTGTGGGTGCACCTACCTGGCCACCAAGGGGAAATCCTAAAACACAAGTAACCCCAAGTCTGTTTTCAGAGCGAAATCTCAGACATTCTGCTGACCGGAACAACATACAGATATGGCCCTCGGGTGTCCAAGCCACCGAGGAAAACAGGGAACCCCATGCATTTCTGAAAAGGGGACACCCGTGGGAATCCGCAGAGGTATGATTTGTGTACATCGCCCAGATTTTATTACCCAGACAGCCCCGCAAAGTCCGAAATGTCAGGAAAAAAACACTTTTTCCGCACATTTCGCTCGACGCACCCATCGAAACACGCCCCCAACAACACATGGCCTACCGTCACGCATTTCCACAGGTGTCCCAATCAAAATGGTACCTCACATGTGTGGGTAAACCTACCTGGCCGCCAAGGGGAAAGCCTAAAACACAAGTAACCCCAAGTCTGTTTTCAGAGCAAAATCTCAGACATTTTGCCGACCGGCACAACGTACAGATATGGCTCTCGGGTGTCCAAGCCACCGAGGAAAACAGGGAACCCCATGCATTTCCGAAAAGAGGATACCCGTGGGAATCCGCAGAGGTATGATTTGCGCACATCGCCACAGATTTTATTACCCAGACAGCCCCGCAAAGTCCGAAATGTCAGGAAAAAAACACTTTTTCCGCACATTTCGCTCGACGCACCCATCGAAACACGCCCCCAACAACACATGGCCTACCGTCACACGTTCCCACAGGTGTCCCGATGAAAACGGTACCTCACATGTGTGGGTGCACCTACCTGGCCACCAAGGGGAAATCCTAAAACACAAGTAACCCCAAGTCTGTTTTCAGAGCGAAATCTCAGACATTCTGCCGACCGGAACAACATACAGCTATGGGCCTTGGGTGTCCAAGCCACTGAGGAAAACAGGGAAACCCATGCATTTCCGAAAAGAGGACACCCGTGGGAATCCGCAGAGATGTGATTTGCGCACATCTCCCAGAATTCTTTACCCAGACAGCCCCGCAAAGTCCGAAATGTGGGGGAAAAAAACACTTTTTCTGCAGATTTCGCTCGACGCACCCATCGAAACACGCCCCCAACAACACATGGCCTACCGTCACGCGTTCCCACAGGTGTCCCTATGAAAACAGTACCTCACATGTGTGGGTGCACCTACCTGGCCGCCAAGGGGAAAGACTAAAACACAAGTAACCCCAAGTCTGTTTTCAGAGCGAAATCTCAGACATTCTGCCGACCGGCACAATGTACAGATATGGGCCTCGGGTGTCCAAGCCACCGAGGAAAACAGGGAAACCCATGCATTTCCGAAAAGAGGATACCCGTGGGAATCCGCAGAGATGTGATTTGCGCACATCGCCCCAGAATTCTTTACCCAGACAGCCCCGCAAAATCCGAAATGTCGGGAAAAAAGCACTTTTTACGCACATTTCGCTCGACGCACCCATCGAAACATGCCCCCAATAACACATGGCCTACCGTCACGCGTTCCCACAGGTGTCCCGATGAAAACGGAACCTCACATGTGTGGGTGCACCTACCTGGCCGCCAAGAGGAAAGCCTGAAACACAAGTAACCCGAAGTCTGTTTTCAGAGTGAAATCTCAGACATTCTGCCGACCGGCACAACGTACAGATATGGGCCTCGGGTGTCCAAGCCACCGAGGAAAACAGGGAACCCCATGCATTTCTGAAAAGAGGACTCCTGTCGGAATCCGCAGAGATATGATTTGTGCACATCGCCCCAGATTTTATTACCCAGGCAGCCCCGCAAAGTCCGAAATGTTGGGAAAAAAACGCGTTTTCCACACATTTCGCTCGAGGCACCCATTGAAACACGCCCCCAACAACACATGGCCTACCGTCACACGTTCCCACAGGTGTCCCGATGAAAATGGTACCTCACATGTGTGGGTGCACCTGCCTGGCCGCCAAGGGGAAAGCCTAAAACACAAGTAACCCCAAGACTGTTTTCAGAGCGAAATCTCAGACATTCTGCCGACCGGCACAACGTACAGATATGGGCCTCGGGTGTCCAAGCCACTGAGGAAAACAGGGAACCCCATGCATTTCCAAAAAGAGGACACCCGTGGGAATCCGCAGAGGTATGATTTGCACACATCGCCCCAGAATTTTTTACCCAGACAGCCCCGCAAAGTCCGAAATGTCGGGAAAAAAATACTTTTTCTGCACATTTCGCTCGACGCACCCATCGAAACACGCCCCCCACGTTCCCACAGGTGTCCGAATGAAAACGGTACCTCACATGTGTGGGTGCACCTACCTGGCCACCAAGGGGAAATCCTAAAACACAAGTAACCCCAAGTCTGTTTTCAGAGCGAAATCTCAGACATTCTGCCGACCGGAACAACATACAGATATGGGCCTTGGGTGTCCAAGCCACCGAGGAAAACAGGGAAACCCATGCATTTCCAAAAAGAGGACACCCGTGGGAATACGCATAGGTATGATTTGCGCACATCGTCCCAGAATTTTTTACCCGACAGCCCTGCAAAGTCCGAAATGTGGGGGGAAAAAACACTTTTTCTGCAGATTTCGCTCGACGCACCCATCGAAACACGCCCCCAACAACACATGGCCTACCGTCACGCGTTCCCACAGGTGTCCCGATGAAAACTGTACCTCACATGTGTGGGTGCACCTACCTGGCCACCAAGGGGAAATCCTAAAACACAAGTAACCCCAAGTCTGTTTTCAGAGCGAAATCTCAGACATTCTGCCGACCGGAACAACATACAGATATGGCCCTCGGGTGTCCAAGCCACCAAGGAAAACAGGGAACCCCATGCATTTCTGAAAAGGGGACACCCGTGGCAATCCGCAGAGGTATGATTTGTGTACATCGCCGAGATTTTATTACCCAGACAGCCCCGCAAAGTCCGAAATGTCAGGAAAAAAACACTTTTTCCGCACATTTCGCTCGACGCACCCATTGAAACACGCCCCCAACAACACATGGCCTACCGTCACACGTTCCCACAGGTGTCCCGATGAAAACGGTACCTCACATGTGTGGGTGCACCTACCTGGCCGCCAAGGGGAAAGCCTAAAACACAAGTAACCGCAAGTCTGTTTTCAGAGCAAAATCTCAGACATTCTGCCAATCAGCACAACGTACAGATATGGCCCCCGGGTGTCCAAGCCACCGAGGAAAACAAGGAATCCCATGCATTTCCGAAAAGAGGACACCCATGGGAATCCGCAGAGGTATGATTTGCGCACATCGCCCCAGAATTTTTTACCCAGACAGCCCCGCAAAGTCTGAAATGTCGGGAAAAAAACACTTTTTCTGCAGATTTCGCTCGACGCACCCATCGAAACACGCCCCCAACAACACATGGCCTACCGTCACGCGTTCCCACAGGTGTCCCGATGAAAACTGTACCTCACATGTGTGGGTGCACCTACCTGGCCACCAAGGGGAAATCCTAAAACACAAGTAACCCCAAGTCTGTTTTCAGAGCGAAATTTCAGACATTCTGCCGACCGGAACAACATACAGATATGGCCCTCGGGTGTCCAAGCCACCGAGGAAAACAGGGAACCCCATGCATTTCTGAAAAGGGGACACCCGTGGGAATCCGCAGAGGTATGATTTGTGTACATCGCCCAGATTTTATTACCCAGACAGCCAAACAAAGTCCGAAATGTCAGGATAAAAACACTTTTTCCGCACATTTCGCTCAACGCACCCATCGAAACACGCCCCCAACAACACATGGCCTACCGTCACACGTTCCCACAGGTGTCCCGATGAAAACGGTACCTCACATGTGTGGGTGCACCTACCTGGCCGCCAAGGGGAAAGCCTAAAACACAAGTAACCGCAAGTCTGTTTTCAGAGCAAAATCTCAGACATTCTGGCGACCAGCACAACGTACAGATATGGCCCTCGGGTGTCCAAGCCACCGAGGAAAACAAGGAACCCCATGCATTTCCGAAAAGAGGACACCCGTGGGAATCCGCAGAGGTATGATTTGCGCACATCGCCCCAGAATTTTTTACCCAGACAGCCCCGCAAAGTCTGAAATGTCGGGAAAAAAACACTTTTTCTGCAGATTTGGCTCGACGCACCCATCGAAACACGCCCCCAAAAACACATGGCCTACCGTCACGCGTTCACACAGGTATCCCTATGAAAACGGTACCTCACATGTGTGGGTGCACCTACCTGGCCGCCAAGGGGAAAGACTAAAACACAAGTAACCCCAAGTCTGTTTTCAGAGCGTAATCTCAGACATTCTGCCGACCGGCACAATGTACAGATATGGGCCTCGGGTGTCCAAGCCACCGAGGAAAACAGGGAAACCCATGCATTTCCGAAAAGAGGACACCCGTGGGAATCCGCAGAGATGTGATTTGCGCACATCGCCCGAGAATTCTTTACCCAGACAGCCCCGCAATATCCGAAATGTCAGGAAAAAAGCACTTTTTACGCACATTTCGCTCGACGCACCCATCGAAACATGCCCCCAATAACACATGGCCTACCGTCACGCGTTCCCACAGGTGTCCCGATGAAAACGGTACCTCACATGTGTGGGTGCACCTACCTGGCCGCCAAGAAGAAAGCCTGAAACACAAGTGACCCCAAGTCTGTTTTCAGAGTGAAATCTCAGACATTCTGCCGACCGGCACAACGTACAGATATGGGCCTCGGGTGTCCAAGCCACCAAGGAAAACAGGGAACCCCATGCATTTCTGAAAAGAGGACACCCGTCGGAATCCGCAGAGGTATGATTTGTGCACATCGCCCCAGATTTTATTACCCAGGCAGCCCCGCAAAGTCCGAAATGTTGGGAAAAAAATGCATTTTCCGCACATTTCGCTCGAAGCACCCATTGAAACACGCCCCCAACAACACATGGCCTACCGTCACATGTTCCCACAGGTGTCCCGATGAAAATGGTACCTCACATGTGTGGGTGCACCTGCCTGGCCGCCAAGGGGAAAGCCTAAAACACAAGTAACCCCAAGTCTGTTTTCAGAGCGAAATCTCAGACATTCTGCCGACCGGCACAACGTACAGATATGGGCCTCGGGTTTCCAAGCCACCGAGGAAAACAGGTAACCCCATGCATTTCCGAAAAGAGGACACCCGTGGGAATCCGCAGAGGTATGATTTGCGCACATCGCCCCAGATTTTATTACCCAGACAGCCCCGCAAAGTCCGAAATGTGTGGAAAAAAAACACTTTTTCTGCAGATTTCGCTCGACGCAACCATCGAAACACGCCCCCAACAACACATGGCCTACCGTCACATGTTCCCACAGGTGTCCCGATGAAAACGGTACCTCACATGTGTGGGTGAACCTACCTGGCCGCCAAGGGGAAAGCCTAAAACACAAGTAACCCCAAGTCTGTTTTCAGAGCGAAATCTCAGACATTCTGCCGACCGGCACAACGTACAGATATGGGCCTCGGGTCTCCAAGCCGCCGAGGAAAACAGGGAACCCCATGCATTTCTGAAAAGAGGACACCCGTGGGAATCCGCAGAGGTATGATTTGCACACATCGCCCCAGAATTTTTTACCCAGACAGCCCCGCAAAGTCCGAAATGTCGGGAAAAAAATACTTTTTCTGCACATTTCGCTCGACGCACCCATCGAAACACGCCCCCCACATTCCCACAGGTGTCCGAATGAAAACGGTACCTCACATGTGTGGGTGCACCTACCTGGCCACCAAGGGGAAATCCTAAAACACAAGTAACCCCAAGTCTGTTTTCAGAGCGAAATCTCAGACATTCTGCCGACCGGAACAACATACAGATATGGGCCTTGGGTGTCCAAGCCACCGAGGAAAATAGGGAAACCCATGCATTTCCAAAAAGAGGACACCCGTGGGAATACGCATAGGTATGATTTGCGCACATCGCCCCAGAATTTTTTACCCGACAGCCCTGCAAAGTCCGAAATGTGGGGGGAAAAACACTTTTTCTGCAGATTTCGCTCGACGCACCCATCGAAACACGCCCCCAACAACACATGGCCTACCGTCACGCGTTCCCACAGGTGTCCCGATGAAAACTGTACCTCACATGTGTGGGTGCACCTACCTGGCCACCAAGGGGAAATCCTAAAACACAAGTAACCCCAAGTCTGTTTTCAGAGCGAAATCTCAGACATTCTGCCGACCGGAACAACATACAGATATGGCCCTCGGGTGTCCAAGCCACCGAGGAAAACAGGGAACCCCATGCATTTCTGAAAAGGGGACACCCGTGGGAATCCGCAGAGGTATGATTTGTGTACATCGCCCAGATTTTATTACCCAGACAGCCCCGCAAAGTCCGAAATGTCAGGAAAAAAACACTTTTTCCGCACATTTCGCTCGACGCACCCATCGAAACACGCCCCCAACAACACATGGCCTACCGTCACGCATTTCCACAGGTGTCCCAATCAAAATGGTACCTCACATGTGTGGGTAAACCTACCTGGCCGCCAAGGGGAAAGCCTAAAACACAAGTAACCCCAAGTCTGTTTTCAGAGCAAAATCTCAGACATTTTGCCGACCGGCACAACGTACAGATATGGCTCTCGGGTGTCCAAGCCACCAAGGAAAACAGGGAACCCCATGCATTTCCGAAAAGAGGACACCCGTGGGAATCCGCAGAGGTATGATTTGCGCACATCGCCACAGATTTTATTACCCAGACAGCCCCGCAAAGTCCGAAATGTCAGGAAAAAAACACTTTTTCCGCACATTTCGCTCGATGCACCCATCGAAACACGCCCCCAACAACACATGGCCTACCGTCACACGTTCCCACAGGTGTCCCGATGAAAACGGTACCTCACATGTGTGGGTGCACCTACCTGGCCACCAAGGGGAAATCCTAAAACACAAGTAACCCCAAGTCTGTTTTCAGAGCGAAATCTCAGACATTCTGCCGACCGGAACAACATACAGCTATGGGCCTTGGGTGTCCAAGCCACTGAGGAAAACAGGGAAACCCATGCATTTCCGAAAAGAGGACACCCGTGGGAATCCGCAGAGATGTGATTTGCGCACATCTCCCAGAATTCTTTACCCAGACAGCCCCGCAAAGTCCGAAATGTGGGGGAAAAAAACACTTTTTCTGCAGATTTCGCTCGACGCACCCATCGAAACACGCCCCCAACAACACATGGCCTACCGTCACGCGTTCCCACAGGTGTCCCTATGAAAACAGTACCTCACATGTGTGGGTGCACCTACCTGGCCGCCAAGGGGAAAGACTAAAACACAAGTAACCCCAAGTCTGTTTTCAGAGCGAAATCTCAGACATTCTGCCGACCGGCACAATGTACAGATATGGGCCTCGGGTGTCCAAGCCACCGAGGAAAACAGGGAAACCCATGCATTTCCGAAAAGAGGATACCCGTGGGAATCCGCAGAGATGTGATTTGCGCACATCGCCCCAGAATTCTTTACCCAGACAGCCCCGCAAAATCCGAAATGTCGGGAAAAAAGCACTTTTTACGCACATTTCGCTCGACGCACCCATCGAAACATGCCCCCAATAACACATGGCCTACCGTCACGCGTTCCCACAGGTGTCCCGATGAAAACGGAACCTCACATGTGTGGGTGCACCTACCTAGCCGCCAAGAGGAAAGCCTGAAACACAAGTAACCCCAAGTCTGTTTTCAGAGTGAAATCTCAGACATTCTGCCGACCGGCACAACGTACAGATATGGGCCTCGGGTGTCCAAGCCACCGAGGAAAACAGGGAACCCCATGCATTTCTGAAAAGAGGACTCCTGTCGGAATCCGCAGAGGTATGATTTGTGCACATCGCCCCAGATTTTATTACCCAGGCAGCCCCGCAAAGTCCGAAATGTTGGGAAAAAAACGCGTTTTCCGCACATTTCGCTCGAGGCACCCATTGAAACACGCCCCCAACAACACATGGCCTACCGTCACACGTTCCCACAGGTGTCCCGATGAAAATGGTACCTCACATGTGTGGGTGCACCTGCCTGGCCGCCAAGGGGAAAGCCTAAAACACAAGTAACCCCAAGACTGTTTTCAGAGCGAAATCTCAGACATTCTGCCGACCGGCACAACGTACAGATATGGGCCTCGGGTGTCCAAGCCACTGAGGAAAACAGGGAACCCCATGCATTTCCAAAAAGAGGACACCCGTGGGAATCCGCAGAGGTATGATTTGCACACATCGCCCCAGAATTTTTTACCCAGACAGCCCCGCAAAGTCCGAAATGTCGGGAAAAAAATACTTTTTCTGCACATTTCGCTCGACGCACCCATTGAAACACGCCCCCCACGTTCCCACAGGTGTCCGAATGAAAACGGTACCTCACATGTGTGGGTGCACCTACCTGGCCACCAAGGGGAAATCCTAAAACACAAGTAACCCCAAGTCTGTTTTCAGAGCGAAATCTCAGACATTCTGCCGACCGGAACAACATACAGATATGGGCCTTGGGTGTCCAAGCCACCGAGGAAAACAGGGAAACCCATGCATTTCCAAAAAGAGGACACCCGTGGGAATACGCATAGGTATGATTTGCGCACATCGTCCCAGAATTTTTTACCCGACAGCCCTGCAAAGTCCGAAATGTGGGGGGAAAAAACACTTTTTCTGCAGATTTCGCTCGACGCACCCATCGAAACACGCCCCCAACAACACATGGCCTACCGTCACGCGTTCCCACAGGTGTCCCGATGAAAACTGTACCTCACATGTGTGGGTGCACCTACCTGGCCACCAAGGGGAAATCCTAAAACACAAGTAACCCCAAGTCTGTTTTCAGAGCGAAATCTCAGACATTCTGCCGACCGGAACAACATACAGATATGGCCCTCGGGTGTCCAAGCCACCAAGGAAAACAGGGAACCCCATGCATTTCTGAAAAGGGGACACCCGTGGCAATCCGCAGAGGTATGATTTGTGTACATCGCCGAGATTTTATTACCCAGACAGCCCCGCAAAGTCCGAAATGTCAGGAAAAAAACACTTTTTCCGCACATTTCGCTCGACGCACCCATCGAAACACGCCCCCAACAACACATGGCCTACCGTCACACGTTCCCACAGGTGTCCCGATGAAAACGGTACCTCACATGTGTGGGTGCACCTACCTGGCCGCCAAGGGGAAAGCCTAAAACACAAGTAACCGCAAGTCTGTTTTCAGAGCAAAATCTCAGACATTCTGCCAATCAGCTGTTAGGGAGAATTCTCTGTTTAGGCTGAATTTCCCTACCTAGTGAGTCCCCCAGCAGCTTTGCTGGATTTCTGGGGTTTCTTTTTTTCGCCTGCCAAGAGTGAGACTCTTTTACCCTCACTCTTGGACATGTTGAAGTGTGTTTTCTTGGTTAAACCTTGTGTTGAATGGGCTATGGGGTCTTTTACTCCATAGGGCCTCATGTATTTTTGTCATGTGGGTTACACAGCACCCTCTGTGCCGTGACCCAGGGGTGTCCTAGGGACTCCCCAACATAGACGCCATACCCTGGGACTGACTACTGTCTCCCAGGGCATGTAAAGTCACCAAAGACTTTGCTAGTCTTGAATCCTGAACAGAACCAGTACAAACCATCATATTGTGGACGTACTGGCTGGGGCAATTCGATTGCCCCAGGGTCTGTTAGTCGAGGGGGCACGTCTCCGTCCCCCCTGATCGAGTTTTGGCTGGTGGCAGTGGAAACTACGTTTTATATTCAACCGCGAATATTTTCCTATGGGATTTCCCATTGTTTTAGGCTAACACATTTAATTATTTATTTACGGTAGCCTTAAACATACCGCCGGTTTATATATTTATTATTATAACTCCGGTTGGGACTTTTTGCCAAAACTTGATTCTAAAATGGCGTTGGCGTTCGCCTCTGTAACTCTGACCCAAAGTGGAGCCCTTTGTTCCACTTTTGGCGGGCTTCTCCACAGAAGCCCTCCAAAGTGGTGCCACTCTGTCTGGGGTACTTAGGAGGGGTGGAGGGGGGTTTAGGCACCCTGGACTGAGTTACCTTGGTAACTCAAGTCGCACTCCGTCCTGATTGGCCCAAGTGGTGAGCCGGCCGGCTCACCACTTAGCATGTTTGAGTGACAGCTAGGCTGGGTGAATGGGGGTTTGCTGCATAAAAGCAGGGCTTTGGGGACTGGAACTTCAGAAGTCGCCACAGGACCAAGAATCCGACGAGGGAAGAGCTGAGCCGACCTGCTTCGACGACACCACCCGGTGGAGCCCTGCTGAACCGTCTCACCACTTTTCCCGACGACCGAGGAGAACTCTTAACGGAGTGACTCCTTCCCTTGACTGGTGGGGACAACCAGTTTTCGCCTTCTTTTCGCTTCTCGAGGTATCTCGTGGCCGCCTTGCCAGTGCCAAGCACCCCGGCAACCGGAATCCCACCGCTGCCACCAGTGTTAGGCAGAAACCTGTGCAGTTCCCTTGGGGAACACTGCAAAAGATTTAAGACTACAGGTATAGCAGTAAACCCACTTGGTAGCAGTCTGCACCACCCAGATTTACCTGGTAGCTGTGGCTGAGCAGTCAGACTTCCCTCAAGAAGAGTTAGGCAGTATGCAAAGTATACACAATATGTACTCAGACACAATAGCACAAGCAAACACTGACCAGAGCTTGGTTTCAAAAGTATATAGTTATTTATTTTTTTAAGAACACATAAGTTGAAAACACTTTAGCAAAGTATAGTAAAAAAACTTAAAACACAGTTATAATGAAAGCAGTTTCAACCCTTACTCCTATCTAGACAACTCTACGTTAAGCGCTCACCTCTGTTTTAATTATGTGGAGTTAACTTAGAGTTGTCTAGATAGGAGTAAGGGTTGAAACTGCTTTCATTATAACTGTGTTTTAAGTTTTTTTACTATACTTTGCTAAAGTGTTTTCAACTTATGTGTTCTTAAAAAAATAAATAACTATATACTTTTGAAACCAAGCTCTGGTCAGTGTTTGCTTGTGCTATTGTGTCTGAGTACATATTGTGTATACTTTGCATACTGCCTAACTCTTCTTGAGGGAAGTCTGACTGCTCAGCCACAGCTACCAGGTAAATCTGGGTGGTGCAGACTGCTACCAAGTGGGTTTACTGCTATACCTGTAGTCTTAAATCTTTTGCAGTGTTCCCCAAGGGAACTGCACAGGTTTCTGCCTAACATCAGCACAACGTACAGATATGGCCCCCGGGTGTCCAAGCCACCAAGGAAAACAAGGAACCCCATGCATTTCCGAAAAGAGGACACCCGTGGGAATCCGCAGAGGTATGATTTGCGCACATCGCCCCAGAATTTTTTACCCAGACAGCCCCGCAAAGTCTGAAATGTCGGGAAAAAAACACTTTTTCTGCAGATTTCGCTCGACGCACCCATCGAAACACGCCCCCAACAACACATGGCCTACCGTCACGCGTTCCCACAGGTGTCCCGATGAAAACTGTACCTCACATGTGTGGGTGCACCTACCTGGCACCAAGGGGAAATCCTAAAACACAAGTAACCCCAAGTCTGTTTTCAGAGCGAAATTTCAGACATTCTGCCGACCGGAACAACATACAGATATGGCCCTCGGGTGTCCAAGCCACCGAGGAAAACAGGGAACCCCATGCATTTCTGAAAAGGGGACACCCGTGGGAATCCGCAGAGGTATGATTTGTGTACATCGCCCAGATTTTATTACCAAGATAGCCAAACAAAGTCCGAAATGTCAGGATAAAAACACTTTTTCCGCACATTTTGCTCAACGCACCCATCGAAACACGCCCCCAACAACACATGGCCTACCGTCACACGTTCCCACAGGTGTCCCGATGAAAACGGTACCTCACATGTGTGGGTGCACCTACCTGGCCGCCAAGGGGAAAGCCTAAAACACAAGTAACCGCAAGTCTGTTTTCAGAGCAAAATCTCAGACATTCTGGCGACCAGCACAACGTACAGATATGGCCCTCGGGTGTCCAAGCCACCGAGGAAAACAAGGAACCCCATGCATTTCCGAAAAGAGGACACCCGTGGGAATCCGCAGAGGTATGATTTGCGCACATCGCCCCAGAATTTTTTACCCAGACAGCCCCGCAAAGTCTGAAATGTCGGGAAAAAAACACTTTTTCTGCAGATTTGGCTCGACGCACCCATCGAAACACGCCCCCAAAAACACATGGCCTACCGTCACGCGTTCACACAGGTATCCCTATGAAAACGGTACCTCACATGTGTGGGTGCACCTACCTGGCCGCCAAGGGGAAAGACTAAAACACAAGTAACCCCAAGTCTGTTTTCAGAGCGTAATCTCAGACATTCTGCCGACCGGCACAATGTACAGATATGGGCCTCGGGTGTCCAAGCCACCGAGGAAAACAGGGAAACCCATGCATTTCCGAAAAGAGGACACCCGTGGGAATCCGCAGAGATGTGATTTGCGCACATCGCCCGAGAATTCTTTACCCAGACAGCCCCGCAATATCCGAAATGTCAGGAAAAACGCACTTTTTACGCACATTTTGCTCGACGCACCCATCGAAACATGCCCCCAATAACACATGGCCTACCGTCACGCGTTCCCACAGGTGTCCCGATGAAAACGGTACCTCACATGTGTGGGTGCACCTACCTGGCCGCCAAGAAGAAAGCCTGAAACACAAGTAACCCCAAGTCTGTTTTCAGAGTGAAATCTCAGACATTCTGCCGACCGGCACAACGTACAGATATGGGCCTCGGGTGTCCAAGCCACCGAGGAAAACAGGGAACCCCATGCATTTCTGAAAAGAGGACACCCGTCAGAATCCGCAGAGGTATGATTTGTGCACATCGCCCCAGATTTTATTACCCAGGCAGCCCCGCAAAGTCCGAAATGTTGGGAAAAAAACGCATTTTCCGCACATTTCGCTCGAAGCACCCATTGAAACACGCCCCCAACAACACATGGCCTACCGTCACACGTTCCCACAGGTGTCCCGATGAAAATGGTACCTCACATGTGTGGGTGCACCTGCCTGGCCGCCAAGGGGAAAGCCTAAAACACAAGTAACCCCAAGTCTGTTTTCAGAGCGAAATCTCAGACATTCTGCCGACCGGCACAACGTACAGATATGGGCCTCGGGTTTCCAAGCCACCGAGGAAAACAGGTAACCCCATGCATTTCCGAAAAGAGGACACCCGTGGGAATCCGCAGAGGTATGATTTGCGCACATCCCCCCAGATTTTATTACCCAGACAGCCCCGCAAAGTCCGAAATGTCAGGAAAAAAATGCTTTTTCCGCACATTTCGCTCGAAGCACCCATTGAAACACGCCCCCAACAACATATGGCCTACCGTCACACGTTTCCACAGGTGTCCCGATGAAAACGGTACCTCACATGTGTGGGTGCCCCTACCTGGCCGCCAAGGGGAAAGCCTAAAACACAAGTAACCCCAAGTCTGTTTTCAGAGCGAAATCTCAGACATTCTTCCGACCGGCACAACGTACAGATATGGCCCTCGGGTGTCCAAGCCACCGAGGAAAACAAGGAACCCCATGCATTTCCGAAAAGAGGACACCCGTGGGAATCCGCAGAGGTATGATTTGCGCACATCGCCCCAGAATTTTTTACCCAGACAGCCCCGCAAAGTCCGAAATGTGTGGAAAAAAAACACTTTTTCCGCAGATTTCGCTCGACGCAACCATCGAAACACGCCCCCAACAACACATGGCCTACCGTCACATGTTCCCACAGGTGTCCCGATGAAAACGGTACCTCACATGTGTGGGTGAACCTACCTGGCCGCCAAGGGGAAAGCCTAAAACACAAGTAACCCCAAGTCTGTTTTCAGAGCAAAATCTCAGACATTCTGCCGACCGGCACAACGTACAGATATGGGCCTCGGGTCTCCAAGCCGCCGAGGAAAACAGGGAACCCCATGCATTTCTGAAAAGAGGACACCCGTGGGAATCCGCAGAGGTATGATTTGCACACATCGCCCCAGAATTTTTTACCCAGACAGCCCCGCAAAGTCCGAAATGTCGGGAAAAAAATACTTTTTCTGCACATTTCGCTCGACGCACCCATCGAAACACGCCCCCCACGTTCCCACAGGTGTCCGAATGAAAACGGTACCTCACATGTGTGGGTGCACCTACCTGGCCACCAAGGGGAAATCCTAAAACACAAGTAACCCCAAGTCTGTTTTCAGAGCGAAATCTCAGACATTCTGCCGACCGGAACAACATACAGCTATGGGCCTCGGGTGTCCAAGCCACTGAGGAAAACAGGGAAACCCATGCATTTCCAAAAAGAGGACACCCGTGGGAATACGCATAGGTAGGATTTGCGCACATCGCCCCAGAATTTTTTACCCGACAGCCCTGCAAAGTCCGAAATGTGGGGGGAAAAAACACTTTTTCTGCAGATTTCGCTCGACGCACCCATCGAAACATGCCCCCAACAACACATGGCCTACCGTCACGCGTTCCCACAGGTGTCCCGATGAAAACTGTACCTCACATGTGTGGGTGCACCTACCTGGCCACCAAGGGGAAATCCTAAAACACAAGTAACCCCAAGTCTGTTTTCAGAGCGAAATCTCAGACATTCTGCCGACCGGAACAACATACAGATATGGCCCTCGGGTGTCCAAGCCACCGAGGAAAAGAGGGAACCCCATGCATTTCTGAAAAGGGGACACCCGTGGGAATCCGCAGAGGTATGATTTGTGTACATCGCCCAGATTTTATTACCCAGACAGCCCCGCAAAGTCCGAAATGTCAGGAAAAAAACACTTTTTCTGCACATTTCGCTCGACGCACCCATCGAAACACGCCCCCAACAACACATGGCCTACCGTCACGCATTTCCACAGGTGTCCCAATCAAAATGGTACCTCACATGTGTGGGTAAACCTACCTGGCCGCCAAGGGGAAAGCCTAAAACACAAGTAACCCCAAGTCTGTTTTCAGAGCAAAATCTCAGACATTTTGCCGACCGGCACAATGTACAGATATGGCTCTCGGGTGTCCAAGCCACCGAGGAAAACAGGGAATCCCATGCATTTCCGAAAAGAGGACACCCGTGGGAATCCGCAGAGGTATGATTTGCGCACATCGCCACAGATTTTATTACCCAGACAGCCCCGCAAAGTCCGAAATGTCAGGAAAAAAACACTTTTTCCGCACATTTCGCTCGACGCACCCATCGAAACACGCCCCCAACAACACATGGCCTACCGTCACACGTTCCCACAGGTGTCCCGATGAAAACGGTACCTCACATGTGTGGGTGCACCTACCTGGCCACCAAGGGGAAATCCTAAAACACAAGTAACCCCAAGTCTGTTTTCAGAGCGAAATCTCAGACATTCTGCCGACCGGAACATCATACAGCTATGGGCCTTGGGTGTCCAAGCCACTGAGGAAAACAGGGTAACCCATGCATTTCCGAAAAGAGGACACCCGTGGGAATCCGCAGAGATGTGATTTGCGCACATCGCCCAGAATTCTTTACCCAGACAGCCCCGCAAAGTCCGAAATGTGGGGGAAAAAAACACTTTTTCTGCAGATTTCGCTCGACGCACCCATCGAAACACGCCCCCAACAACACATGGCCTACCGTCACGCGTTCCCACAGGTGTCCCTATGAAAACGGTACCTCACATGTGTGGGTGCACTTACCTGGCCGCCAAGGGGAAAGACTAAAACACAAGTAACCCCAAGTCTGTTTTCAGAGCGAAATCTCAGACATTCTGCCGACCGGCACAATGTACAGATATGGGCCTCGGATGTCCAAGCCACCGAGGAAAACAGGGAAACCCATGCATTTCCGAAAAGAGGATACCCGTGGGAATCCGCAGAGATGTGATTTGCGCACATCGCCCAGATTTTATTACCCAGACAGCCCCGCAAAGTCCGAAATGTCAGGAAAAAAACACTTTTTCTGCACATTTCGCTCGACGCACCCATCGAAACACGCCCCCAACAACACATGGCCTACCGTCACGCATTTCCACAGGTGTACCAATCAAAATGGTACCTCACATGTGTGGGTAAACCTACCTGGCCGCCAAGGGGAAAGCCTAAAACACAAGTAACCCCAAGTCTGTTTTCAGAGCAAAATCTCAGACATTTTGCCGACCGGCACAATGTACAGATATGGCTCTCGGGTGTCCAAGCCACCGAGGAAAACAGGGAATCCCATGCATTTCCGAAAAGAGGACACCCGTGGGAATCCGCAGAGGTATGATTTGCGCACATCGCCACAGATTTTATTACCCAGACAGCCCCGCAAAGTCCGAAATGTCAGGAAAAAAACACTTTTTCCGCACATTTCGCTCGACGCACCCATCGAAACACGCCCCCAACAACACATGGCCTACCATCACACGTTCCCACAGGTGTCCCGATGAAAACGGTACCTCACATGTGTGGGTGCACCTACCTGGCCACCAAGGGGAAATCCTAAAACACAAGTAACCCCAAGTCTGTTTTTAGAGCGAAATCTCAGACATTCTGCCGACCGGAACATCATACAGCTATGGGCCTTGGGTGTCCAAGCCACTGAGGAAAACAGGGTAACCCATGCATTTCCGAAAAGAGGACACCCGTGGGAATCCGCAGAGATGTGATTTGCGCACATCGCCCAGAATTCTTTACCCAGACAGCCCCGCAAAGTCCGAAATGTGGGGGAAAAAAACACTTTTTCTGCAGATTTCGCTCGACGCACCCATCGAAACACGCCCCCAACAACACATGGCCTACCATCACGCGTTCCCACAGGTGTCCCTATGAAAACGGTACCTCACATGTGTGGGTGCACCTACCTGGCCGCCAAGGGGAAAGACTAAAACACAAGTAACCCCAAGTCTGTTTTCAGAGCGAAATCTCAGACATTCTGCCGACCGGCACAATGTACAGATATGGGCCTCGGGTGTCCAAGCCACCGAGGAAAACAGGGAAACCCATGCATTTCCGAAAAGAGGATACCCGTGGGAATCCGCAGAGATGTGATTTGCGCACATCGCCCCAGAATTCTTTACCCAGACAGCCCCGCAAAATCCGAAATGTCGGGAAAAAAGCACTTTTTACGCACATTTCGCTCGACGCACCCATCGAAACATGCCCCCAATAACACATGGCCTACCGTCACGCGTTCCCACAGGTGTCCCGATGAAAACGGAACCTCACATGTGTGGGTGCACCTACCTGACCGCCAAGAGGAAAGCCTGAAATACAAGTAACCCCAAGTCTGTTTTCAGAGTGAAATCTCAGACATTCTGCCGACCGGCACAACGTACAGATATGGGCCTCGGGTGTCCAAGCCACCGAGGAAAACAGGGAACCTCATGCATTTCTGAAAAGAGGACTCCTGTCGGAATCCGCAGAGGTATGATTTGTGCACATCGCCCCAGATTTTATTACCCAGGCAGCCCCGCAAAGTCCGAAATGTTGGGGAAAAAACGCGTTTTCCGCACATTTCGCTCGAAGCACCCATTGAAACACGCCCCCAACAACACATGGCCTACTGTCACACGTTCCCACAGGTGTCCCGATGAAAATGGTACCTCACATGTGTGGGTGCACCTGCCTGGCCGCCAAGGGGAAAGCCTAAAACACAAGTAACCCCAAGACTGTTTTCAGAGCGAAATCTCAGACATTCTGCCGACCGGCACAACGTACAGATATGGGCCTCGGGTGTCCAAGCCACTGAGGAAAACAGGGAACCCCATGCATTTCCAAAAAGAGGACACCCGTGGGAATCCGCAGAGGTATGATTTGCACACATCGCCCCAGAATTTTTTACCCAGACAGCCCAGCAAAGTCCGAAATGTCGGGAAAAAAATACTTTTTCTGCACATTTCGCTCGACGCACCCATCGAAACACGCCCCCCACGTTCCCACAGGTGTCCGAATGAAAACGGTACCTCACATGTGTGGGTGCACCTACCTGGCCACCAAGGGGAAATCCTAAAACACAAGTAACCCCAAGTCTGTTTTCAGAGCGAAATCTCAGACATTCTGCCGACCGGAACAACATACAGATATGGGCCTTGGGTGTCCAAGCCACCGAGGAAAACAGGGAAACCCATGCATTTCCAAAAAGAGGACACCCGTGGGAATACGCATAGGTATGATTTGCGCACATCGCCCCAGAATTTTTTACCCGACAGCCCTGCAAAGTCCGAAATGTGGGGGGAAAAAACACTTTTTCTGCAGATTTCGCTCGACGCACCCATCGAAACACGCCCCCAACAACACATGGCCTACCGTCACGCGTTCCCACAGGTGTCCCGATGAAAACTGTACCTCACATGTGTGGGTGCACCTACCTGGCCACCAAGGGGAAATCCTAAAACACAAGTAACCCCAAGTCTGTTTTCAGAGCGAAATCTCAGACATTCTGCCGACCGGAACAACATACAGATATGGCCCTCGGGTGTCCAAGCCACCGAGGAAAACAGGGAACCCCATGCATTTCTGAAAAGGGGACACCCGTGGGAATCCACAGAGGTATGATTTGTGTACATCGCCCAGATTTTATTACCCAGACAGCCCCGCAAAGTCCGAAATGTCAGGAAAAAAACACTTTTTCTGCACATTTCGCTCGACGCACCCATCGAAACACGCCCCCAACAACACATGGCCTACCGTCACGCATTTCCACAGGTGTCCCAATCAAAATGGTACCTCACATGTGTGGGTAAACCTACCTGGCCGCCAAGGGGAAAGCCTAAAACACAAGTAACCCCAAGTCTGTTTTCAGAGCAAAATCTCAGACATTTTGCCGACCGGCACAACGTACAGATATGGCTCTCGGGTGTCCAAGCCACCGAGGAAAACAGGGAACCCCATGCATTTCCGAAAAGAGGACACCCGTGGGAATCCGCAGAGGTATGATTTGCGCACATCGCCACAGATTTTATTACCCAGACAGCCCCGCAAAGTCCGAAATGTCAGGAAAAAAACACTTTTTCCGCACATTTCGCTCGACGCACCCATCGAAACACGCCCCCAACAACACATGGCCTACCGTCACACGTTCCCACAGGTGTCCCGATGAAAACGGTACCTCACATGTGTGGGTGCACCTACCTGGCCACCAAGGGGAAATCCTAAAACACAAGTAACCCCAAGTCTGTTTTCAGAGCGAAATCTCAGACATTCTGCCGACCGGAACAACATACAGCTATGGGCCTTGGGTGTCCAAGCCACTGAGGAAAACAGGGAAACCCATGCATTTCCGAAAAGAGGACACCCGTGGGAATCCGCAGAGATGTGATTTGCGCACATCGCCCAGAATTCTTTACCCAGACAGCCCCGCAAAGTCCGAAATGTGGGGGAAAAAAACACTTTTTCTGCAGATTTCGCTCGACGCACCCATCGAAACACGCCCCCAACAACACATGGCCTACCGTCACGCGTTCCCACAGGTGTCCCTATGAAAACAGTACCTCACATGTGTGGGTGCACCTACCTGGCCGCCAAGGGGAAAGACTAAAACACAAGTAACCCCAAGTCTGTTTTCAGAGCGAAATCTCAGACATTCTGCCGACCGGCACAATGTACAGATATGGGCCTCGGGTGTCCAAGCCACCGAGGAAAACAGGGAAACCCATGCATTTCCGAAAAGAGGATACCCGTGGGAATCCGGAGAGATGTGATTTGCGCACATCGCCCGAGAATTCTTTACCCAGACAGCCCCGCAAAATCCGAAATGTCGGGAAAAAAGCACTTTTTACGCACATTTCGCTCGACGCACCCATCGAAACATGCCCCCAATAACACATGGCCTACCGTCACGCGTTCCCACAGGTGTCCCGATGAAAACGGAACCTCACATGTGTGGGTGCACCTACCTGGCCGCCAAGAGGAAAGCCTGAAACACAAGTAACCCCAAGTCTGTTTTCAGAGTGAAATCTCAGACATTCTGCCGACCGGCACAACGTACAGATATGGGCCTCGGGTGTCCATGCCACCGAGGAAAACAGGGAACCCCATGCATTTCTGAAAAGAGGACTCCTGTCGGAATCCGCAGAGGTATGATTTGTGCACATCGCCCCAGATTTTATTACCCAGGCAGCCCCGCAAAGTCCGAAATGTTGGGAAAAAAACGCGTTTTCCGCACATTTCGCTCGAAGCACCCATTGAAACACGCCCCCAACAACACATGGCCTACCGTCACACGTTCCCACAGGTGTCCCGATGAAAATGGTACCTCACATGTGTGGGTGCACCTGCCTGGCCGCCAAGGGGAAAGCCTAAAACACAAGTAACCCCAAGACTGTTTTCAGAGCGAAATCTCAGACATTCTGCCGACCGGCACAACGTACAGATATGGGCCTCGGGTGTCCAAGCCACTGAGGAAAACAGGGAACCCCATGCATTTCCAAAAAGAGGACACCCGTGGGAATCCGCAGAGGTATGATTTGCACACATCGCCCCAGAATTTTTTACCCAGACAGCCCCGCAAAGTCCGAAATGTCGGGAAAAAAACACTTTTTCTGCAGATTTCGCTCGACGCACCCATCGAAACACGCCCCCAACAACACATGGCCTACCGTCACGCGTTCCCACAGGTGTCCCGATGAAAACTATACCTCACATGTGTGGGTGCACCTACCTGGCCACCAAGGGGAAATCCTAAAACACAAGTAACCCCAAGTCTGTTTTCAGAGCGAAATCTCTGACATTCTGCCGACCGGAACAACATACAGATATGGCCCTCGGGTGTCCAAGCCACCGAGGAAAACAGGGAACCCCATGCATTTCTGAAAAGGGGACACCCGTGGGAATCCGCAGAGGTATGATTTGTGTACATCGTCCAGATTTTATTACCCAGACAGCCCCGCAAAGTCCGAAATGTCAGGATAAAAACACTTTTTCCGCACATTTCGCTCGACGCACCCATCGAAACACGCCCCCAACAACACATGGCCTACCGTCACACGTTCCCACAGGTGTCCCGATGAAAACAGTACCTCACATGTGTGGGTGCACCTACCTGGCCGCCAAGGGGAAAGCCTAAAACACAAGTAACCGCAAGTCTGTTTTCAGAGCAAAATCTCAGACATTCTGCCGACCAGCACAACGTACAGATATGGCCCTCGGGTGTCCAAGCCACCGAGGAAAACAAGGAACCCCATGCATTTCCGAAAAGAGGACACCCGTGGGAATCCGCAGAGGTATGATTTGCGCACATCGCCCCAGAATTTTTTACCCAGACAGCCCCGCAAAGTCTGAAATGTCGGGAAAAAAACACTTTTTCTGCAGATTTCGCTCGACGCACCCATCGAAACACGCCCCCAACAACACATGGCCTACCGTCACGCATTCCCACAGGTGTCCCAATCAAAATGGTACCTCACATGTGTGGGTAAACCTACCTGGCCGCCAAGGGGAAAGCCTAAAACACAAGTAACCCCAAGTCTGTTTTCAGAGCAAAATCTCAGACATTTTGCCGACCGGCACAACGTACAGATATGGCTCTCGGGTGTCCAAGCCACCGAGGAAAACAGGGAACCCCATGCATTTCCGAAAAGAGGACACCCGTGGGAATCCGCAGAGGTATGATTTGCGCACATCGCCCCAGATTTTATTACCCAGACAGCCCCGCAAAGTCCGAAATGTCAGGAAAAAAACACTTTTTCCGCACATTTCGCTCGACGCACCCATCAAAACACGCCCCCAACAACACATGGCCTACCGTCACACGTTCCCACAGGTGTCCCGATGAAAACGGTACCTCACATGTGTGGGTGCACCTACCTGGCCACCAAGGGGAAATCCTAAAACACAAATAACCCCAAGTCTGTTTTCAGAGCGAAATCTCAGACATTCTGCCGACCGGAACAACATACAGCTATGGGCCTCGGGTGTCCAAGCCACTGAGGAAAACAGGGAAACCCATGCATTTCCGAAAAGAGGACACCCGTGGGAATCTGCAGAGATGTGATTTGCGCACATCGCCCAGAATTCTTTACCCAGACAGCCCTGCAAAGTACGAAATGTGGGGGAAAAAAACACTTTTTCTGCAGATTTCGCTCGACGCACCCATCGAAACAAGCCCCCAACAACACATGGCCTACCGTCACGCGTTCACACAGGTATCCCTATGAAAACGGTACCTCACATGTGTGGGTGCACCTACCTGGCCGCCAAGGGGAAAGACTAAAACACAAGTAACCCCAAGTCTGTTTTCAGAGCGAAATCTCAGACATTCTGCCGACATGGCACAATGTACAGATATGGGCCTCGGGTGTCCAAGCCACCGAGGAAAACAGGGAAACCCATGCATTTCCGAAAAGAGGACACCCGTGGGAATCCGCAGAGATGTGATTTGCGCACATCGCCCCAGAATTCTTTACCCAGACAGCCCCGCAAAATCCGAAATGTCGGGAAAAAAGCACTTTTTACGCACATTTCGCTCGACGCACCCATCGAAACATGCCCCCAATAACACATGGCCTACCGTCACGCGTTCCCACAGGTGTCCCGATGAAAACGGTACCTCACATGTGTGGGTGCACCTACCTGGCCGCCAAGAGGAAAGCCTGAAACACAAGTAACCCCAAGTCTGTTTTCAGAGTGAAATCTCAGACATTCTGCCGACCGGCACAACGTACAGATATGGGCCTCGGGTGTCCAAGCCACCGAGGAAAACAGGGAACCCCATGCATTTCTGAAAAGAGGACACCCGTCGGAATCCGCAGAGGTATGATTTGTGCACATCGCCCCAGATTTTATTACCCAGGCAGCCCCGCAAAGTCCGAAATGTTGGGAAAAAAACGCATTTTCCGCACATTTCGCTCGAAGCACCCATTGAAACACGCCCCCAACAACACATGGCCTACCGTCACACGTTCCCACAGGTGTCCCGATGAAAATGGTACCTCACATGTGTGGGTGCACCTGCCTGGCCGCCAAGGGGAAAGCCTAAAACACAAGTAACCCCAAGTCTGTTTTCAGAGCGAAATCTCAGACATTCTGCCGACCGGCACAACGTACAGATATGGGCCTCGGGTTTCCAAGCCACCGAGGAAAACAGGTAACCCCATGCATTTCCGAAAAGAGGACACCCGTGGGAATCCGCAGAGGTATGATTTGCGCACATCGCCCCAGATTTTATTACCCAGACAGCCCCGCAAAGTCCGAAATGTCAGGAAAAAAATGCTTTTTCCGCACATTTCGCTCGAAGCACCCATTGAAACACGCCCCCAACAACATATGGCCTACCGTCACATGTTTCCACAGGTGTCCCGATGAAAACGGTACCTCACATGTGTGGGTGCACCTACCTGGCCGCCAAGGGGAAAGCCTAAAACACAAGTAACCCCAAGTCTGTTTTCAGAGCGAAATCTCAGACATTCTTCCGACCGGCACAACGTACAGATATGGCCCTCGGGTGTCCAAGCCACCGAGGAAAACAAGGAACCCCATGCATTTCCGAAAAGAGGACACCCGTGGGAATCCGCAGAGGTATGATTTGCGCACATCGCCCCAGAATTTTTTACCCAGACAGCCCCGCAAAGTCCGAAATGTGTGGAAAAAAAACACTTTTTCCGCAGATTTCGCTCGACGCAACCATCGAAACACGCCCCCAACAACACATGGCCTACCGTCACATGTTCCCACAGGTGTCCCGATGAAAACGGTACCTCACATGTGTGGGTGAACCTACCTGGCCGCCAAGGGGAAAGCCTAAAACACAAGTAACCCCAAGTCTGTTTTCAGAGCAAAATCTCAGACATTCTGCCGACCGGCACAACGTACAGATATGGGCCTCGGGTCTCCAAGCCGCCGAGGAAAACAGGGAACCCCATGCATTTCTGAAAAGAGGACACCCGTGGGAATCCGCAGAGGTATGATTTGCACACATCGCCCCAGAATTTTTTACCCAGACAGCCCCGCAAAGTCCGAAATGTCGGGAAAAAAATACTTTTTCTGCACATTTCGCTCGACGCACCCATCGAAACACGCCCCCCACGTTCCCACAGGTGTCCAAATGAAAACGGTACCTCACATGTGTGGGTGCACCTACCTGGCCACCAAGGGGAAATCCTAAAACACAAGTAACCCCAAGTCTGTTTTCAGAGCGAAATCTCAGACATTCTGCCGACCGGAACAACATACAGATATGGGCCTTGGGTGTCCAAGCCACCGAGGAAAACAGGGAAACCCATGCATTTCCAAAAAGAGGACACCCGTGGGAATACGCATAGGTAGGATTTGCGCACATCGCCCCAGAATTTTTTACCCGACAGCCCTGCAAAGTCCGAAATGTGGGGGGAAAAAACACTTTTTCTGCAGATTTCGCTCGACGCACCCATCGAAACATGCCCCCAACAACACATGGCCTACCGTCACGCGTTCCCACAGGTGTCCCGATGAAAACTGTACCTCACATGTGTGGGTGCACCTACCTGGCCACCAAGGGGAAATCCTAAAACACAAGTAACCCCAAGTCTGTTTTCAGAGCGAAATCTCAGACATTCTGCCGACCGGAACAACATACAGATATGGCCCTCGGGTGTCCAAGCCACCGAGGAAAACAGGGAACCCCATGCATTTCTGAAAAGGGGACACCCGTGGGAATCCGCAGAGGTATGATTTGTGTACATCGCCCAGATTTTATTACCCAGACAGCCCCGCAAAGTCCGAAATGTCAGGAAAAAAACACTTTTTCTGCACATTTCGCTCGACGCACCCATCGAAACACGCCCCCAACAACACATGGCCTACCGTCACGCATTTCCACAGGTGTCCCAATCAAAATGGTACCTCACATGTGTGGGTAAACCTACCTGGCCGCCAAGGGGAAAGCCTAAAACACAAGTAACCCCAAGTCTGTTTTCAGAGCAAAATCTCAGACATTTTGCCGACCGGCACAATGTACAGATATGGCTCTCGGGTGTCCAAGCCACCGAGGAAAACAGGGAATCCCATGCATTTCCGAAAAGAGGACACCCGTGGGAATCCGCAGAGGTATGATTTGCGCACATCGCCACAGATTTTATTACCCAGACAGCCCCGCAAAGTCCGAAATGTCAGGAAAAAAACACTTTTTCCGCACATTTCGCTCGACGCACCCATCGAAACACGCCCCCAACAACACATGGCCTACCGTCACACGTTCCCACAGGTGTCCCGATGAAAACGGTACCTCACATGTGTGGGTGCACCTACCTGGCCACCAAGGGGAAATCCTAAAACACAAGTAACCCCAAGTCTGTTTTCAGAGCGAAATCTCAGACATTCTGCCGACCGGAACATCATACAGCTATGGGCCTTGGGTGTCCAAGCCACTGAGGAAAACAGGGTAACCCATGCATTTCCGAAAAGAGGACACCCGTGGGAATCCGCAGAGATGTGATTTGCGCACATCGCCCAGAATTCTTTACCCAGACAGCCCCGCAAAGTCCGAAATGTGGGGGAAAAAAACACTTTTTCTGCAGATTTCGCTCGACGCACCCATCGAAACACGCCCCCAACAACACATGGCCTACCGTCACGCGTTCCCACAGGTGTCCCTATGAAAACGGTACCTCACATGTGTGGGTGCACTTACCTGGCCGCCAAGGGGAAAGACTAAAACACAAGTAACCCCAAGTCTGTTTTCAGAGCGAAATCTCAGACATTCTGCCGACCGGCACAATGTACAGATATGGGCCTCGGGTGTCCAAGCCACCGAGGAAAACAGGGAAACCCATGCATTTCCGAAAAGAGGATACCCGTGGGAATCCGCAGAGATGTGATTTGCGCACATCGCCCAGATTTTATTACCCAGACAGCCCCGCAAAGTCCGAAATGTCAGGAAAAAAACACTTTTTCTGCACATTTCGCTCGACGCACCCATCGAAACACGCCCCCAACAACACATGGCCTACCGTCACGCATTTCCACAGGTGTCCCAATCAAAATGGTACCTCACATGTGTGGGTAAACCTACCTGGCCGCCAAGGGGAAAGCCTAAAACACAAGTAACCCCAAGTCTGTTTTCAGAGCAAAATCTCAGACATTTTGCCGACCGGCACAATGTACAGATATGGCTCTCGGGTGTCCAAGCCACCGAGGAAAACAGGGAATCCCATGCATTTCCGAAAAGAGGACACCCGTGGGAATCCGCAGAGGTATGATTTGCGCACATCGCCACAGATTTTATTACCCAGACAGCCCCGCAAAGTCCGAAATGTCAGGAAAAAAACACTTTTTCCGCACATTTCGCTCGACGCACCCATCGAAACACGCCCCCAACAACACATGGCCTACCGTCACACGTTCCCACAGGTGTCCCGATGAAAACGGTACCTCACATGTGTGGGTGCACCTACCTGGCCACCAAGGGGAAATCCTAAAACACAAGTAACCCCAAGTCTGTTTTTAGAGCGAAATCTCAGACATTCTGCCGACCGGAACATCATACAGCTATGGGCCTTGGGTGTCCAAGCCACTGAGGAAAACAGGGTAACCCATGCATTTCCGAAAAGAGGACACCCGTGGGAATCCGCAGAGATGTGATTTGCGCACATCGCCCAGAATTCTTTACCCAGACAGCCCCGCAAAGTCCGAAATGTGGGGGAAAAAAACACTTTTTCTGCAGATTTCGCTCGACGCACCCATCGAAAAAAACACGCCCCCAACAACACATGGCCTACCGTCACGCGTTCCCACAGGTGTCCCTATGAAAACGGTACCTCACATGTGTGGGTGCACCTACCTGGCCGCCAAGGGGAAAGACTAAAACACAAGTAACCCCAAGTCTGTTTTCAGAGCGAAATCTCAGACATTCTGCCGACCGGCACAATGTACAGATATGGGCCTCGGGTGTCCAAGCCACCGAGGAAAACAGGGAAACCCATGCATTTCCGAAAAGAGGATACCCGTGGGAATCCGCAGAGATGTGATTTGCGCACATCGCCCCAGAATTCTTTACCCAGACAGCCCCGCAAAATCCGAAATGTCGGGAAAAAAGCACTTTTTACGCACATTTCGCTCGACGCACCCATCGAAACATGCCCCCAATAACACATGGCCTACCGTCACGCGTTCCCACAGGTGTCCCGATGAAAACGGAACCTCACATGTGTGGGTGCACCTACCTGGCCGCCAAGAGGAAAGCCTGAAATACAAGTAACCCCAAGTCTGTTTTCAGAGTGAAATCTCAGACATTCTGCCGACCGGCACAACGTACAGATATGGGCCTCGGGTGTCCAAGCCACCGAGGAAAACAGGGAACCTCATGCATTTCTGAAAAGAGGACTCCTGTCGGAATCCGCAGAGGTATGATTTGTGCACATCGCCCCAGATTTTATTACCCAGGCAGCCCCGCAAAGTCCGAAATGTTGGGAAAAAAACGCGTTTTCCGCACATTTCGCTCAAAGCACCCATTGAAACACGCCCCCAACAACACATGGCCTACCGTCACACGTTCCCACAGGTGTCCCGATGAAAACGGTACCTCACATGTGTGGGTGCACCTACCTGGCCACCAAGGGGAAATCCTAAAACACAAGTAACCCCAAGTCTGTTTTTAGAGCGAAATCTCAGACATTCTGCCGACCGGAACATCATACAGCTATGGGCCTTGGGTGTCCAAGCCACTGAGGAAAACAGGGTAACCCATGCATTTCCGAAAAGAGGACACCCGTGGGAATCCGCAGAGATGTGATTTGCGCACATCGCCCAGAATTCTTTACCCAGACAGCCCCGCAAAGTCCGAAATGTGGGGGAAAAAAACACTTTTTCTGCAGATTTCGCTCGACGCACCCATCGAAAAAAACACGCCCCCAACAACACATGGCCTACCGTCACGCGTTCCCACAGGTGTCCCTATGAAAACGGTACCTCACATGTGTGGGTGCACCTACCTGGCCGCCAAGGGGAAAGACTAAAACACAAGTAACCCCAAGTCTGTTTTCAGAGCGAAATCTCAGACATTCTGCCGACCGGCACAATGTACAGATATGGGCCTCGGGTGTCCAAGCCACCGAGGAAAACAGGGAAACCCATGCATTTCCGAAAAGAGGATACCCGTGGGAATCCGCAGAGATGTGATTTGCGCACATCGCCCCAGAATTCTTTACCCAGACAGCCCCGCAAAATCCGAAATGTCGGGAAAAAAGCACTTTTTACGCACATTTCGCTCGACGCACCCATCGAAACATGCCCCCAATAACACATGGCCTACCGTCACGCGTTCCCACAGGTGTCCCGATGAAAACGGAACCTCACATGTGTGGGTGCACCTACCTGGCCGCCAAGAGGAAAGCCTGAAATACAAGTAACCCCAAGTCTGTTTTCAGAGTGAAATCTCAGACATTCTGCCGACCGGCACAACGTACAGATATGGGCCTCGGGTGTCCAAGCCACCGAGGAAAACAGGGAACCTCATGCATTTCTGAAAAGAGGACTCCTGTCGGAATCCGCAGAGGTATGATTTGTGCACATCGCCCCAGATTTTATTACCCAGGCAGCCCCGCAAAGTCCGAAATGTTGGGAAAAAAACGCGTTTTCCGCACATTTCGCTCAAAGCACCCATTGAAACACGCCCCCAACAACACATGGCCTACCGTCACACGTTCCCACAGGTGTCCCGATGAAAATGGTACCTCACATGTGTGGGTGCACCTGCCTGGCCGCCAAGGGGAAAGCCTAAAACACAAGTAACCCCAAGACTGTTTTCAGAGCGAAATCTCAGACATTCTGCCGACCGGCACAACGTACAGATATGGGCCTCGGGTGTCCAAGCCACTGAGGAAAACAGGGAACCCCATGCATTTCCAAAAAGAGGACACCCGTGGGAATCCGCAGAGGTATGATTTGCACACATCGCCCCAGAATTTTTTACCCAGACAGCCCAGCAAAGTCCGAAATGTCGGGAAAAAAATACTTTTTCTGCACATTTCGCTCGACGCACCCATCGAAACACGCCCCCCACGTTCCCACAGGTGTCCGAATGAAAACGGTACCTCACATGTGTGGGTGCACCTACCTGGCCACCAAGGGGAAATCCTAAAACACAAGTAACCCCAAGTCTGTTTTCAGAGCGAAATCTCAGACATTCTGCCGACCGGAACAACATACAGATATGGGCCTTGGGTGTCCAAGCCACCGAGGAAAACAGGGAAACCCATGCATTTCCAAAAAGAGGACACCCGTGGGAATACGCATAGGTATGATTTGCGCACATCGCCCCAGAATTTTTTACCCGACAGCCCTGCAAAGTCCGAAATGTGGGGGGAAAAAACACTTTTTCTGCAGATTTCGCTCGACGCACCCATCGAAACACGCCCCCAACAACACATGGCCTACCGTCACGCGTTCCCACAGGTGTCCCGATGAAAACTGTACCTCACATGTGTGGGTGCACCTACCTGGCCACCAAGGGGAAATCCTAAAACACAAGTAACCCCAAGTCTGTTTTCAGAGCGAAATCTCAGACATTCTGCCGACCGGAACAACATACAGATATGGCCCTCGGGTGTCCAAGCCACCGAGGAAAACAGGGAACCCCATGCATTTCTGAAAAGGGGACACCCGTGGGAATCCACAGAGGTATGATTTGTGTACATCGCCCAGATTTTATTACCCAGACAGCCCCGCAAAGTCCGAAATGTCAGGAAAAAAACACTTTTTCTGCACATTTCGCTCGACGCACCCATCGAAACACGCCCCCAACAACACATGGCCTACCGTCACGCATTTCCACAGGTGTCCCAATCAAAATGGTACCTCACATGTGTGGGTAAACCTACCTGGCCGCCAAGGGGAAAGCCTAAAACACAAGTAACCCCAAGTCTGTTTTCAGAGCAAAATCTCAGACATTTTGCCGACCGGCACAACGTACAGATATGGCTCTCGGGTGTCCAAGCCACCGAGGAAAACAGGGAACCCCATGCATTTCCGAAAAGAGGACACCCGTGGGAATCCGCAGAGGTATGATTTGCGCACATCGCCACAGATTTTATTACCCAGACAGCCCCGCAAAGTCCGAAATGTCAGGAAAAAAACACTTTTTCCGCACATTTCGCTCGACGCACCCATCGAAACACGCCCCCAACAACACATGGCCTACCGTCACACGTTCCCACAGGTGTCCCGATGAAAACGGTACCTCACATGTGTGGGTGCACCTACCTGGCCACCAAGGGGAAATCCTAAAACACAAGTAACCCCAAGTCTGTTTTCAGAGCGAAATCTCAGACATTCTGCCGACCGGCACGACGTACAGATATGGCTCTCGGGTGTCCAAGCCACCGAGGAAAACAGGGAACCCCATGCATTTCCGAAAAGAGGACACCCGTGGGAATCCGCAGAGGTATGATTTGCGCACATCGCCACAGATTTTATTACCCAGACAGCCCCGCAAAGTCCGAAATGTCAGGAAAAAAACACTTTTTCCGCACATTTCGCTCAACGCACCCATCGAAACACGCCCCCAACAACACATGGCCTACCGTCACGCGTTCCCACAGGTGTCCCTATGAAAACGGTACCTCACATGTGTGGGTGCACCTACCTGGCCGCCAAGGGGAAAGACTAAAACACAAGTAACCCCAAGTCTGTTTTCAGAGCGAAATCTCAGACATTCTGCCGACCGGCACAATGTACAGATATGGGCCTCGGGTGTCCAAGCCACCGAGGAAAACAGGGAAACCCATGCATTTCCGAAAAGAGGATACCCGTGGGAATCCGGAGAGATGTGATTTGCGCACATCGCCCCAGAATTCTTTACCCAGACAGCCCCGCAAAATCCGAAATGTCGGGAAAAAAGCACTTTTTACGCACATTTCGCTCGACGCACCCATCGAAACATGCCCCCAATAACACATGGCCTACCGTCACGCGTTCCCACAGGTGTCCCGATGAAAACGGAACCTCACATGTGTGGGTGCACCTACCTGGCCGCCAAGAGGAAAGCCTGAAACACAAGTAACCCCAAGTCTGTTTTCAGAGTGAAATCTCAGACATTCTGCCGACCGGCACAACGTACAGATATGGGCCTCGGGTGTCCATGCCACCGAGGAAAACAGGGAACCCCATGCATTTCTGAAAAGAGGACTCCTGTCGGAATCCGCAGAGGTATGATTTGTGCACATCGCCCCAGATTTTATTACCCAGGCAGCCCCGCAAAGTCCGAAATGTTGGGAAAAAAACGCGTTTTCCGCACATTTCGCTCGAAGCACCCATTGAAACACGCCCCCAACAACACATGGCCTACCGTCACACGTTCCCACAGGTGTCCCGATGAAAATGGTACCTCACATGTGTGGGTGCACCTGCCTGGCCGCCAAGGGGAAAGCCTAAAACACAAGTAACCCCAAGACTGTTTTCAGAGCGAAATCTCAGACATTCTGCCGACCGGCACAACGTACAGATATGGGCCTCGGGTGTCCAAGCCACTGAGGAAAACAGGGAACCCCATGCATTTCCAAAAAGAGGACACCCGTGGGAATCCGCAGAGGTATGATTTGCACACATCGCCCCAGAATTTTTTACCCAGACAGCCCCGCAAAGTCCGAAATGTCGGGAAAAAAACACTTTTTCTGCAGATTTCGCTCGACGCACCCATCGAAACACGCCCCCAACAACACATGGCCTACCGTCACGCGTTCCCACAGGTGTCCCGATGAAAACTATACCTCACATGTGTGGGTGCACCTACCTGGCCACCAAGGGGAAATCCTAAAACACAAGTAACCCCAAGTCTGTTTTCAGAGCGAAATCTCTGACATTCTGCCGACCGGAACAACATACAGATATGGCCCTCGGGTGTCCAAGCCACCGAGGAAAACAGGGAACCCCATGCATTTCTGAAAAGGGGACACCCGTGGGAATCCGCAGAGGTATGATTTGTGTACATCGTCCAGATTTTATTACCCAGACAGCCCCGCAAAGTCCGAAATGTCAGGATAAAAACACTTTTTCCGCACATTTCGCTCGACGCACCCATCGAAACACGCCCCCAACAACACATGGCCTACCGTCACACGTTCCCACAGGTGTCCCGATGAAAAAAGTACCTCACATGTGTGGGTGCACCTACCTGGCCGCCAAGGGGAAAGCCTAAAACACAAGTAACCGCAAGTCTGTTTTCAGAGCAAAATCTCAGACATTCTGCCGACCAGCACAACGTACAGATATGGCCCTCGGGTGTCCAAGCCACCGAGGAAAACAAGGAACCCCATGCATTTCCGAAAAGAGGACACCCGTGGGAATCCGCAGAGGTATGATTTGCGCACATCGCCCCAGAATTTTTTACCCAGACAGCCCCGCAAAGTCTGAAATGTCGGGAAAAAAACACTTTTTCTGCAGATTTCGCTCGACGCACCCATCGAAACACGCCCCCAACAACACATGGCCTACCGTCACGCATTCCCACAGGTGTCCCAATCAAAATGGTACCTCACATGTGTGGGTAAACCTACCTGGCCGCCAAGGGGAAAGCCTAAAACACAAGTAACCCCAAGTCTGTTTTCAGAGCAAAATCTCAGACATTTTGCCGACCGGCACAACGTACAGATATGGCTCTCGGGTGTCCAAGCCACCGAGGAAAACAGGGAACCCCATGCATTTCCGAAAAGAGGACACCCGTGGGAATCCGCAGAGGTATGATTTGCGCACATCGCCCCAGATTTTATTACCCAGACAGCCCCGCAAAGTCCGAAATGTCAGGAAAAAAACACTTTTTCCGCACATTTCGCTCGACGCACCCATCAAAACACGCCCCCAACAACACATGGCCTACCGTCACACGTTCCCACAGGTGTCCCGATGAAAACGGTACCTCACATGTGTGGGTGCACCTACCTGGCCACCAAGGGGAAATCCTAAAACACAAATAACCCCAAGTCTGTTTTCAGAGCGAAATCTCAGACATTCTGCCGACCGGAACAACATACAGCTATGGGCCTCGGGTGTCCAAGCCACTGAGGAAAACAGGGAAACCCATGCATTTCCGAAAAGAGGACACCCGTGGGAATCTGCAGAGATGTGATTTGCGCACATCGCCCAGAATTCTTTACCCAGACAGCCCTGCAAAGTACGAAATGTGGGGGAAAAAAACACTTTTTCTGCAGATTTCGCTCGACGCACCCATCGAAACAAGCCCCCAACAACACATGGCCTACCGTCACGCGTTCACACAGGTATCCCTATGAAAACGGTACCTCACATGTGTGGGTGCACCTACCTGGCCGCCAAGGGGAAAGACTAAAACACAAGTAACCCCAAGTCTGTTTTCAGAGCGAAATCTCAGACATTCTGCCGACCGGCACAATGTACAGATATGGGCCTCGGGTGTCCAAGCCACCGAGGAAAACAGGGAAACCCATGCATTTCCGAAAAGAGGACACCCGTGGGAATCCGCAGAGATGTGATTTGCGCACATCGCCCCAGAATTCTTTACCCAGACAGCCCCACAAAATCCGAAATGTCGGGAAAAAAGCACTTTTTACGCACATTTCGCTCGACGCACCCATCGAAACATGCCCCCAATAACACATGGCCTACCGTCACGCGTTCCCACAGGTGTCCCGATGAAAACGGTACCTCACATGTGTGGGTGCACCTACCTGGCCGCCAAGAGGAAAGCCTGAAACACAAGTAACCCCAAGTCTGTTTTCAGAGTGAAATCTCAGACATTCTGCCGACCGGCACAACGTACAGATATGGGCCTCGGGTGTCCAAGCCACCGAGGAAAACAGGGAACCCCATGCATTTCTGAAAAGAGGACACCTGTCGGAATCCGCAGAGGTATGATTTGTGCACATCGCCCCAGATTTTATTACCCAGGCAGCCCCGCAAAGACCGAAATGTTGGGAAACAAACGCGTTTTCCGCACATTTCGCTCGAAGAACCCATTGAAACACGCCCCCAACAACACATGGCCTACCGTCACACGTTCCCACAGGTGTCCCAATGAAAATGGTACCTCACATGTGTGGGTGCACCTGCCTGGCCGCCAAGGGGAAAGCCTAAAACACAAGTAACCCCAAGACTGTTTTCAGAGCGAAATCTCAGACATTCTGCCGACCGGCACAACGTACAGATATGGGCCTCGGGTGTCCAAGCCACTGAGGAAAACAGGGAACCCCATGCATTTCCGAAAAGAGAACACCCGTGGGAATCCGCAGAGGTATGATTTGCGCACATCGCCCTAGATTTTATTACCCAGACAGCCCCGCAAAGTCCGAAATGTCGGGAAAAAAGCACTTTTTCCGAACATTTCGCTCAACGCACCCATCGAAACATGCCCCCAACAACACATGGCCTACCGTCACACGTTCCCACAGGTGTCCCGATGAAAACGGTACCTCACATGTGTGGGTGCACCTACCTGGCCGCCAACCGGAAAGCCTAAAACACAACTAACCCCAAGTCTGTTTTCAGAGGGAAATCTCAGACATTCTGCCGACCGGCACAACGTACAGATATGGGCCTCGGGTGTCCAAGCCACCGACGAAAACAGGGAACCCCATGCATTTCCGAAAAGAGGACACCCGTGGGAATCCACAGAGGTATGATTTGCGCACATCGCCACAGAATTTTTTATCCAGACATCCCTGCAAAGTCTGAAATGTCATGAAAAAAACACTTTTTCCGCACATTTTGCTCGACGCACCCATCAAAACACGCCCCCAACAACACATGGCCTTCCGTCATGCGTTTTCACAGGTGTCCCGATGAGAACGGTACCTCACATGTCTGGGTGCACCAACCTGGCCGCCAAGGGGAAAGCCTAAAACACAAGTAACCCCAAGTCTGTTTTCAGAGCGAAATCTCAGACATTCTGCCGACCGGCACAACGTACAGATAAGGGCCTCGTTTGTCCAAGCCACCGAAGAAAACAGGGAACCCCATGCATTTCCGAAAAGAGGACACCCGTGGGAATCCGCAGAGGTATGATTTGCGCACATCGCCCCAGATTTTATTACCCAGACAGCTCTGCAAAGTCCGAAATGTGGGGAAAGAAAACACTTTTTCCACAGATTTCGCTCGACGCACCCATCGAAACACGCCCCCAACAACACATGGCCTACCGTCACACGTTCCCACAGGTGTCCCGATGAAAACGGTACCTCACATGTGTGGGTGCACCTACCTGGCCGGCAAGGGGAAAGCCTAAAACACAAGTAACCCCAAGTCTGTATTCATGGCGAAATCTCAGATATTCTGCCGACCGGCACAACGTACAGATATGGGCCTCGGGTGTCCAGCCACCGAGGAAAACAGGGAACCCCATGCATTTCCGAAAAGAGGACACCCGTGGGAATCCGCAAAGGTATGATTTGCGCACATCGCCCCAGAATTTTTTACCCAGACAGCCATGCAAAGTCCGAAATGTGGGGAAAAAAAACACTTTTTCCGCAGATTTCGCTCGACGCACCCATCTAAACACGCCCCCAACAACACATGGCCTACCGTCACGCATTCCCACGGGTGTCCCAATGAAAACGGTACCTCACATGTGTGGGTGCACCGACCTGGCCGCCAAGGGGAAAGCCTAAAACACAAGTAACCCCAAGTCTGTTTTCAGTGCGAAATCTCAGACATTTTGCCGACCGGCACAACGTACAGATATGGCCCTCGGGTGTCCAAGCCACCGAGGAAAATAGGGAACCCCATTCATTTCCGAAAAGAGGACACCCGTGGGAATCTGCAGAGGTATGATTTGTGCACATCGCCCCAGATTTTATTACCCAGACAGCCCAGCAAAGTCCGAAATGTCGGGAAAAAAACGCTTTTTCCGCACATTTCGCTCAAAGCACCCATTGAAACACTCCCCCAACAACACATGGCCTACCGTCACACGTTCCCACAGGTGTCCTGATGAAAACGGTACCTCACATGTGTGGGTGCACCTACCTGGCCGCCAAGGGGAAAGCCTAAAACACAAGTAACCCCAAGTCTGTTTTCAGAGCGAAATCTCAGACATTCTGCCGACCGGCACAACGTACAGATAAGGGCCTCGTTTGTCCAAGCCACCGAAGAAAACAGGGAACCCCATGCATTTCCGAAAAGAGGACACCCGTGGGAATCCGCAGAGGTATGATTTGCGCACATCGCCCCAGATTTTATTACCCAGACAGCTCTGCAAAGTCCGAAATGTCGGGAAAAAAACACTTTTTCCGCACATTTCGCTCGATGCACCCATTGAAACACGCCCCCAACAACACATGCCCTACCGTCACGCATTCCCATAGGTGTCCCAATGAAAACGGTACCTCACATGTGTGGGCGCACCTACTTGGCCGCCAAGGTGAAAGCCTAAAACACAAGTAACCCCAAGTCTGTTTTCAGAGCGAAATCTCAGACATTCTGCCGACCGGCACAACGTACAGATATGGGCCTCGGGTGTCCAAGCCACCGAAGAAAACAGGGAACCCCATGCATTTCTGAAAAGAGGACACCCGTGGGAATCCGCAGAGGTATGATTTGCGCACATCGCCCCAGATTTTATTACCCAGACAGCTCTGCAAAGTCCGAAATGTCGGGAAAAAAACGCTTTTTCCGCACATTTCGCTCGATGCGCCCATTGAAGCACGCCCCCAACAACACATGCCCTACCGTCACGCATTCCCACTGGTATCCCGATGAAAACGGTACCTCACATATGTGGGTGCACCTACCTGGCCGCCAAGGGGAAAGCCTAAAACACAAGTAACCCCAAGTCTGTTTTCAGAGGGAAATCTCAGACATTCTGCCGACCGGCACAACGTACAGATATGGGCCTCGGGTGTCCAAGCCACCGAGGAAAACAGGGAACCCCATGCATTTCCAAAAAGAGGACACCCGTGGGAATCCGCAGAGGTATGATTTGCGCACATCGCCACAGAATTTTTTACCCAGACATCCCTGCAAAGTCTGAAATGTCATGAAAAAAACACTTTTTCCGCACATTTCGCTCGACGCACCCATCAAAACACGCCCCCAACAACACATGGCCTTCCGTCATGCGTTTTCACAGGTGTCCCGATGAAAACGGAACCTCACATGTGTGGGTGCACCTACCTGGCCGCCAAGGGGAAAGCCTAAAACACAAGTAACCCCAAGTCTGTTTTCAGAGCGAAATCTCAGACATTCTGCCGACCGGCACAACGTACAGATAAGGGCCTCGTTTGTCCAAGCCACCGAAGAAAACAGGGAACCCCATGCATTTCCGAAAAGAGGACACCCGTGGGAATCCGCAGAGGTATGATTTGCGCACATTGCCCCAGATTTTATTACCCAGACAGCTCTGCAAAGTCCGAAATGTGGGGAAAGAAAACACTTTTTCCACAGATTTCGCTCGACGCACCCATCGAAACACGCCCCCAACAACACATGGCCTACCGTCACACGTTCCCACAGGTGTCCCGATGAAAACGGTACCTCACATGTGTGGGTGCACCTACCTGGCCGGCAAGGGGAAAGCCTAAAACACAAGTAACCCCAAGTCTGTATTCATGGCGAAATCTCAGATATTCTGCCGACCGGCACAACGTACAGATATGGGCCTCGGGTGTCCAAGCCACCGAGGAAAACAGGGAACCCCATGCATTTCCGAAAAGAGGACACCCGTGGGAATCCGCAAAGGTATGATTTGCGCACATCGCCCCAGAATTTTTTACCCAGACAGCCCCGCAAAGTCCGAAATGTGGGGAAAAAAAACACTTTTTCCGCAGATTTCGCTCGACGCACCCATCTAAACACGCCCCCAACAACACATGGCCTACCGTCACGCATTCCCACGGGTGTCCCAATGAAAACGGTACCTCACATGTGTGGGTGCACCGACCTGGCCGCCAAGGGGCAAGCCTAAAACACAAGTAACCCCAAGTCTGTTTTCAGTGCGAAATCTCAGACATTTTGCCGACCGGCACAACGTACAGATATGGCCCTCGGGTGTCCAAGCCACCGAGGAAAATAGGGAACCCCATTCATTTCCGAAAAGAGGACACCCGTGGGAATCTGCAGAGGTATGATTTGTGCACATCGCCCCAGATTTTATTACCCAGACAGCCCAGCAAAGTCCGAAATGTCGGGAAAAAAACGCTTTTTCCGCACATTTCGCTCAAAGCACCCATTGAAACACTCCCCCAACAACACATGGCCTACCGTCACACGTTCCCACAGGTGTCCTGATGAAAACGGTACCTCACATGTGTGGGTGCACCTACCTGGCCGCCAAGGGGAAAGCCTAAAACACAAGTAACCCCAAGTCTGTTTTCAGAGCGAAATCTCAGACATTCTGCCGACCGGCACAACGTACAGATAAGGGCCTCGTTTGTCCAAGCCACCGAAGAAAACAGGGAACCCCATGCATTTCCGAAAAGAGGACACCCGTGGGAATCCGCAGAGGTATGATTTGCGCACATCGCCCCAGATTTTATTACCCAGACAGCTCTGCAAAGTCCGAAATGTCGGGAAAAAAACACTTTTTCCGCACATTTCGCTCGATGCACCCATTGAAACACGCCCCCAACAACACATGCCCTACCGTCACGCATTCCCATAGGTGTCCCAATGAAAACGGTACCTCACATGTGTGGGCGCACCTACTTGGCCGCCAAGGTGAAAGCCTAAAACACAAGTAACCCCAAGTCTGTTTTCAGAGCGAAATCTCAGACATTCTGCCGACCGGCACAACGTACAGATATGGGCCTCGGGTGTCCAAGCCACCGAAGAAAACAGGGAACCCCATGCATTTCTGAAAAGAGGACACCCGTGGGAATCCGCAGAGGTATGATTTGCGCACATCGCCCCAGATTTTATTACCCAGACAGCTCTGCAAAGTCCGAAATGTCGGGAAAAAAACGCTTTTTCCGCACATTTCGCTCGATGCGCCCATTGAAGCACGCCCCCAACAACACATGCCCTACCGTCACGCATTCCCACTGGTATCCCGATGAAAACGGTACCTCACATATGTGGGTGCACCTACCTGGCCGCCAAGGGGAAAGCCTAAAACACAAGTAACCCCAAGTCTGTTTTCAGAGGGAAATCTCAGACATTCTGCCGACCGGCACAACGTACAGATATGGGCCTCGGGTGTCCAAGCCACCGAGGAAAACAGGGAACCCCATGCATTTCCAAAAAGAGGACACCCGTGGGAATCCGCAGAGGTATGATTTGCGCACATCGCCACAGAATTTTTTACCCAGACATCCCTGCAAAGTCTGAAATGTCATGAAAAAAACACTTTTTCCGCACATTTCGCTCGACGCACCCATCAAAACACGCCCCCAACAACACATGGCCTTCCGTCATGCGTTTTCACAGGTGTCCCGATGAAAACGGTACCTCACATGTGTGGGTGCACCTACCTGGCCGCCAAGGGGAAAGCCTAAAACACAAGTAACCCCAAGTCTGTTTTCAGAGCGAAATCTCAGACATTCTGCCGACCGGCACAACGTACAGATATGGCCCTCGGGTGTCCAAGCCACCGAGGAAAACAGGGAACCCCATGCATTTCCGAAAAGAGTACACCCGTGGGAATCCGCAGAGGTATGATTTGCGCACATCGCCCCAGAATTTTTTACCCAGACAGCTCCGCAAAGTCCGAAATGTGGGGAAAAAACACTTTTTCCACAGATTTTGCTCGACGCACCCATCGAAACACACCCCCAACAACACATGGCCTACCGTCACACGTTCCCACAGGTGTCCTGATGAAAATGGTACCTCACATGTGTGGGTGCACCTACCTGGCCGCCAAGGGGAAAGCCTAAAACACAAGTAACCCCAAGTCTGTTTTCAGAGGGAAATCTCAGACATTCTGCCGACCGGCACAACGTACAGATATGGGCCTTGGGTGTCCAAGCCACCGAGGAAAACAGGGAAACCCATGCATTTCCAAAAAGAGGACACCCGTGGGAATACGCATAGGTATGATTTGCGCACATCGCCACAGAATTGTTTACCCAGACAGCCCTGCAAAGTCTGAAATGTCATGAAAAAAACACTTTTTCCGCACATTTCGCTCGACGCACCCATCAAAACACGCCCCCAAGAACACATGGCCTTCCGTCATGCGTTTTCACAGGTGTCCCGATGAAAATGGTACCTCACATGTGTCGGTGCACCTACCCGGCCGCCAAGGGGAAAGCCTAAAACACATTCATGGAGAAATCTCAGACATTCTGCCGACCGGCACAACGTACAGATATGGGCCTCGGGTGTCCAAGCCACCGAGGAAAACAAGGAACCCCATGCATTTCCAAAAAGAGGACACCCGTGGGAATCCGCAAAGGTATGATTTGCGCACATCGCCCCAGAATTTTTTACCCAGACAGCCCCGCATAGTCTGAAATGTGGGGAAAATAAACACTTTTTCCGCAGATTTCGCTCGACGCAACCATCGAAACACGCCCCCAACAACACATGGCCTACCGTCACGCGTTCCCACGGGTATCCCAATGAAAACGGTACCTCACATGTGTGGGTGCACCTACCTGGCCGCCAAGGGGAAAGCCTAAAACACAAGTAACCCCAAGTCTGTTTTCAGAGCGAAATCTCAGACATTCTGCCAACCGGCACAACGTACAGATATGGCCCTCGGGTGTCCAAGCCACCGAGGAAAATAGGGAACCCCATGCATTTCTGAAAAGAGGACACCCGTGGGAATCTGCAGAGGTATGATTTGTGCACATCGCCCCAGATTCTATTACCCAGACAGCCCCGCAAAGTCCGAAATGTCGGGAAAAAAACGCTTTTTCCGCACATTTCGCTCGAAGCACCCATTGAAACACACCCCCAACAACACATGGCCTACCATCACACATTCCCACAGGTGTCCCGATGAAAACGGTACCTCACATGTGTTGGTGCACCTACCTGGCCGCCAAGGGGAAGCCTAAAACACAAGTAACCCCAAGTCTGTTTTCAGAGCGAAATCGCAGACATTCTGCCGACCGGCACAACGTACAGATATGGGCCTCGGGTGTCCAAGCCACCAAGAAAAACAGGGAACCCCATGCATTTCCGAAAAGAGGACACCCGTGGAAATCCGCAGAGGTATGATTTGCGCACATCGACCCAGATTTTATTACCCAGACAGCCCCGCAAAGTCTGAAGTGTCGGGAAAAAAACCCTTTTTCCGCACATTTCGCTCGATGCACCCATCGAAACACGCCCCCAACAACACATGGCCTACCGTCACACGTTCCCACAGGTGTCCCGATGAAAACGGTACCTCACATGTGTGGGTGCACCTACCTGGCCACCAAGGGGAAATCCTAAAACACAAATAACCCCAAGTCTGTTTTCAGAGCGAAATCTCAGACATTCTGCCGACCGGAACAACATACAGCTATGGGCCTCGGGTGTCCAAGCCACTGAGGAAAACAGGGAAACCCATGCATTTCCGAAAAGAGGACACCCGTGGGAATCTGCAGAGATGTGATTTGCGCACATCGCCCAGAATTCTTTACCCAGACAGCCCTGCAAAGTACGAAATGTGGGGAAAAAAACACTTTTTCTGCAGATTTCGCTCGACGCACCCATCGAAACAAGCCCCCAACAACACATGGCCTACCGTCACGCGTTCACACAGGTATCCCTATGAAAACGGTACCTCACATGTGTGGGTGCACCTACCTGGCCGCCAAGGGGAAAGACTAAAACACAAGTAACCCCAAGTCTGTTTTCAGAGCGAAATCTCAGACATTCTGCCGACCGGCACAATGTACAGATATGGGCCTCGGGAGTACAAGCCACCGAGGAAAACAGGGAAACCCATGCATTTCCGAAAAGAGGACACCCGTGGGAATCCGCAGAGATGTGATTTGCGCACATCGCCCCAGAATTCTTTACCCAGACAGCCCCACAAAATCCGAAATGTCGGGAAAAAAGCACTTTTTACGCACATTTCGCTCGACGCACCCATCGAAACATGCCCCCAATAACACATGGCCTACCGTCACGCGTTCCCACAGGTGTCCCGATGAAAACGGTACCTCACATGTGTGGGTGCACCTACCTGGCCGCCAAGAGGAAAGCCTGAAACACAAGTAACCCCAAGTCTGTTTTCAGAGTGAAATCTCAGACATTCTGCCGACCGGCACAACGTACAGATATGGGCCTCGGGTGTCCAAGCCACCGAGGAAAACAGGGAACCCCATGCATTTCTGAAAAGAGGACACCTGTCGGAATCCGCAGAGGTATGATTTGTGCACATCGCCCCAGATTTTATTACCCAGGCAGCCCCGCAAAGACCGAAATGTTGGGAAACAAACGCGTTTTCCGCACATTTCGCTCGAAGAACCCATTGAAACACGCCCCCAACAACACATGGCCTACCGTCACACGTTCCCACAGGTGTCCCAATGAAAATGGTACCTCACATGTGTGGGTGCACCTGCCTGGCCGCCAAGGGGAAAGCCTAAAACACAAGTAACCCCAAGACTGTTTTCAGAGCGAAATCTCAGACATTCTGCCGACCGGCACAACGTACAGATATGGGCCTCGGGTGTCCAAGCCACTGAGGAAAACAGGGAACCCCATGCATTTCCGAAAAGAGAACACCCGTGGGAATCCGCAGAGGTATGATTTGCGCACATCGCCCTAGATTTTATTACCCAGACAGCCCCGCAAAGTCCGAAATGTCGGGAAAAAAGCACTTTTTCCGAACATTTCGCTCAACGCACCCATCGAAACATGCCCCCAACAACACATGGCCTACCGTCACACGTTCCCACAGGTGTCCCGATGAAAACGGTACCTCACATGTGTGGGTGCACCTACCTGGCCGCCAACCGGAAAGCCTAAAACACAACTAACCCCAAGTCTGTTTTCAGAGGGAAATCTCAGACATTCTGCCGACCGGCACAACGTACAGATATGGGCCTCGGGTGTCCAAGCCACCGACAAAAACAGGGAACCCCATGCATTTCCGAAAAGAGGACACCCGTGGGAATCCACAGAGGTATGATTTGCGCACATCGCCACAGAATTTTTTATCCAGACATCCCTGCAAAGTCTGAAATGTCATGAAAAAAACACTTTTTCCGCACATTTTGCTCGACGCACCCATCAAAACACGCCCCCAACAACACATGGCCTTCCGTCATGCGTTTTCACAGGTGTCCCGATGAGAACGGTACCTCACATGTCTGGGTGCACCAACCTGGCCGCCAAGGGGAAAGCCTAAAACACAAGTAACCCCAAGTCTGTTTTCAGAGCGAAATCTCAGACATTCTGCCGACCGGCACAACGTACAGATAAGGGCCTCGTTTGTCCAAGCCACCGAAGAAAACAGGGAACCCCATGCATTTCCGAAAAGAGGACACCCGTGGGAATCCGCAGAGGTATGATTTGCGCACATCGCCCCAGATTTTATTACCCAGACAGCTCTGCAAAGTCCGAAATGTGGGGAAAGAAAACACTTTTTCCACAGATTTCGCTCGACGCACCCATCGAAACACGCCCCCAACAACACATGGCCTACCGTCACACGTTCCCACAGGTGTCCCGATGAAAACGGTACCTCACATGTGTGGGTGCACCTACCTGGCCGGCAAGGGGAAAGCCTAAAACACAAGTAACCCCAAGTCTGTATTCATGGCGAAATCTCAGATATTCTGCCGACCGGCACAACGTACAGATATGGGCCTCGGGTGTCCAAGCCACCGAGGAAAACAGGGAACCCCATGCATTTCCGAAAAGAGGACACCCGTGGGAATCCGCAAAGGTATGATTTGCGCACATCGCCCCAGAATTTTTTACCCAGACAGCCCCGCAAAGTCCGAAATGTGGGGAAAAAAAACACTTTTTCCGCAGATTTCGCTCGACGCACCCATCTAAACACGCCCCCAACAACACATGGCCTACCGTCACGCATTCCCACGGGTGTCCCAATGAAAACGGTACCTCACATGTGTGGGTGCACCGACCTGGCCGCCAAGGGGAAAGCCTAAAACACAAGTAACCCCAAGTCTGTTTTCAGTGCGAAATCTCAGACATTTTGCCGACCGGCACAACGTACAGATATGGCCCTCGGGTGTCCAAGCCACCGAGGAAAATAGGGAACCCCATTCATTTCCGAAAAGAGGACACCCGTGGGAATCTGCAGAGGTATGATTTGTGCACATCGCCCCAGATTTTATTACCCAGACAGCCCAGCAAAGTCCGAAATGTCGGGAAAAAAACGCTTTTTCCGCACATTTCGCTCAAAGCACCAATTGAAACACTCCCCCAACAACACATGGCCTACCGTCACACGTTCCCACAGGTGTCCTGATGAAAACGGTACCTCACATGTGTGGGTGCACCTACCTGGCCGCCAAGGGGAAAGCCTAAAACACAAGTAACCCCAAGTCTGTTTTCAGAGCGAAATCTCAGACATTCTGCCGACCGGCACAACGTACAGATAAGGGCCTCGTTTGTCCAAGCCACCGAAGAAAACAGGGAACCCCATGCATTTCCGAAAAGAGGACACCCGTGGGAATCCGCAGAGGTATGATTTGCGCACATCGCCCCAGATTTTATTACCCAGACAGCTCTGCAAAGTCCGAAATGTCGGGAAAAAAACACTTTTTCCGCACATTTCGCTCGATGCACCCATTGAAACACGCCCCCAACAACACATGCCCTACCGTCACGCATTCCCATAGGTGTCCCAATGAAAACGGTACCTCACATGTGTGGGCGCACCTACTTGGCCGCCAAGGTGAAAGCCTAAAACACAAGTAACCCCAAGTCTGTTTTCAGAGCGAAATCTCAGACATTCTGCCGACCGGCACAACGTACAGATATGGGCCTCGGGTGTCCAAGCCACCGAAGAAAACAGGGAACCCCATGCATTTCTGAAAAGAGGACACCCGTGGGAATCCGCAGAGGTATGATTTGCGCACATCGCCCCAGATTTTATTACCCAGACAGCTCTGCAAAGTCCGAAATGTCGGGAAAAAAACGCTTTTTCCGCACATTTCGCTCGATGCGCCCATTGAAGCACGCCCCCAACAACACATGCCCTACCGTCACGCATTCCCACTGGTATCCCGATGAAAACGGTACCTCACATATGTGGGTGCACCTACCTGTCCGCCAAGGGGAAAGCCTAAAACACAAGTAACCCCAAGTCTGTTTTCAGAGGGAAATCTCAGACATTCTGCCGACCGGCACAACGTACAGATATGGGCCTCGGGTGTCCAAGCCACCGAGGAAAACAGGGAACCCCATGCATTTCCAAAAAGAGGACACCCGTGGGAATCCGCAGAGGTATGATTTGCGCACATCGCCACAGAATTTTTTACCCAGACATCCCTGCAAAGTCTGAAATGTCATGAAAAAAACACTTTTTCCGCACATTTCGCTCGACGCACCCATCAAAACACGCCCCCAACAACACATGGCCTTCCGTCATGCGTTTTCACAGGTGTCCCGATGAAAACGGTACCTCACATGTGTGGGTGCACCTACCTGGCCGCCAAGGGGAAAGCCTAAAACACAAGTAACCCCAAGTCTGTTTTCAGAGCGAAATCTCAGACATTCTGCCGACCGGCACAACGTACAGATATGGCCCTCGGGTGTCCAAGCCACCGAGGAAAACAGGGAACCCCATGCATTTCCGAAAAGAGTACACCCGTGGGAATCCGCAGAGGTATGATTTGCGCACATCGCCCCAGAATTTTTTACCCAGACAGCTCCGCAAAGTCCGAAATGTGGGGAAAAAACACTTTTTCCACAGATTTTGCTCGACGCACCCATCGAAACACACCCCCAACAACACATGGCCTACCGTCACACGTTCCCACAGGTGTCCTGATGAAAATGGTACCTCACATGTGTGGGTGCACCTACCTGGCCGCCAAGGGGAAAGCCTAAAACACAAGTAACCCCAAGTCTGTTTTCAGAGGGAAATCTCAGACATTCTGCCGACCGGCACAACGTACAGATATGGGCCTTGGGTGTCCAAGCCACCGAGGAAAACAGGGAAACCCATGCATTTCCAAAAAGAGGACACCCGTGGGAATACGCATAGGTATGATTTGCGCACATCGCCACAGAATTGTTTACCCAGACAGCCCTGCAAAGTCTGAAATGTCATGAAAAAAACACTTTTTCCGCACATTTCGCTCGACGCACCCATCAAAACACGCCCCCAAGAACACATGGCCTTCCGTCATGCGTTTTCACAGGTGTCCCGATGAAAATGGTACCTCACATGTGTCGGTGCACCTACCCGGCCGCCAAGGGGAAAGCCTAAAACACATTCATGGAGAAATCTCAGACATTCTGCCGACCGGCACAACGTACAGATATGGGCCTCGGGTGTCCAAGCCACCGAGGAAAACAAGGAACCCCATGCATTTCCAAAAAGAGGACACCCGTGGGAATCCGCAAAGGTATGATTTGCGCACATCGCCCCAGAATTTTTTACCCAGACAGCCCCGCATAGTCTGAAATGTGGGGAAAATAAACACTTTTTCCGCAGATTTCGCTCGACGCAACCATCGAAACACGCCCCCAACAACACATGGCCTACCGTCACGCGTTCCCACGGGTATCCCAATGAAAACGGTACCTCACATGTGTGGGTGCACCTACCTGGCCGCCAAGGGGAAAGCCTAAAACACAAGTAACCCCAAGTCTGTTTTCAGAGCGAAATCTCAGACATTCTGCCAACCGGCACAACGTACAGATATGGCCCTCGGGTGTCCAAGCCACCGAGGAAAATAGGGAACCCCATGCATTTCTGAAAAGAGGACACCCGTGGGAATCTGCAGAGGTATGATTTGTGCACATCGCCCCAGATTCTATTACCCAGACAGCCCCGCAAAGTCCGAAATGTCGGGAAAAAAACGCTTTTTCCGCACATTTCGCTCGAAGCACCCATTGAAACACACCCCCAACAACACATGGCCTACCATCACACATTCCCACAGGTGTCCCGATGAAAACGGTACCTCACATGTGTTGGTGCACCTACCTGGCCGCCAAGGGGAAGCCTAAAACGACCGGCACAACGTACAGATATGGGCCTCGGGTGTCCAAGCCACCAAGAAAAACAGGGAACCCCATGCATTTCCGAAAAGAGGACACCCGTGGGAATCCGCAGAGGTATGATTTGCGCACATCGACCCAGATTTTATTACCCAGACAGCCCCGCAAAGTCTGAAGTGTCGGGAAAAAAACCCTTTTTCCGCACATTTCGCTCGATGCACCCATCGAAACACGCCCCCAACAACACATGGCCTACCGTCACGCGTTCCCACAGGTGTCCCGATGAAAATGGTACCTCACATGTGTGGGCGCACCTACCTGGCCGCCAAGGGGAAAGCCTAAAACACAAGTAACCCCAAGTCTGTTTTCAGAGCGAAATCTCAGACATTCTGCCGACCGGCACAATGTACAGATATGGGCCTCGGGTGTCCAAGCCACCGAGAAAAACAGGGAACCCCATGCATTTCTGAAAAGAGGACACCCGTGGGAATCCGCAGAGGTATGATTCGCGCACATCGACCCAGATTTTATTACCCAGAGAGCCCCGCAAAGTCCGAAATGTCGGGAAAAAAACCCTTTTTCCGCACATTTCGCTCGATGCACCCATCGAAACACGCCCCCAACAACACATGGCCTACCGTCACGCGTTCCCACAGGTGTCCCGATGAAAATGGTACCTCACATGTGTGGGCGCATCTACCTGGCCGCCAAGGGGAAAGCCTAAAACACAAATAACCCCAAGTCTGTTTTCAGAGCGAAATCTCAGACATTCTGCCGACCGGCACAACGTACAGATATGGGCCTCGGGTGTCCAAGCCACCGAGGAAAACAGGGAACCCTATGCATTTCCGAAAAGAGGACACCCTTGGGAATCCGCAGAGGTATGATTTGCGCACATCGCCCCAGAATTTTTTACCCAGACAGCCCCGCAAAGTCCGAAATGTCGGGAAAAAAACACTTTTTCCGCACATTTTGCTCGACGCACCCATCGAAACACGTCCCCAACAACACATGGCCTACCGTCACGCGTTCCCGCAGGTGTCCCAATGAAAATGGTACCTCACATGTGTGGGTGCACCTACCTGGCCGCCAAGGGGAAAGCCTAAAACACAAGTAACCCCAAGTCTGTTTTCAGAGCGAAATCTCAGACATTCTGCCGACCGGCACAACGTACAGATATGGGCCTCGGGTGTCCAAGCCACCGAGGAAAACAGGGAACCCCATGCATTTCCGAAAAGAGGACACCCGTGGGAATCCACAGAGGTATGATTTGCGCACATCGCCACAGAATTTTTTATCCAGACATCCCCGCAAAGTCTGAAATGTCATGAAAAAAACACTTTTTCCGCACATTTTGCTCGACGCACCCATCAAAACACGCCCCCAACAACACATGGCCTTCCGTCATGCGTTTTCACAGGTGTCCCGATGAGAACGGTACCTCACATGTCTGGGTGCACCAACCTGGCCGCCAAGGGGAAAGCCTAAAACACAAGTAACCCCAAGTCTGTTTTCAGAGCGAAATCTCAGACATTCTGCCGACCGGCACAACGTACAGATATGGCCCTCGGGTGTCCAAGCCACCGAGGAGAACAGGGAACCCCATGCATTTCCAAAAAGAGGACACCCGTGGGAATCCGCAGAGGTATGATTTGCGCACATCGCCCCAGAATTTTTTACCCAGACAGCCCCGCAAAGTCCGAAATGTCGGGAAAAAAACACTTTTTCCGCACATTTTGCTCGACGCACCCATCGAAACACGTCCCCAACAACACATGGCCTACCGTCACGCGTTCCCGCAGGTGTCCCAATGAAAATGGTACCTCACATGTGTGGGTGCACCTACCTGGCCGCCAAGGGGAAAGCCTAAAACACAAGTAACCCCAAGTCTGTTTTCAGAGCGAAATCTCAGACATTCTGCCGACCGGCACAACGTACAGATATGGGCCTCGGGTGTCCAAGCCACCGAGGAAAACAGGGAACCCCATGCATTTCCGAAAAGAGGACACCCGTGGGAATCCACAGAGGTATGATTTGCGCACATCGCCACAGAATTTTTTATCCAGACATCCCCGCAAAGTCTGAAATGTCATGAAAAAAACACTTTTTCCGCACATTTTGCTCGACGCACCCATCAAAACACGCCCCCAACAACACATGGCCTTCCGTCATGCGTTTTCACAGGTGTCCCGATGAGAACGGTACCTCACATGTCTGGGTGCACCAACCTGGCCGCCAAGGGGAAAGCCTAAAACACAAGTAACCCCAAGTCTGTTTTCAGAGCGAAATCTCAGACATTCTGCCGACCGGCACAACGTACAGATATGGCCCTCGGGTGTCCAAGCCACCGAGGAAAACAGGGAACCCCATGCATTTCCAAAAAGAGGACACCCGTGGGAATCCGCAGAGGTATGATTTGCGCACATTGCCCCAGATTTTATTACCCAGACAGCTCTGCAAAGTCCGAAATGTGGGGAAAAAAAACACTTTTTCCACAGATTTCGCTCGACGCACCCATCGAAACACGCCCCCAACAACACATGGCCTACCGTCACACGTTCCCACAGGTGTCCCGATGAAAACGGTACCTCACATGTGTGGGTGCACCTACCTGGCCGGCAAGGGGAAAGCCTAAAACACAAGTAACCCCAAGTCTGTATTCATGGCGAAATCTCAGATATTCTGCCGACCGGCACAACGTACAGATATGGGCCTCGGGTGTCCAAGCCACCGAGGAAAACAGGGAACCCCATGCATTTCCGAAAAGAGGACACACGTGGGAATCCGCAAAGGTATGATTTGCGCACATCGCCCCAGAATTTTTTGCCCAGACAGCCCCGCAAAGTCCGAAATGTGGGGAAAAAAAACACTTTTTCCACAGATTTCGCTCGACGCACCCATCTAAACACGCCCCCAACAACACATGGCCTACCGTCACGCATTCCCACGGGTGTCCCAATGAAAACGGTACCTCACATGTGTGGGTGCACCGACCTGGCCGCCAAGGGGAAAGCCTAAAACACAAGTAACCCCAAGTCTGTTTTCAGTGCGAAATCTCAGACATTTTGCCGACCGGCACAACGTACAGATATGGCCCTCGGGTGTCCAAGCCACCGAGGAAAATAGGGAACCCCATTCATTTCCGAAAAGAGGACACCCGTGGGAATCTGCAGAGGTATGATTTGTGCACATCGCCCCAGATTTTATTACCCAGACAGCCCAGCAAAGTCCGAAATGTCGGGAAAAAAACGCTTTTTCCGCACATTTCGCTCAAAGCACCCATTGAAACACTCCCCCAACAACACATGGCCTACCGTCACACGTTCCCACAGGTGTCCTGATGAAAACGGTACCTCACATGTGTGGGTGCACCTACCTGGCCGCCAAGGGGAAAGCCTAAAACACAAGTAACCCCAAGTCTGTTTTCAGAGCGAAATCTCAGACATTCTGCCGACCGGCACAACGTACAGATAAGGGCCTCGTTTGTCCAAGCCACCGAAGAAAACAGGGAACCCCATGCATTTCCGAAAAGAGGACACCCGTGGGAATCCGCAGAGGTATGATTTGCGCACATCGCCCCAGATTTTATTACCCAGACAGCTCTGCAAAGTCCGAAATGTCGGGAAAAAAACACTTTTTCCGCACATTTCGCTCGATGCACCCATTGAAACACGCCCCCAACAACACATGCCCTACCGTCACGCATTCCCATAGGTGTCCCAATGAAAACGGTACCTCACATGTGTGGGCGCACCTACTTGGCCGCCAAGGTGAAAGCCTAAAACACAAGTAACCCCAAGTCTGTTTTCAGAGCGAAATCTCAGACATTCTGCCGACCGGCACAACGTACAGATATGGGCCTCGGGTGTCCAAGCCACCGAAGAAAACAGGGAACCCCATGCATTTCCGAAAAGAGGACACCCGTGGGAATCCGCAGAGGTATGATTTGCGCACATCGCCCCAGATTTTATTACCCAGACAGCTCTGCAAAGTCCGAAATGTCGGGAAAAAAACACTTTTTCCGCACATTTCGCTCGATGCACCCATTGAAACACGCCCCCAACAACACATGCCCTACCATCACGCATTCCCATAGGTGTCCCAATGAAAACGGTACCTCACATGTGTGGGCGCACCTACTTGGCCGCCAAGGTGAAAGCCTAAAACACAAGTAACCCCAAGTCTGTTTTCAGAGCGAAATCTCAGACATTCTGCCGACCGGCACAACGTACAGATATGGGCCTCGGGTGTCCAAGCCACCGAAGAAAACAGGGAACCCCATGCATTTCTGAAAAGAGGACACCCGTGGGAATCCGCAGAGGTATGATTTGCGCACATCGCCCCTGATTTTATTACCCAGACAGCTCTGCAAAGTCCGAAATGTCGGGAAAAAAACGCTTTTTCCGCACATTTCGCTCGATGCGCCCTTTGAAGCACGCCCCCAACAACACATGCCCTACCGTCACGCAGTCCCACTGGTATCCCGATGAAAACGGTACCTCACATGTGTGGGTGCACTTACCTGGCCGCCAAGGGGAAAGCCTAAAACACAAGTAACCCCAAGTCTGTTTTCAGAGCGAAATCTCAGACATTCTGCCGACCGGAACAAAGTACAGATATGGCCCTCGGGTGTCCAAGCCACCGAGGAAAACAGGGAACCCCATGCATTTCCGAAAAGAGGACACCCGTGGGAATCCGCAGAGGTATGATTTGTGCACATCGCCCCAGATTTTTTACCCAGACAGCCCCGCAAAGTCCGAAATGTGGGGAAAAAAAACACTTTTTCCACAGATTTCGCTCGACGCACCCATTGAAACACGCCCCCAATAACACATGGCCTACTGTCACACTTTCCCACAGGTGTCCCGATGAAAACGGTACCTCACATATGTGGGTGCACCTACCTGGCCGCCAAGGGGAAAGCCTAAAACACAAGTAACCCCAAGTCTGTTTTCAGAGGGAAATCTCAGACATTCTGCCGACCGGCACAACGTACAGATATGGGCCTCGGGTGTCCAAGCCACCGAGGAAAACAGGGAACCCCATGCATTTCCAAAAAGAGGACACCCGTGGGAATCCGCAGAGGTATGATTTGCGCACATCGCCACAGAATTTTTTACCCAGACATCCCTGCAAAGTCTGAAATGTCATGAAAAAAACACTTTTTCCGCACATTTCGCTCGACGCACCCATCAAAACACGCCCCCAACAACACATGGCCTTCCGTCATGTGTTTTCACAGGTGTCCCGATGAAAACGGTACCTCACATGTGTGGGTGCACCTACCTGGCCGCCAAGGGGAAAGCCTAAAACACAAGTAACCCCAAGTCTGTTTTCAGAGCGAAATCTCAGACATTCTGCCGACCGGCACAACGTACAGATATGGCCCTCGGGTGTCCAAGCCACCGAGGAAAACAGGGAACCCCATGCATTTCCGAAAAGAGTACACCCGTGGGAATCCGCAGAGGTATGATTTGCGCACATCGCCCCAGAATTTTTTACCCAGACAGCTCCGCAAAGTCCGAAATGTGGGGAAAAAACACTTTTTCCACAGATTTTGCTCGACGCACCCATCGAAACACACCCCCAACAACACATGGCCTACCGTCACACGTTCCCACAGGTGTCCTGATGAAAATGGTACCTCACATGTGTGGGTGCACCTACCTGGCCGCCAAGGGGAAAGCCTAAAACACAAGTAACCCCAAGTCTGTTTTCAGAGGGAAATCTCAGACATTCTGCCGACCGGCACAACGTACAGATATGGGCCTTGGGTGTCCAAGCCACCGAGGAAAACAGGGAAACCCATGCATTTCCAAAAAGAGGACACCCGTGGGAATACGCATAGGTATGATTTGCGCACATCGCCACAGAATTGTTTACCCAGACAGCCCTGCAAAGTCTGAAATGTCATGAAAAAAACACTTTTTCCGCACATTTCGCTCGACGCACCCATCAAAACACACCCCCAAGAACACATGGCCTTCCGTCATGCGTTTTCACAGGTGTCCCGATGAAAACGGTACCTCACATGTGTCGGTGCACCTACCCGGCCGCCAAGGGGAAAGCCTAAAACACATTCATGGAGAAATCTCAGACATTCTGCCGACCGGCACAACGTACAGATATGGGCCTCGGGTGTCCAAGCCACCGAGGAAAACAAGGAACCCCATGCATTTCCAAAAAGAGGACACCCGTGGGAATCCGCAGAGGTATGATTTGCGCACATCGCCCCTGATTTTATTACCCAGACAGCTCTGCAAAGTCCGAAATGTCGGGAAAAAAACGCTTTTTCCGCACATTTCGCTCGATGCGCCCATTGAAGCACGCCCCCAACAACACATGCCCTACCGTCACGCAGTCCCACTGGTATCCCGATGAAAACGGTACCTCACATGTGTGGGTGCACTTACCTGGCCGCCAAGGGGAAAGCCTAAAACACAAGTAACCCCAAGTCTGTTTTCAGAGCGAAATCTCAGACATTCTGCCGACCGGAACAAAGTACAGATATGGCCCTCGGGTGTCCAAGCCACCGAGGAAAACAGGGAACCCCATGCATTTCCGAAAAGAGGACACCCGTGGGAATCCGCAGAGGTATGATTTGTGCACATCGCCCCAGATTTTTTACCCAGACAGCCCCGCAAAGTCCGAAATGTGGGGAAAAAAAACACTTTTTCCACAGATTTCGCTCGACGCACCCATTGAAACACGCCCCCAATAACACATGGCCTACTGTCACACTTTCCCACAGGTGTCCCGATGAAAACGGTACCTCACATATGTGGGTGCACCTACCTGGCCGCCAAGGGGAAAGCCTAAAACACAAGTAACCCCAAGTCTGTTTTCAGAGGGAAATCTCAGACATTCTGCCGACCGGCACAACGTACAGATATGGGCCTCGGGTGTCCAAGCCACCGAGGAAAACAGGGAACCCCATGCATTTCCAAAAAGAGGACACCCGTGGGAATCCGCAGAGGTATGATTTGCGCACATCGCCACAGAATTTTTTACCCAGACATCCCTGCAAAGTCTGAAATGTCATGAAAAAAACACTTTTTCCGCACATTTCGCTCGACGCACCCATCAAAACACGCCCCCAACAACACATGGCCTTCCGTCATGTGTTTTCACAGGTGTCCCGATGAAAACGGTACATCACATGTGTGGGTGCACCTACCTGGCCGCCAAGGGGAAAGCCTAAAACACAAGTAACCCCAAGTCTGTTTTCAGAGCGAAATCTCAAACATTCTGCCGACCGGCACAACGTACAGATATGGCCCTCGGGTGTCCAAGCCACCGAGGAAAACAGGGAACCCCATGCATTTCCGAAAAGAGTACACCCGTGGGAATCCGCAGAGGTATGATTTGCGCACATCGCCCCAGAATTTTTTACCCAGACAGCTCCGCAAAGTCCGAAATGTGGGGAAAAAACACTTTTTCCACAGATTTTGCTCGACGCACCCATCGAAACACACCCCCAACAACACATGGCCTACCGTCACACGTTCCCACAGGTGTCCTGATGAAAATGGTACCTCACATGTGTGGGTGCACCTACCTGGCCGCCAAGGGGAAAGCCTAAAACACAAGTAACCCCAAGTCTGTTTTCAGAGGGAAATCTCAGACATTCTGCCGACCGGCACAACGTACAGATATGGGCCTTGGGTGTCCAAGCCACCGAGGAAAACAGGGAAACCCATGCATTTCCAAAAAGAGGACACCCGTGGGAATACGCATAGGTATGATTTGCGCACATCGCCACAGAATTGTTTACCCAGACAGCCCTGCAAAGTCTGAAATGTCATGAAAAAAACACTTTTTCCGCACATTTCGCTCGACGCACCCATCAAAACACGCCCCCAAGAACACATGGCCTTCCGTCATGCGTTTTCACAGGTGTCCCGATGAAAACGGTACCTCACATGTGTCGGTGCACCTACCCGGCCGCCAAGGGGAAAGCCTAAAACACATTCATGGAGAAATCTCAGACATTCTGCCGACCGGCACAACGTACAGATATGGGCCTCGGGTGTCCAAGCCACCGAGGAAAACAAGGAACCCCATGCATTTCCAAAAAGAGGACACCCGTGGGAATCCGCAAAGGTATGATTTGCGCACATCGCCACAGAATTTTTTACCCAGACAGCCCCGCATAGTCTGAAATGTGGGGAAAATAAACACTTTTTCCGCAGATTTCGCTCGACGCAACCATCGAAACACGCCCCCAACAACACATGGCCTACCGTCACGCGTTCCCACGGGTATCCCAATGAAAACGGTACCTCACATGTGTGGGTGCACCTACCTGGCCGCCAAGGGGAAAGCCTAAAACACAAGTAACCCCAAGTCTGTTTTCAGAGCGAAATCTCAGACATTCTGCCGACCGGCACAACGTACAGATATGGCCCTCGGGTGTCCAAGCCACCGAGGAAAACAGGGAACCCCATGCATTTCCGAAAAGAGTACACCCGTGGGAATCCGCAGAGGTATGATTTGCGCACATCGCCCCAGAATTTTTTACCCAGACAGCTCCGCAAAGTCCGAAATGTGGGGAAAAAACACTTTTTCCACAGATTTTGCTCGACGCACCCATCGAAACACACCCCCAACAACACATGGCCTACCGTCACACGTTCCCACAGGTGTCCTGATGAAAATGGTACCTCACATGTGTGGGTGCACCTACCTGGCCGCCAAGGGGAAAGCCTAAAACACAAGTAACCCCAAGTCTGTTTTCAGAGGGAAATCTCAGACATTCTGCCGACCGGCACAACGTACAGATATGGGCCTTGGGTGTCCAAGCCACCGAGGAAAACAGGGAAACCCATGCATTTCCAAAAAGAGGACACCCGTGGGAATACGCATAGGTATGATTTGCGCACATCGCCACAGAATTGTTTACCCAGACAGCCCTGCAAAGTCTGAAATGTCATGAAAAAAACACTTTTTCCGCACATTTCGCTCGACGCACCCATCAAAACACGCCCCCAAGAACACATGGCCTTCCGTCATGCGTTTTCACAGGTGTCCCGATGAAAACGGTACCTCACATGTGTCGGTGCACCTACCCGGCCGCCAAGGGGAAAGCCTAAAACACATTCATGGAGAAATCTCAGACATTCTGCCGACCGGCACAACGTACAGATATGGGCCTCGGGTGTCCAAGCCACCGAGGAAAACAAGGAACCCCATGCATTTCCAAAAAGAGGACACCCGTGGGAATCCGCAAAGGTATGATTTGCGCACATCGCCACAGAATTTTTTACCCAGACAGCCCCGCATAGTCTGAAATGTGGGGAAAATAAACACTTTTTCCGCAGATTTCGCTCGACGCAACCATCGAAACACGCCCCCAACAACACATGGCCTACCGTCACGCGTTCCCACGGGTATCCCAATGAAAACGGTACCTCACATGTGTGGGTGCACCTACCTGGCCGCCAAGGGGAAAGCCTAAAACACAAGTAACCCCAAGTCTGTTTTCAGAGCGAAATCTCAGACATTCTGCCAACCGGCACAACGTACAGATATGGCCCTCGGGTGTCCAAGCCACCGAGGAAAATAGGGAACCCCATGCATTTCTGAAAAGAGGACAACCGTGGGAATCTGCAGAGGTATGATTTGTGCACATCGCCCCAGATTCTATTACCCAGACAGCCCCGCAAAGTCCGAAATGTCTGGAAAAAAACGCTTTTTCCGCACATTTCGCTCGAAGCACCCATTGAAACACACCCCCAACAACACATGGCCTACCATCACACATTCCCACAGGTGTCCCGATGAAAACGGTACCTCACATGTGTTGGTGCACCTACCTGGCCGCCAAGGGGAAGCCTAAAACACAAGTAACCCCAAGTCTGTTTTCAGAGCGAAATCGCAGACATTCTGCCGACCGGCACAACGTACAGATATGGGCCTCGGGTGTCCAAGCCACAAAGAAAAACAGGGAACCCCATGCATTTCCGAAAAGAGGACACCCGTGGGAATCCGCAGAGGTATGATTTGCGCACATCGACCCAGATTTTATTACCCAGACAGACCCGCAAAGTCCGAAGTGTCGGGAAAAAAAAACATTTTCCGCACATTTCGCTCGATGCACCCATCGAAACACGCCCCCAACAACACATGGCCTACCGTCACGCGTTCCCACAGGTGTCCCGATGAAAATGGTACCTCACATGTGTGGGCGCACCTACCTGGCCGCCAAGGGGAAAGCCTAAAACACAAGTAACCCCAAGTCTGTTTTCAGAGCGAAATCTCAGACATTCTGCCGACCGGCACAATGTACAGATATGGGCCTCGGGTGTCCAAGCCACCGAGAAAAACAGGGAACCCCATGCATTTCTGAAAAGAGGACACCCGTGGGAATCCGCAGAGGTATGATTCGCGCACATCGACCCAGATTTTATTACCCAGAGAGCCCCGCAAAGTCCGAAATGTCGGGAAAAAAACCCTTTTTCCGCACATTTCGCTCGATGCACCCATCGAAACACGCCCCCAACAACACATGGCCTACCGTCACGCGTTCCCACAGGTGTCCCGATGAAAATGGTACCTCACATGTGTGGGCGCATCTACCTGGCCGCCAAGGGGAAAGCCTAAAACACAAATAACCCCAAGTCTGTTTTCAGAGCGAAATCTCAGACATTCTGCCGACCGGCACAACGTACAGATGTGGGCCTTGGGTGTCCAAGCCACCGAGGAAAACAGGGAACCCTATGCATTTCCGAAAAGAGGACACCCTTGGGAATCCGCAGAGGTATGATTTGCGCACATCGCCCCAGAATTTTTTACCCAGACAGCCCCGCAAAGTCCGAAATGTCGGGAAAAAAACACTTTTTCCGCACATTTTGCTCGACGCACCCATCGAAACACGTCCCCAACAACACATGGCCTACCGTCACGCGTTCCCGCAGGTGTCCCAATGAAAATGGTACCTCACATGTGTGGGTGCACCTACCTGGCCGCCAAGGGGAAAGCCTAAAACACAAGTAACCCCAAGTCTGTTTTCAGAGCGAAATCTCAGACATTCTGCCGACCGACACAACGTGCAGATATGGGCCTCGGCTGTCCAAGCCACCGAGGAAAACAGGGAACCCCATGCATTTCCGAAAAGAGGACACCTGTGGGAATCCGCAGAGGTATGATTCGCGCACATCGACCCAGATTTTATTACCCAGAGAGCCCCGCAAAGTCCGAAATGTCGGGAAAAAAACCCTTTTTCCGCACATTTCGCTTGATGCACCCATCGAAACACGCCCCCAACAACACATGGCCTACCGTCACGCGTTCCCACAGGTGTCCCGATGAAAATGGTACCTCACATGTGTGGGCGCATCTACCTGGCCGCCAAGGGGAAAGCCTAAAACACAAGTAACCCCAAGTCTGTTTTCAGAGCGAAATCTCAGGCATTCTGCCGACCGACCCAACGTGCAGATATGGGCCTCGGCTGTCCAAGCCACCGAGGAAAACAGGGAACCCCATGCATTTCCAAAAAGAGGACATCTGTGGGAATCCGCAGAGGTATGATTTGCGCACATCGCCCCAGAATCTTTTACCCAGACAGCCCCGCAAATTCCGAAATGTGGGGAAAAAAACACTTTTTCCGCACATTTTGCTCGACGCACCCATCGAAACATGCCCCCAACAACACATGGCCTACCGTCACACGTTCCCACAGGTGTCCCGATGAAAACGGTACCTCACATATGTTGGTGCACCTACCTGGCCACCAAGGGGAAAGCCTAAAACACAAGTAACCCCAAGTCTGTTTTCAGAGCGAAATCTCAGACATTCTGCCGACCGGCACAACGTACAGATATGGGCCTCGGGTGTCCAAGCCACCGAGAAAAACAGGGAACCCCATGCATTTCCGAAAAGAGGACACCCGTGGGAATCCGCAGAGGTATGATTCGCGCACATCGACCCAGATTTTATTACCCAGAGAGCCCCACAAAGTCCGAAATGTCGGGAAAAAAACACTTTTTCCGCACATTTTGCTCGACGCACCCATCGAAACACGCCCCAACAACACATGGCCTACCGTCACGTGTTCCCGCAGGTGTCCCAATGAAAACGGTACCTCACATGTGTGGGTGCACCTACCTGGCCGCCAAGGGGAAAGCCTAAAACACAAGTAACCCCAAGTCTGTTTTCAGAGCGAAATCTCAGACATTCTGCCGACCGACACAACGTGCAGATATGGGCCTCGGCTGTCCAAGCCACCGAGGAAAACAGGGAACCCCATGCATTTCCGAAAAGAGGACACCCGTGGGAATCCGCAGAGGTATGATTTGCGCACATCGCCCCAGAATCTTTTACCCAAACAGCCCCGCAAATTCCGAAATGTTGGGAAAAAAACACTTTTTCCGCACATTTTGCTCGACGCACCCATCGAAACACGCCCCAAACAACACATGGCCTACCGTCACACGTTCCCACAGGTGTCCCGATGAAAACGGTACCTCACATGTGTTGGTGCACCTACCTGGCCACCAAGGGGAAAGCCTAAAACACAAGTAACCCCAAGTCTGTTTTCAGAGCGAAATCTCAGACATTCTGCCGACCGGCACAACGTACAGATATGGGCCTCGGCTGTCCAAGCCACCGAGGAAAACAGGGAACCCCATGCATTTCCGAAAAGAGGACATCCGTGGGAATCCGCAGAGGTATGATTTGCGCACATCGCCCCAGAATTTTTTACCCAGCCAGCCCCGCAAAATCCGAAATTTGGGGAAAAAACACTTTTTCCGCACATTTCGCTCGACGCACCCATCAAAACACACCCCCAACAACACATGGCCTTCCGTCATGCGTTTTCAGAGGTGTCCCGATGAAAACGATACCTCACATGTGTGGGTGCACCTACCTGGCCGCCAAGGGGAAAGCCTAAAACACAAGTCACCCCAAGTCTGTATTCATGGCGAAATCTCAGACATTCTGCTGACCGGCACAACGTACAGATATGGGCCTCGGGTGTCCAAGCCACCGAGGAAAACAGGGAACCCCATGCATTTCCGAAAAGAGGACATCCGTGGGAATCCGCAGAGGTATGATTTGCGCACATCGCCCCAGAATTTTTTACCCAGACAGCCCCGCAAAGTCCGAAATGTCAGGATAAAAACACTTTTTCCGCACATTTCGCTCGACGCACCCATCGAAACACGCCCCCAACAACACATGGCCTACCGTCACACGTTCCCACAGGTGTCCCGATGAAAACAGTACCTCACATGTGTGGGTGCACCTACCTGGCCGCCAAGGGGAAAGCCTAAAACACAAGTAACCGCAAGTCTGTTTTCAGAGCAAAATCTCAGACATTCTGCCGACCAGCACAACGTACAGATATGGCCCTCGGGTGTCCAAGCCACCGAGGAAAACAAGGAACCCCATGCATTTCCGAAAAGAGGACACCCGTGGGAATCTGCAGAGGTATGATTTGCGCACATCGCCCCAGAATTTTTTACCCAGACATCCCCGCAAAGTCTGAAATGTCGGGAAAAAAACACTTTTTCTGCAGATTTCGCTCGACGCACCCATCGAAACACGCCCCCAACAACACATGGCCTACCGTCACGCATTCCCACAGGTGTCCCAATCAAAATGGTACCTCACATGTGTGGGTAAACCTACCTGGCCGCCAAGGGGAAAGCCTAAAACACAAGTAACCCCAAGTCTGTTTTCAGAGCAAAATCTCAGACATTTTGCCGACCGGCACAACGTACAGATATGGCTCTCGGGTGTCCAAGCCACCGAGGAAAACAGGGAACCCCATGCATTTCCGAAAAGAGGACACCCGTGGGAATCCGCAGAGGTATGATTTGCGCACATCGCCCCAGATTTTATTACCCAGACAGCCCCGCAAAGTCCGAAATGTCAGGAAAAAAACACTTTTTCCGCACATTTCGCTCGACGCACCCATCAAAACACGCCCCCAACAACACATGGCCTACCGTCACACGTTCCCACAGGTGTCCCGATGAAAACGGTACCTCACATGTGTGGGTGCACCTACCTGGCCATCAAGGGGAAATCCTAAAACACAAATAACCCCAAGTCTGTTTTCAGAGCGAAATCTCAGACATTCTGCCGACCGGAACAACATACAGCTATGGGCCTCGGGTGTCCAAGCCACTGAGGAAAACAGGGAAACCCATGCATTTCCGAAAAGAGGACACCCGTGGGAATCTGCAGAGATGTGATTTGCGCACATCGCCCAGAATTCTTTACCCAGACAGCCCTGCAAAGTACGAAATGTGGGGGAAAAAAACACTTTTTCTGCAGATTTCGCTCGACGCACCCATCGAAACAAGCCCCCAACAACACATGGCCTACCGTCACGCGTTCACACAGGTATCCCTATGAAAACGGTACCTCACATGTGTGGGTGCACCTACCTGGCCGCCAAGGGGAAAGACTAAAACACAAGTAACCCCAAGTCTGTTTTCAGAGCGAAATCTCAGACATTCTGCCGACCGGCACAATGTACAGATATGGGCCTCGGGTGTCCAAGCCACCGAGGAAAACAGGGAAACCCATGCATTTCCGAAAAGAGGACACCCGTGGGAATCCGCAGAGATGTGATTTGCGCACATCGCCCCAGAATTCTTTACCCAGACAGCCCCACAAAATCCGAAATGTCGGGAAAAAAGCACTTTTTACGCACATTTCGCTCGACGCACCCATCGAAACATGCCCCCAATAACACATGGCCTACCGTCACGCGTTCCCACAGGTGTCCCGATGAAAACGGTACCTCACATGTGTGGGTGCACCTACCTGGCCGCCAAGAGGAAAGCCTGAAACACAAGTAACCCCAAGTCTGTTTTCAGAGTGAAATCTCAGACATTCTGCCGACCGGCACAACGTACAGATATGGGCCTCGGGTGTCCAAGCCACCGAGGAAAACAGGGAACCCCATGCATTTCTGAAAAGAGGACACCTGTCGGAATCCGCAGAGGTATGATTTGTGCACATCGCCCCAGATTTTATTACCCAGGCAGCCCCGCAAAGTCCGAAATGTTGGGAAACAAACGCGTTTTCCGCACATTTCGCTCGAAGAACCCATTGAAACACGCCCCCAACAACACATGGCCTACCGTCACACGTTCCCACAGGTGTCCCAATGAAAATGGTACCTCACATGTGTGGGTGCACCTGCCTGGCCGCCAAGGGGAAAGCCTAAAACACAAGTAACCCCAAGACTGTTTTCAGAGCGAAATCTCAGACATTCTGCCGACCGGCACAACGTACAGATATGGGCCTCGGGTGTCCAAGCCACTGAGGAAAACAGGGAACCCCATGCATTTCCGAAAAGAGAACACCCGTGGGAATCCGCAGAGGTATGATTTGCGCACATCGCCCTAGATTTTATTACCCAGACAGCCCCGCAAAGTCCGAAATGTCGGGAAAAAAGCACTTTTTCCGAACATTTCGCTCAACGCACCCATCGAAACATGCCCCCAACAACACATGGCCTACCGTCACACGTTCCCACAGGTGTCCCGATGAAAACGGTACCTCACATGTGTGGGTGCACCTACCTGGCCGCCAACCGGAAAGCCTAAAACACAACTAACCCCAAGTCTGTTTTCAGAGGGAAATCTCAGACATTCTGCCGACCGGCACAACGTACAGATATGGGCCTCGGGTGTCCAAGCCACCGACGAAAACAGGGAACCCCATGCATTTCCGAAAAGAGGACACCCGTGGGAATCCACAGAGGTATGATTTGCGCACATCGCCACAGAATTTTTTATCCAGACATCCCTGCAAAGTCTGAAATGTCATGAAAAAAACACTTTTTCCGCACATTTTGCTCGACGCACCCATCAAAACACGCCCCCAACAACACATGGCCTTCCGTCATGCGTTTTCACAGGTGTCCCGATGAGAACGGTACCTCACATGTCTGGGTGCACCAACCTGGCCGCCAAGGGGAAAGCCTAAAACACAAGTAACCCCAAGTCTGTTTTCAGAGCGAAATCTCAGACATTCTGCCGACCGGCACAACGTACAGATATGGCCCTCGGGTGTCCAAGCCACCGAGGAGAACAGGGAACCCCATGCATTTCCAAAAAGAGGACACCCGTGGGAATCCGCAGAGGTATGATTTGCGCACATCGCCCCAGATTTTATTACCCAGACAGCTCTGCAAAGTCCGAAATGTGGGGAAAGAAAACACTTTTTCCACAGATTTCGCTCGACGCACCCATCGAAACACGCCCCCAACAACACATGGCCTACCGTCACACGTTCCCACAGGTGTCCCGATGAAAACGGTACCTCACATGTGTGGGTGCACCTACCTGGCCGGCAAGGGGAAAGCCTAAAACACAAGTAACCCCAAGTCTGTATTCATGGCGAAATCTCAGATATTCTGCCGACCGGCACAACGTACAGATATGGGCCTCGGGTGTCCAAGCCACCGAGGAAAACAGGGAACCCCATGCATTTCCGAAAAGAGGACACCCGTGGGAATCCGCAAAGGTATGATTTGCGCACATCGCCCCAGAATTTTTTACCCAGACAGCCCCGCAAAGTCCGAAATGTGGGGAAAAAAAACACTTTTTCCGCAGATTTCGCTCGACGCACCCATCTAAACACGCCCCCAACAACACATGGCCTACCGTCACGCATTCCCACGGGTGTCCCAATGAAAACGGTACCTCACATGTGTGGGTGCACCGACCTGGCCGCCAAGGGGAAAGCCTAAAACACAAGTAACCCCAAGTCTGTTTTCAGTGCGAAATCTCAGACATTTTGCCGACCGGCACAACGTACAGATATGGCCCTCGGGTGTCCAAGCCACCGAGGAAAATAGGGAACCCCATTCATTTCCGAAAAGAGGACACCCGTGGGAATCTGCAGAGGTATGATTTGTGCACATCGCCCCAGATTTTATTACCCAGACAGCCCAGCAAAGTCCGAAATGTCGGGAAAAAAACGCTTTTTCCGCACATTTCGCTCAAAGCACCCATTGAAACACTCCCCCAACAACACATGGCCTACCGTCACACGTTCCCACAGGTGTCCTGATGAAAACGGTACCTCACATGTGTGGGTGCACCTACCTGGCCGCCAAGGGGAAAGCCTAAAACACAAGTAACCCCAAGTCTGTTTTCAGAGCGAAATCTCAGACATTCTGCCGACCGGCACAACGTACAGATAAGGGCCTCGTTTGTCCAAGCCACCGAAGAAAACAGGGAACCCCATGCATTTCCGAAAAGAGGACACCCGTGGGAATCCGCAGAGGTATGATTTGCGAACATCGCCCCAGATTTTATTACCCAGACAGCTCTGCAAAGTCCGAAATGTCGGGAAAAAAACACTTTTTCCGCACATTTCGCTCGATGCACCCATTGAAACACGCCCCCAACAACACATGCCCTACCGTCACGCATTCCCATAGGTGTCCCAATGAAAACGGTACCTCACATGTGTGGGCGCACCTACTTGGCCGCCAAGGTGAAAGCCTAAAACACAAGTAACCCCAAGTCTGTTTTCAGAGCGAAATCTCAGACATTCTGCCGACCGGCACAACGTACAGATATGGGCCTCGGGTGTCCAAGCCACCGAAGAAAACAGGGAACCCCATGCATTTCTGAAAAGAGGACACCCGTGGGAATCCGCAGAGGTATGATTTGCGCACATCGCCCCAGATTTTATTACCCAGACAGCTCTGCAAAGTCCGAAATGTCGGGAAAAAAACGCTTTTTCCGCACATTTCGCTCGATGCGCCCATTGAAGCACGCCCCCAACAACACATGCCCTACCGTCACGCATTCCCACTGGTATCCCGATGAAAACGGTACCTCACATATGTGGGTGCACCTACCTGGCCGCCAAGGGGAAAGCCTAAAACACAAGTAACCCCAAGTCTGTTTTCAGAGGGAAATCTCAGACATTCTGCCGACCGGCACAACGTACAGATATGGGCCTCGGGTGTCCAAGCCACCGAGGAAAACAGGGAACCCCATGCATTTCCAAAAAGAGGACACCCGTGGGAATCCGCAGAGGTATGATTTGCGCACATCGCCACAGAATTTTTTACCCAGACATCCCTGCAAAGTCTGAAATGTCATGAAAAAAACACTTTTTCCGCACATTTCGCTCGACGCACCCATCAAAACACGCCCCCAACAACACATGGCCTTCCGTCATGCGTTTTCACAGGTGTCCCGATGAAAACGGTACCTCACATGTGTGGGTGCACCTACCTGGCCGCCAAGGGGAAAGCCTAAAACACAAGTAACCCCAAGTCTGTTTTCAGAGCGAAATCTCAGACATTCTGCCGACCGGCACAACGTACAGATATGGCCCTCGGGTGTCCAAGCCACCGAGGAAAACAGGGAACCCCATGCATTTCCGAAAAGAGTACACCCGTGGGAATCCGCAGAGGTATGATTTGCGCACATCGCCCCAGAATTTTTTACCCAGACAGCTCCGCAAAGTCCGAAATGTGGGGAAAAAACACTTTTTCCACAGATTTTGCTCGACGCACCCATCGAAACACACCCCCAACAACACATGGCCTACCGTCACACGTTCCCACAGGTGTCCTGATGAAAATGGTACCTCACATGTGTGGGTGCACCTACCTGGCCGCCAAGGGGAAAGCCTAAAACACAAGTAACCCCAAGTCTGTTTTCAGAGGGAAATCTCAGACATTCTGCCGACCGGCACAACGTACAGATATGGGCCTTGGGTGTCCAAGCCACCGAGGAAAACAGGGAAACCCATGCATTTCCAAAAAGAGGACACCCGTGGGAATACGCATAGGTATGATTTGCGCACATCGCCACAGAATTGTTTACCCAGACAGCCCTGCAAAGTCTGAAATGTCATGAAAAAAACACTTTTTCCGCACATTTCGCTCGACGCACCCATCAAAACACGCCCCCAAGAACACATGGCCTTCCGTCATGCGTTTTCACAGGTGTCCCGATGAAAATGGTACCTCACATGTGTCGGTGCACCTACCCGGCCGCCAAGGGGAAAGCCTAAAACACATTCATGGAGAAATCTCAGACATTCTGCCGACCGGCACAACGTACAGATATGGGCCTCGGGTGTCCAAGCCACCGAGGAAAACAAGGAACCCCATGCATTTCCAAAAAGAGGACACCCGTGGGAATCCGCAAAGGTATGATTTGCGCACATCGCCCCAGAATTTTTTACCCAGACAGCCCCGCATAGTCTGAAATGTGGGGAAAATAAACACTTTTTCCGCAGATTTCGCTCGACGCAACCATCGAAACACGCCCCCAACAACACATGGCCTACCGTCACGCGTTCCCACGGGTATCCCAATGAAAACGGTACCTCACATGTGTGGGTGCACCTACCTGGCCGCCAAGGGGAAAGCCTAAAACACAAGTAACCCCAAGTCTGTTTTCAGAGCGAAATCTCAGACATTCTGCCAACCGGCACAACGTACAGATATGGCCCTCGGGTGTCCAAGCCACCGAGGAAAATAGGGAACCCCATGCATTTCTGAAAAGAGGACACCCGTGGGAATCTGCAGAGGTATGATTTGTGCACATCGCCCCAGATTCTATTACCCAGACAGCCCCGCAAAGTCCGAAATGTCGGGAAAAAAACGCTTTTTCCGCACATTTCGCTCGAAGCACCCATTGAAACACACCCCCAACAACACATGGCCTACCATCACACATTCCCACAGGTGTCCCGATGAAAACGGTACCTCACATGTGTTGGTGCACCTACCTGGCCGCCAAGGGGAAGCCTAAAACACAAGTAACCCCAAGTCTGTTTTCAGAGCGAAATCGCAGACATTCTGCCGACCGGCACAACGTACAGATATGGGCCTCGGGTGTCCAAGCCACCAAGAAAAACAGGGAACCCCATGCATTTCCGAAAAGAGGACACCCGTGGGAATCCGCAGAGGTATGATTTGCGCACATCGACCCAGATTTTATTACCCAGACAGCCCCGCAAAGTCTGAAGTGTCGGGAAAAAAACCCTTTTTCCGCACATTTCGCTCGATGCACCCATCGAAACACGCCCCCAACAACACATGGCCTACCGTCACGCGTTCCCACAGGTGTCCCGATGAAAATGGTACCTCACATGTGTGGGCGCACCTACCTGGCCGCCAAGGGGAAAGCCTAAAACACAAGTAACCCCAAGTCTGTTTTCAGAGCGAAATCTCAGACATTCTGCCGACCGGCACAATGTACAGATATGGGCCTCGGGTGTCCAAGCCACCGAGAAAAACAGGGAACCCCATGCATTTCTGAAAAGAGGACACCCGTGGGAATCCGCAGAGGTATGATTCGCGCACATCGACCCAGATTTTATTACCCAGAGAGCCCCGCAAAGTCCGAAATGTCGGGAAAAAAACCCTTTTTCCGCACATTTCGCTCGACGCACCCATCGAAACACGTCCCCAACAACACATGGCCTACCGTCACGCGTTCCCGCAGGTGTCCCAATGAAAATGGTACCTCACATGTGTGGGTGCACCTACCTGGCCGCCAAGGGGAAAGCCTAAAACACAAGTAACCCCAAGTCTGTTTTCAGAGCGAAATCTCAGACATTCTGCCGACCGGCACAACGTACAGATATGGGCCTCGGGTGTCCAAGCCACCGAGGAAAACAGGGAACCCCATGCATTTCCGAAAAGAGGACACCCGTGGGAATCCACAGAGGTATGATTTGCGCACATCGCCACAGAATTTTTTATCCAGACATCCCCGCAAAGTCTGAAATGTCATGAAAAAAACACTTTTTCCGCACATTTTGCTCGACGCACCCATCAAAACACGCCCCCAACAACACATGGCCTTCCGTCATGCGTTTTCACAGGTGTCCCGATGAGAACGGTACCTCACATGTCTGGGTGCACCAACCTGGCCGCCAAGGGGAAAGCCTAAAACACAAGTAACCCCAAGTCTGTTTTCAGAGCGAAATCTCAGACATTCTGCCGACCGGCACAACGTACAGATATGGCCCTCGGGTGTCCAAGCCACCGAGGAGAACAGGGAACCCCATGCATTTCCAAAAAGAGGACACCCGTGGGAATCCGCAGAGGTATGATTTGCGCACATCGCCCCAGATTTTATTACCCAGACAGCTCTGCAAAGTCCGAAATGTGGGGAAAAAAAACACTTTTTCCACAGATTTCGCTCGACGCACCCATCGAAACACGCCCCCAACAACACATGGCCTACCGTCACACGTTCCCACAGGTGTCCCGATGAAAACGGTACCTCACATGTGTGGGTGCACCTACCTGGCCGGCAAGGGGAAAACCTAAAACACAAGTAACCCCAAGTCTGTATTCATGGCGAAATCTCAGATATTCTGCCGACCGGCACAACGTACAGATATGGGCCTCGGGTGTCCAAGCCACCGAGGAAAACAGGGAACCCCATGCATTTCCGAAAAGAGGACACCCGTGGGAATCCGCAAAGGTATGATTTGCGCACATCGCCCCAGAATTTTTTACCCAGACAGCCCCGCAAAGTCCGAAATGTGGGGAAAAAAAACACTTTTTCCACAGATTTCGCTCGACGCACCCATCTAAACACGCCCCCAACAACACATGGCCTACCGTCACGCATTCCCACGGGTGTCCCAATGAAAACGGTACCTCACATGTGTGGGTGCACCGACCTGGCCGCCAAGGGGAAAGCCTAAAACACAAGTAACCCCAAGTCTGTTTTCAGTGCGAAATCTCAGACATTTTGCCGACCGGCACAACGTACAGATATGGCCCTCGGGTGTCCAAGCCACCGAGGAAAATAGGGAACCCCATTCATTTCCGAAAAGAGGACACCCGTGGGAATCTGCAGAGGTATGATTTGTGCACATCGCCCCAGATTTTATTACCCAGACAGCCCAGCAAAGTCCGAAATGTCGGGAAAAAAACGCTTTTTCCGCACATTTCGCTCAAAGCACCCATTGAAACACTCCCCCAACAACACATGGCCTACCGTCACACGTTCCCACAGGTGTCCTGATGAAAACGGTACCTCACATGTGTGGGTGCACCTACCTGGCCGCCAAGGGGAAAGCCTAAAACACAAGTAACCCCAAGTCTGTTTTCAGAGCGAAATCTCAGACATTCTGCCGACCGGCACAACGTACAGATAAGGGCCTCGTTTGTCCAAGCCACCGAAGAAAACAGGGAACCCCATGCATTTCCGAAAAGAGGACACCCGTGGGAATCCGCAGAGGTATGATTTGCGCACATCGCCCCAGATTTTATTACCCAGACAGCTCTGCAAAGTCCGAAATGTCGGGAAAAAAACACTTTTTCCGCACATTTCGCTCGATGCACCCATTGAAACACGCCCCCAACAACACATGCCCTACCGTCACGCATTCCCATAGGTGTCCCAATGAAAACGATACCTCACATGTGTGGGCGCACCTACTTGGCCGCCAAGGTGAAAGCCTAAAACACAAGTAACCCCAAGTCTGTTTTCAGAGCGAAATCTCAGACATTCTGCCGACCGGCACAACGTACAGATATGGGCCTCGGGTGTCCAAGCCACCGAAGAAAACAGGGAACCCCATGCATTTCCGAAAAGAGGACACCCGTGGGAATCCGCAGAGGTATGATTTGCGCACATCGCCCCAGATTTTATTACCCAGACAGCTCTGCAAAGTCCGAAATGTCGGGAAAAAAACACTTTTTCCGCACATTTCGCTCGATGCACCCATTGAAACACGCCCCCAACAACACATGCCCTACCGTCACGCATTCCCATAGGTGTCCCAATGAAAACGGTACCTCACATGTGTGGGCGCACCTACTTGGCCGCCAAGGTGAAAGCCTAAAACACAAGTAACCCCAAGTCTGTTTTCAGAGCGAAATCTCAGACATTCTGCCGACCGGCACAACGTACAGATATGGGCCTCGGGTGTCCAAGCCACCGAAGAAAACAGGGAACCCCATGCATTTCTGAAAAGAGGACACCCGTGGGAATCCGCAGAGGTATGATTTGCGCACATCGCCCCAGATTTTATTACCCAGACAGCTCTGCAAAGTCCGAAATGTGGGGAAAAAAAACACTTTTTCCACAGATTTCGCTCGACGCACCCATCAAAACACGCCCCCAACAACACATGGCCTACCGTCACACGTTCCCACAGGTGTCCCGATGAAAACGGTACCTCACATGTGTGGGTGCACCTACCTGGCCGGCAAGGGGAAAGCCTAAAACACAAGTAACCCCAAGTCTGTATTCATGGCGAAATCTCAGATATTCTGCCGACCGGCACAACGTACAGATATGGGCCTCGGGTGTCCAAGCCACCGAGGAAAACAGGGAACCCCATGCATTTCCGAAAAGAGGACACCCGTGGGAATCCGCAAAGGTATGATTTGCGCACATCGCCCCAGAGTTTTTTACCCAGACAGCCCCGCAAAGTCCGAAATGTGGGGAAAAAAAACACTTTTTCCACAGATTTCGCTCGACGCACCCATCTAAACACGCCCCCAACAACACATGGCCTACCGTCACGCATTCCCACGGGTGTCCCAATGAAAACGGTACCTCACATGTGTGGGTGCACCGACCTGGCCGCCAAGGGGAAAGCCTAAAACACAAGTAACCCCAAGTCTGTTTTCAGTGCGAAATCTCAGACATTTTGCCGACCGGCACAACGTACAGATATGGCCCTCGGGTGTCCAAGCCACCGAGGAAAATAGGGAACCCCATTCATTTCCGAAAAGAGGACACCCGTGGGAATCTGCAGAGGTATGATTTGTGCACATCGCCCCAGATTTTATTACCCAGACAGCCCAGCAAAGTCCGAAATGTCGGGAAAAAAACGCTTTTTCCGCACATTTCGCTCAAAGCACCCATTGAAACACTCCCCCAACAACACATGGCCTACCGTCACACGTTCCCACAGGTGTCCTGATGAAAACGGTACCTCACATGTGTGGGTGCACCTACCTGGCCGCCAAGGGGAAAGCCTAAAACACAAGTAACCCCAAGTCTGTTTTCAGAGCGAAATCTCAGACATTCTGCCGACCGGCACAACGTACAGATAAGGGCCTCGTTTGTCCAAGCCACCGAAGAAAACAGGGAACCCCATGCATTTCCGAAAAGAGGACACCCGTGGGAATCCGCAGAGGTATGATTTGCGCACATCGCCCCAGATTTTATTACCCAGACAGCTCTGCAAATTCCGAAATGTCGGGAAAAAAACACTTTTTCCGCACATTTCGCTCGATGCACCCATTGAAACACGCCCCCAACAACACATGCCCTACCGTCACGCATTCCCATAGGTGTCCCAATGAAAACGGTACCTCACATGTGTGGGCGCACCTACTTGGCCGCCAAGGTGAAAGCCTAAAACACAAGTAACCCCAAGTCTGTTTTCAGAGCGAAATCTCAGACATTCTGCCGACCGGCACAACGTACAGATATGGGCCTCGGGTGTCCAAGCCACCGAAGAAAACAGGGAACCCCATGCATTTCCGAAAAGAGGACACCCGTGGGAATCCGCAGAGGTATGATTTGCGCACATCGCCCCAGATTTTATTACCCAGACAGCTCTGCAAAGTCCGAAATGTCGGGAAAAAAACGCTTTTTCCGCACATTTCGCTCGATGCGCCCATTGAAGCACGCCCCCAACAACACATGCCCTACCGTCACGCAGTCCCACTGGTATCCCGATGAAAACGGTACCTCACATGTGTGGGTGCACTTACCTGGCCGCCAAGGGGAAAGCCTAAAACACAAGTAACCCCAAGTCTGTTTTCAGAGCGAAATCTCAGACATTCTGCCGACCGGAACAAAGTACAGATATGGCCCTCGGGTGTCCAAGCCACCGAGGAAAACAGGGAACCCCATGCATTTCCGAAAAGAGGACACCCGTGGGAATCCGCAGAGGTATGATTTGTGCACATCGCCCCAGATTTTTTACCCAGACAGCCCCGCAAAGTCCGAAATGTGGGGAAAAAAAACACTTTTTCCACAGATTTCGCTCGACGCACCCATTGAAACACGCCCCCAATAACACATGGCCTACTGTCACACTTTCCCACAGGTGTCCCGATGAAAACGGTACCTCACATATGTGGGTGCACCTACCTGGCCGCCAAGGGGAAAGCCTAAAACACAAGTAACCCCAAGTCTGTTTTCAGAGGGAAATCTCAGACATTCTGCCGACCGGCACAACGTACAGATATGGGCCTCGGGTGTCCAAGCCACCGAGGAAAACAGAGAACCCCATGCATTTCCAAAAAGAGGACACCCGTGGGAATCCGCAGAGGTATGATTTGCGCACATCGCCACAGAATTTTTTACCCAGACATCCCTGCAAAGTCTGAAATGTCATGAAAAAAACACTTTTTCCGCACATTTCGCTCGACGCACCCATCAAAACACGCCCCCAACAACACATGGCCTTCCGTCATGTGTTTTCACAGGTGTCCCGATGAAAACGGTACCTCACATGTGTGGGTGCACCTACCTGGCCGCCAAGGGGAAAGCCTAAAACACAAGTAACCCCAAGTCTGTTTTCAGAGCGAAATCTCAGACATTCTGCCGACCGGCACAACGTACAGATATGGCCCTCGGGTGTCCAAGCCACCGAGGAAAACAGGGAACCCCATGCATTTCCGAAAAGAGTACACCCGTGGGAATCCGCAGAGGTATGATTTGCGCACATCGCCCCAGAATTTTTTACCCAGACAGCTCCGCAAAGTCCGAAATGTGGGGAAAAAACACTTTTTCCACAGATTTTGCTCGACGCACCCATCGAAACACACCCCCAACAACACATGGCCTACCGTCACACGTTCCCACAGGTGTCCTGATGAAAATGGTACCTCACATGTGTGGGTGCACCTACCTGGCCGCCAAGGGGAAAGCCTAAAACACAAGTAACCCCAAGTCTGTTTTCAGAGGGAAATCTCAGACATTCTGCCGACCGGCACAACGTACAGATATGGGCCTTGGGTGTCCAAGCCACCGAGGAAAACAGGGAAACCCATGCATTTCCAAAAAGAGGACACCCGTGGGAATACGCATAGGTATGATTTGCGCACATCGCCACAGAATTGTTTACCCAGACAGCCCTGCAAAGTCTGAAATGTCATGAAAAAAACACTTTTTCCGCACATTTCGCTCGACGCACCCATCAAAACACGCCCCCAAGAACACATGGCCTTCCGTCATGCGTTTTCACAGGTGTCCCGATGAAAACGGTACCTCACATGTGTCGGTGCACCTACCCGGCCGCCAAGGGGAAAGCCTAAAACACATTCATGGAGAAATCTCAGACATTCTGCCGACCGGCACAACGTACAGATATGGGCCTCGGGTGTCCAAGCCACCGAGGAAAACAAGGAACCCCATGCATTTCCAAAAAGAGGACACCCGTGGGAATCCGCAAAGGTATGATTTGCGCACATCGCCACAGAATTTTTTACCCAGACAGCCCTGCATAGTCTGAAATGTGGGGAAAATAAACACTTTTTCCGCAGATTTCGCTCGACGCAACCATCGAAACACGCCCCCAACAACACATGGCCTACCGTCACGCGTTCCCACGGGTATCCCAATGAAAACGGTACCTCACATGTGTGGGTGCACCTACCTGGCCGCCAAGGGGAAAGCCTAAAACACAAGTAACCCCAAGTCTGTTTTCAGAGCGAAATCTCAGACATTCTGCCAACCGGCACAACGTACAGATATGGCCCTCGGGTGTCCAAGCCACCGAGGAAAATAGGGAACCCCATGCATTTCTGAAAAGAGGACAACCGTGGGAATCTGCAGAGGTATGATTTGTGCACATCGCCCCAGATTCTATTACCCAGACAGCCCCGCAAAGTCCGAAATGTCGGGAAAAAAACGCTTTTTCCGCACATTTCGCTCGAAGCACCCATTGAAACACACCCCCAACAACACATGGCCTACCATCACACATTCCCACAGGTGTCCCGATGAAAACGGTACCTCACATGTGTTGGTGCACCTACCTGGCCGCCAAGGGGAAGCCTAAAACACAAGTAACCCCAAGTCTGTTTTCAGAGCGAAATCGCAGACATTCTGCCGACCGGCACAACGTACAGATATGGGCCTCGGGTGTCCAAGCCACAAAGAAAAACAGGGAACCCCATGCATTTCCGAAAAGAGGACACCCGTGGGAATCCGCAGAGGTATGATTTGCGCACATCGACCCAGATTTTATTACCCAGACAGCCCCGCAAAGTCCGAAGTGTCGGGAAAAAAACCCTTTTTCCGCACATTTCGCTCGATGCACCCATCGAAACACGCCCCCAACAACACATGGCCTACCGTCACGCGTTCCCACAGGTGTCCCGATGAAAATGGTACCTCACATGTGTGGGCGCACCTACCTGGCCGCCAAGGGGAAAGCCTAAAACACAAGTAACCCCAAGTCTGTTTTCAGAGCGAAATCTCAGACATTCTGCCGACCGGCACAATGTACAGATATGGGCCTCGGGTGTCCAAGCCACCGAGAAAAACAGGGAACCCCATGCATTTCTGAAAAGAGGACACCCGTGGGAATCCGCAGAGGTATGATTCGCGCACATCGACCCAGATTTTATTACCCAGAGAGCCCCGCAAAGTCCGAAATGTCGGGAAAAAAAACCTTTTTCCGCACATTTCGCTCGATGCACGCATCGAAACACGCCCCCAACAACACATGGCCTACTGTCACGCGTTCCCACAGGTGTCCCGATGAAAATGGTACCTCACATGTGTGGGCGCATCTACCTGGCCGCCAAGGGGAAAGCCTAAAACACAAATAACCCCAAGTCTGTTTTCAGAGCGAAATCTCAGACATTCTGCCGACCGGCACAACGTACAGATGTGGGCCTTGGGTGTCCAAGCCACCGAGGAAAACAGGGAACCCTATGCATTTCCGAAAAGAGGACACCCTTGGGAATCCGCAGAGGTATGATTTGCGCACATCGCCCCAGAATTTTTTACCCAGACAGCCCCGCAAAGTCCGAAATGTCGGGAAAAAAACACTTTTTCCGCACATTTTGCTCGACGCACCCATCGAAACACGTCCCCAACAACACATGGCCTACCGTCACGCGTTCCCGCAGGTGTCCCAATGAAAATGGTACCTCACATGTGTGGGTGCACCTACCTGGCCGCCAAGGGGAAAGCCTAAAACACAAGTAACCCCAAGTCTGTTTTCAGAGCGAAATCTCAGACATTCTGCCGACCGACACAACGTGCAGATATGGGCCTCGGCTGTCCAAGCCACCGAGGAAAACAGGGAACCCCATGCATTTCCGAAAAGAGGACACCTGTGGGAATCCGCAGAGGTATGATTCGCGCACATCGACCCAGATTTTATTACCCAGAGAGCCCCACAAAGTCCGAAATGTCGGGAAAAAAACACTTTTTCCGCACATTTTGCTCGACGCACCCATCGAAACATGCCCCCAACAACACATGGCCTACCGTCACACGTTCCCACAGGTGTCCCGATGAAAACGGTACCTCACATATGTTGGTGCACCTACCTGGCCACCAAGGGGAAAGCCTAAAACACAAGTAACCCCAAGTCTGTTTTCAGAGCGAAATCTCAGACATTCTGCCGACCGGCACAACGTACAGATATGGGCCTCGGGTGTCCAAGCCACCGAGAAAAACAGGGAACCCCATGCATTTCCGAAAAGAGGACACCCGTGGGAATCCGCAGAGGTATGATTCGCGCACATCGACCCAGATTTTATTACCCAGAGAGCCCCACAAAGTCCGAAATGTCGGGAAAAAAACACTTTTTCCGCACATTTTGCTCGACGCACCCATCGAAACACGCCCCCAACAACACATGGCCTACCGTCACGTGTTCCCGCAGGTGTCCCAATGAAAACGGTACCTCACATGTGTGGGTGCACCTACCTGGCCGCCAAGGGGAAAGCCTAAAACACAAGTAACCCCAAGTCTGTTTTCAGAGCGAAATCTCAGACATTCTGCCGACCGACACAACGTGCAGATATGGGCCTCGGCTGTCCAAGCCACCGAGGAAAACAGGGAACCCCATGCATTTCCGAAAAGAGGACATCCGTGGGAATCCGCAGAGGTATGATTTGCGCACATCGCCCCAGAATTTTTTACCCAGCCAGCCCCGCAAAATCCGAAATTTGGGGAAAAAACACTTTTTCCGCACATTTCGCTCGACGCACCCATCAAAACACACCCCCAACAACACATGGCCTTCCGTCATGCGTTTTCAGAGGTGTCCCGATGAAAACGATACCTCACATGTGTGGGTGCACCTACCTGGCCGCCAAGGGGAAAGCCTAAAACACAAGTCACCCCAAGTCTGTATTCATGGCGAAATCTCAGACATTCTGCTGACCGGCACAACGTACAGATATGGGCCTCGGGTGTCCAAGCCACCGAGGAAAACAGGGAACCCCATGCATTTCCGAAAAGAGGACATCCGTGGGAATCCGCAGAGGTATGATTTGCGCACATCGCCCCAGAATTTTTTACCCAGACAGCCCCGCAAAGTCCGAAGTGTGGGGAAAAAAAACACTTTTTCCGCAGATTTCACTCGACGCACCCATCGAAACACGCCCCCAACAACACATGGCCTACTGTCACGCGTTCCCACAGATGTCCCGATGAAAACGGTACCTCACATGTGTGGGTGCACCTACCTGGCCGCCAAGGGCAAAGCTTAAAACACAAGTAACCCCAAGTCTGTTTTCAGAGCGAAATCTCAGACATTCTGCCGACCGGCACAACGTACAGATATGGCCCTCGGGTGTCCAAGCCACCGAGGAAAATAGGGAACCCCAGGCATTTCCAAAAAGAGGACACCCGTGGGAATCCGCAGAGTTATGATTTGCGCACATCGCCCCAGATTTTATTACCCAGACAGCCCTGCAAAGTCCGAAATGTCGGGAAAAAAACGCTTTTTCCGCACATTTCGCTCAAAGCACCCATTGAAACACACCCCCAACAACACATGGCCTACCGTCACACGTTCCCACTGGTGTCCCGATGAAAACGGTACCTCACATGTGTTGGTGCACCTACCTGGCCGCCAAGGAGAAAGCCTAAAAGACAAGTAACCCCAAGTCTGTTTTCAGAGCGAAATCTCAGACATTCTGCCGACCAGCACATCGTACAGATATGGGCCTCGGGTGTCCAAGCCACCGAGAAAAACAGGGAACCCCTTGCATTTCCGAAAAGAGGACACCCGTGGGAATCCGCAGAGGTATGATTCGCGCACATCGACCCAGATTTTATTACCCAGACACCCCCGCAAAGTCCGAAATGTCAGGAAAAAAAACCTTTTTTCGCACATTTCGCTCGATGCACCCATTGAAACACACCCCCAACAACACATGGCCTACCGTCACGCGTTTCCACAGGTGTTCCGATGAAAACGGCACCTCACATGTGTGGTTGCACCTATCTGGCCACCAAGGGGAAAGCCTAAAACACAAGTAACCCCAAGTCTGTTTTCATGGCGAAATCTCAGACATTCTGCCGACCGGAACAACGTACAGATATGGGCCTCGGGTGTCGAAGCCACCGAGGAAAACAGGGAACCCCATGCATTTCCGAAAAGAGGACACCCGTGGGAATCCGCAGAGGTATGATTTGCGCACATCGCCCCAGAGTTTTTTACCCAGACAGCCCCACAAAGTCCGAAATGATGGGAAAAAAACACTTTTTCCGCACATTTCGCTCGACGCACCCATCAAAACACGCCCCCAACAACACATGGCCTACCGTCATGCGTTTCCACAGGTGTCCCGATGAAAACGGCACCTCACATGTGTGGGTGCACCTACCTGGCCACCAAGGGGAAAGCCTAAAACACAAGTAACCCCAAGTCTGTTTTCAGAGCGAAATCTCAGACATTCTGCCGACCGACACAACGTACAGATATGGCCCTCGGGTGCCCAAGCCACCGAGGAAAATAGGGAACCCCATGCATTTCCAAAAAGAGGACACCCGTGGGAATGCGCAGAGGTATGATTTGCGCACATCGCCCAGATTTTATTACCCAGACAGCCCCGCAAAGTCCGAAATGTGGGGAATAAAACGCTTTTTCCACACATTTCGCTCGACGCACCCATCGAAACACACCTCCAACAACACATGGCCTACTGTCACGCGTTCCCACAGGTGTCCCGATGAAAACGGTACCTCACATGTGTGGGTGCACCTACCTGGCTGCCAAGGGGAAAGCCTAAAACACAAGTAACCCAAGTCTGTTTTCAGAGCGAAATCTCAGACATTCTGCCGACCGACACAACGTACAGATATGGCCCTCGGGTGCCCAAGCCACCGAGGAAAATAGGGAACCCCATGCATTTCCAAAAAGAGGACACCCGTGGGAATGCGCAGAGGTATGATTTGCGCACATCGCCCAGATTTTATTACCCAGACAGCCCCGCAAAGTCCGAAATGTGGGGAAAAAAATGCTTTTTCCGCACATTTCGCTCAACGCACCCATCGAAACACGCCCCCAACAACACATGACCTACTGTCACACATTCCCATAGGTGTCCCGATGGAAACGGTACCTCACATGTGTGGGTGCACCGACCTGGCCGCCAAGGGGAAAGCCTAAAACACAAGTAACCCCAAGTCTGTTTTCAGAGCGAAATCTCAGACATTCTGCCGACCGGCACAACGTGCAGATATGGGCATCGGGTGTCCAAGCCACCGAGGAAAACAGGGAACCCCATGCATTTCCGAAAAGAGGACACCCGTGGGAATCCGCAGAGGTATGATTTGCGCACATCGCCCCAGATTTTATTACCCAGACAGCCCCGCAAAGTCCAAAATGTCAGGAAAAAAACGCTTTTTCCGCACATTTCGCTCGATGCACCCATCGAAACACGCCCCCAACAACACGTGGACTACTGTCAGGCGTTCCCACAGGTGTCCCGATGAAAATGGTACCTCACATGTGTGGGTGCACTTACCTGGCCGCCAAGGGGAAAGCCTAAAACACAAGTAACCCCAAGTCTGTTTTCAGAGCGAAATCGCAGACATTCTGCCGACCGGCACAACGTACAGATATGGGCCTCGGGTGTCCAAGCCACCGAGGAAAACAGGGAACCCCATGCATTTCCGAAAAGAGGACACCCGTGGGAATCCGCAGAGGTATGATTTGCGCACATCGCCCCAGAATTTTTTACCCAGACAGCCCCGCAAAGTCCGAAATGTCGGGAAAAAAATACTTTTTCCGTACATTTTGCTCGACGCACCCATCGAAACACGTCCCCAACAACACATGGCCTACCGTCACGCGTTCCCATAGGTGTCCCGATGAAAACGGTACCTCACATGTGTGGGCGCACCTACTTGGCCGCCAAGGGGAAAGCCTAAAACACAAGTAACCCCAAGTCTGTTTTCAGAGCGAAATCTCAGACATTCTGCCGACCGGCATAACGTACAGATATCTGCCTCGGGTCTCCAAGCCACCGTGGAAAACAGGGAACCCCATGAATTTCCGAAAAGAGGACACCCGTGGGAATCCGCAGAGGTATGATTTGCACACATCGCCCCAGATTTTATTACCCAGACAGCCCCGCAAAGTGCGAAATGTGGGGAAAAAAATGCTTTTTCCGCACATTTCGCTCGACACACCCATCGAAGCACGCCCCCAACAACACATGACCTACCGTCACGCATTCCCACAGGTGTCCCGATGGAAACGGTAACTCACATGTGCGGGTGCACCTACCTGGCGCCAAGGGGAAAGCCTAAAACACAAGTAACCCCAAGTCTGTTTTCAGAGCGAAAACTCAGACATTCTGCCGACCTGCACAACGTACAGATATGGGCCTCGGGTGTCCAAGCCACCAAGGAAAACAGGGAACCCCATGCATTTCCGAAGAGAGGACACCCGTGGGAATCCGCAGAGGTATGATTTGTGCACATCGCCCCAGATTTTATTACCAAAACAGCCCCGCAAAGTCCAAAATGTCGGGAAAAAAACACTTTTTCCGCACATTTCGCTCGAAGCACCCATTGAAACACGGCCACAACAACACATGGCCTACCGTCACGCGTTCCCACAGGTGTCCCGATGAAAACGGTACCTCACATGTGTGGGTGCACCTACCTGGCCGCCAAGGGGAAAGCCTAAAACACAAGTAACCCCAAGTCTGTTTTCAGAGCGAAATCTCAGACATTCTGCCGACCGGCACAACGTACAGATATGGGCCTCGGGTGTCCAAGCCACTGAGGAAAACAGGGAACCCCATGCATTTCCGAAAAGAGGACACCCGTGGGAATCCGCAGAGGTATGATTTGCGCACATCGCCCCAGAATATTTTACCCAGACAGCCCCGCAAAGTCCGAAATGTCGGGAAAAAAACGCTTATTCTGCACATTTCGCTTGAAGCACCCATTGAAACACGCCCCCAACAACACATGGCCTACCGTCACACGTTCCCACAGGTGTCCCAATGAAAACAGGTACCTTACATGTGTGGGTGCACCTACCTGGCCGACTTGGGGAAAGCCTAAAACACAATTAATCCCAAGTCTGATTTCGGAGCGAAATCTCAGACATTCTGCCGACCGGCACAACGTACAGATATGGGCCTTGGTTGTCCAAGCCACCGAGGAAAACAGGGAACCCCATGCATTTCTGAAAAGAGAACACCCGTGGGAATCCGCAGAGGTATGATTTGCGCACATCGCCCCAGATTTTATTACCCAGACAGCCCTGCAAAGTCCGAAATGTCGGGAAAAAAATGCTTTTTCCGCACATTTCGCTCGACGCACCCTTCAAAACACGCCCCCAACAACACATGGCCTACCGTCATGCGTTTCCACAGGTGTCCTGATGAAAACAGTACCTCACATGTGTGGGTGCACCAACCTGGCCACCAAGGGGAAAGCCTAAAACACAAGTAACCCCAAGTCTGTTTTCATGGCGAAATCTCAGACATTCTGCCGACCGGCACAACGTACAGATATGGGTTTGGGTGTCCAAGCCACCTAGGAAAACAGGGAACCCCATGCATTTCCGAAAAGAGGACACCCGTGGGAATCCGCAGAGGTATGATTTGCGCACATCGCCCCAGAAGTTTTTACCCAGACAGCCCCGCAAAGTCCGAAATGTGGGGAAAAAAACGCTTTTTCCGCAGATTTTGCTCAACGCACCCATCGAAACACGCCCCCAACAACACATGGCCTACCGTCACGCGTTCCCACAGGTGGCCCGATGAAAATGGTACCTCACATGTGTGGGTGCACCTACCTGGCCTCCAAGGGGAAAGCCTAAAACACAAGTAACCCCAAGTCTGTTTTCAGAGCGAAATCTCAGACATTCTGCTGATGGGCACAACGTACATATATGGCCCTCGGGTGTCCAAGCCACCGAGGAAAACAGGGAACCCATGCATTTCCGAAAAGAGGACATCCGTGGGAATCCGCAGAGGTATGATTTGCGCACATCGCCATAGAATATTTTACCCAGACAGCCCCGCAAAGTGCGAAATGTGGGGAAAAAAAACACTTTTTCCGCAGATTCCGCTCGACGCACCCATCGAAACACGCCCCCAACAACACATGGCCTACTGTCACGCGTTCCCACAGGTGTCCCGATGAAAACGGTACCTCACATGTGTGGGCGCACCTACCTGGCCGCCAAGGGGAAAGCCTAAAACACAAGTAACCCCAAGTCTGTTTTCAGAGCGAAATCTCAGACATTCTGCCGACCGTCACAATGTACAGATATGGGCCTCGGGTGTCCAAGCCACCGAGGAAAACAGGGAACCCCATGCATTTCTGAAAAGAGGACACCCGTGGGAATCCGCAGCGGTATGATTTGCGCACATCGCCTCAGATTTTATTACCCAGACAGCCCCGCAAAGTCCGAAATGCCGGGAAAAAAACGCTTTTTCCGCACATTTCGCTCGATGCACTCATCAAAACACGCCCCCAACAACACATGCCCTACCGTCACGCATTCCCAATGGTGTCCTGATTAAAACGGTACCTCACATGCGTGGGTGCACCTACCTGGCCGCCAAGGGGAAAGCCTAAAACACAAGTAACCCCAAGTCTGTTTTCAGAGCGAAAACTTCAGACATTCTGCCGACTGGCACAACGTACAGATATGGCCCTCGGGTGTCCAAGCCACCGAGGAAAACAGGGAATCCATGCATTTCCAAAAAGAGGACACCCGTGGGAATCCGCAGAGGTATGATTTGCGCACATCGCCCCAGAATTTCTTACCCAGACAGCCCCGCAAAGTCCGAAATGTCGGGAAAAAACGCTTTTTCCGCACATTTCGCTCGACGCACCCTTCGAAACACGCCCCCAACAACACATGGCCTACCGTCACGCGTTCCCACAGGTGTCCCGATGAAAACGGTACCTCACATGTGTGGGTGCACCTACGTGGCCGCCAAGGGGAAAGCCTAAAACACAAGTAACCCCAAGTCTGTTTTTAGAGTGAAATCTCAGACATTCCGCCGACCAGCACAACGTACAGATATGACCCTCAGGTGTCCAAGCCACCGAGGAAAACAGGGAACCCCATGCATTTCCGAAAAGAGGACACCCGTGGGAATCCGCAGAGGTATGATTTGCGCACATTGCTACAGAATTTTTTACCCAGACAGCCCTGCAAATTCCGAAATGTCGGGATAAAAACACTTTTTCCATACATTTCGCTCGACGCACCCATCAAAACACGCCCCCAACAACACATGGCCTACCGTCATGCGTTTCCACAGCTGTCCCAATGAAAACAATACCTCACATGTGTGGGTGCACCTACCTGGCCACCAAGGGGAAAGCCTAAAACACAAGTAACCCCAAGTCTGTTTTCATGGCAAAATCTCAGACATTCTGCCGACCGGAACAACGTACAGATATGGGCCTCGGGTGTCCAAGCCACCGAGGAAAACAGGGAACCCCATGCATTTCCAAAAAGAGGACACCCGTGGGAATCCGCAGAGGTATGATGTGCGCACATCGCCCCAGAGTTTTTTACCCAGACAGCCCCGCAAAGTCCGAAATGTGGGGAATAAAACGTTTTTTCCGCACATTTTGCTCGACGCACCCATCGAAACACGCCTCCAACAACACATGGCCTACCGTCACGCGTTCCCACAGGTGTCCCGATGAAAACAGTACCTCACATGTGTGGGTGCACCTACCTGGCTGCCAAGGGGAAAGCCTAAAACACAAGTAACCCAAGTCTGTTTTCAGAGCGAAATCTCAGACATTCTGCCGACCGGCACAACGTACAGATATGGCCCTCGGGTGTCCAAGCCACCGAGGAAAATAGGGAACCCCATGCATTTCCAAAAAGAGGACACCCGTGGGAATCCGCAGAGGTATGATTTGCGCACATCGCCCCAGATTTTATTACCCAGACAGCCCCGCAAAGTCTGAAACGTGGGCAAAAAAACGCTTTTTCCGCACATTTCGCTCGACGCGCCCATCTAAACACGCCCCCAACAACACATGACCTACTGTCACACATTCCCATAGGTGTCCCGATGGAAACTGTACCTCACATGTGTGGGTGCACCTACCTGGCCGCCAAGGGGAAAGCCTAAAACACAAGTAACCCCAAGTCTGTTTTCAGAGCGAAATCTCAGACATTCTGCCGACCGGCACAACGTGCAGATATGGGCCTCGGGTGTCCAAGCCACCGAGGAAAACAGGGAACCCCATGAATTTCCGAAAAGAGGACACCCGTGGGAATCCGCAGAGGTATGATTTGCGCACATCGCCCCAGATTTTATTACCCAGACAGCCCCGCAAAGTCCGAAATGTTGGGAAAAAAACACTTTTTCAGCACATTTCGCTCGATGCACCCATCGAAACACGCCCCCAACAACACATGTACTACCGTCAGGCGTTCCCACAGGTGTCCCGATGAAAACGGTACCTCACATGTGTGGGTGCACCTACCTGGCCGCCAAGGGGAAAGCCTAAAACACAAGTAACCCCAAGTCTGTTTTCAGAGCGAAATCTCAGACATTCTGCCGACCGGCACAACGTACAGATATGGGCCTCGGGTGTCCAAGCCACCGAGGAAAACAGGGAACCCCATGCATTTCCGAAAAGAGGACACCCATGGGAATCCGCAGAGATATGATTTGTGCACATCGCCCCAGAAATTTTTACCCAGACAGCCCCGCAAAGTCCGAAATGTCGGGAAAAAAACACTTTTTCCGTACATTTTGCTCTACGCACCCATCGAAACACGCCCCCAACAACACATGGCCTACCGTCACGCGTTCCCATAGGTGTCCCAATGAAAACGGTACCTCACATGTGTGGGCGCACCTACTTGGCCGCCAAGGGGAAAGCCTAAAACACAAGTAACCCCAAGTCTGTTTTCAGAGCGAAATCTCAGACATTCTGCCGACCGGCATAACGTACAGATATCTGCCCTGGGTCTCCAAGCCACCGTGGAAAACAGGGAACCCCATGCATTTCCGAAAAGAGGACACCCGTGGGAATCCGCAGAGGTATGATTTGCGCACATCGCCCCAGAATTTTTTACACAGACAGCCCCGCAAAGTCCGAAATGTCAGGAAAAAAACACTTTTTCCGTACATTTTGCTCGACGCACCCATCGAAACATGCCCCCAACAACACATGGCCTACCGTCACGCGTTCCCACAGGTGGCCCGATGAAAATGGTACCTCACATGTGTGGGTGCACCTACCTGGCCTCCAAGGGGAAAGCCTAAAACACAAGTAACCCCAAGTCTGTTTTCAGAGCGAAATCTCAGACATTCTGCTGATGGGCACAACGTACATATATGGCCCTCGGGTGTCCAAGCCACCGAGGAAAACAGGGAACCCCATGCATTTCCGAAAAGAGGACATCCGTGGGAATCCGCAGAGGTATGATTTGCGCACATCGCCATAGAATATTTTACCCAGACAGCCCCGCAAAGTGCGAAATGTGGGGAAAAAAAACACTTTTTCCGTACATTTTGCTCGACGCACCCATCGAAACACGCCCCCAACAACACATGGCCTACTGTCACGCGTTCCCATAGGTGTCCCGATGAAAACGGTACCTCACATGTGTGGGCGCACCTACTTGGCCGCCAAGGGGAAAGCATAAAACACAAGTAACCCCAAGTCTGTTTTCAGAGCGAAATCTCAGACATTCTGCCGACCGTCACAATGTACAGATATGGGCCTCGGGTGTCCAAGCCACCGAGGAAAACAGGGAACCCCATGCATTTCTGAAAAGAGGACACCCGTGGGAATCCGCAGCGGTATGATTTGCGCACATCGCCCCAGATTTTATTACCCAAACAGCCCCGCAAAGTCCGAAATGTCGGGAAAAAAACGCTTTTTCCGCACATTTCGCTCGATGCACTCATCAAAACACGCCCCCAACAACACATGCCCTACCGTCACACATTCCCAATGGTGTCCTGATTAAAACGGTACCTCACATGTGTGGGTGCACCTACCTGGCGCCAAGGGGAAAGCCTAAAACACAAGTAACCCCAAGTCTGTTTTCAGAGCGAAAACTCAGACATTCTGCCGACCGGCACAACGTACAGATATGGGCCTCGGGTGTCCAAGCCACCAAGGAAAACAGGGAACCCCATGCATTTCCGAAAAGAGGACACCCGTGGGAATCCGCAGAGGTATGATTTGCGCACATCGCCCCAGATTTTATTACCCAGACAGCCCTGCAAAGTCCGAAATGTCGGGAAAAAAATGCTTTTTCCGCACATTTCGCTCGACGCACCCATCAAAACACGCCCCCAACAACACATGGCCTACTGTCATGCGTTTCCACAGGTGTCCTGATGAAAACAGTACCTCACATGTGTGGGTGCACCAACCTGGCCACCAAGGGGAAAGCCTAAAACACAAGTAACCCCAAGTCTGTTTTTAGAGCGAAATCTCAGACATTCTGCCGACCGGCACAACGTACAGATATGGGCCTCGGGTGTCCAAGCCACTGAGGAAAACAGGGAACCCCATGCATTTCCGAAAAGAGGACACCCGTGGGAATCCGCAGAGGTATGATTTGCGCACATCGCCCCAGAATATTTTACCCAGACAGCCCCGCAAAGTCCGAAATGTCGGGAAAAAAACGCTTATTCTGCACATTTCGCTTGAAGCACCCATTGAAACACGCCCCCAACAACACATGGCCTACCGTCACACGTTCCCACAGGTGTCCCTATGAAAACGGTACCTTACATGTGTGGGTGCACCTACCTGGCCACCAAGGGGAAAGCCTAAAAAACAAGTAACCCCAAGTCTGTTTTCATGGCAAAATCTCAGACATTCTGCCGACCGGAACAACGTACAGATATGGGCCTCGGGTGTCCAAGCCACCGAGGAAAACAGGGAACCCCATGCATTTCCAAAAAGAGGACACCCGTGGGAATCCGCAGAGGTATGATGTGCGCACATCGCCCCAGAGTTTTTTACCCAGACAGCCCCGCAAAGTCCGAAATGTGGGGAATAAAACGTTTTTTCCGCACATTTTGCTCGACGCACCCATCAAAACACGCCTCCAACAACACATGGCCTACCGTCACGCGTTCCCACAGGTGTCCCGATGAAAACGGTACCTCACATGTGTGGGTGCACCTACCTGGCTGCCAAGGGGAAAGCCTAAAACACAAGTAACCCAAGTCTGTTTTCAGAGCGAAATCTCAGACATTCTGCCGACCGGCACAACGTACAGATATGGCCCTCGGGTGTCCAAGCCACCGAGGAAAATAGGGAACCCCATGCATTTCCAAAAAGAGGACACCCGTGGGAATCCGCAGAGGTATGATTTGCGCACATCGCCCCAGATTTTATTACCCAGACAGCCCCGCAAAGTCCGAAACGTGGGCAAAAAACTGCTTTTTCCGCACATTTCGCTCGACGCGCCCATCTAAACACGCCCCCAACAACACATGACCTACTGTCACACATTCCCATAGGTGTCCCGATGGAAACGGTACCTCACATGTGTGGGTGCACCTACCTGGCCGCCAAGGGGAAAGCCTAAAACACAAGTAACCCCAAGTCTGTTTTCAGAGCGAAATCTCAGACATTCTGCCGACCGGCACAACGTGCAGATATGGGCCTCGGGTGTCCAAGCCACCGAGGAAAACAGGGAACCCCATGAATTTCCGAAAAGAGGACACCCGTGGGAATCCGCAGAGGTATGATTTGCGCACATCGCCCCAGATTTTATTACCCAGACAGCCCCGCAAAGTCCGAAATGTCGGGAAAAAAACACTTTTTCCGTACATTTTGCTCTACGCACCCATCGAAACACGCCCCAACAACACATGTACTACCGTCAGGCGTTCCCACAGGTGTCCCGATGAAAACGGTACCTCACATGTGTGGGTGCACCTACCTGGCCGCCAAGGGGAAAGCCTAAAACACAAGTAACCCCAAGTCTGTTTTCAGAGCGAAATCTCAGACATTCTGCCGACCGGCACAACGTACAGATATGGGCCTCGGGTGTCCAAGCCACCGAGGAAAACAGGGAACCCCATGCATTTCCGAAAAGAGGACACCCATGGGAATCCGCAGAGGTATGATTTGCGCACATCGCCCCAGAAATTTTTACCCAGACAGCCCCGCAAAGTCCGAAATGTCGGGAAAAAAACACTTTTTCCGTACATTTTGCTCTACGCACCCATCGAAACACGCCCCCAACAACACATGGCCTACCGTCACGCGTTCCCATAGGTGTCCCAATGAAAACGGTACCTCACATGTGTGGGCGCACCTACTTGGCCGCCAAGGGGAAAGCCTAAAACACAAGTAACCCCAAGTCTGTTTTCAGAGCGAAATCTCAGACATTCTGCCGACCGGCATAACGTACAGATATCTGCCCTGGGTCTCCAAGCCACCGTGGAAAACAGGAAACCCCATGCATGTCCGAAAAGAGGACACACGTGGGAATCCGCAGAGGTATGATTTGCGCACATCGCCCCAGAATTTTTTACCCAGACAGCCCCGCAAAGTCCGAAATGTCAGGAAAAAAACACTTTTTCCGTACATTTTGCTCGACGCACCCATCGAAACATGCCCCCAACAACACATGACCTACCGTCACGCATTCCCACAGGTGTCCCAATGAAAACGGTACCTCACATGTGTGGGTGCACCTACCTGGCCGCCAAGGGGAAAGCCTAAAACACAAGTAACCCCAAGTCTGTTTTCAGAGCGAAATCTCAGACATTCTGCCGACCGGCACAACGTACAGATATGGGCCTCGGGTGTCCAAGCCACTGATGAAAACAGGGAACCCCATGCATTTCCGAAAAGAGGACACCCGTGGGAATCCGCAGAGGTATGATTTGCGCACATCGCCCCAGAATATTTTACCCAGACAGCCCCGCAAAGTCCAAAATGTCGGGAAAAAAACGCTTATTCTGCACATTTCGCTCGAAGAACCCATCGAAACACGCCCCCAACACATGACCTAATGTCACACATTCCCATAGGTGTCCCGATGGAAACGGTACCTCACATGTGTGGGTGCACCTACCTGGCCGCCAAGGGGAAAGCCTAAAACACAAGTAACCCCAAGTCTGTTTTCAGAGCGAAATCTCAGACATTCTGCCGACCGGCACAACGTGCAGATATGGGCCTCGGGTGTCCAAGCCACCGAGGAAAACAGGGAACCCCATGCATTTCCGAAAAGAGGACACCCGTGGGAATCCACAGAGGTATGATTTGCGCACATCGCCCCAGATTTTATTACCCAGACAGCCCCGCAAAGTCCGAAATGTCGGGAAAAAAACGCTTTTTCCGCACATTTCGCTCGATGCACCCATCAAAACACGCCCCCAACAACACGTGGACTACTGTCAGGCGTTCCCACAGGTGTCCCGATGAAAACGGTACCTCACATGTGTGGGTGCACCTACCTGGCCGCCAAGGGGAAAGCCTAAAACACAAGTAACCCCAAGTCTGTTTTCAGAGCGAAATCGCAGACATTCTGCCGACCGGCACAACGTACAGATATGGGCCTCGGGTGTCCAAGCCACCGAGGAAAACAGGGAACCCCATGCATTTCCAAAAAGAGGACACCCGTGGGTATCCGCAGAGGTATGATTTGCGCACATTGCCCCAGAATTTTTTACCCAGACAGCCCTGCAAAGTCCGAAATGTCGGGAAAAAAACACTTTTTCCGTACATTTTGCTCGACGCACCCATCGAAACACGCCCCCAACAACACATGGCCTACCGTCACGCGTTCCCATAGGTGTCCCGATGAAAACGGTACCTCACATGTGTGGGCGCACCTACTTGGCCGCCAAGGGGAAAGCCTAAAACACAAGTAACCCCAAGTCTGTTTTCAGAGCGAAATCTCAGACATTCTGCCGACCGGCATAACGTACAGATATCTGCCTCGGGTCTCCAAGCCACCGTGGAAAACAGGGAACCCCATGAATTTCCGAAAAGAGGACACCCGTGGGAATCCGCAGAGGTATGATTTGCACACATCGCCCCAGATTTTATTACCCAGACAGCCCCGCAAAGTGCGAAATGTGGGGAAAAAAACGCTTTTTCCGCACATTTCGCTCGACGCACCCATCGAAGCACGCCCCCAACAACACATGACCTACCGTCACGCGTTCCCACAGGTGTCCCGATGAAAACGGTACCTCACATGTGTGGGCGCACCTACCTGGCCGCCAAGGGGAAAGCCTAAAACACAAGTAACCCCTAGTCTGTTTTCAGAGGGAAATCTCAGACATTCTGCCGACCGGCACAACGTACAGATATGGGCCTCGGGTGTCCAAGCCACTGAGGAAAACAGGGAACCCCATGCATTTCCGAAAAGAGGACACCCGTGGGAATCCGCAGAGGTATGATTTGCGCACATCGCTACAGAATTTTTTACCCAGACAGCCCTGCAAATTCCGAAATGTCGGGATAAAAACACTTTTTCCATACATTTCGCTCGACGCACCCATCAAAACACGCCCCCAACAACACATGGCCTACCGTCATGCATTTCCACAGGTGTCCCGATGGAAACGGCACCTCACATGTGTGGGTGCACCTACCTGGCCACCAAGGGGAAAGCCTAAAACACAAGTAACCCCAAGTCTGTTTTCATGGCGAAATCTCAGATATTCTGCCGACCGGAACAACGTACAGATATGGGCCTCGGGTGTCCAAGACACCGAGGAAAACAGGGAACCCCATGCATTTCCAAAAAGAGGACACCCGTGGGAATCCGCAGAGGTATGATGTGCACACATCGCCCCAGAGTTTTTTACCCAGACAGCCCCGCAAAGTCCGAAATGTGGGGAATAAAACGCTTTTTCCGCACATTTCGCTCGATGCACCCATCGAAACATGCCTCCAACAACACATGGCCTACCGTCACACGTTCCCACAGGTGTCCCGATGAAAACGGTACCTCACATGTGTTGGTGCACCTACCTGGCCACCAAGGGGAAAGCCTAAAACACAAGTAACCCCAAGTCTGTTTTCAGAGCGAAATCTCAGACATTCTGCCGACCGGCACAACGTACAGATATGGGCCTCGGCTGTCCAAGCCACCGAGGAAAACAGGGAACCCCATGCATTTCCAAAAAGAGGACATCCGTGGGAATCCGCAGAGGTATGATTTGCGCACATCGCCCCAGAATTTTTTACCCAGCAAGCCCCGCAAAATCCGAAATTTGGGGAAAAAACACTTTTTCCGCACATTTCGCTCGACGCACCCATCAAAACACACCCCCAACAACACATGGCCTTCCGTCATGCGTTTTCAGAGGTGTCCCGATGAAAACGATACCTCACATGTGTGGGTGCACCTACCTGGCCGCCAAGGGGAAAGCCTAAAACACAAGTCACCCCAAGTCTGTATTCATGGCGAAATCTCAGACATTCTGCCGACCGGCACAACGTACAGATATGGGCCTCGGGTGTCCAAGCCACCGAGGAAAACAGGGAACCCCATGCATTTCCGAAAAGAGGACATCCGTGGGAATCCGCAGAGGTATGATTTGCGCACATCGCCCCAGAATTTTTTACCCAGACAGCCCCGCAAAGTCCGAAGTGTGGGGAAAAAAAACACTTTTTCCGCAGATTTCACTCGACGCACCCATCGAAACACGCCCCCAACAACACATGGCCTACTGTCACGCGTTCCCACAGATGTCCCGATGAAAACGGTACCTCACATGTGTGGGTGCACCTACCTGGCCGCCAAGGGCAAAGCTTAAAACACAAGTAACCCCAAGTCTGTTTTCAGAGCGAAATCTCAGACATTCTGCCGACCGGCACAATGTACAGATATGGCCCTCGGGTGTCAAAGCCACCGAGGAAAATAGGGAACCCCAGGCATTTCCGAAAAGAGGACACCCGTGGGAATCCGCAGAGTTATGATTTGCGCACATCGCCCCAGATTTTATTACCCAGACAGCCCTGCAAAGTCCGAAATGTCGGGAAAAAAACGCTTTTTCCGCACATTTCGCTCGAAGCACCCATTGAAACACACCCCCAACAACACATGGCCTACCGTCACACGTTCCCACTGGTGTCCCGATGAAAACGGTACCTCACATGTGTTGGTGCACCTACCTGGCCGCCAAGGGGAAAGCCTAAAACACAAGTAACCCCAAGTCTGTTTTCAGAGCGAAATCTCAGACATTCTGCCGACCGTCACAACGTGCAGATATGGGCCTCGGGTGTCCAAGCACCGAGGAAAACAGGGAACCACATGCATTTCCGAAAAGAGGACACCCGTGGGAATCCGCAGAGGTATGATTTGCGCACATCGCCCCAGAATTATTTACCCAGACAGCCCCACAAAGTCCGAAATGTCAGGAAAAAAACACTTTTTCCGCACATTTCGTTCGACGCACCCATCGAAACATACCCCCAACAACACATGGCCTACCGTCATGCGTTTCCACAGGTGTTCCAATGAAAACGGCACCTCACATGTGTGGTTGCACCTATCTGGCCACCAAGGGGAAAGCCTAAAACACAAGTAACCCCAAGTCTGTTTTCATGGCGAAATCTCAGACATTCTGCCGACCGGAACAACGTACAGATATGGGCCTCGGGTGTCGAAGCCACCGAGGAAAACAGGGAACCCCATGCATTTCCGAAAAGAGGACACCCGTGGGAATCCGCAGAGGTATGATTTGCGCACATCGCCCCAGAGTTTTTTACCCAGACAGCCCCACAAAGTCCGAAATGATGGGAAAAAAACACTTTTTCCGCACATTTCGCTCGACGCACCCATCAAAACACGCCCCCAACAACACATGGCCTACCGTCATGCGTTTCCACAGGTGTCCCGATGAAAACGGCACCTCACATGTGTGGGTGCACCTACCTGGCCGCCAAGGGCAAAGCTTAAAACACAAGTAACCCCAAGTCTGTTTTCAGAGCGAAATCTCAGACATTCTTCCGACCGGCACAACGTACAGATATGGCCCTCGGGTGTCCAAGCCACCGAGGAAAATAGGTAACCCCATGCATTTCCGAAAAGAGGACACCCGTGGGAATCCGCAGAGGTATGATTTGTGCACATCGCCCCAGATTTTATTACCCAGACAGCCCCGCAAAGTCCGAAATGTGGGGAATAAAACGCTTTTTCCACACATTTCGCTCGACGCACCCATCGAAACACACCTCCAACAACACATGGCCTACTGTCACGCGTTCCCACAGGTGTCCCGATGAAAACGGTACCTCACATGTGTGGGTGCACCTACCTGGCTGCCAAGGGGAAAGCCTAAAACACAAGTAACCCAAGTCTGTTTTCAGAGCGAAATCTCAGACATTCTGCCGACCGACACAACGTACAGATATGGCCCTCGGGTGTCCAAGCCACCGAGGAAAATAGGGAACCCCATGCATTTCCAAAAAAAGGACACCCGTGGGAATGCGCAGAGGTATGATTTGCGCACATCGCCCAGATTTTATTACCCAGACAGCCCCGCAAAGTCCGAAATGTGGGGAAAAAAATGCTTTTTCCGCACATTTCGCTCGACGCACCCATCGAAACACGCCCCCAACAACACATGACCTACTGTCACACATTCCCATAGGTGTCCCGATGGAAACGGTACCTCACATGTGTGGGTGCACCTACCTGGCCGCCAAGGGGAAAGCCTAAAACACAAGTAACCCCAAGTCTGTTTTCAGAGCGAAATCTCAGACATTCTGCCGACCGGCACAACGTGCAGATATGGGCCTCGGGTGTCCAAGCCACCGAGGAAAACAGGGAACCCCATGCATTTCCGAAAAGAGGACACCCGTGGGAATCCGCAGAGGTATGATTTGCGCACATCGCCCCAGATTTTATTACCCAGACAGCCCCGCAAAGTCCGAAACGTCAGGAAAAAAACGCTTTTTCCGCACATTTCGCTCGATGCACCCATCGAAACACGCCCCCAACAACACGTGGACTACTGTCAGGCGTTCCCACAGGTGTCCCGATGAAAATGGTACCTCACATGTGTGGGTGCACTTACCTGGCCGCCAAGGGGAAAGCCTAAAACACAAGTAACCCCAAGTCTGTTTTCAGAGCGAAATCGCAGACATTCTGCCGACCGGCACAACGTACAGATATGGGCCTCGGGTGTCCAAGCCACCGAGGAAAACAGGGAACCCCATGCATTTCCGAAAAGAGGACACCCGTGGGAATCCACAGAGGTATGATTTGCGCACATCGCCCCAGAATTTTTTACCCAGACAGCCCCGCAAAGTCCGAAATGTCGGGAAAAAAACACTTTTTCCGTACATTTTGCTCTACGCACCCATCGAAACACGCCCCCAACAACACATGGCCTACCGTCACGCGTTCCCATAGGTGTCCCAATGAAAACGGTACCTCACATGTGTGGGCGCACCTACTTGGCCGCCAAGGGGAAAGCCTAAAACACAAGTAACCCCAAGTCTGTTTTCAGAGCGAAATCTCAGACATTCTGCCGACCGGCATAACGTACAGATATCTGCCCTGGGTCTCCAAGCCACCGTGGAAAACAGGGAACCCCATGCATTTCCGAAAAGAGGACACCCGTGGGAATCCGCAGAGGTATGATTTGCGCACATCGCCCCAGAATTTTTTACCCAGACAGCCCCGCAAAGTCCGAAATGTCAGGAAAAAAACACTTTTTCCGTACATTTTGCTCGACGCACCCATCGAAACATGCCCCCAACAACACATGACCTACCGTCACGCATTCCCACAGGTGTCCCAATGAAAACGGTACCTCACATGTGTGGGTGCACCTACCTGGCCGCCAAGGGGAAAGCCTAAAACACAAGTAACCCCAAGTCTGTTTTCAGAGCGAAATCTCAGACATTCTGCCGACCGGCACAACGTACAGATATGGGCCTCGGGTGTCCAAGCCACTGATGAAAACAGGGAACCCCATGCATTTCCGAAAAGAGGACACCCGTGGGAATCCGCAGAGGTATGATTTGCGCACATCGCCCCAGAATATTTTACCCAGACAGCCCCGCAAAGTCCGAAATGTCGGGAAAAAAACGCTTATTCTGCACATTTCGCTCGAAGAACCCATCGAAACACGCCCCCAACACATGACCTAATGTCACACATTCCCATAGGTGTCCCGATGGAAACGGTACCTCACATGTGTGGGTGCACCTACCTGGCCGCCAAGGGGAAAGCCTAAAACACAAGTAACCCCAAGTCTGTTTTCAGAGCGAAATCTCAGACATTCTGCCGACCGGCACAACGTGCAGATATGGGCCTCGGGTGTCCAAGCCACCGAGGAAAACAGGGAACCCCATGCATTTCCGAAAAGAGGACACCCGTGGGAATCCACAGAGGTATGATTTGCGCACATCGCCCCAGATTTTATTACCCAGACAGCCCCGCAAAGTCCGAAATGTCGGGAAAAAAACGCTTTTTCCGCACATTTCGCTCGATGCACCCATCGAAACACGCCCCCAACAACACGTGGACTACTGTCAGGCGTTCCCACAGGTGTCCCGATGAAAACGGTACCTCACATGTGTGGGTGCACCTACCTGGCCGCCAAGGGGAAAGCCTAAAACACAAGTAACCCCAAGTCTGTTTTCAGAGCGAAATCGCAGACATTCTGCCGACCGGCACAACGTACAGATATGGGCCTCGGGTGTCCAAGCCACCGAGGAAAACAGGGAACCCCATGCATTTCCAAAAAGAGGACACCCGTGGGTATCCGCAGAGGTATGATTTGCGCACATTGCCCCAGAATTTTTTACCCAGACAGCCCTGCAAAGTCCGAAATGTCGGGAAAAAAACACTTTTTCCGTACATTTTGCTCGACGCACCCATCGAAACACGCCCCCAACAACACATGGCCTACCGTCACGCGTTCCCATAGGTGTCCCGATGAAAACGGTACCTCACATGTGTGGGCGCACCTACTTGGCCGCCAAGGGGAAAGCCTAAAACACAAGTAACCCCAAGTCTGTTTTCAGAGCGAAATCTCAGACATTCTGCCGACCGGCATAACGTACAGATATCTGACTCGGGTCTCCAAGCCACCGTGGAAAACAGGGAACCCCATGAATTTCCGAAAAGAGGACACCCGTGGGAATCCGCAGAGGTATGATTTGCACACATCGCCCCAGATTTTATTACCCAGACAGCCCCGCAAAGTGCGAAATGTGGGGAAAAAAACGCTTTTTCCGCACATTTCGCTCGACGCACCCATCGAAGCACGCCCCCAACAACACATGACCTACCGTCACGCGTTCCCACAGGTGTCCCGATGAAAACGGTACCTCACATGTGTGGGCGCACCTACCTGGCCGCCAAGGGGAAAGCCTAAAACACAAATAACCCCTAGTCTGTTTTCAGAGGGAAATCTCAGACATTCTGCCGACCGGCACAACGTACAGATATGGGCCTCGGGTGTCCAAGCCACTGAGGAAAACAGGGAACCCCATGCATTTCCGAAAAGAGGACACCCGTGGGAATCCGCAGAGGTATGATTTGCGCACATCGCTACAGAATTTTTTACCCAGACAGCCCTGCAAATTCCGAAATGTCGGGATAAAAACACTTTTTCCATACATTTCGCTCGACGCACCCATCAAAACACGCCCCCAACAACACATGGCCTACCGTCATGCATTTCCACAGGTGTCCCGATGGAAACGGCACCTCACATGTGTGGGTGCACCTACCTGGCCACCAAGGGGAAAGCCTAAAACACAAGTAACCCCAAGTCTGTTTTCATGGCGAAATCTCAGATATTCTGCCGACCGGAACAACGTACAGATATGGGCCTCGGGTGTCCAAGACACCGAGGAAAACAGGGAACCCCATGCATTTCCAAAAAGAGGACACCCGTGGGAATCCGCAGAGGTATGATGTGCACACATCGCCCCAGAGTTTTTTACCCAGACAGCCCCGCAAAGTCCGAAATGTGGGGAATAAAACGCTTTTTCCGCACATTTCGCTCGATGCACCCATCGAAACATGCCTCCAACAACACATGGCCTACCGTCACACGTTCCCACAGGTGTCCCGATGAAAACGGTACCTCACATGTGTTGGTGCACCTACCTGGCCACCAAGGGGAAAGCCTAAAACACAAGTAACCCCAAGTCTGTTTTCAGAGCGAAATCTCAGACATTCTGCCGACCGGCACAACGTACAGATATGGGCCTCGGCTGTCCAAGCCACCGAGGAAAACAGGGAACCCCATGCATTTCCAAAAAGAGGACATCCGTGGGAATCCGCAGAGGTATGATTTGCGCACATCGCCCCAGAATTTTTTACCCAGCAAGCCCCGCAAAATCCGAAATTTGGGGAAAAAACACTTTTTCCGCACATTTCGCTCGACGCACCCATCAAAACACACCCCCAACAACACATGGCCTTCCGTCATGCGTTTTCAGAGGTGTCCCGATGAAAACGATACCTCACATGTGTGGGTGCACCTACCTGGCCGCCAAGGGGAAAGCCTAAAACACAAGTCACCCCAAGTCTGTATTCATGGCGAAATCTCAGACATTCTGCCGACCGGCACAACGTACAGATATGGGCCTCGGGTGTCCAAGCCACCGAGGAAAACAGGGAACCCCATGCATTTCCGAAAAGAGGACATCCGTGGGAATCCGCAGAGGTATGATTTGCGCACATCGCCCCAGAATTTTTTACCCAGACAGCCCCGCAAAGTCCGAAGTGTGGGGAAAAAAAACACTTTTTCCGCAGATTTCACTCGACGCACCCATCGAAACACGCCCCCAACAACACATGGCCTACTGTCACGCGTTCCCACAGATGTCCCGATGAAAACGGTACCTCACATGTGTGGGTGCACCTACCTGGCCGCCAAGGGCAAAGCTTAAAACACAAGTAACCCCAAGTCTGTTTTCAGAGCGAAATCTCAGACATTCTGCCGACCGGCACAACGTACAGATATGGCCCTCGGGTGTCAAAGCCACCGAGGAAAATAGGGAACCCCAGGCATTTCCGAAAAGAGGACACCCGTGGGAATCCGCAGAGTTATGATTTGCGCACATCGCCCCAGATTTTATTACCCAGACAGCCCTGCAAAGTCCGAAATGTCGGGAAAAAAACGCTTTTTCCGCACATTTCGCTCGAAGCACCCATTGAAACACACCCCCAACAACACATGGCCTACCGTCACACGTTCCCACTGGTGTCCCGATGAAAACGGTACCTCACATGTGTTGGTGCACCTACCTGGCCGCCAAGGGGAAAGCCTAAAACACAAGTAACCCCAAGTCTGTTTTCAGAGCGAAATCTCAGACATTCTGCCGACCGTCACAACGTGCAGATATGGGCCTCGGGTGTCCAAGCACCGAGGAAAACAGGGAACCACATGCATTTCCGAAAAGAGGACACCCGTGGGAATCCGCAGAGGTATGATTTGCGCACATCGCCCCAGAATTATTTACCCAGACAGCCCCACAAAGTCCGAAATGTCAGGAAAAAAACACTTTTTCCGCACATTTCGTTCGACGCACCCATCGAAACATACCCCCAACAACACATGGCCTACCGTCATGCGTTTCCACAGGTGTTCCAATGAAAACGGCACCTCACATGTGTGGTTGCACCTATCTGGCCACCAAGGGGAAAGCCTAAAACACAAGTAACCCCAAGTCTGTTTTCATGGCGAAATCTCAGACATTCTGCCGACCGGAACAACGTACAGATATGGGCCTCGGGTGTCGAAGCCACCGAGGAAAACAGGGAACCCCATGCATTTCCGAAAAGAGGACACCCGTGGGAATCCGCAGAGGTATGATTTGCGCACATCGCCCCAGAGTTTTTTACCCAGACAGCCCCACAAAGTCCGAAATGATGGGAAAAAAACACTTTTTCCGCACATTTCGCTCGACGCACCCATCAAAACACGCCCCCAACAACACATGGCCTACCGTCATGCGTTTCCACAGGTGTCCCGATGAAAACGGCACCTCACATGTGTGGGTGCACCTACCTGGCCGCCAAGGGCAAAGCTTAAAACACAAGTAACCCCAAGTCTGTTTTCAGAGCGAAATCTCAGACATTCTTCCGACCGGCACAACGTACAGATATGGCCCTCGGGTGTCCAAGCCACCGAGGAAAATAGGTAACCCCATGCATTTCCGAAAAGAGGACACCCGTGGGAATCCGCAGAGGTATGATTTGTGCACATCGCCCCAGATTTTATTACCCAGACAGCCCCGCAAAGTCCGAAATGTGGGGAATAAAACGCTTTTTCCACACATTTCGCTCGACGCACCCATCGAAACACACCTCCAACAACACATGGCCTACTGTCACGCGTTCCCACAGGTGTCCCGATGAAAACGGTACCTCACATGTGTGGGTGCACCTACCTGGCTGCCAAGGGGAAAGCCTAAAACACAAGTAACCCAAGTCTGTTTTCAGAGCGAAATCTCAGACATTCTGCCGACCGACACAACGTACAGATATGGCCCTCGGGTGTCCAAGCCACCGAGGAAAATAGGGAACCCCATGCATTTCCAAAAAGAGGACACCCGTGGGAATGCGCAGAGGTATGATTTGCGCACATCGCCCAGATTTTATTACCCAGACAGCCCCGCAAAGTCTGAAATGTGGGGAAAAAAATGCTTTTTCCGCACATTTCGCTCGACGCACCCATCGAAACACGCCCCCAACAACACATGACCTACTGTCACACATTCCCATAGGTGTCCCGATGGAAACGGTACCTCACATGTGTGGGTGCACCTACCTGGCCGCCAAGGGGAAAGCCTAAAACACAAGTAACCCCAAGTCTGTTTTCAGAGCGAAATCTCAGACATTCTGCCGACCGGCACAACGTGCAGATATGGGCCTCGGGTGTCCAAGCCACCGAGGAAAACAGGGAACCCCATGCATTTCCGAAAAGAGGACACCCGTGGGAATCCGCAGAGGTATGATTTGCGCACATCGCCCCAGATTTTATTACCCAGACAGCCCCGCAAAGTCCGAAACGTCAGGAAAAAAACGCTTTTTCCGCACATTTCGCTCGATGCACCCATCGAAACACGCCCCCAACAACACGTGGACTACTGTCAGGCGTTCCCACAGGTGTCCCGATGAAAATGGTACCTCACATGTGTGGGTGCACTTACCTGGCCGCCAAGGGGAAAGCCTAAAACACAAGTAACCCCAAGTCTGTTTTCAGAGCGAAATCGCAGACATTCTGCCGACCGGCACAACGTACAGATATGGGCCTCGGGTGTCCAAGCCACCGAGGAAAACAGGGAACCCCATGCATTTCCGAAAAGAGGACACCCGTGGGAATCCACAGAGGTATGATTTGCGCACATCGCCCCAGAATTTTTTACCCAGACAGCCCCGCAAAGTCCGAAATGTCGGGAAAAAAATACTTTTTCCGTACATTTTGCTCGACGCACCCATCGAAACACGTCCCCAACAACACATGGCCTACCGTCACGCGTTCCCATAGGTGTCCCGATGAAAACGGTACCTCACATGTGTGGGCGCACCTACTTGGCCGCCAAGGGGAAAGCCTAAAACACAAGTAACCCCAAGTCTGTTTTCAGAGCGAAATCTCAGACATTCTGCCGACCGGCATAACGTACAGATATCTGCCTCGGGTCTCCAAGCCACCGTGGAAAACAGGGAACCCCATGAATTTCCGAAAAGAGGACACCCGTGGGAATCCGCAGAGGTATGATTTGCACACATCGCCCCAGATTTTATTACCCAGACAGCCCCGCAAAGTGCGAAATGTGGGGAAAAAAACGCTTTTTCCGCACATTTCGCTCGACACACCCATCGAAGCACGCCCCCAACAACACATGACCTACCGTCACGCATTCCCACAGGTGTCCCGATGGAAACGGTACCTCACATGTGTGGGTGCACCTACCTGGCGCCAAGGGGAAAGCCTAAAACACAAGTAACCCCAAGTCTGTTTTCAGAGCGAAAACTCAGACATTCTGCCGACCTGCACAACGTACAGATATGGGCCTCGGGTGTCCAAGCCACCAAGGAAAACAGGGAACCCCATGCATTTACGAAGAGAGGACACCCATGGGAATCCGCAGAGGTATGATTTGTGCACATCGCCCCAGATTTTATTACCAAAACAGCCCCGCAAAGTCCAAAATGTCGGGAAAAAAACACTTTTTCCGCACATTTCGCTCGAAGCACCCATTGAAACACGGCCCCAACAACACATGGCCTGCCGTCACGCGTTCCCACAGGTGTCCCGATGAAAACGGTACCTCACATGTGTGGGTGCACCTACCTGGCCGCCAAGGGGAAAGCCTAAAACACAAGTAACCCCAAGTCTGTTTTCAGAGCGAAATCTCAGACATTCTGCCGACCGGCACAACGTACAGATATGGGCCTCGGGTGTCCAAGCCACTGAGGAAAACAGGGAACCCCATGCATTTCCGAAAAGAGGACACCCGTGGGAATCCGCAGAGGTATGATTTGCGCACATCGCCCCAGAATATTTTACCCAGACAGCCCCGCAAAGTCCGAAATGTCGGGAAAAAAACGCTTATTCTGCACATTTCGCTTGAAGCACCCATTGAAACACGCCCCCAACAACACATGGCCTACCGTCACACGTTCCCACAGGTGTCCCAATGAAAACAGGTACCTTACATGTGTGGGTGCACCTACCTGGCCGCCTTGGGGAAAGCCTAAAACACAATTAATCCCAAGTCTGATTTCGGAGCGAAATCTCAGACATTCTGCCGACCGGCACAACGTACAGATATGGGCCTCGGTTGTCCAAGCCACCGAGGAAAACAGGGAACCCCATGCATTTCTGAAAAGAGGACACCCGTGGGAATCCGCAGAGGTATGATTTGCGCACATCGCCCCAGATTTTATTACCCAGACAGCCCTGCAAAGTCCGAAATGTCGGGAAAAAAATGCTTTTTCCGCACATTTCGCTCGACGCACCCTTCAAAACACGCCCCCAACAACACATGGCCTACCGTCATGCGTTTCCACAGGTGTCCCGATGAAAACAGTACCTCACATGTGTGGGTGCACCAACCTGGCCACCAAGGAGAAAGCATAAAACACAAGTAACCCCAAGTCTGTTTTCATGGCGAAATCTCAGACATTCTGCCGACCGGCACAACGTACAGATATGGGTTTGGGTGTCCAAGCCACCTAGGAAAACAGGGAACCCCATGCATTTCCGAAAAGAGGACACCCGTGGGAATCCGCAGAGGTATGATTTGCGCACATCGCCCCAGAAGTTTTTACCCAGACAGCCCCGCAAAGTCCGAAATGTGGGGAAAAAAACGCTTTTTCCGCAGATTTCGCTCAACGCACCCATCGAAACACGCCCCCAACAACACATGGCCTACCGTCACGCGTTCCCACAGGTGGCCCGATGAAAATGGTACCTCACATGTGTGGGTGCACCTACCTGGTCTCCAAGGGGAAAGCCTAAAACACAAGTAACCCCAAGTCTGTTTTCAGAGCGAAATCTCAGACATTCTGCTGATAGGCACAACGTACATATATGGCCCTCGGGTGTCCAAGCCACCGAGGAAAACAGGGAACCCCATGCATTTCCGAAAAGAGGACATCTGTGGGAATCCGCAGAGGTATGATTTGCGCACATCGCCATAGAATATTTTACCCAGACAGCCCCGCAAAGTGCGAAATGTGGGGAAAAAAAACACTTTTTCCGCAGATTCCGCTCGACGCACCCATCGAAACACGCCCCCAACAACACATGGCCTACTGTCACGCGTTCCCACAGGTGTCCCGATGAAAACGGTACCTCACATGTGTGGGCGAACCTACCTGGCCGCCAAGGGGAAAGCCTAAAACACAAGTAACCCCAAGTCTGTTTTCAGAGCGAAATCTCAGACATTCTGCCGACCGTCACAATGTACAGATATGGGCCTCGGGTGTCCAAGCCACCGAGGAAAACAGGGAACCCCATGCATTTCTGAAAAGAGGACACCCGTGGGAATCCGCAGCGGTATGATTTGCGCACATCGCCTCAGATTTTATTACCCAGACAGCCCCGCAAAGTCCGAAATGTCGGGAAAAAAACACTTTTTCCGCACATTTCGCTCGATGCACTCATCAAAACACGCCCCCAACAACACATGCCCTACCGTCACGCATTCCCAATGGTGTCCTGATTAAAACGGTACCTCACATGCGTGGGTGCACCTACCTGGCCGCCAAGGGGAAAGCCTAAAACACAAGTAACCCCAAGTCTGTTTTCAGAGCGAAATCTCAGACATTCTGCCGACTGGCACAACGTACAGATATGGCCCTCGGGTGTCCAAGCCACCGAGGAAAACAGGGAATCCATGCATTTCCAAAAAGAGGACACCCGTGGGAATCCGCAGAGGTATGATTTGCGCACATCGCCCCAGAATTTCTTACCAAGACAGCCCCGCAAAGTCCGAAATGTCGGGAAAAAACGCTTTTTCCGCACATTTCGCTCGACGCACCCTTCGAAACACGCCCCCAACAACACATGGCCTACCGTCACGCGTTCCCACAGGTGTCCCGATGAAAACGGTACCTCACATGTGTGGGTGCACCTACGTGGCCGCCAAGGGGAAAGCCTAAAACACAAGTAACCCCAAGTCTGTTTTTAGAGTGAAATCTCAGACATTCCGCCGACCAGCACAACGTACAGATATGACCCTCAGGTGTCCAAGCCACCGAGGAAAACAGGGAACCCCATGCATTTCCGAAAAGAGGACACCCGTGGGAATCCGCAGAGGTATGATTTGCGCACATTGCTACAGAATTTTTTACCCAGACAGCCCTGCAAATTCCGAAATGTCGGGATAAAAACACTTTTTCCATACATTTCGCTCGACGCACCCATCAAAACACGCCCCCAACAACACATGGCCTACCGTCATGCGTTTCCACAGCTGTCCCAATGAAAACAATACCTCACATGTGTGGGTGCACCTACCTGGCCACCAAGGGGAAAGCCTAAAAAACAAGTAACCCCAAGTCTGTTTTCATGGCAAAATCTCAGACATTCTGCCGACCGGAACAACGTACAGATATGGGCATCGGGTGTCCAAGCCACCGAGGAAAACAGGGAACCCCATGCATTTCCAAAAAGAGGACACCCGTGGGAATCCGCAGAGGTATGATGTGCGCACATCGCCCCAGAGTTTTTTACCCAGACAGCCCCGCAAAGTCCGAAATGTGGGGAATAAAACGTTTTTTCCGCACATTTTGCTCGACGCACCCATCGAAACACGCCTCCAACAACACATGGCCTACCGTCACACATTCCCACAGGTGTCCCGATGAAAACGGTACCTCACATGTGTGGGTGCACCTACCTGGCTGCCAAGGGGAAAGCCTAAAACACAAGTAACCCCAAGTCTGTTTTCAGAGCGAAATCTCAGACATTCTGCCGACCGGCACAACGTGCAGATATGGGCCTCGGGTGTCCAAGCCACCGAGGAAAACAGGGAACCCCATGAATTTCCGAAAAGAGGACACCCGTGGGAATCCGCAGAGGTATGATTTGCGCACATCGCCCCAGATTTTATTACCCAGACAGCCCCGCAAAGTCCGAAATGTCAGGAAAAAAACACTTTTTCCGTACATTTTGCTCGACGCACCCATCGAAACATGCCCCCAACAACACATGACCTACCGTCACGCATTCCCACAGGTGTCCCGATGGAAACGGTACCTCACATGTGTGGGTGCACCTACCTGGCACCAAGGGGAAAGCCTAAAACACAAGTAACCCCAAGTCTGTTTTCAGAGCGAAAACTCAGACATTCTGCCGACCGGCACAACGTACAGATATGGGCCTTGGGTGTCCAAGCCACCAAGGAAAACAGGGAACCCCATGCATTTCCGAAAAGAGGACACTCGTGGGAATCCGCAGAGGTATGATTTGCGCACATCGCCCCAGATTTTATTACCAAGACAGCCCCGCAAAGTCCAAAATGTCGGGAAAAAAACGCTTTTTCCGCACATTTCGCTCGAAGCACCCATTGAAACACGCCCCCAACAACACATGGCCTACCGTCACGCGTTCCCACAGGTGTCCCAATGAAAACGGTACCTCACATGTGTGGGTGCACCTACCTGGCCGCCAAGGGGAAAGCCTAAAACACAAGTAACCCCAAGTCTGTTTTCAGAGCGAAATCTCAGACATTCTGCCGACCGGCACAACGTACAGATATGGGCCTCGGGTGTCCAAGCCACTGATGAAAACAGGGAACCCCATGCATTTCCGAAAAGAGGACACCCGTGGGAATCCGCAGAGGTATGATTTGCGCACATCGCCCCAGAATATTTTACCCAGACAGCCCCGCAAAGTCCGAAATGTCGGGAAAAAAACGCTTATTCTGCACATTTCGCTCGAAGAACCCATCGAAACACGCCCCCAACACATCACCTAATGTCACACATTCCCAAAGGTGTCCTGATGGAAACGGTACCTCACATGTGTGGGTGCACCTACCTGGCCGCCAAGGGGAAAGCCTAAAACACAAGTAACCCCAAGTCTGTTTTCAGAGCGAAATCTCAGACATTCTGCCGACCGGCACAACGTGCAGATATGGGCCTCGGGTGTCCAAGCCACCGAGGAAAACAGGGAACCCCATGCATTTCCGAAAAGAGGACACCCGTGGGAATCCACAGAGGTATGATTTGCGCACATCGCCCCAGATTTTATTACCCAGACAGCCCCGCAAAGTCCGAAATGTCGGGAAAAAAACGCTTTTTCCGCACATTTCGCTCGATGCACCCATCGAAACACACCCCCAACAACACGTGGACTACTGTCAGGCGTTCCCACAGGTGTCCCGATGAAAACGGTACCTCACATGTGTGGGTGCACCTACCTGGCCGCCAAGGGGAAAGCCTAAAACACAAGTAACCCCAAGTCTGTTTTCAGAGCGAAATCGCAGACATTCTGCCGACCGGCACAACGTACAGATATGGGCCTCGGGTGTCCAAGCCACCGAGGAAAACAGGGAACCCCATGCATTTCCAAAAAGAGGACACCCGTGGGTATCCGCAGAGGTATGATTTGCGCACATTGCCCCAGAATTTTTTACCCAGACAGCCCTGCAAAGTCCGAAATGTCGGGAAAAAAACACTTTTTCCGTACATTTTGCTCGACGCACCCATCGAAACACGCCCCCAACAACACATGGCCTACCGTCACGCGTTCCCATAGGTGTCCCGATGAAAACGGTACCTCACATGTGTGGGCGCACCTACTTGGCCGCCAAGGGGAAAGCCTAAAACACAAGTAACCCCAAGTCTGTTTTCAGAGCGAAATCTCAGACATTCTGCCGACCGGCATAACGTACAGATATCTGCCTCGGGTCTCCAAGCCACCGTGGAAAACAGGGAACCCCATGAATTTCCGAAAAGAGGACACCCGTGGGAATCCGCAGAGGTGTGATTTGCACACATCGCCCCAGATTTTATTACCCAGACAGCCCCGCAAAGTGCGAAATGTGGGGAAAAAAACGCTTTTTCCGCACATTTCGCTCGACGCACCCATCGAAGCACGCCCCCAACAACACATGACCTACCGTCACACATTCCCACAGGTGTCCCGATGGAAACGGTACCTCACATGTGTGGGTGCACCTACCTGGCGCCAAGGGGAAAGCCTAAAACACAAGTAACCCCAAGTCTGTTTTCAGAGCGAAAACTCAGACATTCTGCCGACCGGCACAACGTACAGATATGGGCCTCGGGTGTCCAAGCCACCAAGGAAAACAGGGAACCCCATGCATTTCCGAAAAGAGGACACCCGTGGGAATCAGCAGAGGTATGATTTGCGCACATCGCCCCAGATTTTATTACAAAAACAGCCCCGCAAAGTCCAAAATGTCGGGAAAAAAACACTTTTTCCGCACATTTCGCTCGAAGCACCCATTGAAACACGGCCCCAACAACACATGGCCTACCGTCACGCGTTCCCACAGGTGTCCCGATGAAAACGGTACCTCACATGTGTGGGTGCACCTAACTGGCCGCCAAGGGGAAAGCCTAAAACACAAGTAACCCCAAGTCTGTTTTCAGAGCGAAATCTCAGACATTCTGCCGACCGGCACAACGTACAGATATGGGCCTCGGGTGTCCAAGCCACTGAGGAAAACAGGGAACCCCATGCATTTCCGAAAAGAGGACACCCGTGGGAATCCGCAGATTTATGATTTGCGCACATCGCCCCAGAATATTTTACCCAGACAGCCCCGCAAAGTCCGAAATGTCGGGAAAAAAACGCTTATTCTGCACATTTCGCTTGAAGCACCCATTGAAACACGCCCCCAACAACACATGGCCTACTGTCACACGTTCCCACAGGTGTCCCAATGAAAACGGTACCTTACATGTGTGGGTGCACCTACCTGGCCGCCTTGGGGAAAGCCTAAAACACAATTAATCCCAAGTCTGATTTCAGAGCGAAATCTCAGACATTCTGCCGACCGGCACAACGTACAGATATGGGCCTCGGTTGTCCAAGCCACCGAGGAAAACAGGGAACCCCATGCATTTCTGAAAAGAGGACACCCGTGGGAATCCGCAGAGGTATGATTTGCGCACATCGCCCCAGATTTTATTACCCAGACAGCCCTGCAAAGTCCGAAATGTCGGGAAAAAAATGCTTTTTCCGCACATTTCGCTCGACGCACCCATCAAAACACGCCCCAACAACACATGGCCTACCGTCATGCGTTTCCACAGGTGTCCTGATGAAAACAGTACCTCACATGTGTGGGTGCACCAACCTGGCCACCAAGGGGAAAGCCTAAAACACAAGTAACCCCAAGTCTGTTTTCAGAGCGAAATCTCAGACATTCTGCCGACCGGCACAACGTACAGATATGGGCTTGGGTGTCCAAGCCACCTAGGAAAACAGGGAACCCCATGCATTTCCGAAAAGAGGACACCCGTGGCAATCCGCAGAGGTATGATTTGCGCACATCGCCCCAGAAGTTTTTACCCAGACAGCCCCGCAAAGTCCAAAATGTGGGGAAAAAAACGCTTTTTCCGCAGATTTCGCTCAACGCACCCATCGAAACACGCCCCAAACAACACATGGCCTACTGTCACGCGTTCCCACAGGTGGCCCGATGAAAACGGTACCTCACATGTGTGGGTGCACCTACCTGGCCTCCAAGGGGAAAGCCTAAAACACAAGTAACCCCAAGTCTGTTTTCAGAGCGAAATCTCAGACATTCTGCCGACCGGCACAACGTACATATATGGCCCTCGGGTGTCCAAGCCACCGAGGAAAACAGGGAACCCCATGCATTTCCGAAAAGAGGACATCCGTGGGAATCCGCAGAGGTATGATTTGCGCACATCGCCCCAGAATTTTTTACCCAGACAGCCCCGCAAAGTCCGAAATGTGGGGAAAAAAAACACTTTTTCCGCAGATTTCGCTCGACGCTCCCATCGAAACACGCCCCCAACAACACATGGCCTACTGTCACGCATTCCCACAGGTGTCCCGATGAAAACGGTACCTCACATGTGTGGGCGCACCTACCTGGCCGCCAAGGGGAAAGCCTAAAACACAAGTAACCCCTAGTCTGTTTTCAGAGGGAAATCTCAGACATTCTGCCGACCGGCACAACGTACAGATATGGGCCTCGGGTGTCCAAGCCACTGAGGAAAACAGGGAACCCCATGCATTTCCGAAAAGAGGACACCCGTGGGAATCCGCAGAGGTATGATTTGCGCACATCGCTACAGAATTTTTTACCCAGACAGCCCTGCAAATTCCGAAATGTCGGGATAAAAACACTTTTTCCATACATTTCGCTCGACGCACCCATCAAAACACGCCCCCAACAACACATGGCCTACCGTCATGCGTTTCCACAGGTGTCCCGATGGAAACGGCACCTCACATGTGTGGGTGCACCTACCTGGCCACCAAGGGGAAAGCCTAAAACACAAGTAACCCCAAGTCTGTTTTCATGGCGAAATCTCAGATATTCTGCCGACCGGAACATGGTACAGATATGGGCCTCGGGTGTCCAAGCCACCGAGGGAAACAGGGAACCCCATGCATTTCCAAAAAGAGGACACCCGTGGGAATCCGCAGAGGTATGATGTGCGCACATCGCCCCAGAGTTTTTTACCCAGACAGCCCCGCAAAGTCCGAAATGTGGGGAATAAAACGCTTTTTCCGCACATTTTGCTCGATGCACCCATCGAAACATGCCTCCAACAACACATGGCTTACCGTCACGCGTTCCCACAGGTGTCCCGATGAAAATGGTACCTCACATGTGTGGGTGCACCAACCTGGCCACCAAGGGGAAAGCCTAAAACACAAGTAACCCCAAGTCTGTTTTCATGGCGAAATCTCAGACATTCTGCCGACCGGCACAACGTACAGATATGGGCTTGGGTGTCCAAGCCACCTAGGAAAACAGGGAACCCCATGCATTTCCGAAAAGAGGACACCCGTGGCAATCCGCAGAGGTATGATTTGCGCACATCGCCCCAGAAGTTTTTACCCAGACAGCCCCGCAAAGTCCAAAATGTGGGGAAAAAAACGCTTTTTCCGCAGATTTCGCTCAACGCACCCATCGAAACACGCCCCAAACAACACATGGCCTACTGTCACGCGTTCCCACAGGTGGCCCGATGAAAACGGTACCTCACATGTGTGGGTGCACCTACCTGGCCTCCAAGGGGAAAGCCTAAAACACAAGTAACCCCAAGTCTGTTTTCAGAGCGAAATCTCAGACATTCTGCCGACCGGCACAACGTACATATATGGCCCTCGGGTGTCCAAGCCACCGAGGAAAACAGGGAACCCCATGCATTTCCGAAAAGAGGACATCCGTGGGAATCCGCAGAGGTATGATTTGCGCACATCGCCCCAGAATTTTTTACCCAGACAGCCCCGCAAAGTCCGAAATGTGGGGAAAAAAAACACTTTTTCCGCAGATTTCGCTCGACGCTCCCATCGAAACACGCCCCCAACAACACATGGCCTACTGTCACGCATTCCCACAGGTGTCCCGATGAAAACGGTACCTCACATGTGTGGGCGCACCTACCTGGCCGCCAAGGGGAAAGCCTAAAACACAAGTAACCCCTAGTCTGTTTTCAGAGGGAAATCTCAGACATTCTGCCGACCGGCACAACGTACAGATATGGGCCTCGGGTGTCCAAGCCACTGAGGAAAACAGGGAACCCCATGCATTTCCGAAAAGAGGACACCCGTGGGAATCCGCAGAGGTATGATTTGCGCACATCGCTACAGAATTTTTTACCCAGACAGCCCTGCAAATTCCGAAATGTCGGGATAAAAACACTTTTTCCATACATTTCGCTCGACGCACCCATCAAAACACGCCCCCAACAACACATGGCCTACCGTCATGCGTTTCCACAGGTGTCCCGATGGAAACGGCACCTCACATGTGTGGGTGCACCTACCTGGCCACCAAGGGGAAAGCCTAAAACACAAGTAACCCCAAGTCTGTTTTCATGGCGAAATCTCAGATATTCTGCCGACCGGAACATGGTACAGATATGGGCCTCGGGTGTCCAAGCCACCGAGGGAAACAGGGAACCCCATGCATTTCCAAAAAGAGGACACCCGTGGGAATCCGCAGAGGTATGATGTGCGCACATCGCCCCAGAGTTTTTTACCCAGACAGCCCCGCAAAGTCCGAAATGTGGGGAATAAAACGCTTTTTCCGCACATTTCGCTCGATGCACCCATCGAAACATGCCTCCAACAACACATGGCTTACCGTCACGCGTTCCCACAGGTGTCCCGATGAAAATGGTACCTCACATGTGTGGGTGCACCTACCTGGCTGCCAAGGGGAAAGCCTAAAACACAAGTAACCCAAGTCTGTTTTCAGAGCGAAATCTCAGACATTCTGCCGACCGGCACAACGTACAGATATGGCCCTCGGGTGTCCAAGCCACCGAGGAAAATAGGGAACCCCATGCATTTCCAAAAAGAGGACACCCGTGGGAATCCGCAGAGGTATGATTTGCGCACATCGCCCCAGATTTTATTACCCAGACAGCCCGCAAAGTCCGAAACGTGGGGAAAAAAACGCTTTTTCCGCACATTTCACTCGACGCGCCCATCTAAACACGCCCCCAACAACACATGACCTACTGTCATACATTCCCATAGGTGTCCCGATGGAAATGGTACCTCACATGTGTGGGTGCACCTACCTGGCCGCCAAGGGGAAAGCCTAAAACACAAGTAACCCCAAGTCTGTTTTCAGAGCAAAATCTCAGACATTCTGCCGACCGGCAGATATGGGCCTCGGGTGTCCAAGCCACCGAGGAAAACAGGGAACCCCATGCATTTCCGAAAAGAGGACACCCGTGGGAATCCGCAGAGGTATGATTTGCGCACATCGCCCCTGAATTTTTTACCCAGACAGCCCCGCAAAGTCCGAAATGTCAGGAAAAAAACACTTTTTCCGTATATTTTGCTCGACGCACCCATCGAAACACGCCCCCAACAACACATGGCCTACCGTCACGCGTTCCCATAGGTGTCCCAATGAAAACGGTACCTCACATGTGTGGGCGCACCTACTTGGCCGCCAAGGGGAAAGCCTAAAACACAAGTAACCCCAAGTCTGTTTTTAGAGTGAAATCTCAGACATTCTGCCGACCGGCATAACGTACAGATATCTGCCCTGGGTCTCCAAGCCACCGTGGAAAACAGGGAACCCCATGCATTTCCGAAAAGAGGACACCCGTGGGAATCCGCAGAGGTATGATTTGCGCACATCGCCCCAGAATTTTTTACCCAGACAGCCCCGCAAAGTCCGAAATGTCGGGAAAAAAACACTTTTTCCGTACATTTTGCTCGACGCACCCATCGAAACATGCCCCCAACAACACATGACCTACCGCCACGCATTCCCACAGGTGTCCCGATGGAAACGGTACCTCACATGTGTGGGTGCACCTACCTGGCGCCAAGGGGAAAGCCTAAAACACAAGTAACCCCAAGTCTGTTTTCAGAGCGAAAACTCAGACATTCTGCCGACCGGCACAACGTACAGATATGGGCCTCGGGTGTCCAAGCCACCAAGGAAAACAGGGAACCCCATGCATTTCCGAAAAGAGGACACTCGTGGGAATCCGCAGAGGTATGATTTGCGCACATCGCCCCAGATTTTATTACCAAGACAGCCCCGCAAAGTCCAAAATGTCGGGAAAAAAACGCTTTTTCCGCACATTTCGCTCGAAGCACCCATTGAAACATGCCCCCAACAACACATGGCCTACCGTCACGCGTTCCCACAGGTGTCCCGATGAAAACGGTACCTCACATGTGTGGGTGCACCTACCTGGCCGCCAAGGGGAAAGCCTAAAACACAAGTAACCCCAAGTCTGTTTTCAGAGCGAAATCTCAGACATTCTGCCGACCGGCACAACGTACAGATATGGGCCTCGGGTGTCCAAGCCACTGATGAAAACGGAACCCCATGCATTTCCGAAAAGAGGACACCCGTGGGAATCCGCAGAGGTATGATTTGCGCACATCGCCCCAGAATATTTTACCCAGACAGCCCCGCTAAGTCCGAAATGTCGGGAAAAAAACGCTTATTCTGCACATTTCGCTCGAAGAACCCATTGAAACACGCCCCCAACAACACATGGCCTACCGTCACACATTCCCACAGGTGTCCCAATGAAAACGGTACCTTACATGTGTGGGTGCACCTACCTGGCCGCCTTGGGGAAAGCCTAAAACACAATTAATCCCAAGTCTGATTTCAGAGCGAAATCTCAGACATTCTGCCGACCGGCACAACGTACAGATATGGGCCTCGGTTGTCCAAGCCACCGAGGAAAACAGGGAACCCCATGCATTTCTGAAAAGAGGACACCCGTGGGAATCCGCAGAGGTATGATTTGCGCACATCGCCCCAGATTTTATTACCCAGACAGCCCTGCAAAGTCCGAAATGTCGGGAAAAAAACGCTTTTTCCGCACATTTCACTCGACGCACCCATCAAAACACGCCCCCAACAACACATGGCCTACCGTCATGCGTTTCCACAGGTGTCCTGATGAAAACAGTACCTCACATGTGTGGGTGCACCTACCTGGCCACCAAGGGGAAAGCCTAAAACACAAGTAACCCCAAGTCTGTTTTCATGGCGAAATCTCAGACATTCTGCCGACCGGCACAACGTACAGATATGGGCTTGGGTGTCCAAGCCACCTAGGAAAACAGGGAACCCCATGCATTTCCGAAAAGAGGACACCCGTGGGAATCCGCAGAGGTATGATTTGCGCACATCGCCCCAGATTTTATTACCCAGACAGCCCTGCAAAGTCCGAAATGTTGGGAAAAAAACACTTTTTCCGCACATTTCGCTCAACGCACCCATCAAAACACGCCCCCAACAACACATGGCCTACCGTCATGCGTTTCCACAGGTGTCCTGATGAAAACAGTACCTCACATGTGTGGGTGCACCTACCTGGCCACCAAGGGGAAAGCCTAAAACACAAGTAACCCCAAGTCTGTTTTCATGGCGAAATCTCAGACATTCTGCCGACCGGCACAACGTACAGATATGGGCTTGGGTGTCCAAGCCACCTAGGAAAACAGGGAACCCCATGCATTTCCGAAAAGAGGACACCCGTGGGAATCCGCAGAGGTATGATTTGCGCACATCGCCCCAGATTTTATTACCCAGACAGCCCTGCAAAGTCCGAAATGTTGGGAAAAAAACACTTTTTCCGCACATTTCGCTCAACGCACCCATCAAAACACGCCCCCAACAACACATGGCCTACCGTCACGTGTTCCCACAGGTGGCCCGATGAAAACGGTACCTCACATGTGTGGGTGCACCTACCTGGCCTCCAAGGGGAAAGCCTAAAACATAAGTAACCCCAAGTCTGTTTTCAGAGCGAAATCTCAGACATTCTGCCGACCGGCACAACGTACATATATGGCCCTCGGGTGTCCAAGCCACCGAGGAAAACAGGGAACCCCATGCATTTCCGAAAAGAGGACATCCGTGGGAATCCGCAGAGGTATGATTTGCGCACATCGCCCCAGAATTTTTTACCTAGACAGCCCCGCAAAGTCTGAAATGTGGCGAAAAAAAACACTTTTTCCGCAGATTGCGCTCGACGCACCCATCGAAACACGCCCCCAACAACACATGGCCTACTGTCACGCGTTCCCACAGGTGTCCCGATGAAAACGGTACCTCACATGTGTGGGTGCACCTACCTGGCCGCCAAGGGGAAAGCCTAAAACACAAGTAACCCCTAGTCTGTTTTCAGAGGGAAATCTCAGACATTCTGCCGACCGGCACAACGTACAGATATGGGCCTCGGGTGTCCAAGCCACCGAGGAAAACAGGGAACCCCATGCATTTCCGAAAAGAGGACACCCGTGGGAATCCGCAGAGGTATGATTTGCGCACATCGCTACAGAATTTTTTACCCAGACAGCCCTGCAAAGTCCGAAATGTCGGGATAAAAACACTTTTTCCGTACATTTCGCTCGACGCACCCATCAAAACACGCCCCCAACAACACATGGCCTACCGTCATGCATTTCCACAGGTGTCCCAATGAAAACAATACCTCACATGTGTGGGTGCACCTACCTGGCCACCAAGGGGAAAGCCTAAAACACAAGTAACCCCAAGTCTGTTTTCATGGCGAAATCTCAGACATTCTGCCGATCGGCACAACGTACAGATATAGGCCTTGGGTGTCCAAGCCACCGAGGAAAACCGGGAACCCCATGCATTTCCGAAAAGAGGACACCCGTGGGAATCTGCAGAAGTATGATTTGCGCACATCGCCCCAGAATTTTTTACCCAGACAGCCCTGCAAAGTCCGAAATGTGGGGAAAAAACACTTTTCCCACAGATTTCGCTCAACGCACCCATCGAAACACGCCCCCAACAACACATGGCCTACCGTCACGCGTTCCCACAGGTATCCCGATGAAAACGGTACCTCACATGTGTGGGTGCACCAACCTGGCCGCCAAGGGGAAAGCCTAAAACACAAGTAACCCCAAGTCTGTTTTCAGAGCGAAATCTCAGACATTCTGCCGACCGGCACACCGTACAGATATGGGCCTCGGGTGTCCAAGCCACCGAGGAAAACAGGGAAACCCATGCATTTCCGAAAAGAGGACACCCGTGGGAATCCGCAGAGGTATGATTTGCGCACATCGCCCCAGAATTTTTTACCCAGACAGCCCCGTAAAGTCCGAAATGTCGGGAAAAAAATGCTTTTTCCGCACATTTTGCTCGACGCACCCATCAAAACACGCCCCCAACAACACATGGCCTACCGTCACGCGTTCCCACAGGTGTCTCGATGAAAACGGTACCTCACATGTGTGGGTGCACCTACCTGGCCGCCAAGGGGAAAGCCTAAAACTCAAGTAACCCCAAGTCTGTTTTCAGAGCGAAATCTCAGACATTCTGCCGACCGGCACAACGTACAGATATGGCCCTCGGGTGTCCAAGCCACCGAGGAAAACAGGGAACCCCATGCATTTCCGAAAAGAGGACACCCGTGGGAATCCGCAGAGGTATGATTTGCGCACATCGCCCCTGAATTTTTTACCCAGACAGCCCCGCAAAGTCCGAAATGTCAGGAAAAAAACACTTTTTCCGTATATTTTGCTCGACGCACCCATCGAAACACGCCCCCAACAACACATGGCCTACCGTCACGCGTTCCCATAGGTGTCCCAATGAAAACGGTACCTCACATGTGTGGGCGCACCTACTTGGCCGCCAAGGGGAAAGCCTAAAACACAAGTAACCCCAAGTCTGTTTTTAGAGTGAAATCTCAGACATTCTGCCGACCGGCATAACGTACAGATATCTGCCCTGGGTCTCCAAGCCACCGTGGAAAACAGGGAACCCCATGCATTTCCGAAAAGAGGACACCCGTGGGAATCCGCAGAGGTATGATTTGCGCACATCGCCCCAGAATTTTTTACCCAGACAGCCCCGCAAAGTCCGAAATGTCGGGAAAAAAACACTTTTTCCGTACATTTTGCTCGACGCACCCATCGAAACATGCCCCCAACAACACATGACCTACCGCCACGCATTCCCACAGGTGTCCCGATGGAAACGGTACCTCACATGTGTGGGTGCACCTACCTGGCGCCAAGGGGAAAGCCTAAAACACAAGTAACCCCAAGTCTGTTTTCAGAGCGAAAACTCAGACATTCTGCCGACCGGCACAACGTACAGATATGGGCCTCGGGTGTCCAAGCCACCAAGGAAAACAGGGAACCCCATGCATTTCCGAAAAGAGGACACTCGTGGGAATCCGCAGAGGTATGATTTGCGCACATCGCCCCAGATTTTATTACCAAGACAGCCCCGCAAAGTCCAAAATGTCGGGAAAAAAACGCTTTTTCCGCACATTTCGCTCGAAGCACCCATTGAAACATGCCCCCAACAACACATGGCCTACCGTCACGCGTTCCCACAGGTGTCCCGATGAAAACGGTACCTCACATGTGTGGGCGCACCTACTTGGCCGCCAAGGGGAAAGCCTAAAACACAAGTAACCCCAAGTCTGTTTTCAGAGCGAAATCTCAGACATTCTGCCGACCGGCACAACGTACAGATATGGTCCTCGGGTGTCCAAGCCACTGATGAAAACGGAACCCCATGCATTTCCGAAAAGAGGACACCCGTGGGAATCCGCAGAGGTATGATTTGCGCACATCGCCCCAGAATATTTTACCCAGACAGCCCCGCTAAGTCCGAAATGTCGGGAAAAAAACGCTTATTCTGCACATTTCGCTCGAAGAACCCATTGAAACACGCCCCCAACAACACATGGCCTACCGTCACACATTCCCACAGGTGTCCCAATGAAAACGGTACCTTACATGTGTGGGTGCACCTACCTGGCCGCCTTGGGGAAAGCCTAAAACACAATTAATCCCAAGTCTGATTTCAGAGCGAAATCTCAGACATTCTGCCGACCGGCACAACGTACAGATATGGGCCTCGGTTGTCCAAGCCACCGAGGAAAACAGGGAACCCCATGCATTTCTGAAAAGAGGACACCCGTGGGAATCCGCAGAGGTATGATTTGCGCACATCGCCCCAGATTTTATTACCCAGACAGCCCTGCAAAGTCCGAAATGTCGGGAAAAAAACGCTTTTTCCGCACATTTCACTCGACGCACCCATCAAAACACGCCCCCAACAACACATGGCCTACCGTCATGCGTTTCCACAGGTGTCCTGATGAAAACAGTACCTCACATGTGTGGGTGCACCTACCTGGCCACCAAGGGGAAAGCCTAAAACACAAGTAACCCCAAGTCTGTTTTCATGGCGAAATCTCAGACATTCTGCCGACCGGCACAACGTACAGATATGGGCTTGGGTGTCCAAGCCACCTAGGAAAACAGGGAACCCCATGCATTTCCGAAAAGAGGACACCCGTGGGAATCCGCAGAGGTATGATTTGCGCACATCGCCCCAGATTTTATTACCCAGACAGCCCTGCAAAGTCCGAAATGTTGGGAAAAAAACACTTTTTCCGCACATTTCGCTCAACGCACCCATCAAAACACGCCCCCAACAACACATGGCCTACCGTCATGCGTTTCCACAGGTGTCCTGATGAAAACAGTACCTCACATGTGTGGGTGCACCTACCTGGCCACCAAGGGGAAAGCCTAAAACACAAGTAACCCCAAGTCTGTTTTCATGGCGAAATCTCAGACATTCTGCCGACCGGCACAACGTACAGATATGGGCTTGGGTGTCCAAGCCACCTAGGAAAACAGGGAACCCCATGCATTTCCGAAAAGAGGACACCCGTGGGAATCCGCAGAGGTATGATTTGCGCACATCGCCCCAGATTTTATTACCCAGACAGCCCTGCAAAGTCCGAAATGTTGGGAAAAAAACACTTTTTCCGCACATTTCGCTCAACGCACCCATCAAAACACGCCCCCAACAACACATGGCCTACCGTCACGTGTTCCCACAGGTGGCCCGATGAAAACGGTACCTCACATGTGTGGGTGCACCTACCTGGCCTCCAAGGGGAAAGCCTAAAACATAAGTAACCCCAAGTCTGTTTTCAGAGCGAAATCTCAGACATTCTGCCGACCGGCACAACGTACATATATGGCCCTCGGGTGTCCAAGCCACCGAGGAAAACAGGGAACCCCATGCATTTCCGAAAAGAGGACATCCGTGGGAATCCGCAGAGGTATGATTTGCGCACATCGCCCCAGAATTTTTTACCTAGACAGCCCCGCAAAGTCTGAAATGTGGCGAAAAAAAACACTTTTTCCGCAGATTGCGCTCGACGCACCCATCGAAACACGCCCCCAACAACACATGGCCTACTGTCACGCGTTCCCACAGGTGTCCCGATGAAAACGGTACCTCACATGTGTGGGTGCACCTACCTGGCCGCCAAGGGGAAAGCCTAAAACACAAGTAACCCCTAGTCTGTTTTCAGAGGGAAATCTCAGACATTCTGCCGACCGGCACAACGTACAGATATGGGCCTCGGGTGTCCAAGCCACCGAGGAAAACAGGGAACCCCATGCATTTCCGAAAAGAGGACACCCGTGGGAATCCGCAGAGGTATGATTTGCGCACATCGCTACAGAATTTTTTACCCAGACAGCCCTGCAAAGTCCGAAATGTCGGGATAAAAACACTTTTTCCGTACATTTCGCTCAACGCACCCATCGAAACACGCCCCCAACAACACATGGCCTACCGTCACGCGTTCCCACAGGTATCCCGATGAAAACGGTACCTCACATGTGTGGGTGCACCAACCTGGCCGCCAAGGGGAAAGCCTAAAACACAAGTAACCCCAAGTCTGTTTTCAGAGCGAAATCTCAGACATTCTGCCGACCGGCACACCGTACAGATATGGGCCTCGGGTGTCCAAGCCACCGAGGAAAACAGGGAAACCCATGCATTTCCGAAAAGAGGACACCTGTGGGAATCCGCAGAGGTATGATTTGCGCACATCGCCCCAGAATTTTTTACCCAGACAGCCCCGTAAAGTCCGAAATGTCGGGAAAAAAATGCTTTTTCCGCACATTTTGCTCGACGCACCCATCAAAACACGCCCCCAACAACACATGGCCTACCGTCACGCGTTCCCACAGGTGTCTCGATGAAAACGGTACCTCACATGTGTGGGTGCACCTACCTGGCCGCCAAGGGGAAAGCCTAAAACTCAAGTAACCCCAAGTCTGTTTTCAGAGCGAAATCTCAGACATTCTGCCGACCGGCACAACGTACAGATATGGCCCTCGGGTGTCCAAGCCACCGAGGAAAACAGGGAACCCCATGCATTTCCGAAAATAGGACACTCGTGGGAATCCGCAGAGGTATGATTTGCGCACATCGCCCCAGATTTTATTACCCAGACAGCCCCGCAAAGTCCGAAATGTGGGGAAAAAAACGATTTTTCCGCACATTTCGCTCGACGCACCCATTCAAACATGCCCCCAACAACACATGCCCTACTGTCACGCGTTCCCACAGGTGTCCCAATGAAAACGGTACCTCACATGTGTGGGTGCACCTACCTGGCCGCCAAGGGGAAAGCCTAAATCACAAGTAACCCCAAGTCTGTTTTCAGAGCGAAATCTCAGACATTCTGCTGACCGGCACAACGTACAGATATGGCCCTTGGGTGTCCAAGCCACCGAGGAAAACAGGGAACCCCATGCATTTCCAAAAAGAGGACACCGTGGGAATCCGCAGAGGTATGATTTGCGCACATCGCCCCAGATTTTATTACCCAGACAGCCCCGCAAAGTCTGAAATGTCGGGAAAAAAACGCTTTTTCCGCACATTTCGCTCGAAAGCACCTATTGAAACACGCCCCCAACAACACATGGCCTACTGTCACACATTCCCACAGGTGTCCCGATGAAAATGGTACCTCACATGTGTGGCTGCACCTACCTGGCTGCCAAGGGGAAAGCCTAAAACACAATTAACCCCAAGTCTTTTTTCAGAGCGAAATCTCAAACATTCTGCCGACCGGCACAACGTACAGATATGGGCCTCGGGTGTCGAAGCCACCGAGGAAAACAGGGAACCCCATGCATTTCCGAAAAGAGGACACCCGTGGGAATCCGCAGAGGTATGATTTGCGCACATCGCCCCAGATTTTATTACCCAGACACCCCCACAAAGTCCGAAATGTCGGGAAAAAAACCCTTTTTTCGCACATTTCGCTCGATGCACCCATCGAAACACGCCCCCAACAACACATGGCCTACCGTCACGCATTCCCAGAGGTGTCCCGATGAAAATGGTACCTCACATGTGTTGGTGCACCTACCTGGCCGCCAAGGGGAAAGCCTAAAACACAAGTAACCCCAAGTCTGTTTTCAGAGCGAAATCTCGGACATTCTGCCGACCAGCACATCGTACAGATATGGGCCTCGGGTGTCCAAGCCACTGAGAAAAACAGGGAACCCCATGCATTTCCGAAAAGAGGACACCTGTGGGAATCCGCAGAGGTATGATTCGCGCACATCGACCCAGATTTTATTACCCAGACACCCCCGCAAAGTCCGAAATGTTGGGAAAAAAACCCTTTTTTCGCACATTTCGCTCGATGCACCCATCGAAACACGCCCCCAACAACACATGGCCTACCGTCACGCATTCCCAGAGGTGTCCCGATGAAAATGGTACCTCACATGTGTGGGTGCACCTACCTGGCCGCCAAGGGGAAAGCCTAAAACACAAGTAACCCCAAATCTGTTTTCAGAGCGAAATCTCAGACATTCTGCCGACCGGCACAATGTGCAGATATGGGCCTCGGGTGTCCAAGCCACCGAGGAAAACAGGGAACCCCATGCATTTCCGAAAAGAGGACACCCGTGGGAATCCGCAGAGGTATGATTTGCGCACATCGCCCCAGAATTTTTTACCCAGACAGCCCCGCAAAGTCCGAAATGTCGGGAAAAAAACACTTTTTCCGCACATTTCGCTCGACGCACCCATCGAAACACACCCCCAACAACACATGGCCTACCGTCACGCGTTCCCACAGGTGTTACGAAGAAAACGGTACCTCACATATGTGGGTGCACCTACCTGGCCGCCAAGGAGAAAGCCTAAAACACAAGTAACCCCAAGTCTGCTTTCAGAGCGAAATCTCAGACATTCTGCCGACAGGCACAACGTGCAGATATGGGCCTCGGGTGTCCAAGCCACCGAGGAAAACAGGGAACCCCATGCATTTCCGAAAAGAGGACACCCGTGGGAATCCGCAGAGGTATGATTTGCGCACATCGCCCCAGATTTTATTACCCAGACAGCCCTGCAAAGTCCGAAATGTTGGGAAAAAAACACTTTTTCCGCACATTTCGCTCAACGCACCCATCAAAACACGCCCCCAACAACACATGGCCTACCTTCATGCGTTTCCACAGGTGTCCCGATGAAAATTGCACCTCACATGTGTGGGTGCACATACCTGGCCACCAAGGGGAAAGCCTAAAACACAAGTAACCCCAAGTCTGTTTTCATGGCGAAATCTCAGACATTCTGCCGACCGGAACAACGTACAGATATGGGCCTCGGGTGTCCAAGCCACCGAGGAAAACAGGGAACCCCATGCATTTCCAAAAAGAGGACACCCGTGGGAATCCGCAGAGGTATGATTTGCGCACATCGCCCCAGAGTTTTTTACCCAGACAGCCCCGCAAAGTCCGAAATGTGGGGAAAAAAAACACTTTTTCCGCACATTTCGCTTGACGCACCCATCGAAACACGCCCCCAACAACACATGGCCTACTGTCACGCGTTCCCACAGGTGTCCCGATGAAAATGGTACCTCACATGTTTGGGTGCACCTACCTGGCCGCCAAGGGGAAAGCCTAAAACACAAGTAACCCAAGTATGTTTTCAGAGCGAAATCTCAGACATTCTGCCGACCGGCACAACGTACAGATATGGCCCTCGGGTGTCCAAGCCACTGAGGAAAATAGGGAACCCCATGCATTTGCAAAAAGAAGACACCCGTGGGAAACCGCAGAGGTATGATTTGCGCACATCGCCCCAGATTTTATTACCCAGACAGCCCCGCAAAGTCCGAAATGTGGGGAAAAAAACGCTTTTTCCGCACATTTCGCTCGACGCACCCATCGAAACACGCCCCCAACAACACATGACCTACTGTCACGCATTCCCATAGGTGTGCCAATGGAAACGGTACCTCACATGTGTGGGTGCACCTACCTGGCCGCCAAGGGGAAAGCCTAAAACACAAGTAACCCCAAGTCTGTTTTCAGAGCGAAATCTCAGACATTCTGCCGACCGGCACAACGTACAGATATGGGCCTCGGGTGTCCAAGCCACCGAGGAAAACAGGGAACCCCATGCATTTCCGAAAAGAGGACACCCGTGGGAATCCGCAGAAGTATGATTTGCGCACATCGCCCCAGAATTTTTTACCCAGACAGCCCCGCAAAGTCTGAAATGTGGGGAAAAAAAACACTTTTCCGGCAGATTTCACTCGACGCACCCATCGAAACACGCCCCCAACAACACATGGCCTACTGTCACGCGTTCCCACAGGTGTCCCGATGAAAACGGTACCTCACATGTGTGGGTGCACCTACCTGGCCGCCAAGGGGAAAGCCTAAAACACAAGTAACCCCTAGTCTATTTTCAGAGGGAAATCTCAGACATTCTGCCGACCGGCACAACGTACAGATATGGGCCTCGGGTGTCCAAGCCACCGAGGAAAACAGGGAACCCCATGCATTTCCGAAAAGAGGACACCCGTGGGAATCCGCAGAGGTATGATTTGCGCACATCGCTACAGAATTTTTTACCCAGACAGCCCTGGAAAGTCCAAAATGTCGGGATAAAAACACTTTTTCTGTACATTTCGCTCGACGCACCCATCAAAACACGCCCCCAACAACACATGGCCTACCGTCATGCATTTCCACAGGTGTCCCAATGAAAACAATACCTCACATGTGTGGGTGCACCTACCTGGCCGCCAAGGGGAAAGCCTAAATCACAAGTAACCCCAAGTCTGTTTTCAGAGCGAAATCTCAGACATTCTGCTGACCGGCACAACGTACAGATATGGCCCTTGGGTGTCCAAGCCACCGAGGAAAACAGGGAACCCCATGCATTTCCAAAAAGAGGACACCGTGGGAATCCGCAGAGGTATGATTTGCGCACATCGCCCCAGATTTTATTACCCAGACAGCCCCGCAAAGTCTGAAATGTCGGGAAAAAAACGCTTTTTCGGCACATTTCGCTCGAAGCACCTATTGAAACACGTCCCCAACAACACATGGCCTACTGTCACACATTCCCACAGGTGTCCCGATGAAAATGGTACCTCACATGTGTGGCTGCACCTACCTGGCTGCCAAGGGGAAAGCCTAAAACACAATTAACCCCAAGTCTTTTTTCAGAGCGAAATCTCAGACATTCTGCCGACCGGCACAACGTACAGATATGGGCCTCGGGTGTCGAAGCCACCGAGGAAAACAGGGAACCCCATGCATTTCCGAAAAGAGGACACCCGTGGGAATCCGCAGAGGTATCATTTGCGCACATCGCCCCAGATTTTATTACCCAGACACCCCCACAAAGTCCGAAATGTCGGGAAAAAACCCTTTTTTCGCACATTTCGCTCGATGCACCCATCGAAACACGCCCCCAACAACACATGGCCTACCGTCACGCATTCCCAGAGGTGTCCCGATGAAAATGGTACCTCACATGTGTTGGTGCACCTACCTGGCCGCCAAGGGGAAAGCCTAAAACACAAGTAACCCCAAGTCTGTTTTCAGAGCGAAATCTCGGACATTCTGCCGACCAGCACATCGTACAGATATGGGCCTCGGGTGTCCAAGCCACCGAGAAAAACAGGGAACCCCATGCATTTCCGAAAAGAGGACACCTGTGGGAATCCGCAGAGGTATGATTCGCGCACATCGACCCAGATTTTATTACCCAGACACCCCCGCAAAGTCCTAAATGTCGGGAAAAAAACCCTTTTTTCGCACATTTCGCTCGATGCACCCATCGAAACACGCCCCCAACAACACATGGCCTACCGTCACGCATTCCCAGAGGTGTCCCGATGAAAATGGTACCTCACATGTGTGGGTGCACCTACCTGGCCGCCAAGGGGAAAGCCTAAAACACAAGTAACCCCAAATCTGTTTTCAGAGCGAAATCTCAGACATTCTGCCGACCGGCACAATGTGCAGATATGGGCCTCGGGTGTCCAAGCCACCGAGGAAAACAGGGAACCCCATGCATTTCCGAAAAGAGGACACCAGTGGGAATCCGCAGAGGTATGATTTGCGCACATCGCCCCAGAATTTTTTACCCAGACAGCCCCGCAAAGTCTGAAATGTCGGGAAAAAAACACTTTTTCCGCACATTTCGCTCGACGCACCCATCGAAACACACCCCCAACAACACATGGCCTACCGTCACGCGTTCCCACAGGTGTTACGATGAAAACGGTACCTCACATATGTGGGTGCACCTACCTGGCCGCCAAGGAGAAAGCCTAAAACACAAGTAACCCCAAGTCTGCTTTCAGAGCGAAATCTCAGACATTCTGCCGACCGGCACAACGTGCAGATATGGGCCTCGGGTGTCCAAGCCACCGAGGAAAACAGGGAACCCCATGCATTTCCGAAAAGAGGACACCCGTGGGAATCCGCAGAGGTATGATTTGCGCACATCGCCCCAGATTTTATTACCCAGACGGCCCTGCAAAGTCCAAAATGTTGGGAAAAAAACACTTTTTCCGCACATTTCGCTCAACGCACCCATCAAAACACGCCCCCAACAACACATGGCCTACCGTCATGCGTTTCCACAGGTGTCCCGATGAAAATTGCACCTCACATGTGTGGGTGTACATACCTGGCCACCAAGGGGAAAGCCTAAAACACAAGTAACCCCAAGTCTGTTTTCATGGCGAAATCTCAGACATTCTGCCGACCGGAACAACGTACAGATATGGGCCTCGGGTGTCCAAGCCACCGAGGAAAACAGGGAACCCCATGCATTTCCGAAAAGAGGACACCCGTGGGAATCCGCAGAGGTTTGATTTGCGCACATCGCCCCAGAGTTTTTTACCCAGACAGCCCCGCAAAGTCCGAAATGTGGGGAAAAAAACACTTTTTCCGCACATTTCGCTTGACGCACCCATCGAAACACGCCCCCAACAACACATGGCCTACTGTCACGCGTTCCCACAGGTGTCCCGATGAAAATGGTACCTCACATGTTTGGGTGCACCTACCTGGCCGCCAAGGGGAAAGCCTAAAGCACAAGTAACCCCAAGTCTGTTTTCAGAGCGAAATCTCAGACATTCTGCCGACCGGCACAACGTACAGATATGGGCCTCGGGTGTCGAAGCCACCGAGGAAAACAGGGAACCCTATGCATTTCCGAAAAGAGGACACCCGTGGGAATCCGCAGAGGTATGATTTGCGCAAATCGCCCCAGAATTATTTACCCAGACAGCCCCGCAAAGTCCAAAATGTCGGGAAAAAAACACTTTTTTCGCACATTTCGCTCGACGCACCCATCGAAACACACCCCCAACAACACATGGCCTACCGTCACGCGTTCCCACAGGTGTCCCGATGAAAAGGGTACCTCACATGTGTGGGTGCACTTACCTGGCCGCCAAGGGGAAAGCCTAAAACACAAGTAACCCCAAGTCTGTTTTCAGAGCGAAATCTCAGACATTCTGCCAACCGGCACAACATGCAGATATGGGCCTCGGGTGTCCAAGCCACCGAGGAAAACAGGGAACCCCATGCATTTCCGAAAAGAGGACACCCGTGGGAATCCGCAGAGGTATGTTTTCCGCACATCGCCCCAGATTTTATTACCCAGACAGCCCTGCAAGGTCCGAAATGTTGGGAAAAAAACACTTTTTCCGCACATTTCGCTCGACGTACCCATCAAAACACGCCCCCAACAACACATGGCCTACCGTCATGCGTTTCCACAGGTGTCCCGATGAAAACGGCACCTCACATGTGTGGGTGAACCTACCTGGCCACCAAGGGGAAAGCCTAAAACACAAGTAACCCCAAGTCTGTTTTCATGGCGAAATCTCAGACATTCTGCCGACCGGAACAACGTACAGATATGGGCCTCGGGTGTCCAAGCCACCGAGGAAAACAGGGAACCCCATGCATTTCCGAAAAGAGGACACCCGTGGGAAACCGCAGAGGTATGATTTGCGCACATCGCCCCAGAATTTTTTACCCAGACAGCCCCGCAAAGTCCCAAATGTGGGGAAAAAAACACTTTTTCCGCACATTTCGCTCGACGCACCCATCGAAACACGCCCCCAACAACACATGGCCTACTGTCATGCGTTCCCACTGGTGTCCCGATGAAAACGGTACCTCACATGTGTGGGTGCACCTACCTGGCCTCCAAGGGGAAAGCCTAAAACACAAGTAACCCCAAGTCTGTTTCCAGAGCGAAATCTCAGACATTCTGCCGACCGGCACAACGTACAGATATGGCCCTCGGGTGTCCAAGCCACCTAGGAAAATAGGGAACCCCATGCATTTCTGAAAAGAGGACACCCGTGGGAATCCGCAGAGGTATGATTTGCGCACATCGCCCCAGATTTTATTACCCAGACAGCCCCGCAAAGTCCGAAATGTGGGGAATAAAACGCTTTTTCCGCACATTTCGCTCAACGCACCCATCGAAACACGCCTCCAACAACACATGGCCTACTGTCACGCGTTCCCACAGGTGTCCCGATGAAAACGGTACCTCACATGTGTGGGTGCACCTACCTGGCCGCCAAGGGGAAAGCCTAAAACACAAGTAACCCAAGTATGTTTTCAGAGCGAAATCTCAGACATTCTGCCGACCGGCACAACGTACAGATATGGCCCTCGGGTGTCCAAGCCACTGAGGAAAATAGGGAACCCCATGCATTTGCAAAAAGAAGACACCCGTGGGAAACCGCAGAGGTATGATTTGCGCACATCGCCCCAGATTTTATTACCCAGACAGCCCCGCAAAGTCCGAAATGTGGGGAAAAAAACGCTTTTTCCGCACATTTCGCTCGACGCACCCATCGAAACACGCCCCCAACAACACATGACCTACTGTCACGCATTCCCATAGGTGTCCCAATGGAAACGGTACCTCACATGTGTGGGTGCACCTACCTGGCCGCCAAGGGGAAAGCCTAAAACACAAGTAACCCCAAGTCTGTTTTCAGAGCGAAATCTCAGACATTCTGCCGACCGGCACAACGTACAGATATGGGCCTCGGGTGTCCAAGCCACCGTGGTAAACAGGGAACCCCATGCATTTCCGAAAAGAGGAAACCCGTGGGAATCCGCAGAAGTATGATTTCCGCACATCGCCCCAGAATTTTTTACCCAGACAGCCCCGCAAAGTCTGAAATGTGGGGAAAAAAAACACTTTTCCGGCAGATTTCACTCGACGCACCCATCGAAACACGCCCCCAACAACACATGGCCTACTGTCACGCGTTCCCACAGGTGTCCCGATGAAAACGGTACCTCACATGTGTGGGTGCACCTACCTGGCCGCCAAGGGGAAAGCCTAAAACACAAGTAACCCCTAGTCTATTTTCAGAGGGAAATCTCAGACATTCTGCCGACCGGCACAACGTACAGATATGGGCCTCGGGTGTCCAAGCCACCGAGGAAAACAGGGAACCCCATGCATTTCCGAAAAGAGGACACCCGTGGGAATCCGCAGAGGTATGATTTGCGCACATCGCTACAGAATTTTTTACCCAGACAGCCCTGGAAAGTCCAAAATGTCGGGATAAAAACACTTTTTCCGTACATTTCGCTCGACGCACCCATCAAAACACGCTCCCAACAACACATGGCCTACCGTCATGCATTTCCACAGGTGTCCCAATGAAAACAATACCTCACATGTGTGGGTGCACCTACCTGGCCACCAAGGGGAAAGCCTAAAACACAAGTAACCCCAAGTCTGTTTTCATGGCGAAATCTCAGACATTCTGCCGATCGGCACAACGTACAGATATAGGCCTTGGGTGTCCAAGCCACCGAGGAAAACAGGGAACCCCATGCATTTCCGAAAAGAGGACACCCGTGGGAATCCGCAGAGGTATGATTTGCGCACATCGCCCCAGAATTTTTTACCCAGACAGCCCCGCAAAGTCCGAAATGTGGGGAAAAAACACTTTTCCCACAGATTTCGCTCAACGCACCCATCGAAACACGCCCCCAACAACACATGGCCTACCGTCACGCGTTCCCACAGGTATCCCGATGAAAACGGTACCTCACATGTGTGGGTGCACCAACCTGGCCGCCAAGGGGAAAGCCTAAAACACAAGTAACCCCAAGTCTGTTTTCAGAGCGAAATCTCAGACATTCTGCCGACCGGCACAACGTACAGATATGGGCCTCGGGTGTCCAAGCCACCGAGGAAAACAGGGAAACCCATGCATTTCCGAAAGGAGGACACCCGTGGGAATCCGCAGAGGTATGATTTGCGCACATCGCCCCAGAATTTTTTACCCAGACAGCCCCGCAAAGTCCGAAATGTCGGGAAAAAAACGCTTTTTCCGCACATTTTGCTCGACGCACCCATCGAAACACGCCCCCAACAACACATGGCCTACCGTCACGCGTTCCCACAGGTGTCTCGATGAAAACGGTACCTCACATGTGTGGGTGAACCTACCTGGCCGCCAAGGGGAAAGCCTAAAACTCAAGTAACCCCAAGTCTGTTTTCAGAGCGAAATCTCAGACATTCTGCCGACCGGCACAACGTACAGATATGGCCCTCGGGTGTCCAAGCCACCGAGGAAAACAGGGAACCCCATGCATTTCCGAAAATAGGACACTCGTGGGAATCCGCAGAGGTATGATTTGGGCACATCGCCCCAGATTTTATTACCCAGACAGCCCCGCAAAGTCTGAAATGTCGGGAAAAAAACGCTTTTTCGGCACATTTCGCTCGAAGCACCTATTGAAACACGCCCCCAACAACACATGGCCTACTGTCACACATTCCCACAGGTGTCCCAATGAAAACGGTACCTCACATGTGTGGGTGCACCTACCTGGCCGCCAAGGGGAAAGCCTAAATCACAAGTAACCCCAAGTCTGTTTTCAGAGCGACATCTCAGACATTCTGCTGACCGGCACAACGTACAGATATGGCCCTTGGTTGTCCAAGCCACCGAGGAAAACAGGGAACCCCATGCATTTCCGAAAAGAGGACACCGTGGGAATCCGCAGAGGTATGATTTGGGCACATCGCCCCAGATTTTATTACCCAGACAGCCCCGCAAAGTCTGAAATGTCGGGAAAAAAACGCTTTTTCGGCACATTTCGCTCGAAGCACCTATTGAAACACGCCCCCAACAACACATGGCCTACTGTCACACATTCCCACAGGTGTCCCGATGAAAATGGTACCTCACATGTGTGGGTGCACCTACCTGGCCGCCAAGGGGAAAGCCTAAATCACAAGTAACCCCAAGTCTGTTTTCAGAGCGAAATCTCAGACATTCTGCCGACCGGCACAACATGCAGATATGGGCCTCGGGTGTCCAAGCCACCGAGGAAAACAGGGAACCCCATGCATTTCCGAAAAGAGGACACCCGTGGGAATCCGCAGAGGTATGATTTCCGCACATCGCCCCAGATTTTATTACCCAGACAGCCCTGCAAGGTCCGAAATGTTGGGAAAAAAACACTTTTTCCGAACATTTCGCTCGACGCACCCATCAAAACACGCCCCCAACAACACATGGCCTACCGTCATGCGTTTCCACAGGTGTCCCGATGAAAACGGCACCTCACATGTGTGGGTGCACCTACCTGGCCACCAAGGGGAAAGCCTAAAACACAAGTAACCCCAAGTCTGTTTTCATGGCGAAATCTCAGACATTCTGCCGACCGGAACAACGTACAGATATGGGCCTCGGGTGTCCAAGCCACCTAGGAAAACAGGGAACCCCATGCATTTACGAAAAGAGGACACCCGTGGGAAACCCCAGAGGTATGATTTGCGCACATCGCCCCAGAGTTTTTTACCCAGACAGCCCCGCAAAGTCCAAAATGTGGGGAAAAAAACACTTTTTCCGCACATTTCGCTCGACGCACCCATCGAAACACGCCCCCAACAACACATGGCCTACTGTCATGCGTTCCCACAGGTGTCCCGATGAAAACGGTACCTCACATGTGTGGGTGCACCTACCTGGCCTCCAAGGGGAAAGCCTAAAACACAAGTAACCCCAAGTCTGTTTCCAGAGCGAAATCTCAGACATTCTGCCGACCGGCACAACATACAGATATGGCCCTCGGGTGTCCAAGCCACCGAGGAAAATAGGGAACCCCATGCATTTCCGAAAAGAGGACACCCGTGGGAATCCGCAGAGGTATTATTTGCGCACATCGCCCAAGATTTTATTACCCAGACAGCCCCGCAAAGTCCGAAATGTGGGGAATAAAACGCTTTTTCCGCACATTTCGCTCAACGCACCCATCGAAACACGCCTCCAACAACACATGGCCTACCGTCACGCGTTCCCACAGGTGTCCCGATGAAAACGGTACCTCACATGTGTGGGTGCACCTACCTGGCCGCCAAGGGGAAAGCCTAAAACACAAGTAACCCAAGTATGTTTTCAGAGCGAAATCTCAGACATTCTGCCGACCGGCACAATGTACAGATATGGCCCTCGGGTGTCCAAGCCACTGAGGAAAATAGGGAACCCCATGCATTTGCAAAAAGAGGACACCCGTGGGAAACCGCAGAGGTATGATTTGCGCACATCGCCCCAGATTTTATTACCCAGACAGCCCCGCAAAGTCCGAAATGTTGGGAAAAAAACGCTTTTTCCGCACATTTCGCTCGACGCACCCTTTGAAACATGCCCCCAACAACACATGCCCTACTGTCACGCGTTCCCACAGGTGTCCCAATGAAAACGGTACCTCACATGTGTGGGTGCACCTACCTGGCCGCCAAGGGGAAAGCCTAAAACACAAGTAACCCCAAGTCTGTTTTCAGAGCGAAAACTCAGACATTCTGCCCGCCGGCACAACGTACAGATATGGGCCTCGGGTGTCCAAGACACCAAGTAAAACTGGGAACCCCATGAATTTCCGAAAAGAGGACACCCGTGGGAATCCGCAGAGGTATGATTTGCGCACATCGCCCCAGAATTTTTTACCCAGACAGCCCCGCAAAGTAAGAAATGTCGGGAAAAAAACGCTTTTTCTGCACATTTCGCTCGAAGCACCCATTGAAACACGCCCCCAACAACACATGGCCTACCGTCACACGTTCCCACAGGTGTCCCGATGAAAACGGTACCTCACATGTGTTGGTGCACCTACCTGGCCGTCAAGGGGAAAGCCTAAAACACAAGTAACCCCAAGTCTGTTTTCAGAGCAAAATCTCAGACATTCTGCCGACCTGCACAACGTACAGATATGGGCCTCGGGTGTCCAAGCCACAGAGAAAAACAGGGAACCCCATGCATTTCCGAAAAGAGGACACCCGTGGGAATCCGCAGAGGTATGATTCGCGCACATCGACCCAGATTTTATTACCCAGACAGCCCCGCAAAGTCCGAAATGTCGGGAAAAAAACCCTTTTTCCGCACATTTTGCTCGATGCACCCATCGAAACACGCCCCCAACAACACATGGCCTACCGTCACGCGTTCCCACAGGTGTTCAGATGAAAACAATACCTCACATGTGTGGGTGCACCTACCTGGCCACCAAGGGGAAAGCCTAAAACACAAGTAACCCCAAGTCTGTTTTCATGGCGGAATCTCAGACATTCTGCCGACCGGCACAACGTACAGATATGGGCCTTGGGTGTCCAAGCCACCGAGGAAAACAGGGAACCCCATGCATTTCCGAAAAGAGGACACCCGTGGGAATCCGCAGAGGTATGATTTGCGCACATCGCCCCAGAATTTTTTACCCAGACAGCCCCGCAAAGTCCGAAATGTGGGGAAAAACACTTTTCCCGCAGATTTCGCTCAACGCACCCATCGAAACACGCCCCCAACAACACATGGCCTACCGTCACGCGTTCCCACAGGTATCCCGATGAAAACGGTACCTCACATGTGTCGGTGCACCAACCTGGCCGCCAAGGGGAAAGCCTAAAACACAAGAAACCCCAAGTCTGTTTTCAGAGTGAAATCTCAGACATTCTGCCGACCGGCACAACGTACAGCTATGGGCCTTGGGTGTCCAAGCCACCGAGGAAAACAGGGAACCCTATGCATTTCCGAAAAGAGGACACCCGTGGGAATCCGCAGAGGTATGATTTGCGCAAATCGCCCCAGATTTTATTACCCAGACAGCCCTGCAAGGTCCGAAATGTTGGGAAAAAAACACTTTTTCCGCACATTTCGCTCGACGCACCCATCAAAACAGGCCCCCAACAACACATGGCCTACTGTCATGCGTTCCCAAAGGTGTCCCGATGAAAACGGTACCTCACATGTGTGGGTGCACCTACCTGGCCTCCAAGGGGAAAGCCTAAAACACAAGTAACCCAAAGTCTGTTTCCAGAGCGAAATCTCAGACATTCTGCCGACCGGCACAACGTACAGATATGGCCCTCGGGTGTCCAAGCAACCGAGGAAAATAGGGAACCCCATGCATTTCCGAAAAGAGGACACCCGTGGGAATCCGCAGAGGTATGATTTGCGCACATCGCCCCAGATTTTATTACCCAGACAGCCCCGCAAAGTCCGAAATGTGGGGAATAAAACGCTTTTTCTGCACTTTTCGCTCGACGCACCCATCGAAACACGCCTCCAACAACACATGGCCTACCGTCACGCGTTCCCACAGGTGTCCCGATGAAAACGGTACCTCACATGTGTGGGTGCACCTACCTGGCCGCCAAGGGGAAAGCCTAAAACACAAGTAACCCAAGTATGTTTTCAGTGCGAAATCTCAGACATTCTGCCGACCGGCACAACGTACAGATATGGCCCTCGGGTGTCCAAGCCACCGAGGAAAACAGGGAACCCCATGCATTTCCGAAAAGAGGACACCCGTGGGAATCGGCAGAGGTATGATTTGCACCCATCGCCCCAGATTTTATTACCAAGACAGCCCCGCAAAGTCCGAAATGTCAGGAAAAAAACGCTTTTTCCGCACATTTCACTCGAAGCACCCATTGAAACACGCCCCCAACAACACATGGCCTACCGTCACGCGTTCCCACAGGTGTCCCGATGAAAACGGTACCTCACATGTGTGGGTGCACCTACCTGGCGGCCAAGGGGAAAGCCTAAAACACAAGTAACCCCAAGTCTGTTTTCAGAGCGAAATCTCAGACATTCTGCCGACCGGCACAACGTACAGATATGGGCCTCGGGTGTCCAAGCCACTGAGGAAAACAGGGAACCCCATGCATTTCCGAAAAGGGGACACCCGTGGGAATCCGCAGAGGTATGATTTGCGCACATCACCCCAGAATATTTTACCCAGACAGCACCGCAAAGTCCAAAATGTCGGGAAAAAAACGCTTTTTCTGCACATTTTGCTCGAAGCACCCATTGAAACACACCCCCAACAACACATGGCCTACCGTCACACATTCCCACAGGTGTCCCAATGAAAATGGTACCTTACATGTGTGGGTGCACCTACCTGGCTGCCAAGGGGAAAGCCTAAAACACAATTAACCCCAAGTCTGTTTTCAGAGCGAAATCTCTGACATTCTGCCGACCGGCACTACGTACAGATATGGGCCTCGGGTGTCCAAGCCACCGAGGAAAACAGGGAACCCCATGCATTTCCGAAAAGAGGACACCCGTGGGAATCCGCAGAGGTATGATTTGCGCACATCGCCACAGAATTTTTTACCCAGACACCCCTGCAAAGTCCCAAAAGTCGGGAAAAAAGCACTTTTTCCGCACATTTCGCTCGACGCACCCATCAAAACACGCCCCCAACAACACATGGCCTACCGTCATGCGTTTCCACAGGTGTCCTGATGAAAACAGTACCTCACATGTGTGGGTGCACCTACCTGGCCACCAAGGGGAAAGCCTAAAACACAAGTAACCCCAAGTCTGTTTTCATGGCGAAATCTCAGACATTCTGCGACCGGCACAACGTACAGATATGGGCTTGGGTGTCCAAGCCACCGAGGAAAACAGGAAACCCCATGCATTTCCGAAAAGAGGACACCCATGGGAATCCGCAGAGGTATGATTTGCGCACATCGCCCCAGATTTTATTACCCAGACAGCCCCGCAAAGTCCGAAATGTGTGGAAAAAAACGCTTTTTCCGCACATTTCGCTCGACGCACACATTGAAACACGCCCCCAACAACACCTGGCCTACCGTCACGTGTTCCCACAGGTGGCCCGATGAAAACGGTACCTCACATGTGTGGGTGCACCTACCTGGCCTCCAAGGGGAAAGCCTAAAACACAAGTAACCCCAAGTCTGTTTTCAGAGCGAAATTTCAGACATTCTGCCGACCGGCACAACGTACATATATGGCCCTCGGGTGTCCAAGCCACCGAGGAAAACAGGGAACCCCATGCATTTCCGAAAAGAGGACATCCGTGGGAATCCGGAGAGGTATGATTTGCGCACATCGCTACAGAATTTTTTACCCAGACAGCCCTGCAAAGTCCGAAATGTCGGGATAAAAACACTTTTTCCGTACATTTCGCTCGACGCACCCATCAAAACACGCCCCCAACAACACATGGCCTACCGTCCCGCGTTCCCACTGGTGTCCCGATGAAAACGGTACCTCACATGTGTGGGTGCACCTACCTGGCCTCCAAGGGGAAAGCCTAAAACACAAGTAACCCAAAGTCTGTTTCCAGAGCGAAATCTCAGACATTCTGCCGACCGGCACAACGTACAGATATGGCCCTCGGGTGTCCAAGCAACCGAGGAAAATAGGGAACCCCATGCATTTCCGAAAAGAGGACACCCGTGGGAATCCGCAGAGGTATGATTTGCGCACATCGCCCCAGATTTTATTACCCAGACAGCCCCGCAAAGTCCGAAATGTGGGGAATAAAACGCTTTTTCTGCACATTTCGCTCGACGCACCCATCGAAACATGCCTCCAACAACACATGGCCTACCGTCACGTGTTCCCACAGGTGTCCCGATGAAAACGGTACCTCACATGTGTGGGTGCACCTACCTGGCCGCCAAGGGGAAAGCCTAAAACACAAGTAACCCAAGTATGTTTTCAGTGCGAAATCTCAGACATTCTGCCGACCGGCACAACGTACAGATATGGCCCTCGGGTGTCCAAGCCACTGAGGAAAACAGGGAACCCCATGCATTTCCGAAAAGGGGACACCCGTGGGAATCCGCAGAGGTATGATTTGCGCACATCACCCCAGAATATTTTACCCAGACAGCACCGCAAAGTCCAAAATGTCGGGAAAAAAACGCTTTTTCTGCACATTTCGCTCGACGCACCCATCGAAACATGCCTCCAACAACACATGGCCTACCGTCACGTGTTCCCACAGGTGGCCCGATGAAAACGGTACCTCACATGTGTGGGTGCACCTACCTGGCCTCCAAGGGGAAAGCCTAAAACACAAGTAACCCCAAGTCTGTTTTCAGAGCGAAATTTCAGACATTCTGCCGACCGGCACAACGTACATATATGGCCCTCGGGTGTCCAAGCCACCGAGGAAAACAGGGAACCCCATGCATTTCCGAAAAGAGGACATCCGTGGGAATCCGGAGAGGTATGATTTGCGCACATCGCTACAGAATTTTTTACCCAGACAGCCCTGCAAAGTCCGAAATGTCGGGATAAAAACACTTTTTCCGTACATTTCGCTCGACGCACCCATCAAAACACGCCCCCAACAACACATGGCCTACCGTCCCGCGTTCCCACTGGTGTCCCGATGAAAACGGTACCTCACATGTGTGGGTGCACCTACCTGGCCTCCAAGGGGAAAGCCTAAAACACAAGTAACCCAAAGTCTGTTTCCAGAGCGAAATCTCAGACATTCTGCCGACCGGCACAACGTACAGATATGGCCCTCGGGTGTCCAAGCAACCGAGGAAAATAGGGAACCCCATGCATTTCCGAAAAGAGGACACCCGTGGGAATCCGCAGAGGTATGATTTGCGCACATCGCCCCAGATTTTATTACCCAGACAGCCCCGCAAAGTCCGAAATGTGGGGAATAAAACGCTTTTTCTGCACATTTCGCTCGACGCACCCATCGAAACATGCCTCCAACAACACATGGCCTACCGTCACGTGTTCCCACAGGTGTCCCGATGAAAACGGTACCTCACATGTGTGGGTGCACCTACCTGGCCGCCAAGGGGAAAGCCTAAAACACAAGTAACCCAAGTATGTTTTCAGTGCGAAATCTCAGACATTCTGCCGACCGGCACAACGTACAGATATGGCCCTCGGGTGTCCAAGCCACTGAGGAAAACAGGGAACCCCATGCATTTCCGAAAAGGGGACACCCGTGGGAATCCGCAGAGGTATGATTTGCGCACATCACCCCAGAATATTTTACCCAGACAGCACCGCAAAGTCCAAAATGTCGGGAAAAAAACGCTTTTTCTGCACATTTTGCTCGAAGCACCCATTGAAACACACCCCCAACAACACATGGCCTACCGTCACACATTCCCACAGGTGTCCCAATGAAAATGGTACCTTACATGTGTGGGTGCACCTACCTGGCTGCCAAGGGGAAAGCCTAAAACACAATTAACCCCAAGTCTGTTTTCAGAGCGAAATCTCTGACATTCTGCCGACCGGCACTACGTACAGATATGGGCCTCGGGTGTCCAAGCCACCGAGGAAAACAGGGAACCCCATGCATTTCCGAAAAGAGGACACCCGTGGGAATCCGCAGAGGTATGATTTGCGCACATCGCCACAGAATTTTTTACCCAGACACCCCTGCAAAGTCCCAAAAGTCGGGAAAAAAGAACTTTTTCCGCACATTTCGCTCGACGCACCCATCAAAACACGCCCCCAACAACACATGGCCTACCGTCATGCGTTTCCACAGGTGTCCTGATGAAAACAGTACCTCACATGTGTGGGTGCACCTACCTGGCCACCAAGGGGAAAGCCTAAAACACAAGTAACCCCAAGTCTGTTTTCATGGCGAAATCTCAGACATTCTGCGACCGGCACAACGTACAGATATGGGCTTGGGTGTCCAAGCCACCGAGGAAAACAGGGAACCCCATGCATTTCCGAAAAGAGGACACCCATGGGAATCCGCAGAGGTATGATTTGCGCACATCGCTCCAGATTTTATTACCCAGACAGCCCTGCAAAGTCCGAAATGTGTGGAAAAAAACGCTTTTTCCGCACATTTCGCTCGACGCACACATTGAAACACGCCCCCAACAACACCTGGCCTACCGTCACGTGTTCCCACAGGTGGCCCGATGAAAACGGTACCTCACATGTGTGGGTGCACCTACCTGGCCTCCAAGGGGAAAGCCTAAAACACAAGTAACCCCAAGTCTGTTTTCAGAGCGAAATTTCAGACATTCTGCCGACCGGCACAACGTACATATATGGCCCTCGGGTGTCCAAGCCACCGAGGAAAACAGGGAACCCCATGCATTTCCGAAAAGAGGACATCCGTGGGAATCCGGAGAGGTATGATTTGCGCACATCGCTACAGAATTTTTTACCCAGACAGCCCTGCAAAGTCCGAAATGTCGGGATAAAAACACTTTTTCCGTACATTTCGCTCGACGCACCCATCAAAACACGCCCCCAACAACACATGGCCTACCGTCATGCGTTTCCACAGTTGTCCCAATGAAAATGGTACCTTACATGTGTGGGTGCACCTACCTGGCTGCCAAGGGGAAAGCCTAAAACACAATTAACCCCAAGTCTGTTTTCAGAGCGAAATCTCTGACATTCTGCCGACCGGCACTACGTACAGATATGGGCCTCGGGTGTCCAAGCCACCGAGGAAAACAGGGAACCCCATGCATTTCCGAAAAGAGGACACCCGTGGGAATCCGCAGAGGTATGATTTGCGCACATCGCCACAGAATATTTTACCCAGACAGCACCGCAAAGTCCAAAATGTCGGGAAAAAAACGCTTTTTCTGCACATTTTGCTCGAAGCACCCATTGAAACACACCCCCAACAACACATGGCCTACCGTCACACATTCCCACAGGTGTCCCAATGAAAATGGTACCTTACATGTGTGGGTGCACCTACCTGGCTGCCAAGGGGAAAGCCTAAAACACAATTAACCCCAAGTCTGTTTTCAGAGCGAAATCTCTGACATTCTGCCGACCGGCACTACGTACAGATATGGGCCTCGGGTGTCCAAGCCACCGAGGAAAACAGGGAACCCCATGCATTTCCGAAAAGAGGACACCCGTGGGAATCCGCAGAGGTATGATTTGCGCACATCGCCACAGAATTTTTTACCCAGACACCCCTGCAAAGTCCCAAAAGTCGGGAAAAAAGAACTTTTTCCGCACATTTCGCTCGACGCACCCATCAAAACACGCCCCCAACAACACATGGCCTACCGTCATGCGTTTCCACAGGTGTCCTGATGAAAACAGTACCTCACATGTGTGGGTGCACCTACCTGGCCACCAAGGGGAAAGCCTAAAACACAAGTAACCCCAAGTCTGTTTTCATGGCGAAATCTCAGACATTCTGCGACCGGCACAACGTACAGATATGGGCTTGGGTGTCCAAGCCACCGAGGAAAACAGGGAACCCCATGCATTTCCGAAAAGAGGACACCCATGGGAATCCGCAGAGGTATGATTTGCGCACATCGCTCCAGATTTTATTACCCAGACAGCCCTGCAAAGTCCGAAATGTGTGGAAAAAAACGCTTTTTCTGCACATTTCGCTCGACGCACACATTGAAACACGCCCCCAACAACACCTGGCCTACCGTCACGTGTTCCCACAGGTGGCCCGATGAAAACGGTACCTCACATGTGTGGGTGCACCTACCTGGCCTCCAAGGGGAAAGCCTAAAACACAAGTAACCCCAAGTCTGTTTTCAGAGCGAAATTTCAGACATTCTGCCGACCGGCACAACGTACATATATGGCCCTCGGGTGTCCAAGCCACCGAGGAAAACAGGGAACCCCATGCATTTCCGAAAAGAGGACATCCGTGGGAATCCGGAGAGGTATGATTTGCGCACATCGCTACAGAATTTTTTACCCAGACAGCCCTGCAAAGTCCGAAATGTCGGGATAAAAACACTTTTTCCGTACATTTCGCTCGACGCACCCATCAAAACACGCCCCCAACAACACATGGCCTACCGTCATGCGTTTCCACAGTTGTCCCAATGTAAACGGTACCTCACATGTGTGGGTGCACCTACCTGGCCGCCAAGGGGAAAGCCTAAAACACAAGTAACCCCAAGTCTGTTTTCAGAGCGAAATCTCAGACATTCTGCTGACCGGCACAACGTACAGATATGGCCCTCGGTTGTCCAAGCCACCGAGGAAAACAGGGAACCCCATGCATTTCCGAAAAGAGGACACCCGTGGGAATCCGCAGAGGTATGATTTCTGCACATCGCCCCAGATTTTATTACCCAGACAGCCCCGCAAAATCCGAAATGTGGGGAATAAAACGCTTTTTCCGCACATTTCGCTCAACGCACCCATCGAAACACGCCTCCAACAACACATGGCCTACCGTCCCGCGTTCCCACTGGTGTCCCGATGAAAACGGTACCTCACATGTGTGGGTGCACCTACCTGGCCGCCAAGGGGAAAGCCTAAAACGCAAGTAACCCAAGTATGTTTTCAGAGCGAAATCTCAGACATTCTGCCGACCGGCACAACGTACAGATATGGGCCTCGGGTGTCGAAGCCACCGAGGAAAACAGGGAACCCCATGCATTTCAGAAAAGAGGACACCCGTGGGAATCCGCAGAGGTATGATTTGCGCACATCGCCCCAGATTTTATTACCCAGACAGCCCCGCAAAGTCAGAAATGTCGGGAAAATAACGCTTTTTCTGCACATTTTGCTCGAAGCACCCATTGAAACACGCCCCCAACAACACATGGCCTACCGTCACACGTTCCCAAAGGTGTCCCGATGAAAACGGTACCTCACATGTGTGGGTGCACCTACCTGGCCGCCAAGGGGAAAGCCTAAAACACAAGTAACCCCAAGTCTGTTTTCAGAGCGAAATCTCAGACATTCTGCCGACCAGCACATCGTACAGATATGGGCCTCGGGTGTCCAAGCCACCGAGGAAAACAGGGAACCCCATGCATTTCCGAAAAGAGGACACCCGTGGGAATCCGCAGAGGTATGATTTGCGCACATCGCCCCAGATTGTATTACCAAGACAGCCCCGCAAAATCCGAAATGTCGGGAAAAAAAAGCTTTTTCCGCACTTTTCGCTCGAAGCACCCATTGAAACACGCCCCCAACAACACATGGCCTACCGTCACGCGTTCCCACAGGTGTCCCGATGAAAACGGTACCTCACATGTGTGGGTGCACCTACCTGGCGCCAAGGGGAAAGCCTAAAACACAAGTAACCCCAAGTCTGTTTTCAGAGCGAAAACTCAGACATTCTGCCGACCGGCACAACGTACAGATATGGGCCTCGGGTGTCCAAGCCACCAAGTAAAACTGGGAACCCCATGCATTTCCGAAAAGAGGACACCCGTGGGAATCCGCAGAGGTATGTTTTGCGCACATCGCCCCAGAATTTTTTACCCAGACAGCCCCGCAAAGTAAGAAATGTCGGGAAAAAAACGCTTTTTCCGCACATTTCGCTCGAAGCACCCATTGAAACACGCCCCCAACAACACATGGCCTACCGTCACACGTTCCCACAGGTGTCCCGATGAAAACGGTACCTCACATGTGTTGGTGTACCTACCTGGCCGCCAAGGGGAAAGCCTAAAACACAAGTAACCCCAAGTCTGTTTTCAGAGCAAAATCTCAGACATTCTGCCGACCGGCACAACGTACAGATATGGGCCTCGGGTGTCGAAGCCACCGAGGAAAACAGGGAACCCCATGCATTTCCAAAAAGAGGACACCCGTGGGAATCCGCAGAGGTATGATTTGCGCACAGCGCCCCAGATTTTATTACCAAGACAGCCCCGCAAAATCCGAAATGTCGGGAAAAAAAAGCTTTTTCCGCACATTTCGCTCGAAGCACCCATTGAAACACGCCCCCAACAACACATGGCCTACCGTCACGCGTTCCCAGAGGTGTCCCGCTGAAAACGGTACCTCACATGTGTGGGTGCACCTACCTGGCGCCAAGGGGAAAGCCTAAAACACAAGTAACCCCAAGTCTGTTTTCAGAGCGAAAACTCAGACATTCTGCCGACCGGCACAACGTACAGATATGGGCCTCGGGTGTCCAAGCCACCAAGTAAAACTGGGAACCCCATGCATTTCCGAAAAGAGGACACCCGTGGGAATCCGCAGAGGTATGATTTGCGCACATCGCCCCAGAATTTTTTACCCAGACAGCCCCGCAAAGTTAGAAATGTCGGGAAAGAAACGCTTTTTCCGCACATTTCGCTCGAAGCACCCATTGAAACACGCCCCCAACAACACATGGCCTACCGTCACACGTTCCCACAGGTGTCCCGATGAAAACGGTACCTCACATGTGTTGGTGCACCTACCTGGCCGCCAAGGGGAAAGCCTAAAACACAAGTAACCCCAAGTCTGTTTTCAGAGCAAAATCTCAGACATTCTGCTGACCGGCACAACGTACAGATATGGGGCTCGGGTGTCCAAGCCACCGAGGAAAACAGGGAACCCTATGCATTTCCGAAAAGAGGACACCCGTGGGAATCCGCAGAGGTATGATTTGCGCACATCGCCCCAGAATTTTTTACCCAGACAGCCCCGCAAAGTCCGAAATGTCGGGAAAAAAACACTTTTTCCGCACATTTCGCTCGACGCACCCATCGAAACACACCCCCAACAACACATGGCCTACCGTCACGCATTCCCACAGGTGTTCCGATGAAAACAGTACCTCACATGTGTGGGTGCACCTACCTGGCCGCCAAGGAGAAAGCCTAAAACACAAGTAACCCCAAGTCTGCTTTCAGAGCGAAATCTCAGACATTCTGCCGACCGGCACAACGTACAGCTATGGGCCTTGGGTATCCAAGCCACCGAGGGAAACAGGGAACCCTATGCATTTCCGAAAAGAGGACACCCGTGGGAATCCGCAGAGGTATGATTTGCGCACATCGCCCCAGAATTTTTTACCCAGACAGCCCCGCAAAGTCCGAAATGTGGGGAAAAACACTTTTCCCGCAGATTTCGCTCAACGCACCCATCGAAACACGCCCCCAACAACACATGGCCTACCGTCACGCGTTCCCACAGGTATCCCGATGAAAACGGTACCTCACATGTGTGGGTGCACCAACCTGGCCGCCAAGGGGAAAGCCTAAAACACAAGAAACCCCAAGTCTGTTTTCAGAGTGAAATCTCAGACATTCTGCCGACCGGCACAACGTACAGCTATGGGCCTTGGGTGTCCAAGCCACCGAGGAAAACAGGGAACCCTATGCATTTCCGAAAAGAGGACACCCGTGGGAATCCGCAGAGGTATGATTTGCGCAAATCGCCCCAGATTTTATTACCCAGACAGCCCTGCAAGGTCCGAAATGTTGGGAAAAAAACACTTTTTCCGCACATTTCGCTCGACGCACCCATCAAAACAGGCCCCCAACAACACATGGCCTACTGTCATGCGTTCCCACAGGTGTCCCGATGAAAACGGTACCTCACATGTGTGGGTGCACCTACCTGGCCTCCAAGGGGAAAGCCTAAAACACAAGTAACCCAAAGTCTGTTTCCAGAGCGAAATCTCAGACATTCTGCCGACCGGCACAACGTACAGATATGGCCCTCGGGTGTCCAAGCAACCGAGGAAAATAGGGAACCCCATGCATTTCCGAAAAGAGGACACCCGTGGGAATCCGCAGAGGTATGATTTGCGCACATCGCCCCAGATTTTATTACCCAGACAGCCCCGCAAAGTCCGAAATGTGGTTAATAAAACGCTTTTTCTGCACATTTCGCTCGACGCACCCATCGAAACACGCCTCCAACAACACATGGCCTACCGTCACGCGTTCCCACAGGTGTCCCGATGAAAACAGTACCTCACATGTGTGGGTGCACCTACCTGGCCGCCAAGGGGAAAGCCTAAAACACAAGTAACCCAAGTATGTTTTCAGTGCGAAATCTCAGACATTCTGCCGACCGGCACAACGTACAGATATGGCCCTCGGGTGTCCAAGCCACCGAGGAAAACAGGGAACCCCATGCATTTCCGAAAAGAGGACACCCGTGGGAATCGGCAGAGGTATGATTTGCACCCATCGCCCCAGATTTTATTACCAAGACAGCCCCGCAAAGTCCGAAATGTCAGGAAAAAAACGCTTTTTCCGCACATTTCGCTCGAAGCACCCATTGAAACACGCCCCCAACAACACATGGCCTACCGTCACGCGTTCCCACAGGTGTCCCAATGAAAACGGTACCTCACATGTGTGGGTGCACCTACCTGGCGGCCAAGGGGAAAGCCTAAAACACAAGTAACCCCAAGTCTGTTTTCAGAGCGAAATCTCAGACATTCTGCCGACCGGCACAACGTACAGATATGGGCCTCGGGTGTCCAAGCCACTGAGGAAAACAGGGAACCCCATGCATTTCCGAAAAGGGGACACCCGTGGGAATCCGCAGAGGTATGATTTGCGCACATCACCCCAGAATATTTTACCCAGACAGCACCGCAAAGTCCAAAATGTCGGGAAAAAAACGCTTTTTCTGCACATTTTGCTCGAAGCACCCATTGAAACACACCCCCAACAACACATGGCCTACCGTCACACATTCCCACAGGTGTCCCAATGAAAATGGTACCTTACATGTGTGGGTGCACCTACCTGGCCGCCAAGGGGAAAGCCTAAAACACAATTAACCCCAAGTCTGTTTTCAGAGCGAAATCTCTGACATTCTGCCGACCGGCACTACGTACAGATATGGGCCTCGGGTGTCCAAGCCACCGAGGAAAACAGGGAACCCCATGCATTTCCGAAAAGAGGACACCGTTGGAATCCGCAGAGGTATGATTTGCGCACATCGCCACAGAATTTTTTACCCAGACACCCCTGCAAAGTCCCAAATGTCGGGAAAAAAACACTTTTTCCGCACATTTCGCTCGACGCACCCATCAAAACACGCCCCCAACAACACATGGCCTACCGTCATGCGTTTCCACAGGTGTCCTGATGAAAACAGTACCTCACATGTGTGGGTGCACCTACCTGGCCACCAAGGGGAAAGCCTAAAACACAAGTAACCCCAAGTCTGTTTTCATGGCGAAATCTCAGACATTCTGCGACCGGCACAACGTACAGATATGGGCTTGGGTGTCCAAGCCACCGAGGAAAACAGGGAACCCCATGCATTTCCGAAAAGAGGACACCCATGGGAATCCGCAGAGGTATGATTTGCGCACATCGCCCCAGATTTTATTACCCAGACAGCCCCGCAAAGTCCGAAATGTGTGGAAAAAAACGCTTTTTCCGCACATTTTGCTCGACGCACACATTGAAACACGCCCCCAACAACACCTGGCCTACCGTCACGTGTTCCCACAGGTGGCCCGATGAAAACGGTACCTCACATGTGTGGGTGCACCTACCTGGCCGCCAAGGGGAAAGCCTAAAACACAAGTAACCCCAAGTCTGTTTTCAGAGCGAAATTTCAGACATTCTGCCGACCGGCACAACGTACATATATGGCCCTCGGGTGTCCAAGCCACCGAGGAAAACAGGGAACCCCATGCATTTCCGAAAAGAGGACATCCGTGGGAATCCGGAGAGGTATGATTTGCGCACATCGCTACAGAATTTTTTACCCAGACAGCCCTGCAAAGTCCGAAATGTCGGGATAAAAACACTTTTTCCGTACATTTCGCTCGACGCACCCATCAAAACACGCCCCCAACAACACATGGCCTACCGTCATGCGTTTCCACAGGTGTCCTGATGAAAACAATACCTCACATGTGTGGGTGCACCTACCTGGCCACCAAGGGGAAAGCCTAAAACACAAGTAACCCCAAGTCTGTTTTCATGGCGAAATCTCAGACATTCTGCCGACCGGCACAACGTACAGATATGGGCCTTGGGTGTCCAAGCCACCGAGGAAAACAGGGAACCCCATGCATTTCCGAAAAGAGGACACCCGTGGAAATCCGCAGAGGTATGATTTGCGCACATCGCCCCAGAATTTTTTACCCAGACAGCCCCGCAAAGTCCGAAATGTGGGGAAAAACACTTTTCCCGCAGATTTCGCTCAACGCACCCATTGAAACACGCCCCCAACAACACATGGCCTACCGTCACGCGTTTCCACAGGTATCCCGATGAAAGCGGTACCTCACATGTGTGGGTGCACCAACCTGGCCGCCAAGGGGAAAGCCTAAAACACAAGTAACCCCAAGTCTGTTTTCAGAGCGAAATCTCAGACATTCTGCCGACCTGCACAACGTACAGATATGGGCCTCGGGTGTCCAAGCCACCGAGGAAAACAGGGAAACCCATGCATTTCCGAAAAGAGGACACCCATGGGAATCCGCAGAGGTATGATTTGCGCACATCGCCCGAGAATTTTTTACCCAGACAGCCCCGCAAAGTCCGAAATGTGGGGAAAAAAACGCTTTTTCCGCACATTTCGCTCGACGCACCCATTGAAACATGCCCCCAACAACACATGCCCTACTGTCACGCGTTCCCACAGGTGTCCCAATGTAAACGGTACCTCACATGTGTGGGTGCACCTACCTGGCCGCCAAGGGGAAAGCCTAAAACACAAGTAACCCCAAGTCTGTTTTCAGAGCGAAATCTCAGACATTCTGCTGACCGGCACAACGTACAGATATGGCCCTCGGTTGTCCAAGCCACCGAGGAAAACAGGGAACCCCATGCATTTCCGAAAAGAGGACACCCGTGGGAATCCGCAGAGGTATGATTTCTGCACATCGCCCCAGATTTTATTACCCAGACAGCCCCGCAAAGTCAGAAATGTCGGGAAAATAACGCTTTTTCTGCACATTTTGCTCGAAGCACCCATTGAAACACGCCCCCAACAACACATGGCCTACCGTCACACGTTCCCACAGGTGTCCCGATGAAAACGGTACCTCACATGTGTGGGTGCACCTACCTGGCCGCCAAGGGGAAAGCCTAAAACACAAGTAACCCCAAGTCTGTTTTCAGAGCGAAATCTCAGACATTCTGCCGACCAGCACATCGTACAGATATGGGCCTCGGGTGTCCAAGCCACCGAGGAAAACAGGGAACCCCATGCATTTCCGAAAAGAGGACACCCGTGGGAATCCGCAGAGGTATGATTTGCGCACATCGCCCCAGATTGTATTACCAAGACAGCCCCGCAAAATCCGAAATGTCGGGAAAAAAAAGCTTTTTCCGCACTTTTCGCTCGAAGCACCCATTGAAACACGCCCCCAACAACACATGGCCTACCGTCACGCGTTCCCACAGGTGTCCCGATGAAAACGGTACCTCACATGTGTGGGTGCACCTACCTGGCGCCAAGGGGAAAGCCTAAAACACAAGTAACCCCAAGTCTGTTTTCAGAGCGAAAACTCAGACATTCTGCCGACCGGCACAACGTACAGATATGGGCCTCGGGTGTCCAAGCCACCAAGTAAAACTGGGAACCCCATGCATTTCCAAAAAGAGGACACCCGTGGGAATCCGCAGAGGTATGTTTTGCGCACATCGCCCCAGAATTTTTTACCCAGACAGCCCCGCAAAGTAAGAAATGTCGGGAAAAAAACGCTTTTTCCGCACATTTCGCTCGAAGCACCAATTGAAACACGCCCCCAACAACACATGGCCTACCGTCACACGTTCCCACAGGTGTCCCGATGAAAACGGTACCTCACATGTGTTGGTGCACCTACCTGGCCGCCAAGGGGAAAGCCTAAAACACTAGTAACCCCAAGTCTGTTTTCAGAGCAAAATCTCAGACATTCTGCCGACCGGCACAACGTACAGATATGGGCCTCGGGTGTCGAAGCCACCGAGGAAAACAGGGAACCCCATGCATTTCCGAAAAGAGGACACCCGTGGGAATCCGCAGAGGTATGATTTGCGCACATCGCCCCAGATTTTATTACCAAGACAGCCCCGCAAAATCCGAAATGTCGGGAAAAAAAAGCTTTTTCCGCACATTTCGCTCGAAGCACCCATTGAAACACGCCCCCAACAGCACATGGCCTACCGTCACGCGCTCCCACAGGTGTCCCGCTGAAAACGGTACCTCACATGTGTGGGTGCACCTACCTGGCGCCAAGGGGAAAGCCTAAAACACAAGTAACCCCAAGTCTGTTTTCAGAGCAAAAACTCAGACATTCTGCGGACCGGCACAACGTACAGATATGGGCCTCGGGTGTCCAAGCCACCAAGTAAAACTGGGAACCCCATGCATTTCCGAAAAGAGGACACCCGTGGGAATCCGCAGAGGTATGATTTGCGCACATCACCCCAGAATATTTTACCCAGACAGCACCGCAAAGTCCAAAATGTCGGGAAAAAAACGCTTTTTCTGCACATTTTGCTCGAAGCACCCATTGAAACACACCCCCAACAACACATGGCCTACCGTCACACATTCCCACAGGTGTCCCAATGAAAATGGTACCTTACATGTGTGGGTGCACCTACCTGGCCGCCAAGGGGAAAGCCTAAAACACAATTAACCCCAAGTCTGTTTTCAGAGCGAAATCTCTGACATTCTGCCGACCGGCACTACGTACAGATATGGGCCTCGGGTGTCCAAGCCACCGAGGAAAACACGGAACCCCATGCATTTCCGAAAAGAGGACACCGTGGGAATCCGCAGAGGTATGATTTGCGCACATCGCCACAGAATTTTTTACCCAGACACCCCTGCAAAGTCCCAAATGTCGGGAAAAAAACACTTTTTCCGCACATTTCGCTCGACGCACCCATCAAAACACGCCCCCAACAACACATGGCCTACCGTCATGCGTTTCCACAGGTGTCCTGATGAAAACAGTACCTCACATGTGTGGGTGCACCTACCTGGCCACCAAGGGGAAAGCCTAAAACACAAGTAACCCCAAGTCTGTTTTCATGGCGAAATCTCAGACATTCTGCGACCGGCACAACGTACAGATATGGGCTTGGGTGTCCAAGCCACCGAGGAAAACAGGGAACCCCATGCATTTCCGAAAAGAGGACACCCATGGGAATCCGCAGAGGTATGATTTGCGCACATCGCCCCAGATTTTATTACCCAGACAGCCCCGCAAAGTCCGAAATGTGTGGAAAAAAACGCTTTTTCCGCACATTTCGCTCGACGCACACATTGAAACACGCCCCCAACAACACCTGGCCTACCGTCACGTGTTCCCACAGGTGGCCCGATGAAAACGGTACCTCACATGTGTGGGTGCACCTACCTGGCCTCCAAGGGGAAAGCCTAAAACACAAGTAACCCCAAGTCTGTTTTCAGAGCGAAATTTCGGACATTCTGCCGACCGGCACAACGTACATATATGGCCCTCGGGTGTCCAAGCCACCGAGGAAAACAGGGAACCCCATGCATTTCCGAAAAGAGGACATCCGTGGGAATCCGGAGAGGTATGATTTGCGCACATCGCTACAGAATTTTTTACCCAGACAGCCCTGCAAAGTCCGAAATGTCGGGATAAAAACACTTTTTCCATACATTTCGCTCGACGCACCCATCAAAACACGCCCCCAACAACACATGGCCTACCGTCATGCGTTTCCACAGGTGTCCTGATGAAAACAATACCTCACATGTGTGGGTGCACCTACCTGGCCACCAAGGGGAAAGCCTAAAACACAAGTAACCCCAAGTCTGTTTTCATGGCGAAATCTCAGACATTCTGCCGACCGGCACAACGTACAGATATGGGCCTTGGGTGTCCAAGCCACCGAGGAAAACAGGGAACCCCATGCATTTCCGAAAAGAGGACACCCGTGGAAATCCGCAGAGGTATGATTTGCGCACATCGCCCCAGAATTTTTTACCCAGACAGCCCCGCAAAGTCCGAAATGTGGGGAAAAACACTTTTCCCGCAGATTTCGCTCAACGCACCCATCGAAACACGCCCCCAACAACACATGGCCTACCGTCACGCGTTTCCACAGGTATCCCGATGAAAGCGGTACCTCACATGTGTGGGTGCACCAACCTGGCCGCCAAGGGGAAAGCCTAAAACACAAGTAACCCCAAGTCTGTTTTCAGAGCGAAATCTCAGACATTCTGCCGACCTGCACAACGTACAGATATGGGCCTCGGGTGTCCAAGCCACCGAGGAAAACAGGGAAACCCATGCATTTCCGAAAAGAGGACACCCATGGGAATCCGCAGAGGTATGATTTGCGCACATCGCCCGAGAATTTTTTACCCAGACAGCCCCGCAAAGTCCGAAATGTGGGGAAAAAAACGCTTTTTCCGCACATTTCGCTCGACGCACCCATTGAAACATGCCCCCAACAACACATGCCCTACTGTCACGCGTTCCCACAGGTGTCCCAATGTAAACGGTACCTCACATGTGTGGGTGCACCTACCTGGCCGCCAAGGGGAAAGCCTAAAACACAAGTAACCCCAAGTCTGTTTTCAGAGCGAAATCTCAGACATTCTGCTGACCGGCACAACGTACAGATATGGCCCTCGGTTGTCCAAGCCACCGAGGAAAACAGGGAACCCCATGCATTTCCGAAAAGAGGACACCCGTGGGAATCCACAGAGGTATGATTTCTGCACATCGCCCCAGATTTTATTACCCAGACAGCCCCGCAAAATCCGAAATGTGGGGAATAAAACGCCTTTTCCGCACATTTCGCTCAACGCACCCATCGAAACACGCCTCCAACAACACATGGCCTACCGTCCCGCATTCCCACTGGTGTCCCGATGAAAACGGTACCTCACATGTGTGGGTGCACCTACCTGGCCGCCAAGGGGAAAGCCTAAAACACAAGTAACCCAAGTATGTTTTCAGAGCGAAATCTCAGACATTCTGCCGACCGGCACAACGTACAGATATGGGCCTCGGGTGTCGAAGCCACCGAGGAAAACAGGGAACCCCATGCATTTCAGAAAAGAGGACACCCGTGGGAATCCGCAGAGGTATGATTTGCGCACATCGCCCCAGATTTTATTACCCAGACAGCCCCGCAAAGTCAGAAATGTCGGGAAAATAACGCTTTTTCTGCACATTTCGCTCGAAGCACCCATTGAAACACGCCCCCAACAACACATGGCCTACCATCACACGTTCCCACAGGTGTCCCGATGAAAACGGTACCTCACATGTGTGGGTGCACCTACCTGGCCGCCAAGGGGAAAGCCTAAAACACAAGTAACCCCAAGTCTGTTTTCAGAGCGAAATCTCAGACATTCTGCCGACCAGCACATCGTACAGATATGGGCCTCGGGTGTCCAAGCCACCGAGGAAAACAGGGAACCCCATGCATTTCCGAAAAGAGGACACCCGTGGGAATCCGCAGAGGTATGATTTGCGCACATCGCCCCAGATTGTATTACCAAGACAGCCCCGCAAAATCCGAAATGTCGGGAAAAAAAAGCTTTTTCCGCACTTTTCGCTCGAAGCACCCATTGAAACACGCCCCCAACAACACATGGCCTACCGTCACGCGTTCCCACAGGTGTCCCGATGAAAACGGTACCTCACATGTGTGGGTGCACCTACCTGGCGCCAAGGGGAAAGCCTAAAACACAAGTAACCCCAAGTCTGTTTTCAGAGCGAAAACTCAGACATTCTGCCGACCGGCACAACGTACAGATATGGGCCTCGGGTGTCCAAGCCACCAAGTAAAACTGGGAACCCCATGCATTTCCGAAAAGAGGACACCCGTGGGAATCCGCAGAGGTATGTTTTGCGCACATCGCCCCAGAATTTTTTACCCAGACAGCCCCGCAAAGTAAGAAATGTCGGGAAAAAAAAGCTTTTTCCGCACATTTCGCTCGAAGCACCCATTGAAACACGCCCCCAACAATACATGGCCTACCGTCACACGTTCCCACAGGTGTCCCGATGAAAACGGTACCTCACATGTGTTGGTGCACCTACCTGGCCGCCAAGGGGAAAGCCTAAAACACAAGTAACCCCAAGTCTGTTTTCAGAGCAAAATCTCAGACATTCTGCCGACCGGCACAACGTACAGATATGGGCCTCGGGTGTCGAAGCCACCGAGGAAAACAGGGAACCCCATGCATTTCCGAAAAGAGGACACCCGTGGGAATCCGCAGAGGTATGATTTGCGCACATCGCCCCAGATTTTATTACCAAGACAGCCCCGCAAAATCCGAAATGTCGGGAAAAAAAAGCTTTTTCCGCACATTTCGCTCGACGCACCCATCGAAACACGCCCCCAACAACACATGGCCTACCGTCACGCGTTTCCACAGGTATCCCGATGAAAGCGGTACCTCACATGTGTGGGTGCACCAACCTGGCCGCCAAGGGGAAAGCCTAAAACACAAGTAACCCCAAGTCTGTTTTCAGAGCGAAATCTCAGACATTCTGCCGACCTGCACAACGTACAGATATGGGCCTCGGGTGTCCAAGCCACCAAGGAAAACAGGGAAACCCATGCATTTCCGAAAAGAGGACACCCATGGGAATCCGCAGAGGTATGATTTGCGCACATCGCCCGAGAATTTTTTACCCAGACAGCCCCGCAAAGTCCGAAATGTGGGGAAAAAATTGCTTTTTCCGCACATTTCGCTCGACGCACCCATTGAAACATGCCCCCAACAACACATGCCCTACTGTCACGCGTTCCCACAGGTGTCCCAATGTAAACGGTACCTCACATGTGTGGGTGCACCTACCTGGCCGCCAAGGGGAAAGCCTAAAACACAAGTAACCCCAAGTCTGTTTTCAGAGCGAAATCTCAGACATTCTGCTGACCGGCACAACGTACAGATATGGCCCTCGGTTGTCCAAGCCACCGAGGAAAACAGGGAACCCCATGCATTTCCGAAAAGAGGACACCCGTGGGAATCCACAGAGGTATGATTTCTGCACATCGCCCCAGATTTTATTACCCAGACAGCCCCGCAAAATCCGAAATGTGGGGAATAAAACGCCTTTTCCGCACATTTCGCTCAACGCACCCATCGAAACACGTCTCCAACAACACATGGCCTACCGTCCCGCGTTCCCACTGGTGTCCCGATGAAAACGGTACCTCACATGTGTGGGTGCACCTACCTGGCCGCCAAGGGGAAAGCCTAAAACACAAGTAACCCAAGTATGTTTTCAGAGCGAAATCTCAGACATTCTGCCGACCGGCACAACGTACAGATATGGGCCTCGGGTGTCGAAGCCACCGAGGAAAACAGGGAACCCCATGCATTTCAGAAAAGAGGACACCCGTGGGAATCCGCAGAGGTATGATTTGCGCACATCGCCCCAGATTTTATTACCCAGACAGCCCCGCAAAGTCAGAAATGTCGGGAAAATAACGCTTTTTCTGCACATTTCGCTCGAAGCACCCATTGAAACACGCCCCCAACAACACATGGCCTACCGTCACACGTTCCCACAGGTGTCCCGATGAAAAAGGTACCTCACATGTGTGGGTGCACCTACCTGGCCGCCAAGGGGAAAGCCTAAAACACAAGTAACCCCAAGTCTGTTTTCAGAGCGAAATCTCAGACATTCTGCCGACCAGCACATCGTACAGATATGGGCCTCGGGTGTCCAAGCCACCGAGGAAAACAGGGAACCCCATGCATTTCCGAAAAGAGGACACCCGTGGGAATCCGCAGAGGTATGATTTGCGCACATCGCCCCAGATTGTATTACCAAGACAGCCCCGCAAAATCCGAAATGTCGGGAAAAAAAAGCTTTTTCCGCACTTTTCACTCGAAGCACCCATTGAAACACGCCCCCAACAACACATGGCCTACCGTCACGCGTTCCCACAGGTGTCCCGATGAAAACGGTACCTCACATGTGTGGGTGCACCTACCTGGCGCCAAGGGGAAAGCCTAAAACACAAGTAACCCCAAGTCTGTTTTCAGAGCGAAAACTCAGACATTCTGCCGACCGGCACAACGTACAGATATGGGCCTCGGGTGTCCAAGCCACCAAGTAAAACTGGGAACCCCATGCATTTCCGAAAAGAGGACACCCGTGGGAATCCGCAGAGGTAGGTTTTGCGCACATCGCCCCAGAATTTTTTACCCAGACAGCCCCGCAAAGTAAGAAATGTCGGGAAAAAAACGCTTTTTCCGCACATTTCGCTCGAAGCACCCATTGAAACACGCCCCCAACAACACATGGCCTACCGTCACACGTTCCCACAGGTGTCCCGATGAAAACGGTACCTCACATGTGTTGGTGCACCTACCTGGCCGCCAAGGGGAAAGCCTAAAACACAAGTAACCCCAAGTCTGTTTTCAGAGCAAAATCTCAGACATTCTGCCGACCGGCACAACGTACAGATATGGGCCTCGGGTGTCGAAGCCACCGAGGAAAACAGGGAACCCCATGCATTTCCGAAAAGAGGACACCCGTGGGAATCCGCAGAGGTATGATTTGCGCACATCGCCCCAGATTTTATTACCAAGACAGCCCCGCAAAATCCGAAATGTCGGGAAAAAAAAGCTTTTTCCGCACATTTCGCTCGAAGCACCCATTGAAACACGCCCCCAACAACACATGGCCTACCGTCACGCGTTCCCACAGGTGTCCCGGTGAAAACGGTACCTCACATGTGTGGGTGCACCTACCTGGCGCCAAGGGGAAAGCCTAAAACACAAGTAACCCCAAGTCTGTTTTCAGAGCGAAAACTCAGACATTCTGCCGACCGGCACAACGTACAGATATGGGCCTCGGGTGTCCAAGCCACCAAGTAAAACTGGGAACCCCATGCATTTCCGAAAAGAGGACACCCGTGGGAATCCGCAGAGGTATGATTTGCGCACATCGCCCCAGAATTTTTTACCCAGACAGCCCCGCAAAGTTAGAAATGTCGGGAAAAAAACGCTTTTTCCGCACATTTCGCTCGAAGCACCCATTGAAACACGCCCCCAACAACACATGGCCTACCGTCACACGTTCCCACAGGTGTCCCGATGAAAACGGTACCTCACATGTGTTGGTGCACCTACCTGGCCGTCAAGGGGAAAGCCTAAAACACAAGTAACCTCAAGTCTGTTTTCAGAGCAAAATCTCAGACATTCTGCTGACCGGCACAACGTACAGATATGGGGCTCGGGTGTCCAAGCCACCGAGGAAAACAGGGAACCCTATGCATTTCCGAAAAGAGGACACCCGTGGGAATCCGCAGAGGTATGATTTGCGCACATCGCCCCAGAATTTTTTACCCAGACAGCCCCGCAAATTCCGAAATGTCGGGAAAAAAACACTTTTTCCGCACATTTCGCTCGACGCACCCATCGAAACACACCCCCAACAACACATGGCCTACCGTCACGCATTCCCACAGGTGTTCCGATGAAAACGGTACCTCACATGTGTGGGTGCACCTACCTGGCCGCCAAGGAGAAAGCCTAAAACACAAGTAACCCCAAGTCTGCTTTCAGAGCGAAATCTCAGACATTCTGCCGACTGGCACAACGTGCAGATATGGGCCTCGGGTGTCCAAGCCACCGAGGAAAACAGGGAACCCCATGCATTTCCGAAAAGAGGACACCCGTTGGAATCCGCAGAGGTATGATTTGCGCACATCGCCCCAGATTTTATTACCCAGACAGCCCTGCAATGTCCGAAATGTTGGGAAAAAAACACTTTTTCCGCACATTTCGCTCGACGCGCCCATCAAAACACGCCCCCAACAACACATGGCCTACCGTCATGCATTTCCACAGGTGTCCCAATGAAAACAATACCTCACATGTGTGGGTGCACCTACCTGGCCACCAAGGGGAAAGCCTAAAACACAAGTAACCCCAAGTCTGTTTTCATGGCGAAATCTCAGACATTCTGCCGATCGGCACAACGTACAGATATAGGCCTTGGGTGTCCAAGCCACCGAGGAAAACAGGTAACCCCATGCATTTCCGAAAAGAGGACACCCGTGGGAATCCGCAGAGGTATGATTTGCGCACATCGCCCCAGAATTTTTTACCCAGACAGCCCCGCAAAGTCCGAAATGTGGGGAAAAACACTTTTCCCGCAGATTTCGCTCAACGCACCCATAGAAACACGCCCCCAACAACACATGGCCTACCGTCACGCGTTCCCACAGGTATCCCGATGAAAACGGTACCTCACATGTGTGGGTGCACCAACCTGGCCGCCAAGGGGAAAGCCTAAAACACAAGTAACCCCAAGTCTGTTTTCAGAGCGAAATCTCAGACATTCTGCCGACCGGCACAACGTACAGATATGGGCCTCGGGTGTCCAAGCCACCGAGGAAAACAGGGAACCCTATGCATTTCCGAAAAGAGGACACCCGTGGGAATCCGCAGAGGTATGATTTGCGCAAATCGCCCCAGATTTTATTACCCAGACAATCCTGCAAGGTCCGAAATGTTGGGAAAAAAACACTTTTTCTGCACATTTCGCTCGACGCACCCATCAAAACACGCCCCCAACAACACATGGCCTACCGTCATGCGTTTCCACAGGTGTCCCGATGAAAACGACACCTCACATGTGTGGGTGCACCTACCTGGCCACCAAGGGGAAAGCCTAAAACACAAGTAACCCCAAGTCAGTTTTCATGGCGAAATCTCAGACATTCTGCCGACCGGAACAACGTACAGATATGGGCCTCGGGTGTCCAAGCCACCGAGGAAAACAGGGAACCCCATGCATTTCCAAAAAGAGGACACCCGTGGGAATCCGCAGAGGTATGATTTGCGCACATCGCCCCAGAGTTTCTTACCCAGACAGCCCCGCAAACTCCGAAATGTGGGGAAAAAAACACTTTTTCCGCACATTTTGCTCGACACACCCATCGAAACACGCCCCCAACAACACATGGCCTACTGTCATGCGTTCCCACAGGTGTCCCGATGAAAACGGTACCTCACATGTGTGGGTGAACCCACCTGGCCTCCAAGGGGAAAGCCTAAAAGACAAGTAACCCCAAGTCTGTTTCCAGAGCGAAATCTCAGACATTCTGCCGACTGGCACAACGTACAGATATGGCCCTCGGGTGTCCAAGCCACCGAGGAAAACAGGGAACCCCATGCATTTCCGAAAAGAGGACACCCGTGGGAATCCGCAGAGGTATGATTTGCGCACATCGCCCCAGATTTTATTACCAAGACAGCCCCGCAAAATCCGAAATGTCGGGAAAAAAAAGCTTTTTCCGCACATTTCGCTCGACGCACCCATCGAAACACGCCCCCAACAACACATGGCCTACCGTCACGCGTTTCCACAGGTATCCCGATGAAAGCGGTACCTCACATGTGTGGGTGCACCAACCTGGCCGCCAAGGGGAAAGCCTAAAACACAAGTAACCCCAAGTCTGTTTTCAGAGCGAAATCTCAGACATTCTGCCGACCTGCACAACGTACAGATATGGGCCTCGGGTGTCCAAGCCACCGAGGAAAACAGGGAAACCCATGCATTTCCGAAAAGAGGACACCCATGGGAATCCGCAGAGGTATGATTTGCGCACATCGCCCGAGAATTTTTTACCCAGACAGCCCCGCAAAGTCCGAAATGTGGGGAAAAAATTGCTTTTTCCGCACATTTCGCTCGACGCACCCATTGAAACATGCCCCCAACAACACATGCCCTACTGTCACGCGTTCCCACAGGTGTCCCAATGTAAACGGTACCTCACATGTGTGGGTGCACCTACCTGGCCGCCAAGGGGAAAGCCTAAAACACAAGTAACCCCAAGTCTGTTTTCAGAGCGAAATCTCAGACATTCTGCTGACCGGCACAACGTACAGATATGGCCCTCGGTTGTCCAAGCCACCGAGGAAAACAGGGAACCCCATGCATTTCCGAAAAGAGGACACCCGTGGGAATCCACAGAGGTATGATTTCTGCACATCGCCCCAGATTTTATTACCCAGACAGCCCCGCAAAATCCGAAATGTCGGGAATAAAACGCCTTTTCCGCACATTTCGCTCAACGCACCCATCGAAACACGTCTCCAACAACACATGGCCTACCGTCCCGCGTTCCCACTGGTGTCCCGATGAAAACGGTACCTCACATGTGTGGGTGCACCTACCTGGCCGCCAAGGGGAAAGCCTAAAACACAAGTAACCCAAGTATGTTTTCAGAGCGAAATCTCAGACATTCTGCCGACCGGCACAACGTACAGATATGGGCCTCGGGTGTCGAAGCCACCGAGGAAAACAGGGAACCCCATGCATTTCAGAAAAGAGGACACCCGTGGGAATCCGCAGAGGTATGATTTGCGCACATCGCCCCAGATTTTATTACCCAGACAGCCCCGCAAAGTCAGAAATGTCGGGAAAATAACGCTTTTTCTGCACATTTCGCTCGAAGCACCCATTGAAACACGCCCCCAACAACACATGGCCTACCGTCACACGTTCCCACAGGTGTCCCGATGAAAAAGGTACCTCACATGTGTGGGTGCACCTACCTGGCCGCCAAGGGGAAAGCCTAAAACACAAGTAACCCCAAGTCTGTTTTCAGAGCGAAATCTCAGACATTCTGCCGACCAGCACATCGTACAGATATGGGCCTCGGGTGTCCAAGCCACCGAGGAAAACAGGGAACCCCATGCATTTCCGAAAAGAGGACACCCGTGGGAATCCGCAGAGGTATGATTTGCGCACATCGCCCCAGATTGTATTACCAAGACAGCCCCGCAAAATCCGAAATGTCGGGAAAAAAAAGCTTTTTCCGCACTTTTCACTCGAAGCACCCATTGAAACACGCCCCCAACAACACATGGCCTACCGTCACGCGTTCCCACAGGTGTCCCGATGAAAACGGTACCTCACATGTGTGGGTGCACCTACCTGGCGCCAAGGGGAAAGCCTAAAACACAAGTAACCCCAAGTCTGTTTTCAGAGCGAAAACTCAGACATTCTGCCGACCGGCACAACGTACAGATATGGGCCTCGGGTGTCCAAGCCACCAAGTAAAACTGGGAACCCCATGCATTTCCGAAAAGAGGACACCCGTGGGAATCCGCAGAGGTAGGTTTTGCGCACATCGCCCCAGAATTTTTTACCCAGACAGCCCCGCAAAGTAAGAAATGTCGGGAAAAAAACGCTTTTTCCGCACATTTCGCTCGAAGCACCCATTGAAACACGCCCCCAACAACACATGGCCTACCGTCACACGTTCCCACAGGTGTCCCGATGAAAACGGTACCTCACATGTGTTGGTGCACCTACCTGGCCGCCAAGGGGAAAGCCTAAAACACAAGTAACCCCAAGTCTGTTTTCAGAGCAAAATCTCAGACATTCTGCCGACCGGCACAACGTACAGATATGGGCCTCGGGTGTCGAAGCCACCGAGGAAAACAGGGAACCCCATGCATTTCCGAAAAGAGGACACCCGTGGGAATCCGCAGAGGTATGATTTGCGCACATCGCCCCAGATTTTATTACCAAGACAGCCCCGCAAAATCCGAAATGTCGGGAAAAAAAAGCTTTTTCCGCACATTTCGCTCGAAGCACCCATTGAAACACGCCCCCAACAACACATGGCCTACCGTCACGCGTTCCCACAGGTGTCCCGGTGAAAACGGTACCTCACATGTGTGGGTGCACCTACCTGGCGCCAAGGGGAAAGCCTAAAACACAAGTAACCCCAAGTCTGTTTTCAGAGCGAAAACTCAGACATTCTGCCGACCGGCACAACGTACAGATATGGGCCTCGGGTGTCCAAGCCACCAAGTAAAACTGGGAACCCCATGCATTTCCGAAAAGAGGACACCCGTGGGAATCCGCAGAGGTATGATTTGCGCACATCGCCCCAGAATTTTTTACCCAGACAGCCCCGCAAAGTTAGAAATGTCGGGAAAAAAACGCTTTTTCCGCACATTTCGCTCGAAGCACCCATTGAAACACGCCCCCAACATCACATGGCCTACCGTCACACGTTCCCACAGGTGTCCCGATGAAAACGGTACCTCACATGTGTTGGTGCACCTACCTGGCCGTCAAGGGGAAAGCCTAAAACACAAGTAACCTCAAGTCTGTTTTCAGAGCAAAATCTCAGACATTCTGCTGACCGGCACAACGTACAGATATGGGGCTCGGGTGTCCAAGCCACCGAGGAAAACAGGGAACCCTATGCATTTCCGAAAAGAGGACACCCGTGGGAATCCGCAGAGGTATGATTTGCGCACATCGCCCCAGAATTTTTTACCCAGACAGCCCCGCAAAGTCCGAAATGTCGGGAAAAAAACACTTTTTCCGCACATTTCGCTCGACGCACCCATCGAAACACACCCCCAACAACACATGGCCTACCGTCACGCATTCCCACAGGTGTTCCGATGAAAACGGTACCTCACATGTGTGGGTGCACCTACCTGGCCGCCAAGGAGAAAGCCTAAAACACAAGTAACCCCAAGTCTGCTTTCAGAGCGAAATCTCAGACATTCTGCCGACTGGCACAACGTGCAGATATGGGCCTCGGGTGTCCAAGCCACCGAGGAAAACAGGGAACCCCATGCATTTCCGAAAAGAGGACACCCGTTGGAATCCGCAGAGGTATGATTTGCGCACATCGCCCCAGATTTTATTACCCAGACAGCCCTGCAATGTCCGAAATGTTGGGAAAAAAACACTTTTTCCGCACATTTCGCTCGACGCGCCCATCAAAACACGCCCCCAACAACACATGGCCTACCGTCATGCATTTCCACAGGTGTCCCAATGAAAACAATACCTCACATGTGTGGGTGCACCTACCTGGCCACCAAGGGGAAAGCCTAAAACACAAGTAACCCCAAGTCTGTTTTCATGGCGAAATCTCAGACATTCTGCCGATCGGCACAACGTACAGATATAGGCCTTGGGTGTCCAAGCCACCGAGGAAAACAGGTAACCCCATGCATTTCCGAAAAGACGACACCCGTGGGAATCCGCAGAGGTATGATTTGCGCACATCGCCCCAGAATTTTTTACCCAGACAGCCCCGCAAAGTCCGAAATGTGGGGAAAAACACTTTTCCCGCAGATTTCGCTCAACGCACCCATAGAAACACGCCCCCAACAACACATGGCCTACCGTCACGCGTTCCCACAGGTATCCCGATGAAAACGGTACCTCACATGTGTGGGTGCACCAACCTGGCCGCCAAGGGGAAAGCCTAAAACACAAGTAACCCCAAGTCTGTTTTCAGAGCGAAATCTCAGACATTCTGCCGACCGGCACAACGTACAGATATGGGCCTCGGGTGTCCAAGCCACCGAGGAAAACAGGGAACCCTATGCATTTCCGAAAAGAGGACACCCGTGGGAATCCGCAGAGGTATGATTTGCGCAAATCGCCCCAGATTTTATTACCCAGACAATCCTGCAAGGTCCGAAATGTTGGGAAAAAAACACTTTTTCTGCACATTTCGCTCGACGCACCCATCAAAACACGCCCCCAACAACACATGGCCTACCGTCATGCGTTTCCACAGGTGTCCCGATGAAAACGACACCTCACATGTGTGGGTGCACCTACCTGGCCACCAAGGGGAAAGCCTAAAACACAAGTAACCCCAAGTCAGTTTTCATGGCGAAATCTCAGACATTCTGCCGACCGGAACAACGTACAGATATGGGCCTCGGGTGTCCAAGCCACCGAGGAAAACAGGGAACCCCATGCATTTCCAAAAAGAGGACACCCGTGGGAATCCGCAGAGGTATGATTTGCGCACATCGCCCCAGAGTTTCTTACCCAGACAGCCCCGCAAACTCCGAAATGTGGGGAAAAAAACACTTTTTCCGCACATTTTGCTCGACACACCCATCGAAACACGCCCCCAACAACACATGGCCTACTGTCATGCGTTCCCACAGGTGTCCCGATGAAAACGGTACCTCACATGTGTGGGTGAACCCACCTGGCCTCCAAGGGGAAAGCCTAAAAGACAAGTAACCCCAAGTCTGTTTCCAGAGCGAAATCTCAGACATTCTGCCGACTGGCACAACGTACAGATATGGCCCTCGGGTGTCCAAGCCACCGAGGAAAATAGGGAACCCCATGCATTTCCGAAAAGAGGACACCCGTGGGAATCCGCAGAGGTATGATTTGCGCACATCGCCCAAGATTTTATTACCCAGACAGCCCCGCAAAGTCCGAAATGTGGGGAATAAAACGCTTTTTCTGCACATTTTGCTCGACGCACCCATCGAAACACGCCTCCAACAACAAATGGCCTACCGTCACGCGTTCCCACAGGTGTCCCGATGAAAACGGTACCTCACATGTGTGGGTGCACCTACCTGGCCGCCAAGGGGAAAGCCTAAAACACAAGTAACCCAAGTATGTTTTCAGTGCGAAATCTCAGACATTCTGCCGACCGGCACAACGTACAGATATGGGCCTCGGGTGTCCAAGCCACTGAGGAAAACAGGGAACCCCATGCATTTCCGAAAAGGGGACACCCGTGGGAATCCGCAGAGGTATGATTTGCGCACATCACCCCAGATTTTATTACCCAGACAGCCCCGCAAAGTCAGAAATGTCGGGAAAATAACGCTTTTTCTGCACATTTTGCTCGAAGCACCCATTGAAACACGCCCCCAACAACACATGGCCTACCGTCACACGTTCCCACAGGTGTCCCGATGAAAACGGTACCTCACATGTGTGGGTGAACCCACCTGGCCTCCAAGGGGAAAGCCTAAAAGACAAGTAACCCCAAGTCTGTTTCCAGAGCGAAATCTCAGACATTCTGCCGACTGGCACAACGTACAGATATGGGCCTCGGGTGTCCAAGCCACCGAGGAAAATAGGGAACCCCATGCATTTCCGAAAAGAGGACACCCGTGGGAATCCGCAGAGGTATGATTTGCGCACATCGCCCAAGATTTTATTACCCAGACAGCCCCGCAAAGTCCGAAATGTGGGGAATAAAACGCTTTTTCTGCACATTTTGCTCGACGCACCCATCGAAACACGCCTCCAACAACAAATGGCCTACCGTCACGCGTTCCCACAGGTGTCCCGATGAAAACGGTACCTCACATGTGTGGGTGCACCTACCTGGCCGCCAAGGGGAAAGCCTAAAACACAAGTAACCCAAGTATGTTTTCAGTGCGAAATCTCAGACATTCTGCCGACCGGCACAACGTACAGATATGGGCCTCGGGTGTCCAAGCCACTGAGGAAAACAGGGAACCCCATGCATTTCCGAAAAGGGGACACCCGTGGGAATCCGCAGAGGTATGATTTGCGCACATCACCCCAGATTTTATTACCCAGACAGCCCCGCAAAGTCAGAAATGTCGGGAAAATAACGCTTTTTCTGCACATTTCGCTCGAAGCACCCATTGAAACACGCCCCCAACAACACATGGCCTACCGTCACACGTTCCCACAGGTGTCCCGATGAAAACGGTACCTCACATGTGTGGGTGCACCTACCTGGCCGCCAAGGGGAAAGCCTAAAACACAAGTAACCCCAAGTCTGTTTTCAGAGCGAAATCTCAGACATTCTGCCGACCAGCACATCGTACAGATATGGGCCTCGGGTGTCCAAGCCACCGAGGAAAACAGGGAACCCCATGCATTTCCGAAAAGAGGACACCCGTGGGAATCCGCAGAGGTATGATTTGCGCACATCGCCCCAGATTGTATTACCAAGACAGCCCCGCAAAATCCGAAATGTCGGGAAAAAAAAGCTTTTTCCGCACTTTTTGCTCGAAGCACCCATTGAAACACGCCCCCAACAACACATGGCCTACCGTCACGCGTTCCCACAGGTGTCCCGATGAAAACGGTACCTCACATGTGTGGGTGCACCTACCTGGCGCCAAGGGGAAAGCCTAAAACACAAGTAACCCCAAGTCTGTTTTCAGAGCGAAAACTCAGACATTCTGCCGACCGGCACAACGTACAGATATGGGCCTCGGGTGTCCAAGCCACCAAGTAAAACTGGGAACCCCATGCATTTCCGAAAAGAGGACACCCGTGGGAATCCGCAGAGGTATGTTTTGCGCACATCGCCCCAGAATTTTTTACCCAGACAGCCCCGCAAAGTAAGAAATGTCGGGAAAAAAACGCTTTTTCCGCACATTTCGCTCGAAGCACCCATTGAAACACGCCCCCAACAACACATGGCCTACCGTCACACGTTCCCACAGGTGTCCCGATGAAAACGTTACCTCACATGTGTGGGTGCACCTACCTGGCGCCAAGGGGAAAGCCTAAAACACAAATAACCCCAAGTCTGTTTTCAGAGCGAAAACTCAGACATTCTGCCGACCGGCACAACGTACAGATATGGGCCTCGGGTGTCCAAGCCACCAAGTAAAACTGGGAACCCCATGCATTTCCGAAAAGAGGACACCCGTGGGAATCCGCAGAGGTATGTTTTGCGCACATCGCCCCAGAATTTTTTACCCAGACAGCCCTGCAAAGTAAGAAATGTCGGGAAAAAAACGCTTTTTCCGCACATTTCGCTCGAAGCACCCATTGAAACACGCCCCCAACAACACATGGCCTACCGTCACACGTTCCCACAGGTGTCCCGATGAAAACGGTACCTCACATGTGTTGGTGCACCTACCTGGCCGCCAAGGGGAAAGCCTAAAACACAAGTAACCCCAAGTCTGTTTTCAGAGCAAAATCTCAGACATTCTGCCGACCGGCACAACGTACAGATATGGGCCTCGGGTGTCGAAGCCACCGAGGAAAACAGGGAACCCCATGCATTTCCGAAAAGAGGACACCCGTGGGAATCCGCAGAGGTATGATTTGCGCACATCGCCCCAGATTGTATTACCAAGACAGCCCCGCAAAATCCGAAATGTCGGGAAAAAAAAGCTTTTTCCGCACTTTTTGCTCGAAGCACCCATTGAAACACGCCCCCAACAACACATGGCCTACCGTCACGCGTTCCCACAGGTGTCCCGATGAAAACGGTACCTCACATGTGTGGGTGCACCTACCTGGCGCCAAGGGGAAAGCCTAAAACACAAGTAACCCCAAGTCTGTTTTCAGAGCGAAAACTCAGACATTCTGCCGACCGGCACAACGTACAGATATGGGCCTCGGGTGTCCAAGCCACCAAGTAAAACTGGGAACCCCATGCATTTCCGAAAAGAGGACACCCGTGGGAATCCGCAGAGGTATGTTTTGCGCACATCGCCCCAGAAATTTTTACCCAGACAGCCCCGCAAAGTAAGAAATGTCGGGAAAAAAACGCTTTTTCCGCACATTTCGCTCGAAGCACCCATTGAAACACGCCCCCAACAACACATGGCCTACCGTCACACGTTCCCACAGGTGTCCCGATGAAAACGGTACCTCACATGTGTGGGTGCACCTACCTGGCGCCAAGGGGAAAGCCTAAAACTCAAGTAACCCCAAGTCTTTTTTCAGAGCGAAAACTCAGACATTCTGCCGACCGGCACAACGTACAGATATGGGCCTCGGGTGTCCAAGCCACCAAGTAAAACTGGGAACCCCATGCATTTCCGAAAAGAGGACACCCGTGGGAATCCGCAGAGGTATGTTTTGCGCACATCGCCCCAGAATTTTTTACCCAGACAGCCCCGCAAAGTAAGAAATGTCGGGAAAAAAACGCTTTTTCCGCACATTTCGCTCGAAGCACCCATTGAAACACGCCCCCAACAACACATGGCCTACCGTCACACGTTCCCACAGGTGTCCCGATGAAAACGGTACCTCACATGTGTTGGTGCACCTACCTGGCCGCCAAGGGGAAAGCCTAAAACACAAGTAACCCCAAGTCTGTTTTCAGAGCAAAATCTCAGACATTCTGCCGACCGGCACAACGTACAGATATGGGCCTCGGGTGTCGAAGCCACCGAGGAAAACAGGGAACCCCATGCATTTCCGAAAAGAGGACACCCGTGGGAATCCGCAGAGGTATGATTTGCGCACATCGCCCCAGATTTTATTACCAAGACAGCCCCGCAAAATCCGAAATGTCGGGAAAAAAAGCTTTTTCCGCACATTTCGCTCGAAGCACCCATTGAAACACGCCCCCAACAACACATGGCCTACCGTCACGCGTTCCCACAGGTGTCCCGCTGAAAACGGTACCTCACATGTGTGGGTGCACCTACCTGGCGCCAAGGGGAAAGCCTAAAACACAAGTAACCCCAAGTCTGTTTTCAGAGCGAAAACTCAGACATTCTGCCGACCGGCACAACGTACAGATATGGGCCACGGGTGTCCAAGCCACCAAGTAAAACTGGGAACCCCATGCATTTCCGAAAAGAGGACACCCGTGGGAATCCGCAGAGGTATGATTTGCGCACATCACCCCAGAATATTTTACCCAGACAGCACCGCAAAGTCCAAAATGTCGGGAAAAAAACGCTTTTTCTGCACATTTTGCTCGAAGCACCCATTGAAACACACCCCCAACAACACATGGCCTACCGTCACACATTCCCACAGGTGTCCCAATGAAAATGGTACCTTACATGTGTGGGTGCACCTACCTGGCCGCCAAGGGGAAAGCCTAAAACACAATTAACCCCAAGTCTGTTTTCAGAGCGAAATCTCTGACATTCTGCCGACCGGCACTACGTACAGATATGGGCCTCGGGTGTCCAAGCCACCGAGGAAAACAGGGAACCCCATGCATTTCCGAAAAGAGGACACCGTGGGAATCCGCAGAGGTATGATTTGCGCACATCACCCCAGAATATTTTACCCAGACAGCACCGCAAAGTCCCAAATGTCGGGAAAAAAACACTTTTTCCGCACATTTCGCTCGACGCACCCATCAAAACACGCCCCCAACAACACATGGCCTACCGTCATGCGTTTCCACAGGTGTCCTGATGAAAACAGTACCTCACATGTGTGGGTGCACCTACCTGGCCACCAAGGGGAAAGCCTAAAACACAAGTAACCCCAAGTCTGTTTTCATGGCGAAATCTCAGACATTCTGCGACCGGCACAACGTACAGATATGGGCTTGGGTGTCCAAGCCACCGAGGAAAACAGGGAACCCCATGCATTTCCGAAAAGAGGACACCCATGGGAATCCGCAGAGGTATGATTTGCGCACATCGCCCCAGATTTTATTACCCAGACAGCCCCGCAAAGTCCGAAATGTGTGGAAAAAAACGCTTTTTCCGCACATTTCGCTCGACGCACACATTGAAACACGCCCCCAACAACACCTGGCCTACCGTCACGTGTTCCCACAGGTGGCCCGATGAAAACGGTACCTCACATGTGTGGGTGCACCTACCTGGCCTCCAAGGGGAAAGCCTAAAACACAAGTAACCCCAAGTCTGTTTTCAGAGCGAAATTTCGGACATTCTGCCGACCGGCACAACGTACATATATGGCCCTCGGGTGTCCAAGCCACCGAGGAAAACAGGGAACCCCATGCATTTCCGAAAAGAGGACATCCGTGGGAATCCGGAGAGGTATGATTTGCGCACATCGCTACAGAATTTTTTACCCAGACAGCCCTGCAAAGTCCGAAATGTCGGGATAAAAACACTTTTTCCGTACATTTCGCTCGACGCACCCATCAAAACACGCCCCCAACAACACATGGCCTACCGTCATGCGTTTCCACAGGTGTCCTGATGAAAACAATACCTCACATGTGTGGGTGCACCTACCTGGCCACCAAGGGGAAAGCCTAAAACACAAGTAACCCCAAGTCTGTTTTCATGGCGAAATCTCAGACATTCTGCCGACCGGCACAACGTACAGATATGGGCCTTGGGTGTCCAAGCCACCGAGGAAAACAGGGAACCCCATGCATTTCCGAAAAGAGGACACCCGTGGAAATCCGCAGAGGTATGATTTGCGCACATCGCCCCAGAATTTTTTACCCAGACAGCCCCGCAAAGTCCGAAATGTGGGGAAAAACACTTTTCCCGCAGATTTCGCTCAACGCACCCATCGAAACACGCCCCCAACAACACATGGCCTACCGTCACGCGTTTCCACAGGTATCCCGATGAAAGCGGTACCTCACATGTGTGGGTGCACCAACCTGGCCGCCAAGGGGAAAGCCTAAAACACAAGTAACCCCAAGTCTGTTTTCAGAGCGAAATCTCAGACATTCTGCCGACCTGCACAACGTACAGATATGGGCCTCGGGTGTCCAAGCCACCGAGGAAAACAGGGAAACCCATGCATTTCCGAAAAGAGGACACCCATGGGAATCCGCAGAGGTATGATTTGCGCACATCGCCCGAGAATTTTTTACCCAGACAGCCCCGCAAAGTCCGAAATGTGGGGAAAAAAACGCTTTTTCCGCACATTTCGCTCGACGCACCCATTGAAACATGCCCCCAACAACACATGCCCTACTGTCACGCGTTCCCACAGGTGTCCCAATGTAAACGGTACCTCACATGTGTGGGTGCACCTACCTGGCCGCCAAGGGGAAAGCCTAAAACACAAGTAACCCCAAGTCTGTTTTCAGAGCGAAATCTCAGACATTCTGCTGACCGGCACAACGTACAGATATGGCCCTCGGTTGTCCAAGCCACCGAGGAAAACAGGGAACCCCATGCATTTCCGAAAAGAGGACACCCGTGGGAATCCACAGAGGTATGATTTCTGCACATCGCCCCAGATTTTATTACCCAGACAGCCCCGCAAAATCCGAAATGTGGGGAATAAAACGCCTTTTCCGCACATTTCGCTCAACGCACCCATCGAAACACGCCTCCAACAACACATGGCCTACCGTCCCGCGTTCCCACTGGTGTCCCGATGAAAACGGTACCTCACATGTGTGGGTGCACCTACCTGGCCGCCAAGGGGAAAGCCTAAAACACAAGTAACCCCAAGTCTGTTTTCAGAGCGAAATCTCAGACATTCTGCCGACCAGCACATCGTACAGATATGGGCCTCGGGTGTCCAAGCCACCGAGGAAAACAGGGAACCCCATGCATTTCCAAAAAGAGGACACCCGTGGGAATCCGCAGAGGTATGATTTGCGCACATCGCCCCAGATTTTATTACCCAGACAGCCCCGCAAAGTCAGAAATGTCGGGAAAATAACGCTTTTTCTGCACATTTCACTCGAAGCACCCATTGAAACACACCCCCAACAACACATGGCCTACCGTCACACGTTCCCACAGGTGTCCCGATGAAAACGGTACCTCACATGTGTGGGTGCACCTACCTGGCCGCCAAGGGGAAAGCCTAAAACACAAGTAACCCCAAGTCTGTTTTCAGAGCGAAATCTCAGACATTCTGCCGACCAGCACATCGTACAGATATGGGCCTCGGGTGTCCAAGCCACCGAGGAAAACAGGGAACCCCATGCATTTCCGAAAAGAGGACACCCGTGGGAATCCGCAGAGGTATGATTTGCGCACATCGCCCCAGATTGTATTACCAAGACAGCCCCGCAAAATCCGAAATGTCGGGAAAAAAAAGCTTTTTCCGCACTTTTCGCTCGAAGCACCCATTGAAACACGCCCCCAACAACACATGGCCTACCGTCAAGCGTTCCCACAGGTGTCCCGATGAAAACGGTACCTCACATGTGTGGGTGAACCTACCTGGCGCCAAGGGGAAAGCCTAAAACACAAGTAACCCCAAGTCTGTTTTCAGAGCGAAAACTCAGACATTCTGCCGACCGGCACAATGTACAGATATGGGCCTCGGGTGTCCAAGCCACCAAGTAAAACTGGGAACCCCATGCATTTCCGAAAAGAGGACACCCGTGGGAATCCGCAGAGGTATGATTTGCGCACATCGCCCCAGAATTTTTTACCCAGACAGCCCCGCAAAGTTAGAAATATCGGGAAAAAAACGCTTTTTCCGCACATTTCGCTCGAAGCACCCATTGAAACACGCCCCCAACAACACATGGCCTACTGTCACACGTTCCCACAGGTGTCCCGATGAAAACGGTACCTCACATGTGTTGGTGCACCTACCTGGCCGCCAAGGGGAAAGCCTAAAACACAAGTAACCTCAAGTCTGTTTTCAGAGCAAAATCTCAGACATTCTGCTGACCGGCACAACGTACAGATATGGGGCTCGGGTGTCCAAGCCACCGAGGAAAACAGGGAACCCTATGCATTTCCGAAAAGAGGACACCCGTGGGAATCCGCAGAGGTATGATTTGCGCACATCGCCCCAGAATTTTTTACCCAGACAGCCCCGCAAAATCCGAAATGTCGGGAAAAAAACACTTTTTCCGCACATTTCGCTCGACGCACCCATCGAAACACACCCCCAACAACACATGGCCTACCGTCACGCATTCCCACAGGTGTTCCTATGAAAACGGTACCTCACATGTGTGGGTGCACCTACCTGGCCGCCAAGGAGAAAGCCTAAAACACAAGTAACCCCAAGTCTGCTTTCAGAGCGAAATCTCAGACATTCTGCCGACTGGCACAACGTGCAGATATGGGCCTCGGGTGTCCAAGCCACCGAGGAAAACAGGGAACCCCATGCATTTCCGAAAAGAGGACACCCGTTGGAATCCGCAGAGGTATGATTTGCGCACATCGCCCCAGATTTTATTACCCAGACAGCCCTGCAAAGTCCGAAATGTTGGGAAAAAAACACTTTTTCCGCACATTTCGCTCGACGCGCCCATCAAAACACGCCCCCAACAACACATGGCCTACCGTCATGCATTTCCACAGGTGTCCCAATGAAAACAATACCTCACATGTGTGGGTGCACCTACCTGGCCACCAAGGGGAAAGCCTAAAACACAAGTAACCCCAAGTCTGTTTTCATGGCGAAATCTCAGACATTCTGCCGATCGGCACAACGTACAGATATAGGCCTTGGGTGTCCAAGCCACCGAGGAAAACAGGGAACCCCATGCATTTCCGAAAAGAGGACACCCGTGGGAATCCGCAGAGGTATGATTTGCGCACATCGCCCCAGAATTTTTTACCCAGACAGCCCCGCAAAGTCCGAAATGTGGGGAAAAACACTTTTCCCGCAGATTTCGCTCAACGCACCCATAGAAACACGCCCCCAACAACACATGGCCTACCGTCACGCGTTCCCACAGGTATCCCGATGAAAACGGTACCTCACATGTGTGGGTGCACCAACCTGGCCGCCAAGGGGAAAGCCTAAAACACAAGTAACCCCAAGTCTGTTTTCAGAGCGAAATCTCAGACGTTCTGCCGACCGGCACAACGTACAGATATGGGCCTCGGGTGTCCAAGCCACCGAGGAAAACAGGGAACCCTATGCATTTCCGAAAAGAGGACACCCGTGGGAATCCGCAGAGGTATGATTTGCGCAAATCGCCCCAGATTTTATTACCCAGACAATCCTGCAAGGTCCGAAATGTTGGGAAAAAAACACTTTTTCCGCACATTTCGCTCGACGCACCCATCAAAACACGCCCCCAACAACACATGGCCTACCGTCATGCGTTTCCACAGGTGTCCCGATGAAAACGACACCTCACATGTGTGGGTGCACCTACCTGGCCACCAAGGGGAAAGCCTAAAACACAAGTAACCCCAAGTCAGTTTTCATGGCGAAATCTCAGACATTCTGCCGACCGGAACAACGTACAGATATGGGCCTCGGGTGTCCAAGCCACCGAGGAAAACAGGGAACCCCATGCATTTCCAAAAAGAGGACACCCGTGGGAATCCGCAGAGGTATGATTTGCGCACATCGCCCCAGAGTTTTTTACCCAGACAGCCCCGCAAACTCCGAAATGTGGGGAAAAAAACACTTTTTCCGCACATTTTGCTCGACACACCCATCGAAACACGCCCCCAACAACACATGGCCTACTGTCATGCGTTCCCACAGGTGTCCCGATGAAAACGGTACCTCACATGTGTGGGTGAACCTACCTGGCCTCCAAGGGGAAAGCCTAAAAGACAAGTAACCCCAAGTCTGTTTCCAGAGCGAAATCTCAGACATTCTGCCGACCGGCACAACGTACAGATATGGCCCTCGGGTGTCCAAGCCACCGAGGAAAATAGGGAACCCCATGCATTTCCGAAAAGAGGACACCCGTGGGAATCCGCAGAGGTATGATTTGCGCACATCGCCCAAGATTTTATTACCCAGACAGCCCCGCAAAGTCCGAAATGTGGGGAATAAAACGCTTTTTCTGCACATTTTGCTCGACGCACCCATCGAAACACGCCTCCAACAACACATGGCCTACCGTCACGCGTTCCCACAGGTGTCCCGCTGAAAACGGTACCTCACATGTGTGGGTGCACCTACCTGGCCGCCAAGGGGAAAGCCTAAAACACAAATAACCCAAGTATGTTTTCAGTGCGAAATCTCAGACATTCTGCCGACCGGCACAACGTACAGATATGGGCCTCGGGTGTCCAAGCCACTGAGGAAAACAGGGAACCCCATGCATTTCCGAAAAGGGGACACCCGTGGGAATCCGCAGAGGTATGATTTGCGCACATCACCCCAGAATATTTTTCCCAGACAGCACCCCAAAGTCCGAAATGTCGGGAAAAAAACGCTTTTTCTGCACATTTCGCTCGAAGCACCCATTGAAACACACCCCCAACAACACATGGCCTACCGTCACACGTTCCCACAGGTGTCCCAATGAAAATGGTACCTTACATGTGTGGGTGCACCTACCTGGCCGCCAAGGGGAAAGCCTAAAACACAATTAACCCCAAGTCTGTTTTCAGAGCGAAATCTCAGACATTCTGCCGACCGGCACTACGTACAGATATGGGCCTCGGGTGTCCAAGCCAGCGAGGAAAACAGGGAACCCCATGCATTTCCGAAAAGAGGACACCCATGGGAATCCGCAGAGGTATGATTTGCGCACATCGCCACAGAATTTTTTACCCAGACACCCCTGCAAAGTCCCAAATGTCGGGAAAAAAACACTTTTTCCGCACATTTCGCTCGTCACCCATCAAAACACGCCCCCAACAACACATGGCCTACCGTCATGCGTTTCCACAGGTGTCCTGATGAAAACAGTACCTCACATGTGTGGGTGCACCTACCTGGCCACCAAGGGGAAAGCCTAAAACACAAGTAACCCCAAGTCTGTTTTCATGGCGAAATCTCAGACATTCTGCCGACCGGCACAACGTACAGATATGGGCCTTGGGTGTCCAAGCCACCGAGGAAAACAGGGAACCCCATGCATTTCTGAAAAGCGGACACCCGTGGGAATCCGCAGAGGTATGATTTGCGCACATCGCCCCAGAATTTGTTACCCAGACAGCCCCGCAAAGTCCGAAATGTGGGGAAAAACACTTTTCTCGCAGATTTCGCTCAACGCACCCATCGAAACACGCCCCCAACAACACATGGCCTACCGTCACGCGTTTCCACAGGTATCCCGATGAAAACGGTACCTCACATGTGTGGGTGCACCAACCTGGCCGCCAAGGGGAAAGCCTAAAACACAAGTAACCCCAAGTCTGTTTTCAGAGCGAAATCTCAGACATTCTGCCGACCTGCACAACGTACAGATATGGGCCTCGGGTGTCCAAGCCACCGAGGAAAACAGGGAAACCCATGCATTTCCGAAAAGAGGACACCCATGGGAATCCGCAGAGGTATGATTTGCGCACATCGCCCCAGAATTTTTTACCCAGACAGCCCTGCAAAGTCCGAAATGTCGGGATAAAAACACTTTTTCCGTACATTTCGCTCGACGCACCCATCAAAACACGCCCCCAACAACACATGGCCTACCGTCATGCGTTTCCACAGGTGTCCCGATGAAAACAATACCTCACATGTGTGGGTGCACCTACCTGGCCACCAAGGGGAAAGCCTAAAACACAAGTAACCCCAAGTCTGTTTTCATGGCGAAATCTCAGACATTCTGCCGACCGGCACAACGTACAGATATGGGCCTTGGGTGTCCAAGCCACCGAGGAAAACAGGGAACCCCATGCATTTCCGAAAAGCGGACACCCGTGGGAATCCGCAGAGGTATGATTTGCACACATCGCCCCAGAATTTGTTACCCAGACAGCTCGCAAAGTCCGAAATGTGGGGAAAAACACTTTTCTCGCAGATTTCGCTCAACGCACCCATCGAAGCACGCCCCCAACAACACATGGCCTACCGTCACGCGTTTCCACAGGTATCCCGATGAAAACGGTACCTCACATGTGTGGGTGCACCAACCTGGCCGCCAAGGGGAAAGCCTAAAACACAAGTAACCCCAAGTCTGTTTTCAGAGCGAAATCTCAGACATTCTGCCGACCTGCACAACGTACAGATATGGGCCTCGGGTGTCCAAGCCACCGAGGAAAACAGGGAACCCCATGCATTTCCGAAAAGAGGACACCCATGGGAATCCGCAGAGGTATGATTTGCGCACATCGCCCCAGAATTTTTTACCCAGACAGCCCCGCAAAATCCGAAATGTGGGGAATAAAACGCTTTTTCCGCACATTTTGCTCAACGCACCCATTGAAACACGCCTCCAACAACACATGGCCTACCGTCACACGTTCCCACTGGTGTCCCGATGAAAACGGTACCTCACATGTGTGGGTGCACCTACCTGGCCGCCAAGGGGAAAGCCTAAAACACAAGTAACCCAAGTATGTTTTCAGAGCGAAATCTCAGACATTCTGCCGACCGGCACAACGTACAGATATGGGCCTCGGGTGTCGAAGCCACCGAGGAAAACAGGGAACCCCATGCATTTCCGAAAAGAGGACACCCGTGGGAATCCGCAGAGGTATGATTTGCGCACATCGCCCCAGATTTTATTACCCAGACAGCCCCGCAAAGTCAGAAATGTCGGGAAAATAACGCTTTTTCTGCACATTTCGCTCGAAGCACCCATTGAAACACGCCCCCAACAACACATGGCCTACCGTCACACGTTCCCACAGGTGTCCCGATGAAAACGGTACCTCACATGTGTGGGTGCACCTACCTGGCGCCAAGGGGAAAGCCTAAAACACAAGTAACCCCAAGTCTGTTTTCAGAGCGAAAACTCAGACATTCTGCCGACCGGCACAACGTACAGATATGGGCCTCGGGTGTCCAAGACACCAAGTAAAACTGGGAACCCCATGCATTTCCGAAAAGAGGACACCCGTGGGAATCCGCAGAGGTATGATTTGCGCACATCGCCCCAGAATTTTTTACCCAGACAGCCCCGCAAAGTAAGAAATGTCGGGAAAAAAACGCTTTTTCCGCACATTTCGCTCGAAGCACCCATTGAAACACGCCCCCAACAACACATGGCCTACCGTCACACGTTCCCACAGGTGTCCCGATGAAAACAGTACCTCACATGTGTTGGTGCACCTACCTGGCCGTCAAGGGGAAAGCCTAAAACACAAGTAACCCCAAGTCTGTTTTCAGAGCAAAATCTCAGACATTCTGCCGACCTGCACAACGTACAGATATGAGCCTCGGGTGTCCAAGCCACAGAGAAAAACAGGGAACCCCATGCATTTCCGAAAAGAGGACACCCGTGGGAATCCGCAGAGGTATGATTCGCGCACATCGACCCAGATTTTATTACCCAGACAGCCCCGCAAAGTCCGAAATGTCGGGAAAAAAACCCTTTTTCCGCACATTTTGCTCGATGCACCCATCGAAACACGCCCCCAACAACACATGGCCTACCGTCACGCGTTCCCACAGGTGTTCCGATGAAAACGGTACCTCACATGTGTGGGTGCACCTACCTGGCCGCCAAGGAGAAAGCCTAAAACACAAGTAACCCCAAGTCTGCTTTCAGAGCGAAATCTCAGACATTCTGCCGACCGGCACAACGTGCAGATATGGGCCTCGGGTGTCCAAGCCACCGAGGAAAACAGGGAACCCCATGCATTTCCGAAAAGAGGACACCCGTTGGAATCCGCAGAGGTATGATTTGCGCACATCGCCCCAGATTTTATTACCCAGACAGCCCTGCAAATTCCGAAATGTTGGAAAAAAACACTTTTTCCGCACATTTCGCTCGACGCACCCATCAAAACACGCCCCCAACAACACATGGCCTACCGTCATGCGTTTCCACAGGTGTCCCGATGAAAACGGTACCTCACATGTGTGGGTGCACCTACCTGGCGCCAAGGGGAAAGCCTAAAACACAAGTAACCCCAAGTCTGTTTTCAGAGCGAAAACTCAGACATTCTGCCGACCGGCACAACGTACAGATATGGGCCTCGGGTGTCCAAGACACCAAGTAAAACTGGGAACCCCATGCATTTCCGAAAAGAGGACACCCGTGGGAATCCGCAGAGGTATGATTTGCGCACATCGCCCCAGAATTTTTTACCCAGACAGCCCCGCAAAGTCCGAAATGTGGGGAAAAACACTTTTCCCGCAGATTTCGCTCAACGCACCCATCGAAACACGCCCCCAACAACACATGCCTACCGTCACGCGTTCCCACAGGTATCCCGATGAAAATGGTACCTCACATGTGTTGGTGCACCAACCTGGCCGCCAAGGGGAAAGCCTAAAACACAAGTAACCCCAAGTCTGTTTTCAGAGCGAAATCTCAGACATTCTGCCGACCGGCACAACGTACAGATATGGGCCTTGGGTGTCCAAGCCACCGAGGAAAACAGGGAACCCTATGCATTTCCGAAAAGAGGACACCCGTGGGAATCCGCAGAGGTATGATTTGCGCAAATCGCCCCAGATTTTATTACCCAGACAGCCCTGCAAGGTCCGAAATGTTGGGAAAAAACACTTTTTCCGCACATTTCGCTCGACGCACCCATCAAAACACGCCCCCAACAACACATGGCCTACCGTCATGCGTTTCCACAGGTGTCCCGATGAAACCGGCACCTCACATGTGTGGGTGCACCTACCTGGCCACCAAGGGGAAAGCCTAAAACACAAGTAACCCCAAGTCTGTTTTCATGGCGAAATCTCAGACATTCTGCCGACCGGAACAACGTACAGATATGGGCCTTGGGTGTCCAAGCCACCGAGGAAAACAGGGAACCCCATGCATTTCCGAAAAGAGGACACCCGTGGGAATCCGCAGAGGTATGATTTGCGCACATCGCCCCAGAATTTTTTACCCAGACAGCCCCGCAAAGTCCGAAATGTGGGGAAAAACACTTTTCCCGCAGATTTCGCTCAACGCACCCATCGAAACACGCCCCCAACAACACATGGCCTACCGTCACGCGTTCCCACAGGTATCCCGATGAAAACGGTACCTCACATGTGTGGGTGCACCAACCTGGCCGCCAAGGGGAAAGCCTAAAACACAAGTAACCCCAAGTCTGTTTTCAGAGCGAAATCTCAGACATTCTGCCGACCGGCACAACGTACAGATATGGGCCTCGGGTGTCCAAGCCACCGAGGAAAACAGGGAACCATATGCATTTCCGAAAAGAGGACACCCGTGGGAATCCGCAGAGGTATGATTTGCGCAAATCGCCCCAGATTTTATTACCCAGACAATCCTGCAAGGTCCGAAATGTTGGGGAAAAAACACTTTTTCCGCACATTTCGCTCGACGCACCCATCAAAACACGCCCCCAACAACACATGGCCTACCGTCATGCGTTTCCACAGGTGTCCCGATGAAAACGACACCTCACATGTGTGGGTGCACCTACCTGGCCACCAAGGGGAAAGCCTAAAACACAAGTGACCCCAAGTCAGTTTTCATGGCGAAATCTCAGACATTCTGCCGACCGGAACAACGTACAGATATGGGCCTCGGGTGTCCAAGCCACCGAGGAAAACAGGGAACCCCATGCATTTCCAAAAAGAGGACACCCGTGGGAATCCGCAGAGGTATGATTTGCGCACATCGCCCCAGAGTTTTTTACCCAGACAGCCCCGCAAACTCCGAAATGTGGGGAAAAAAACACTTTTTCCGCACATTTTGCTCGACACACCCATCGAAACACGCCCCCAACAACACATGGCCTACTGTCATGCGTTCCCACAGGTGTCCCGATGAAAACGGTACCTCACATGTGTGGGTGAACCTACCTGGCCTCCAAGGGGAAAGCCTAAAAGACAAGTAACCCCAAGTCAGTTTCCAGAGCGAAATCTCAGACATTCTGCCGACCGGCACAACGTACAGATATGGCCCTCGGGTGTCCAAGCCACCGAGGAAAATAGGGAACCCCATGCATTTCCGAAAAGAGGACACCCGTGGGAATCCGCAGAGGTATGATTTGCGCACATCGCCCAAGATTTTATTACCCAGACAGCCCCGCAAAGTCCGAAATGTGGGGAATAAAACGCTTTTTCTGCACATTTCGCTCGACGCACCCATCGAAACACGCCTCCAACAACACATGGCCTACCGTCACGCGTTCCCACAGGTGTCCCGATGAAAACGGTACCTCACATGTGTGGGTGCACCTACCTGGCCGCCAAGGGGAAAGCCTAAAACACAAGTAACCCAAGTATGTTTTCAGTGCGAAATCTCAGACATTCTGCCGACCGGCACAATGTACAGATATGGGCCTCGGGTGTCCAAGCCACTGAGGAAAACAGGGAACCCCATGCATTTCCGAAAAGGGGACACCCGTGGGAATCCGCAGAGGTATGATTTGCGCACATCACCCCAGAATATTTTTCCCAGACAGCACCCCAAAGTCCGAAATGTCGGGAAAAAAACGCTTTTTCTGCACATTTCGCTCGAAGCACCCATTGAAACACACCCCCAACAACACATGGCCTACCATCACATGTTCCCACAGGTGTCCCAATGAAAATGGTACCTTACATGTGTGGGTGCACCTACCTGGCCGCCAAGGGGAAAGCCTAAAACACAATTAACCCCAAGTCTGTTTTCAGAGCGAAATCTCAGACATTCTGCCGACCGGCACTACGTACAGATATGGGCCTCAGGTGTCCAAGCCAGCGAGGAAAACAGGGAACCCCATGCATTTCCGAAAAGAGGACACCCATGGGAATCCGCAGAGGTATGATTTGCGCACATCGCCACAGAATTTTTTACCCAGACACCCCTGCAAAGTCCCAAATGTCAGGAAAAAAACACTTTTTCCGCACATTTCGCTCGTCACCCATCAAAACACGCCCCCAACAACACATGGCCTACCGTCATGCGTTTCCACAGGTGTCCTGATGAAAACAGTACCTCACATGTGTGGGTGCACCTACCTGGCCACCGAGGGGAAAGCCTAAAACACAAGTAACCCCAAGTCTGTTTTCAGAGCGAAATCTCAGACATTCTGCCGACAGGCACAACGTACATATATGGCCCTCGGGTGTCCAAGCCACCGAGGAAAACAGGGAACCCCATGCATTTCCGAAAAGAGGACATCCGTGGGAATCCGCAGAGGTATGATTTGCGCACATCGCTACAGAATTTTTTACCCAGACAGCCCTGCAAAGTCCGAAATGTCGGGATAAAAACACTTTTTCCGTACATTTCGCTCGACGCACCCATCAAAACACGCCCCCAACAACACATGGCCTACCGTCATGCGTTTCCACAGGTGTCCCGATGAAAACAATACCTCACATGTGTGGGTGCACCTACCTGGCCACCAAGGGGAAAGCCTAAAACACAAGTAACCCCATGTCTGTTTTCATGGCGAAATCTCAGACATTCTGCCGACCGGCACAACGTACAGATATGGGCCTTGGGTGTCCAAGCCACTGAGGAAAACAGGGAACCCCATGCATTTCCGAAAAGAGGACACCCGTGGGAATCCGCAGAGGTATGATTTGCGCACATCGCCCCAGAATTTTTTACCCAGACAGCCCCGCAAAGTCCGAAATGTGGGGAAAAACATTTTTCTCGCAGATTTCGCTCAACGCACCCATCGAAACACGCCCCCAACAACACATGGCCTACCGTCACGCGTTTCCAGAGGTATCCCGATGAAAACGGTACCTCACATGTGTGGGTGCACCAACCTGGCCGCCAAGGGGAAAGCCTAAAACACAAGTAACCCCAAGTCTGTTTTCAGAGCGAAATCTCAGACATTCTGCCGACCTGCACAACATACAGATATGGGCCTCGGGTGTCCAAGCCACCGAGGAAAACAGGGAAACCCATGCATTTCCGAAAAGAGGACACCCATGGGAATCCGCAGAGGTATGATTTGCGCACATCGCCCCAGAATTTTTTACCCAGACAGCCCCGCAAAGTCCGAAATGTGGGGAAAAAAACACTTTTTCCGCACATTTCGCTCGACGCACCCATTGAAACATGCCCCCAACAACACATGCCCTACTGTCACGCGTTCCCACAGGTGTCCCAATGAAAACGGTACCTCACATGTGTGGGTGCACCTACCTGGCCGCCAAGGGGAAAGCCTAAAACACAAGTAACCCCAAGTCTGTTTTCAGAGCGAAATCTCAGACATTCTGCTGACCGGCACAACGTACAGATATGGCCCTCGGTTGTCCAAGCCACCGAGGAAAACAGGGAACCCCATGCATTTCTGAAAAGAGGACACCCGTGGGAATCCGCAGAGGTATGATTTGTGCACATCACCCCAGATTTTATTACCCAGACAGCCCCGCAAAATCCGAAATGTGGGGAATAAAACGCTTTTTCCGCACATTTCGCTCAACGCACCCATTGAAACACGCCTCCAACAACACATGGCCTACCGTCACGCGTTCCCAATGGTGTCCCAATGAAAACGGTACCTCACATGTGTGGGTGCACCTACCTGGCCGCCAAGGGGAAAGCCTAAAACACAAGTAACCCAAGTATGTTTTCAGAGCGAAATCTCAGACATTCTGCCGACCGGCACAACGTACAGATATGGGCCTCGGGTGTCGAAGCCACCGAGGAAAACAGGGAACCCCATGCATTTCCGAAAAGGGGACACCCGTGGGAATCCGCAGAGGTATGATTTGCGCACATCGCCCCAGATTTTATTACCCAGACAGCCCCGCAAAGTCAGAAATGTCGGGAAAATAACGCTTTTTCTGCACATTTCGCTCGAAGCACCCATTGAAACACGCCCCCAACAACACATGGCCTACCGTCACACGTTCCCACTGGTGTCCCGATTAAAACGGTACCTCACATGTGTTGGTGCACCTACCTGGCCGCCAAGGGGAAAGCCTAAAACACAAGTAACCCCAAGTCTGTTTTCAGAGCGAAATCTCAGACATTCTGCCGACCAGCACATCGTACAGATATGGGCCTCGGGTGTCCAAGCCACAGAGAAAAACAGGGAACCCCATGCATTTCCGAAAAGAGGACACCCGTGGGAATCCGCAGAGGTATGATTCGCGCACATCGACCCAGATTTTATTACCCAGACACCCCCGCAAAGTCCGAAATGTCGGGAAAAAAATGCTTTTTTCGCACATTTCGCTCGATGCACCCATCGAAACACGCCCCCAACAACACATGGCCTACCGTCACGCATTCCCAGAGGTGTCCCGATGAAAATGGTACCTCATATGTGTGGGCGCACCTACCTGGCCGCCAAGGGGAAAGCCTAAAACACAAGTAACCCCAAGTCTGTTTTCAGAGCGAAATCTCAGACATTCTGCCGACCGGCACAACGTACAGATATGGGCCTCGGGTGTCCAAGCCACCGAGGAAAACAGGGAACCCCATGCATTTCCGAAAAGAGGACACCCGTGGGAATCCGCAGAGGTATGATTTGCGCACATCGCCCCAGATTTTATTACCAAGACAGCCCCGCAAAGTCCGAAATGTCGGGAAAAAAAAGCTTTTTCCGCACATTTCGCTCGAAGCACCCATTGAAACACGCCCCCAACAACACATGGCCTACCGTCACGCGTTCCCACAGGTGTCCCGATGAAAACGGTACCTCACATGTGTGGGTGCACCTACCTGGCGCCAAGGGGAAAGCCTAAAACACAAGTAACCCCAAGTCTGTTTTCAGAGCGAAAACTCAGACATTCTGCCGACCGGCACAACGTACAGATATGGGCCTCGGGTGTCCAAGACACCAAGTAAAACTGGGAACCCCATGCATTTCCGAAAAGAGGACACCCGTGGGAATCCGCAGAGGTATGATTTGCGCACATCGCCCCAGAATTTTTTACCCAGACAGCCCCGCAAAGTAAGAAATGTCGGGAAAAAAACGCTTTTTCCGCACATTTCGCTCGAAGCACCCATTGAAACACGCCCCCAACAACACATGGCCTACCGTCACACGTACCCACAGGTGTCCCGATGAAAACAGTACCTCACATGTGTTGGTGCACCTACCTGGCCGTCAAGGGGAAAGCCTAAAACACAAGTAACCCCAAGTCTGTTTTCAGAGCAAAATCTCAGACATTCTGCCGACCTGCACAACGTACAGATATGAGCCTCGGGTGTCCAAGCCACAGAGAAAAACAGGGAACCCCATGCATTTCCGAAAAGAGGACACCCGTGGGAATCCGCAGAGGTATGATTCGCGCACATCGACCCAGATTTTATTACCCAGACAGCCCCGCAAAGTCCGAAATGTCGGGAAAAAAACCCTTTTTCCGCACATTTTGCTCGATGCACCCATCGAAACACGCCCCCAACAACACATGGCCTACCGTCACGCGTTCCCACAGGTGTTCCGATGAAAACGGTACCTCACATGTGTGGGTGCACCTACCTGGCCGCCAAGGAGAAAGCCTAAAACACAAGTAACCCCAAGTCTGCTTTCAGAGCGAAATCTCAGACATTCTGCCGAACGGGACAACGTGCAGATATGGGCCTCGGGTGTCCAAGCCACCGAAGAAAACAGGGAACCCCATGCATTTCCGAAAAGAGGACACCCGTTGGAATCCGCAGAGGTATGATTTGCGCACATCGCCCCAGATTTTATTACCCAGACAGCCCTGCAAAGTCCGAAATGTTGGGAAAAAAACACTTTTTCCGCACATTTCGCTCGACGCACCCATCAAAACACGCCCCCAACAACACATGGCCTACCGTCATGCGTTTCCACAGGTGTCCCGATGAAAACAATACCTCACATGTGTGGGTACACCTACCTGGCCACCAAGGGGAAAGCCTAAAACACAAGTAACCCCAAGTCTGTTTTCATGGCGGAATCTCAGACATTCTGCCGACCGGCACAACGTACAGATATGGGCCTTGGGTGTCCAAGCCACCGAGGAAAACAGGGAACCCCATGCATTTCCGAAAAGAGGACACCCGTGGGAATCTGCAGAGGTATGATTTGCGCACATCGCCCCAGAATTTTTTGCCCAGACAGCCCCGCAAAGTCCGAAATGTGGGGAAAAACACTTTTCCCGCAGATTTCGCTCAACGCACCCATCGAAACACGCCCCCAACAACACATGGCCTACCGTCACGCGTTCCCACAGGTATCCCGATGAAAATGGTACCTCACATGTGTGGGTGCACCAACCTGGCCGCCAAGGGGAAAGCCTAAAACACAAGTAACCCCAAGTCTGTTTTCAGAGCGAAATCTCAGACATTCTGCCGACCGGCACAACGTACAGATATGGGCCTTGGGTGTCCAAGCCACCGAGGAAAACAGGGAACCCTATGCATTTCCGAAAAGAGGACACCCGTGGGAATCCGCAGAGGTATGATTTGCGCAAATCACCCCAGATTTTATTACCCAGACAGCCCTGCAAGGTCCGAAATGTTGGGAAAAAACACTTTTTCCGCACATTTCGCTCGACGCACCCATCAAAACACGCCCCCAACAACACATGGCCTACCGTCATGCGTTTCCACAGGTGTCCCGATGAAAACGGCATCTCACATGTGTGGGTGCACCTACCTGGCCACCAAGGGGAAAGCCTAAAACACAAGTAACCCCAAGTCTGTTTTCATGGCGAAATCTCAGACATTCTGCCGACCGGAACAACGTACAGATATGGGCCTCGGGTGTCCAAGCCACCGAGGAAAACAGGGAACCCCATGCATTTCCGAAAAGAGGACACCCGTGGGAATCCGCAGAGGTATGATTTGCGCACATCGCCCCAGAGTTTTTTACCCAGACAGCCCCGCAAAGTCCGAAATGTGGGGAAAAAAACACTTTTTCCGCACATTTCGCTCGACACACCCATCGAAACTCGCCCCCAACAACACATGGCCTACTGTCATGCGTTCCCACAGGTGTCCCAATGAAAACGGTACCCCACATGTGTGGGTGCACCTACCTGGCCTCGAAGGGGAAAGCCTAAAACACAAGTAACCCAAAGTCTGTTTCCAGAGCGAAATCTCAGACATTCTGCCGACCGGCACAACGTACAGATATGGCCCTCGGGTGTCCAAGCAACCGAGGAAAATAGGGAACCCCATGCATTTCCGAAAAGAGGACACCCGTGGGAATCCGCAGAGGTATGATTTGCGCACATCGCCCCAGATTTTATTACCCAGACAGCCCCGCAAAGTCCGAAATGTGGGGAATAAAATGCTTTTTCTGCACATTTCGCTCGACGCACCCATCGAAACATGCCTCCAACAACACATGGCCTACCGTCACACGTTCCCACAGGTGTCCCGATGAAAACGGTACCTCACATGTGTGGGTGCACCTACCTGGCCGCCAAGGGGAAAGCCTAAAACACAAGTAACCCAAGTATGTTTTCAGTGCGAAATCTCAGACATTCTGCCGACCGCCACAACGTACAGATATGGCCCTCGGGTGTCCAAGCCACTGAGGAAAATAGGGAACCCCATGCATTTCCAAAAAGAGGACACCCGTGGGAATCCGCAGAGGTATGATTTGCGCACATCGCCCCAGATTTTATTACCCAGACAGCCCCGCAAAGTCCGAAATGTGGGGAAAAAAACGCTTTTTCCGCACATTTCGCTCGACGCACCCATCAAAACACGCCCCCAACAACACATGACCTACTGTCACGCATTCCCATAGGTGTCCCGATGAAAACGGTACCTCACATGTGTGGGTGCACCTACCTGGCCGCCAAGGGGAAAGCCTAAAACACAAGTAACCCCAAGTCTGTTTTCAGAGCGAAATCTCAGACATTCTGCCGACCGGCACAACGTACAGATATGGGCCTCGGGTGTCCAAGCCACCGAGGAAAACAGGGAACCCCATGCATTTCCGAAAAGAGGACACCCGTGGGAATCCGCAGAAGTATGATTTGCGCACATTGCCCCAGAATTTTTTACCCAGACAGCCCCGCAAAGTCCGAAATGTCGGGAAAAAAACACTTTTTCCGTACATTTTGCTCGACGCACCCATCGAAACACGCCCCCAACAACACATGGCCTACCGTCACGCGTTCCCATAGGTGTCCCAATGAAAACGGTACCTCACATGTGTGGGCGCACCTACTTGACGCCAAGGGGAAAGCCTAAAACACAAGTAACCCCAAGTCTGTTTTCAGAGCGAAATCTCAGACATTCTGCCGACCGGCATAACGTACAGATATCTGCCTCGGGTCTCCAAGCCACCGTGGAAAACAGGGAACCCCATGAATTTCCGAAAAGAGGACACCCGTGGGAATCCGCAGAGGTAGATTTGCGCACATCGCCCCAGATTTTATTACCCAGACAGCCCCGCAAAGTGCAAAATGTGGGGAAAAAAACACTTTTTCCGCACATTTCGCTCGACGCACCCATCGAAACACGCCCCCAACAACACATGACCTACCGTCACGCATTCCCACAGGTGTCCCGATGGAAACGGTACCTCACATGTGTGGGTGCACCTACCTGGCGCCTAGGGGAAAGCCTAAAACACGAGTAACCCCAAGTCTGTTTTCAGAGCGAAATCTCAGACATTCTGCCGACCGGCACAACGTACAGATATGGGCCTCGGGTGTCCAAGCCACCAAGGTAAACAGGGAACCCCATGCATTTCCGAAAAGAGGACACCCATGGGAATCCGCAGAAGTATGATTTGCACCCATCGCCCCAGATTTTATTACCAAGACAGCCCCGCAAAGTCCGAAATGTAGGGAAAAAAACGCTTTTTACGAACATTTCGCTCGAAGCACCCATTGAAACACGCCCCCAACAACACATGGCCTACCGTCACGCGTTCCCACAGGTGTCCCGATGAAAACAATACCTCACATGTGTGGGTGCACCTACCTGGCCGCCAAGGGGAAAGCCTAAAACACAAGTAACCCAAGTATGTTTTCAGTGCGAAATCTCAGACATTCTGCCGACCGGCACAACGTACAGATATGGCCCTCGGGTGTCCAAGCCACTGAGGAAAATAGGGAACCCCATGCATTTCCAAAAAGAGGACACCCGTGGGAATCCGCAGAGGTATGATTTGCGCACATCGCCCCAGATTTTATTACCCAGACAGCCCCGCAAAGTCCGAAATGTGGGGAAAAAAACGCTTTTTCCGCACATTTCGCTCGACGCACCCATCGAAACACGCCCCCAACAACACATGACCTACCGTCACGCATTCCCACAGGTGTCCCGATGGAAACGGTACCTCACATGTGTGGGTGCACCTACCTGGCGCCTAGGGGAAAGCCTAAAACACAAGTAACCCCAAGTCTGTTTTCAGAGCGAAATCTCAGACATTCTGCCGACCGGCACAACGTACAGATATGGGCCTCGGGTGTCCAAGCCACCAAGGAAAACAGGGAACCCCATGCATTTCCGAAAAGAGGACACCCATGGGAATCCGCAGAAGTATGATTTGCACCCATCGCCCCAGATTTTATTACCAAGACAGCCCCGCAAAGTCCGAAATGTAGGGAAAAAAACGCTTTTTCCGCACATTTCGCTCGAAGCACCCATTGAAACACGCCCCCAACAACACATGGCCTACCATCACGCGTTCCCACAGGTGTCCCGATGAAAACGGTACCTCACATGTGTGGGTGCACCTACCTGGCCGCCAAGGGGAAAGCCTAAAACACAAGTAACCCCAAGTCTGTTTTCAGAGCGAAAACTCAGACATTCTGCCGACCGGCACAACGTACAGATATGGGCCTCGGGTGTCCAAGCCACCAAGTAAAACAGGGAACCCCATGCATTTCCGAAAAGAGGACACCCGTGGGAATCCGCAGAGGTATGATTTGCGCACATCGCCTCAGATTTTATTACCCAGACAGCCCTGATAAGTCCGAAATGTCGGGAAAAAAACGCTTTTTCCGCACATTTCGCTCGAAGCACCCATTGAAACATGCCCCCAACAACACATGGCCTACCGTCACGCATTCCCACAGGTGTCCCGATGAAAACGGTACCTCACATGTGTGGGTGCACCTACCTGGCTGCCAAGGGGAAAGCCTAAAACACAAGTAACCCCAAGTCTGTTTTCAGAGCGAAATCTCAGACATTCTGCCGACCGGCACAACGTACAGATATGGGCCTTGGGTGTCCAAGCCACCGAGGAAAACAGGGAACCCTATGCATTTCCGAAAAGAGGACACCCGTGGGAATCCGCAGAGGTATGATTTGCGCAAATCGCCCCAGATTTTATTACCCAGACAGCCCTGCAAGGTCCGAAATGTTGGGAAAAAACACTTTTTCCGCACATTTCGCTCGACGCACCCATCAAAACACGCCCCCAACAACACATGGCCTACCGTCATGCGTTTCCACAGGTGTCCCGATGAAAACGGCATCTCACATGTGTGGGTGCACCTACCTGGCCACCAAGGGGAAAGCCTAAAACACAAGTAACCCCAAGTCTGTTTTCATGGCGAAATCTCAGACATTCTGCCGACCGGAACAACGTACAGATATGGGCCTCGGGTGTCCAAGCCACCGAGGAAAACAGGGAACCCCATGCATTTCCGAAAAGAGGACACCCGTGGGAATCCGCAGAGGTATGATTTGCGCACATCGCCCCAGAGTTTTTTACCCAGACAGCCCCGCAAAGTCCGAAATGTGGGGAAAAAAACACTTTTTCCGCACATTTCGCTCGACACACCCATCGAAACTCGCCCCCAACAACACATGGCCTACTGTCATGCGTTCCCACAGGTGTCCCGATGAAAACGGTACCCCACATGTGTGGGTGCACCTACCTGGCCTCGAAGGGGAAAGCCTAAAACACAAGTAACCCAAAGTCTGTTTCCAGAGCGAAATCTCAGACATTCTGCCGACCGGCACAACGTACAGATATGGCCCTCGGGTGTCCAAGCAACCGAGGAAAATAGGGAACCCCATGCATTTCCGAAAAGAGGACACCCGTGGGAATCCGCAGAGGTATGATTTGCGCACATCGCCCCAGATTTTATTACCCAGACAGCCCCGCAAAGTCCGAAATGTGGGGAATAAAATGCTTTTTCTGCACATTTCGCTCGACGCACCCATCGAAACATGCCTCCAACAACACATGGCCTACCGTCACACGTTCCCACAGGTGTCCCGATGAAAACGGTACCTCACATGTGTGGGTGCACCTACCTGGCCGCCAAGGGGAAAGCCTAAAACACAAGTAACCCAAGTATGTTTTCAGTGCGAAATCTCAGACATTCTGCCGACCGCCACAACGTACAGATATGGCCCTCGGGTGTCCAAGCCACTGAGGAAAATAGGGAACCCCATGCATTTCCAAAAAGAGGACACCCGTGGGAATCCGCAGAGGTATGATTTGCGCACATCGCCCCAGATTTTATTACCCAGACAGCCCCGCAAAGTCCGAAATGTGGGGAAAAAAACGCTTTTTCCGCACATTTCGCTCGACGCACCCATCAAAACACGCCCCCAACAACACATGACCTACTGTCACGCATTCCCATAGGTGTCCCGATGAAAACGGTACCTCACATGTGTGGGTGCACCTACCTGGCCGCCAAGGGGAAAGCCTAAAACACAAGTAACCCCAAGTCTGTTTTCAGAGCGAAATCTCAGACATTCTGCCGACCGGCACAACGTACAGATATGGGCCTCGGGTGTCCAAGCCACCGAGGAAAACAGGGAACCCCATGCATTTCCGAAAAGAGGACACCCGTGGGAATCCGCAGAAGTATGATTTGCGCACATTGCCCCAGAATTTTTTACCCAGACAGCCCCGCAAAGTCCGAAATGTCGGGAAAAAAACACTTTTTCCGTACATTTTGCTCGACGCACCCATCGAAACACGCCCCCAACAACACATGGCCTACCGTCACGCGTTCCCATAGGTGTCCCAATGAAAACGGTACCTCACATGTGTGGGCGCACCTACTTGACGCCAAGGGGAAAGCCTAAAACACAAGTAACCCCAAGTCTGTTTTCAGAGCGAAATCTCAGACATTCTGCCGACCGGCATAACGTACAGATATCTGCCTCGGGTCTCCAAGCCACCGTGGAAAACAGGGAACCCCATGAATTTCCGAAAAGAGGACACCCGTGGGAATCCGCAGAGGTAGATTTGCGCACATCGCCCCAGATTTTATTACCCAGACAGCCCCGCAAAGTGCAAAATGTGGGGAAAAAAACACTTTTTCCGCACATTTCGCTCGACGCACCCATCGAAACACGCCCCCAACAACACATGACCTACCGTCACGCATTCCCACAGGTGTCCCGATGGAAACGGTACCTCACATGTGTGGGTGCACCTACCTGGCGCCTAGGGGAAAGCCTAAAACACGAGTAACCCCAAGTCTGTTTTCAGAGCGAAATCTCAGACATTCTGCCGACCGGCACAACGTACAGATATGGGCCTCGGGTGTCCAAGCCACCAAGGTAAACAGGGAACCCCATGCATTTCCGAAAAGAGGACACCCATGGGAATCCGCAGAAGTATGATTTGCACCCATCGCCCCAGATTTTATTACCAAGACAGCCCCGCAAAGTCCGAAATGTAGGGAAAAAAACGCTTTTTACGCACATTTCGCTCGAAGCACCCATTGAAACACGCCCCCAACAACACATGGCCTACCGTCACGCGTTCCCACAGGTGTCCCGATGAAAACAATACCTCACATGTGTGGGTGCACCTACCTGGCCGCCAAGGGGAAAGCCTAAAACACAAGTAACCCAAGTATGTTTTCAGTGCGAAATCTCAGACATTCTGCCGACCGGCACAACGTACAGATATGGCCCTCGGGTGTCCAAGCCACTGAGGAAAATAGGGAACCCCATGCATTTCCAAAAAGAGGACACCCGTGGGAATCCGCAGAGGTATGATTTGCGCACATCGCCCCAGATTTTATTACCCAGACAGCCCCGCAAAGTCCGAAATGTGGGGAAAAAAACGCTTTTTCCGCACATTTCGCTCGACGCACCCATCGAAACACGCCCCCAACAACACATGACCTACCGTCACGCATTCCCACAGGTGTCCCGATGGAAACGGTACCTCACATGTGTGGGTGCACCTACCTGGCGCCTAGGGGAAAGCCTAAAACACAAGTAACCCCAAGTCTGTTTTCAGAGCGAAATCTCAGACATTCTGCCGACCGGCACAACGTACAGATATGGGCCTCGGGTGTCCAAGCCACCAAGGAAAACAGGGAACCCCATGCATTTCCGAAAAGAGGACACCCATGGGAATCCGCAGAAGTATGATTTGCACCCATCGCCCCAGATTTTATTACCAAGACAGCCCCGCAAAGTCCGAAATGTAGGGAAAAAAACGCTTTTTCCGCACATTTCGCTCGAAGCACCCATTGAAACACGCCCCCAACAACACATGGCCTACCATCACGCGTTCCCACAGGTGTCCCGATGAAAACGGTACCTCACATGTGTGGGTGCACCTACCTGGCCGCCAAGGGGAAAGCCTAAAACACAAGTAACCCCAAGTCTGTTTTCAGAGCGAAAACTCAGACATTCTGCCGACCGGCACAACGTACAGATATGGGCCTCGGGTGTCCAAGCCACCAAGTAAAACAGGGAACCCCATGCATTTCCGAAAAGAGGACACCCGTGGGAATCCGCAGAGGTATGATTTGCGCACATCGCCTCAGATTTTATTACCCAGACAGCCCTGATAAGTCCGAAATGTCGGGAAAAAAACGCTTTTTCCGCACATTTCGCTCGAAGCACCCATTGAAACATGCCCCCAACAACACATGGCCTACCGTCACGCATTCCCACAGGTGTCCCGATGAAAACGGTACCTCACATGTGTGGGTGCACCTACCTGGCTGCCAAGGGGAAAGCCTAAAACACAAGTAACCCCAAGTCTGTTTTCAGAGCGAAATCTCAGACATTCTGCCGACCGGCACAACGTACAGATATGGGCCTCGGGTGTCCAAGCCACTGAGGAAAACAGGGAACCCCATGCATTTCCGAAAAGGGGACACCCGTGGGAATCCGCAGAGGTATGATTTGCGCACATCACCCCAGAATATTTTACCCAGACAGCACCGCAAAGTCCAAAATGTCGGGAAAAAAACGCTTTTTCCGCACATTTCGCTCGAAGCACCCATTGAAACACACCCCCAACAACACATGGCCTACCGTCACACGTTCCCACAGGTGTCCCAATGAAAACGGTACCTTACATGTGTGGGTGCACCTACCTGGCCGCCAAGGGGAAAGCCTAAAACACAATTAACACCAAGTCTGTTTTCAGAGTGAAAACTCAGACATTCTGCCGACCGGCACAACGTACAGATATGGGCCTCGGGTGTCCAAGCCACCGAGGAAAACAGGGAACACCATGCATTTCCGAAAAGAGGACACCCGTGGGAATCCGCAGAGGTATGATTTGTGCACATCGCCACAGAATTTTTTACCCAGACACCCCTGCAAAGTCCAAAATGTCGGGAAAAAAACACTTTTTCCGCACATTTCGCTCGACGCACCCATCAAAACACGCCCCCAACAGCACATGGCCTACCGTCATGCGTTTCCACAGGTGTCCTGATGAAAACAGTACCTCACATGTGTGGGTGCACCTACCTGGCCGCCAAGGGGAAAGCCTAAAACACAAGTAACCCCAAGTCTGTTTTCAGAGTGAAATCTCAGACATTCTGCCGACCGGCACAACGTACAGATATGGGCCTCGGGTGTCCAAGCCACTGAGGAAAACAGGGAACCCCATGCATTTCCGAAAAGAGGACACCCGTGGGAATCCGCAGAGGTATGATTTGCGCACATCGCCCCAGAGTTTTTTACCCAGACAGCTCCGCAAAGTCCGAAATGTGGGGAAAAAAACACTTTTTCCGCACATTTCGCTCGACACACCCATCGAAACACGCCCCCAACAACACATGGCCTACTGTCATGCGTTCCCACAGGTGTCCCGATGAAAACGGTACCTCACATGTGTGGGTGCACCTACCTGGCCGCCAAGGGGAAAGCCTAAAACACAAGTAACCCAAGTATGTTTCCAGAGCGAAATCTCAGACATTCTGCCGACCGGCACAACGTACAGATATGGCCCTCGGGTGTCCAAGCCACTGAGGAAAATAGGGAACCCCATGCATTTCCAAAAAGAGGACACCCGTGGGAATCCGCAGAGGTATGATTTGCGCACATCGCCCCAGATTTTATTACCCAGACAGCCCCGCAAAGTCCGAAATGTGGGGAAAAAAACGCTTTTTCCGCACATTTCGCTCGACGCACCCATCGAAACAAGCCCCCAACAACACATGACCTACCGTCACGCATTCCCACAGGTGTCCCGATGGAAACGGTACCTCACATGTGTGGGTGCACCTACCTGGCGCCTAGGGGAAAGCCTAAAACACAAGTAACCCCAAGTCTGTTTTCAGAGCGAAATCTCAGACATTCTGCCGACCGGCACAACGTACAGATATGGGCCTCGGGTGTCCAAGCCACCAAGGAAAACAGGGAACCCCATGCATTTCCGAAAAGAGGACACCCATGGGAATCCGCAGAAGTATGATTTGCTCCCATCGCCCCAGATTTTATTACCAAGACAGCCCCGCAAAGTCCGAAATGTAGGGAAAAAAACGCTTTTTCCGCACATTTCGCTCGAAGCACCCATTGAAACACGCCCCCAACAACACATGGCCTACCATCACGCGTTCCCACAGGTGTCCCGATGAAAACGGTACCTCACATGTGTGGGTGCACCTACCTGGCTGCCAAGGGGAAAGCCTAAAACACAAGTAACCCCAAGTCTGTTTTCAGAGCGAAAACTCAGACATTCTGCCGACCGGCACAACGTACAGATATGGGCCTCGGGTGTCCAAGCCACCAAGTAAAACAGGTAACCCCATGCATTTCCGAAAAGAGGACACCCGTGGGAATCCGCAGAGGTATGATTTGCGCACATCGCCTCAGATTTTATTACCCAGACAGCCCTGATAAGTCCGAAATGTCGGGAAAAAAACGCTTTTTCCGCACATTTCGCTCGAAGCACCCATTGAAACATGCCCCCAACAACACATGGCCTACCGTCACGCGTTCCCACAGGTGTCCCGATGAAAACGGTACCTCACATGTGTGGGTGCACCTACCTGGCTGCCAAGGGGAAAGCCTAAAACACAAGTAACCCCAAGTCTGTTTTCAGAGCGAAATCTCAGACATTCTGCCGACCGGCACAACGTACAGATATGGGCCTCGGGTGTCCAAGCCACTGAGGAAAACAGGGAACCCCATGCATTTCCGAAAAGGGGACACCCGTGGGAATCCGCAGAGGTATGATTTGCGCACATCACCCCAGAATATTTTACCCAGACACCACCGCAAAGTCCGAAATGTCGGGAAAAAAACGCTTTTTCTGCACATTTCGCTCGAAGCACCCATTGAAACACACCCCCAACAACACATGGCCTACCGTCACACGTTCCCACAGGTGTCCCAATGAAAACGGTACCTTACATGTGTGGGTGCACCTACCTGGCCGCCAAGGGGAAAGCCTAAAACACAATTAACACCAAGTCTGTTTTCAGAGCGAAAACTCAGACATTCTGCCGACCGGCACAACGTACAGATATGGGCCTCGGGTGTCCAAGCCACCGAGGAAAACAGGGAACACCATGCATTTCCGAAAAAGAGGACACCCGTGGGAATCCGCAGAGGTATGATTTGTGCACATCGCCACAGAATTTTTTACCCAGACACCCCTGCAAAGTCCCAAATGTCGGGAAAAAAACACTTTTTCCGCACATTTCGCTCGACGCACCCATCAAAACACGCCCCCAACAGCACATGGCCTACCGTCATGCGTTTCCACAGGTGTCCTGATGAAAACAGTACCTCACATGTGTGGGTGCACCTACCTGGCCGCCAAGGGGAAAGCCTAAAAAACAAGTAACCCCAAGTCTGTTTTCAGAGCGAAATCTCAGACATTCTGCCGACCGGCACAACGTACAGATATGGGCCTCGGGTGTCCAAGCCACCGAGGAAAACAGGGAACCCCATGCATTTCCGAAAAGAGGACACCCGTGGGAATCCGCAGAGGTATGATTTGCGCACATCGCCCCAGAGTTTTTTACCCAGACAGCCCCGCAAAGTCCGAAATGTGGGGAAAAAAACACTTTTTCCGCACATTTCGCTCGACACACCCATCGAAACACGCCCCCAACAACACATGGCCTACTGTCATGCGTTCCCACAGGTGTCCCGATGAAAACAGTACCTCACATGCGTGGGTGCACCTACCTGGCCTCCAAGGGGAAAGCCTAAAACACAAGTAACCCAAAGTCTGTTTCCAGAGCGAAATCTCAGACATTCTGCCGACCGGCACAACGTACAGATATGGCCCTCGGGTGTCCAAGCAACCAAGGAAAATAGGGAACCCCATGCATTTCCGAAAAGAGGACACCCGTGGGAATCCGCAGAGGTATGATTTGCGCACATCGCCCCAGATTTTATTACCCAGACAGCCCCGCAAAGTCCGAAATGTGGGGAATAAAATGCTTTTTCTGCACATTTCGCTCGACGCACCCATCGAAACATGCCTCCAACAACACATGGCCTACCGTCACGCGTTCCCACAGGTGTCCCGATGAAAGCGATACCTCACATGTGTGGGTGCACCTACCTGGCCGCCAAGGGGAAAGCCTAAAACACAAGTAACCCAAGTATGTTTTCAGTGCGAAATCTCAGACATTCTGCCGACCGGCACAACGTACAGATATGGCCCTCGGGTGTCCAAGCCACTGAGGAAAATAGGGAACCCCATGCATTTCCAAAAAGAGGACACCCGTGGGAATCCGCAGAGGTATGATTTGCGCATATCGCCCCAGATTTTATTACCCAGACAGCCCCGCAAAGTCCGAAATGTGGGGAAAAAAACGCTTTTTCCGCACATTTCGCTCGACGCACCCATCGAAACACGCCCCCAACAACACATGACCTACTGTCACGCATTCCCATAGGTGTCCCGATGGAAACGGTACCTCACATGTGTGGGTGCACCTACCTGGCCGCCAAGGGGAAAGCCTAAAACACAAGTAACCCCAAGTCTGTTTTCAGAGCGAAATCTCAGACATTCTGCCGACCGGCACAACGTGCAGATATGAGTCTCGGGTGTCCAAGCCACCGAGGAAAACAGGGAACCCCATGTATTTCCGAAAAGAGGACACATGTGGGAATCCGCAGAGGTATGATTTGCGCACATCGTCCCAGATTTTATTACCCAGACAGCCCCGCAAAGTCCGAAATGTCGGGAAAAAAACACTTTTTCCGCACATTTCGCTCGATGCACCCATCGAAACTGTAAAGACTGGTAGGGGGGTCTGTACTTCCGCTCTCTATATGGTAGAGGGGAGGCACAGAGGACCCCAGCCAAGATTCTCTAATATGGTAACGATGGACGAGCAATCAAGGCTTAGCTTCTCAGGAGGTGATGCAGGCTGGTTCTTAAGTACAGTGTATCCCCAAGCCCCCACAAAGGAATGTCCACACACTGTATTACTGAAAACACAGTCTTTATATAATTAATATTCAAGGGTTATGTACACTTATCACAATAACGCACTTTGTGCTCAGGAAAATCAGCAATGGTAAATATCTACAATTCTAAAGTGGTACCACTAATATTAGACCTCATTAAAGTGCATTCACAATACTGTTAAAATGGCACACAGATCAATAAGAAGGAAACCAGCAATAGAGAGAGGAGAGATAACAGAGGGTTGAAACAATAGGCAGAATACTGGCCCCTACCACTGGACACAGTTCTGTGTGGAGATCCCCCCACCTGGGCAACCTGTAAAATAAAGAGATATAACACCAGCCCAGTCCATATATTGTTCAATAGTCTATTTCTCTCCTATAATGTTTTTACCCCCCCAATGTACCTGGTGGAGTCGAGTTCTTCGAAGAGGCGTCGACAGATCCTTCTTGAATGACCCCCTTTAAAGCAGGAGTCACGGATCGTCGAGAGGCGTCGAGAAGCGTCGAGGAACTCGGTGTTCGGTGTCGGGGAATCGACGGCCCTTCTTGAATGCCTTCCCTTTCAAGCGGGAGACACGGGGCGTCGAACGTCCGACAACAAACAAGGTAGAACGGCGTCGATGAGGCGGCAGGCTTCGATCCGAGCGGTGCTCGTCGGCGTCGAGATGTCGGCGTCCTGCGAGGAAGAGGCGTGCGGGGCACCTCGGCGACACTAGTTCTGGACCGCAAAGATTGTGGGTGACGGTGGCCCAGCAAGGGCGTCGAGTCGCTCGAGTCTTTGGGGTCGTGAGGTGGCGGGAAACCCACCGGCGGATTCTCCTCGGCGCGTTGGTCGTCCTCGACTTTCTCCGGCGGGACAAAGCGGCCGACGATGCGGACGAGGGAGTCCTTCAAGGCAAATGTTCTTAGGCAAGGAGCGGACGGCTCCGGTCGTCGGCGGCACGGCGTCAAGTGGTTCCCACGGCGGGGCAACACAACTTCGACGGGCCTCCAGCGGTTACACAGACCTGCGAACCCTGGTCGACGGCAATGGACTTCGACAGCGTCGATGTCCGGGTGCTTCACTTCGATCTCCTCGGCGGTCCCGTCTCGGGTCGGCAGCCTTTCGAGGGTCTGACTTCCAGGGCGCTTCGGCGAAGATTCAGCGGTGCTCGATGGTCCCTCGGAGCACGGGAAGAGGGCGCCTAGCCAGGTCCTCTCTCGGGTCAGTCCTCGACGATTTCGACAACCTTCAGTTCCGTCGAAGCAAATGCCACAGCAAGTCTTCTTCTTCCAGCTGGACGTCGAGGATCAGCAAATCCAGTTACTCTTGAGTGGAGACTCAGCTTCTGAATGCTTCTGAACAATTTCCAGTGGTGAGAGGTCCCCAGATATACTATCCTGTCTCTCATCCACACTGCTGGCACACACACAGCAGCCAATCACACAGAAGGGCATTCATGCAGTCAGTCAGCCAATCAGGCACACAGTGCATTCAGGCCACACTCCTCCCTTTCAGACACTCACAACAAGGAATGTGGATTGGGACAAGTACCCAGCCATTCAACACTACACACTGCATTCAGGCCAGTTTCGGGCAGGGCTGTCTCAGTCTTTGTCTCACATGCCAGAAACCAGACAACCACAACAAGAAGTGTATATTGGTCACACACTCCATTCACCCAGGTCCCACCCACAGGAGGTACCCACAACATACAGTCAAAGGGAAGGCTCCAGTCAGTCTAGCTGGGCCTTCACAACAACACCATATATGGAACTTCCACCCAACAGCCAGTCAGGGGGAAGGGACAGAGTCAGGGCTTCCCAGGACTTTGGGAAAAACAAGACAACAGGCAATAGAAAGCAAGAGGCCACAGGGGCCATCTTGTTTTCTATCAGGAATCAACTGATCCCAATGGCAGGGCCTGGGTATCCCAAAATGGAGGACGCCCAGAGCACCTGTCTAATTCAGCATGGAGCTGCCACCAGCCCATACCCTGCTCTGTGGGCCACCCACAGGTGCCAAAAAACATACACTAGGGGCACAGGGTTGTACCCCTACCCATGGGTGCCATAAGGGTATCCCATGGGTCTGTTCACCAAACCAAAAGAGAGAGCTGCACTGCCAGGAGTCCCAAATGGACTCCTGGGCAGAAAACATAACAGAACACACGATAAAAGGCAGAAAAGGACAAGGATTCAGAGGCCCTGTCCCTCTGATGCATTTCCAGCATCACAGTCGCCCCCCCCAGACTGAGGTGGAGGGTGTCTAATCTCCCACGGGATAGACACCCTCATCCAGACGGTCAACATACCTTCTGGAAAGGCCATCCGCATTATCGTGACTCTTCCCTGGTCTGTGCTCTATGGTGAAGTCTAGCCCTTGCAGGCTAATGGACCACCTGAGCAATTTCGGGTTCTCACCCTTCATCTGCATAAGCCACTTCAGGGGCTTATGATCTGTTTGGACCTTGAAGGTAGACCCCGTAAGGTAGGGCCTAAAACGCCTAAGGCTCCAAACTATGCTAAAACACTCCTTTTCAACAGTAGCCCACCTAAGTTCTCTACCCTTGAGTTGTCTACTGATGAATATGATAGGGTGTTCTCTCCCTTTGTCATCTAACTGGGACAAGACAGCTCCAATTCCGGTGTCGCAGGCATCCGTCTGGACGATAAAGGGTCGGCTGTAGTCAGGCGCACACAACACAGGTGCCCTACACAGACTTTCTTTCAAGCCATCAAAGGCCCTCTGACAGTCTTCAGTCCAATTAACCTTCCTAGGTTGTTTGGGCGAAGTTAGAGCTGTCAGGGGTGCAGCTATGGTTCCATAGTCTGCCATGAAATTGCGATAGTACCCAGTGAGGCCCAAAAAGGCTCTCACCTGGGTTTGAGTAGTGGGAGTCTCCCAGTTCTGTACGTCCTGTACTTTACTGGAGAGAGGTTGGATTTGACCCCCTCCTACCTCATGACCAAGATAGGTAACTTTCCCCTGAGCTATCTGGCACTTGGTGGCCTTGATAGTGAGGTTAGCCCTTTTCAAGGCCTGCAACACCCTATCCAGATGTGTCAAATGCTCTTCCCAGGTGGAACTGTAGACGGCAATGTCGTCTAAGTAAGCCACACAAAAGGCTTCCAGCCCACTGAGCGCATGGTTGACCAATCTCTGGAAGGTGGCAGGGGCATTCTTCAACCCAAAGGGCATGACCCTAAACTGGTAGAGTCCCTCAGGTGTTGAGAAGGCCGTCTTTTCCTTGGCATGGTCCGTCAGAGCTATTTGCCAATAGCCTGAGGTAAGGTCAAAGGTGCTCACAAATTTGGCAGCACCTATGGTGTCCACGAGCTCATCAGCCCTGGGCAATGGGTGCGCGTCAGTTTTGGTGACGGCATTGACTCCTCGGTAGTCCACACAGAACCTCCAATCCTTGGTACCCGCCTGGGAACTTGCCTTGGGGACAAGGACCACTGGACTGGACCAGGGACTGGTTGAGGGTTCAATAACACCCAGATCCAACATCTTGGCGACCTCAGCCTGGATGTGGTTTTTGACGGTATCTGACATACGATAGCTCCTGCTCTTGACAGGCACGCTGTCACCAGTGTCAATTTCGTGCTTACACCACGGTGTAAGGCCCGGTGTCAGTGAAAACAGAGAGGCATACTGCTGGAGCAAAGCCCTGCAGGCCCTCTGCTGCTCCGTTGTCAAATCGGGAGAGAGTTGTACTCCCTCCACTGAGCCATCCTGAGGGTTGCTATGCAGCAAATCAGGAAGGGGCTCACTCTCATCCTCTTCTTGCCCTGAAGCTAGCAAGAGACATGAGACCTCCGCTCGTCTGTGGAAAGGCTTGAGCCTGTTGACATGGAATACCTGGGGGGCTACCCCAGAGGCTCCCATGTCAACCAGATAATTGACTTCGCCCATCTTGGAGATGATCCTGAAGGGTCCAGTCCACTTGTCTGCCAAAGCTCTAGGCTTGGTAGGCTCCATCACAAGGATTTCCTGTCCCGGAGTCCAATCCACTTGCGAAGCTTTAAGGTCATGCCAGTACTTGTTCAATTCCTGGCTGGCCTTGAGATTTGCTGTTGCCTGACCCATCATTTGTGTCATCCTCCGCCTGAGGCCTAACACATAGTCCCCCACTTGCTTGGCGGGACCTGGAGGGGTGGCTTCCAAGCCTTCTCGGATCAAGGCGAGGGGCCCCCTCACGGGATGTCCAAAGAGTAACTCAAAGGGGCTGAAACCAACACCCTCTTGAGGTACCTCCCTGTAAGCAAACAGCAGGCATGGCAGGAGGAGATCCCATTTCCTCCTTAGGGGCTCTTCCAAAGCACCTAGCATGCCCTTGAGAGTTTTGTTAAATCTCTCAACCAGACCATTGGTCTGGGGGTGGTAAGAGGTGGAGAACTTGTAGGTTACCCCGCACTCTTTCCACATGGTTTTCATGTAACTAGACATGAAGTTGGATCCTCTGTCAGAGACAACCTCCTTGGGGAATCCAACACGGGTGAAAATGCCCAGGAGAGCCCTGGCAACCACCTTGGCAGTAACAGTCCGAAGGGGTATTGCCTCAGGGTACCTGGTGGCATGATCTACCAAGACCAGGATGAACCGATGTCCACCTGAAGTGGGAGGGTCAAGGGGACCGACGATGTCGATGCCCACCCTCTCAAATGGTGTGCCAACCACTGGTAATGGCTGCAGTGGGGCAATGATCCTGCCTCCAGTCTTGCCAGACAACTGACAAGTGGGGCAGGTCCTGCAGTGGGACTCCACTTCTACCCCCATCCTTGGCCAGTAGAAATGGGCAGAGAGCCTCTGCTTAGTCTTCTTAGTCCCAAGATGACCAGCCAAGGGCACCTCATGCGCCAACTGCAGTAGGAAGGGCCTGTAAACCTGGGGTACCACCAACCTCTTGCGGGCACCAGGTTCAGGCTTAGTGGGCTCACTAACAAGGAGCTCACCCTCCCAATAAACCTTGAATGTCCTAGGCACTTCACCTTGTGCCTGGGACAGGGCCTGTTTCCTCAGACCCTCGAGAGAGTGGCACTCTCTCTGTCCTTTACAGAAGTCTGCCCGGGAGGGTCCCCCTTCAGCTAACAAGCATTGAAGGTCGGGGTGCTCCTCTGGGTTGAGAACCTCTCCCACAGGAGAGTCTTCTGTCTCTTCTCCCACAGGAGTTGAGTTTGGGTTTTCCACTGGACCCAGCCCGTCCGGAGTATGGATCCCAATGGGTGCTGTCGGAACAGCAGGAAGAGAAGGTGTTCCCTCCACAGAGGTGGCCTTCTTGGTCTTCCTTCTTCTTGCCTTAGGCCTCGCCTTTGGCTCGGGTACCTGACTCACAGCCAGACCCGGTGTCACCTGTGACCTAGTGACCGCAGCAGCAGTCAGGGGAAGACCATCCGAGATCAACCCCAACTCCACTAGATCATTACCTAACAGAATGTTAGCAGGGACATTGTCCTGAACCAGGACAGGAAGCTTTGCTGTCTTGTCTCCAATCATGAGTGTGACTAAGGCTACAGGTGATAATTTGGGAGGCCCACCAGCTAATCTGGTGGTTTGCAGAGGAGCACCTTCATAGTCCTCTGGCTTGAGCAGGGTCCTGTCCACCACTGTCATGCTTGCCCCAGTGTCTCTCAAACCAGTAGAAGGCTGGCCATTCAAGAGGACACTTCTCAAAAACCTACGGGTGTTCTGTGGGATAGTCGCCAGTACTTCTGCGTACTGGTCCCAGGCCCCAAGGGACACTAAGGAAATCTCTACCGGAGCACCAAAGGTGATTCCGGTAGAGGAGGGGAGGACAGTGGCCTCCACCTCAGACACGGGGTAAGGGTAGGTCAGGCTGACAGCCTGTACTCCAAGTGCCTTACCTTTACACTTGGGGTCACCCCTTTTGTGATCCAGAGCCCCACAGTCCCAACAAGTGCCAGGAGTGCGGGGTACGGTACTGGAACCACTGGGAACCTGCTTTGCAGCAGGTGGACCACTACTCTTATTCCCACCCACAGAGGACTTATCCCCACTAGATTTTTGGGTCTTAGGAGAGGAAGGTTTTGGTTTACCCGACTGTGACTGCTTTTGGGACTCCTCAGCTTTCTGAGAGGCCCCCTTTTCTTTGTCCTTGTCCTTCCCACTGGGGTCCTTAGGGGACACCCGATGGGAGACCCACTTGTCAGCCAACCTAGCCAGCTTAAAGGGGTCCAAAATGTTCTGGTCAGCCACATACTGACGCAGCTCTGGTGAACAGGCTTCAGAAAAATGCTCAAAAAACAAGAGGTGGGACAACTCAACAAAAGTTTTCACCTTGTATCCATCAATCCACCCCATCATGTTCATGTGCGCAGTACTCACCCAGTCAACCCAAGACACATTCTCTCTTTTCTTAAATTCCCTGAACCTTTTAAGGTATTGGGCAGGTGTCTTGCCAAACTTGGCAATCAAAGCAGACTTCATACACTCATACTGACCCCTTTCTTCCACACTCAGCTTCAGAATACAGTCATATCCAGTTTGAGGCACTCTGCTTAACAAACACTTAGCCCAATCTCTTTTATCTACATCATGAATTGCACAAGCCATTTCAAACGCTTCAATCCATTGGAGGATATCTGAACCCTCCACAAACACACCAACCAAATCTTTCATAAACTTGGTGGCTGGGGACCTGCCACTCTCAATTGGTCTAGCTGAAGTCTCCACTCGAGCTTTCTCTAACTGGATTCTCTGACATTCAGTGTCCTTTTCTTTGAGCGCAAGATCCCTATTCTTGAGTTCCACTTGCTGTGCCAGCTCCTCTTTCTTAAGCTCAGCTTCTATTTCCAACTTGCGATATTCAAAGGCTAACTTCATCCTTAATAACTCAAGTTCCATGGAATTGCTGGGGTTTGGAACAGAGGCAGCAGGAATGGTGGCATTCCCAGAAACAGATTCAGCGACAACCCCAGGGGCAGAGTCCTCACTGGTTGCATCCCCCCCTTCCTCAAGAGTTTCACCATCAGTCTGGTAATCCACCAGGGCAGCTATCAGCTCAGCCCTAGACTTATCCACAAAGTCTAACTCCCTGGCTTCACAAGCACTCTGGAGAGCCTCTAAGCTCATCCGAGTCAATTTACCATTTGCAATGGACTCCATTGCTTGTAATGCAGTTATTTGGAACACACCCGAACCTTAATCTAACAAAAGTGCGGATATTTTGTAAGTGGCACGGTTATACACTGAGTCTTAAAACCATAAGCATCCCACCGCTGCCACCAGCTGTAAAGACTGGTAGGGGGGTCTGTACTTCCGCTCTCTATATGGTAGAGGGGAGGCACAGAGGACCCCAGCCAAGATTCTCTAATATGGTAACGATGGACGAGCAATCAAGGCTTAGCTTCTCAGGAGGTGATGCAGGCTGGTTCTTAAGTACAGTGTATCCCCAAGCCCCCACAAAGGAATGTCCACACACTGTATTACTGAAAACACAGTCTTTATATAATTAATATTCAAGGGTTATGTACACTTATCACAATAACGCACTTTGTGCTCAGGAAAATCAGCAATGGTAAATATCTACAATTCTAAAGTGGTACCACTAATATTAGACCTCATTAAAGTGCATTCACAATACTGTTAAAATGGCACACAGATCAATAAGAAGGAAACCAGCAATAGAGAGAGGAGAGATAACAGAGGGTTGAAACAATAGGCAGAATACTGGCCCCTACCACTGGACACAGTTCTGTGTGGAGATCCCCCCACCTGGGCAACCTGTAAAATAAAGAGATATAACACCAGCCCAGTCCATATATTGTTCAATAGTCTATTTCTCTCCTATAATGTTTTTACCCCCCCAATGTACCTGGTGGAGTCGAGTTCTTCGAAGAGGCGTCGACAGATCCTTCTTGAATGACCCCCTTTAAAGCAGGAGTCACGGATCGTCGAGAGGCGTCGAGAAGCGTCGAGGAACTCGGTGTTCGGTGTCGGGGAATCGACGGCCCTTCTTGAATGCCTTCCCTTTCAAGCGGGAGACACGGGGCGTCGAACGTCCGACAACAAACAAGGTAGAACGGCGTCGATGAGGCGGCAGGCTTCGATCCGAGCGGTGCTCGTCGGCGTCAAGATGTCGGCGTCCTGCGAGGAAGAGGCGTGCGGGGCACCTCGGCGACACTAGTTCTGGACCGCAAAGATTGTGGGTGACGGTGGCCCAGCAAGGGCGTCGAGTCGCTCGAGTCTTTGGGGTCGTGAGGTGGCGGGAAACCCACCGGCGGATTCTCCTCGGCGCGTTGGTCGTCCTCGACTTTCTCCGGCGGGACAAAGCGGCCGACGATGCGGACGAGGGAGTCCTTCAAGGCAAATGTTCTTAGGCAAGGAGCGGACGGCTCCGGTCGTCGGCGGCACGGCGTCAAGTGGTTCCCACGGCGGGGCAACACAACTTCGACGGGCCTCCAGCGGTTACACAGACCTGCGAACCCTGGTCGACGGCAATGGACTTCGACAGCGTCGATGTCCGGGTGCTTCACTTCGATCTCCTCGGCGGTCCCGTCTCGGGTCGGCAGCCTTTCGAGGGTCTGACTTCCAGGGCGCTTCGGCGAAGATTCAGCGGTGCTCGATGGTCCCTCGGAGCACGGGAAGAGGGCGCCTAGCCAGGTCCTCTCTCGGGTCAGTCCTCGACGATTTCGACAACCTTCAGTTCCGTCGAAGCAAATGCCACAGCAAGTCTTCTTCTTCCAGCTGGACGTCGAGGATCAGCAAATCCAGTTACTCTTGAGTGGAGACTCAGCTTCTGAATGCTTCTGAACAATTTCCAGTGGTGAGAGGTCCCCAGATATACTATCCTGTCTCTCATCCACACTGCTGGCACACACACAGCAGCCAATCACACAGAAGGGCATTCATGCAGTCAGTCAGCCAATCAGGCACACAGTGCATTCAGGCCACACTCCTCCCTTTCAGACACTCACAACAAGGAATGTGGATTGGGACAAGTACCCAGCCATTCAACACTACACACTGCATTCAGGCCAGTTTCGGGCAGGGCTGTCTCAGTCTTTGTCTCACATGCCAGAAACCAGACAACCACAACAAGAAGTGTATATTGGTCACACACTCCATTCACCCAGGTCCCACCCACAGGAGGTACCCACAACATACAGTCAAAGGGAAGGCTCCAGTCAGTCTAGCTGGGCCTTCACAACAACACCATATATGGAACTTCCACCCAACAGCCAGTCAGGGGGAAGGGACAGAGTCAGGGCTTCCCAGGACTTTGGGAAAAACAAGACAACAGGCAATAGAAAGCAAGAGGCCACAGGGGCCATCTTGTTTTCTATCAGGAATCAACTGATCCCAATGGCAGGGCCTGGGTATCCCAAAATGGAGGACGCCCAGAGCACCTGTCTAATTCAGCATGGAGCTGCCACCAGCCCATACCCTGCTCTGTGGGCCACCCACAGGTGCCAAAAAACATACACTAGGGGCACAGGGTTGTACCCCTACCCATGGGTGCCATAAGGGTATCCCATGGGTCTGTTCACCAAACCAAAAGAGAGAGCTGCACTGCCAGGAGTCCCAAATGGACTCCTGGGCAGAAAACATAACAGAACACACGATAAAAGGCAGAAAAGGACAAGGATTCAGAGGCCCTGTCCCTCTGATGCATTTCCAGCATCACAGAAACACGCCCCCATCAACACATGGACTACCGTCACGTGTTCCCACAGGTGTCCCGATGAAAACGGTACCTCACATGTGTGGGTGCACCTACCTGGCCGCCAAGGGGAAAGCCTAAAACACAAGTAACCCCAAGTCTGTTTTCAGAGCGAAATCTCAGACATTCTGCCGACCGGCACAACGTACAGATATGGGCCTCGGGTGTCCAAGCCACCGAGGAAAACAGGGAACCCCATGCATTTCCGAAAAGAGGACACCCGTGGGAATCCGCAGAAGTATGATTTGCGCACATTGCCCCAGAATTTTTTACCCAGACAGCCCCGCAAAGTCCGAAATGTCGGGAAAAAAACACTTTTTCCGTACATTTTGCTTGACGCACCCATCGAAACACGCCCCCAACAACACATGGCCTACCGTCACGCGTTCCCATAGGTGTCCCAATGAAAACGGTACCTCACATGTGTGGGCGCACCTACTTGACGCCAAGGGGAAAGCCTAAAACACAAGTAACCCCAAGTCTGTTTTCAGAGCGAAATCTCAGACATTCTGCCGACCGGCATAACGTAGAGATATCTGCCTCGGGTCTCCAAGCCACCGTGGAAAACAGGGAACCCCATGAATTTCCGAAAAGAGGACACCCGTGGGAATCCGCAGAGGTAGATTTGCGCACATCGCCCCAGATTTTATTACCCAGACAGCCCCGCAAAGTGCAAAATGTGGGGAAAAAAACACTTTTTCCGCACATTTCGCTCGACGCACCCATCGAAACACGCCCCCAACAACACATGACCTACCGTCACGCATTCCCACAGGTGTCCCGATGGAAACGGTACCTCACATGTGTGGGTGCACCTACCTGGCGCCTAGGGGAAAGCCTAAAACACAAGTAACCCCAAGTCTGTTTTCAGAGCGAAATCTCAGACATTCTGCCGACCGGCACAACGTACAGATATGGGCCTCGGGTGTCCAAGCCACCAAGGAAAACAGGGAACCCCATGCATTTCCGAAAAGAGGACACCCATGGGAATCCGCAGAAGTATGATTTGCACCCATCGCCCCAGATTTTATTACCAAGACAGCCCCGCAAAGTCCGAAATGTAGGGAAAAAAACGCTTTTTCCGCACATTTCGCTCGAAGCACCCATTGAAACACGCCCCCAACAACACATGGCCTACCGTCACGCGTTCCCACAGGTGTCCCGATGAAAACAATACCTCACATGTGTGGGTGCACCTACCTGGCCGCCAAGGGGAAAGCCTAAAACACAAGTAACCCAAGTATGTTTTCAGTGCGAAATCTCAGACATTCTGCCGACCGGCACAACGTACAGATATGGCCCTCGGGTGTCCAAGCCACTGAGGAAAATAGGGAACCCCATGCATTTCCAAAAAGAGGACACCCGTGGGAATCCGCAGAGGTATGATTTGCGCACATCGCCCCAGATTTTTTTACCCAGACAGCCCCGCAAAGTCCGAAATGTGGGGAAAAAAACGCTTTTTCCGCACATTTCGCTCGACGCACCCATCGAAACACGCCCCCAACAACACATGACCTACCGTCACGCATTCCCACAGGTGTCCCGATGGAAACGGTACCTCACATGTGTGGGTGCACCTACCTGGCGCCTAGGGGAAAGCCTAAAACACAAGTAACCCCAAGTCTGTTTTCAGAGCGAAATCTCAGACATTCTGCCGACCGGCACAACGTACAGATATGGGCCTCGGGTGTCCAAGCCACCAAGGAAAACAGGGAACCCCATGCATTTCCGAAAAGAGGACACCCATGGGAATCCGCAGAAGTATGATTTGCACCCATCGCCCCAGATTTTATTACCAAGACAGCCCCGCAAAGTCCGAAATGTAGGGAAAAAAACGCTTTTTCCGCACATTTCGCTCGAAGCACCCATTGAAACACGCCCCCAACAACACATGGCCTACCATCACGCGTTCCCACAGGTGTCCCGATGAAAACGGTACCTCACATGTGTGGGTGCACCTACCTGGCCGCCAAGGGGAAAGCCTAAAACACAAGTAACCCCAAGTCTGTTTTCAGAGCGAAAACTCAGACATTCTGCCGACCGGCACAACGTACAGATATGGGCCTCGGGTGTCCAAGCCACCAAGTAAAACAGGGAACCCCATGCATTTCCGAAAAGAGGACACCCGTGGGAATCCGCAGAGGTATGATTTGCGCACATCGCCTCAGATTTTATTACCCAGACAGCCCTGATAAGTCTGAAATGTCGGGAAAAAAACGCTTTTTCCGCACATTTCGCTCGAAGCACCCATTGAAACATGCCCCCAACAACACATGGCCTACCGTCACGCGTTCCCACAGGTGTCCCGATGAAAACGGTACCTCACATGTGTGGGTGCACCTACCTGGCTGCCAAGGGGAAAGCCTAAAACACAAGTAACCCCAAGTCTGTTTTCAGAGCGAAATCTCAGACATTCTGCCGACCGGCACAACGTACAGATATGGGCCTCGGGTGTCCAAGCCACTGAGGAAAACAGGGAACCCCATGCATTTCCGAAAAGGGGACACCCGTGGGAATCCGCAGAGGTATGATTTGCGCACATCACCCCAGAATATTTTACCCAGACAGCACCGCAAAGTCCGAAATGTCGGGAAAAAAACGCTTTTTCCGCACATTTCGCTCAAAGCACCCATTGAAACACACCCCCAACAACACATGGCCTACCGTCACACGTTCCCACAGGTGTCCCAATGAAAACGGTACCTTACATGTGTGGGTGCACCTACCTGGCCGCCAAGGGGAAAGCCTAAAACACAATTAACACCAAGTCTGTTTTCAGAGCGAAAACTCAGACATTCTGCCGACCGGCACAACGTACAGATATGGGCCTCGGGTGTCCAAGCCACCGAGAAAAACAGGGAACACCATGCATTTCCGAAAAGAGGACACCCGTGGGAATCCGCAGAGGTATGATTTGTGCACATCGCCACAGAATTTTTTACCCAGACACCCCTGCAAAGTCCAAAATGTCGGGAAAAAAACACTTTTTCCGCACATTTCGCTCGACGCACCCATCAAAACACGCCCCCAACAGCACATGGCCTACCGTCATGCGTTTCCACAGGTGTCCTGATGAAAACAGTACCTCACATGTGTGGGTGCACCTACCTGGCCGCCAAGGGGAAAGCCTAAAACACAAGTAACCCCAAGTCTGTTTTCAGAGTGAAATCTCAGACATTCTGCCGACCGGCACAACGTACAGATATGGGCCTCGGGTGTCCAAGCCACCGAGGAAAACAGGGAACCCCATGCATTTCCGAAAAGAGGACACCCGTGGGAATCCGCAGAGGTATGATTTGCGCACATCGCCCCAGAGTTTTTTACCCAGACAGCCCTGCAAAGTCCGAAATGTGGGGAAAAAAACACTTTTTCCGCACATTTCGCTCGACACACCCATCGAAACACGCCCCCAACAACACATGGCCTACTGTCATGCGTTCCCACAGGTGTCCCGATGAAAACGGTACCTCACATGTGTGGGTGCACCTACCTGGCTTCCAAGGGGAAAGCCTAAAACACAAGTAACCCAAAGTCTGTTTCCAGAGCGAAATCTCAGACATTCTGCCGACCGGCACAACGTACAGATATGGCCCTCGGGTGTCCAAGCAACCGAGGAAAATAGGGAACCCCATGCATTTCCGAAAAGAGAACACCCGTGGGAATCCGCAGAGGTATGATTTGCGCACATCGCCCCAGATTTTATTACCCAGACAGCCCCGCAAAGTCCGAAATGTGGGGAATAAAATGCTTTTTCTGCACATTTCGCTCGACGCACCCATCGAAACATGCCTCCAACAACACATGGCCTACCGTCACGCGTTCCCACAGGTGTCCCGATGAAAACGGTACCTCACATGTGTGGGTGCACCTACCTGGCCGCCAAGGGGAAAGCCTAAAACACAAGTAACCCAAGTATGTTTTCAGTGCGAAATCTCAGACATTCTGCCGACCGGCACAACGTACAGATATGGCCCTCGGGTGTCCAAGCCACTGAGGAAAATAGGGAACCCCATGCATTTCCAAAAAGAGGACACCCGTGGGAATCCGCAGAGGTATTATTTGCGCACATCGCCCCAGATTTTATTACCCAGACAGCCCCGCAAAGTCCGAAATGTGGGGAAAAAAACACTTTTTCCGCACATTTCGCTCGACGCACCCATCGAAACAAGCCCCCAACAACACATGACCTACCGTCACGCATTCCCACAGGTGTCCCGATGGAAACGGTACCTCACATGTGTGGGTGCACCTACCTGGCGCCTAGGGGAAAGCCTAAAACACAAGTAACCCCAAGTCTGTTTTCAGAGCGAAATCTCAGACATTCTGCCGACCGGCACAACGTACAGATATGGGCCTCGGGTGTCCAAGCCACCAAGGAAAACAGGGAACCCCATGCATTTCCGAAAAGAGGACACCCATGGGAATCCGCAGAAGTATGATTTGCTCCCATCGCCCCAGATTTTATTACCAAGACAGCCCCGCAAAGTCCGAAATGTAGGGAAAAAAACGCTTTTTCCGCACATTTCGCTCGAAGCACCCATGGAAACACGCCCCCAACAACACATGGCCTACCATCACGCGTTCCCACAGGTGTCCCGATGAAAACGGTACCTCACATGTGTGGGTGCACCTACCTGGCCGCCAAGGGGAAAGCCTAAAACACAAGTAACCCCAAGTCTGTTTTCAGAGCGAAAACTCAGACATTCTGCCGACCGGCACAACGTACAGATATGGGCCTCGGGTGTCCAAGCCACCAAGTAAAACAGGTAACCCCATGCATTTCCGAAAAGAGGACACCCGTGGGAATCCGCAGAGGTATGATTTGTGCACATCGCCTCAGATTTTATTACCCAGACAGCCCTGATAAGTCCGAAATGTCGGGAAAAAAACGCTTTTTCCGCACATTTCGCTCGAAGCACCCATTGAAACATGCCCCCAACAACACATGGCCTACCGTCACGCGTTCCCACAGGTGTCCCGATGAAAACGGTACCTCACATGTGTGGGTGCACCTACCTGGCTGCCAAGGGGAAAGCCTAAAACACAAGTAACCCCAAGTCTGTTTTCAGAGCGAAATCTCAGACATTCTGCCGCCCGGCACAACGTACAGATATGGGCCTCGGGTGTCCAAGCCACTGAGGAAAACAGGGAACCCCATGCATTTCCGAAAAGGGGACACCCGTGGGAATCCGCAGAGGTATGATTTGCGCACATCACCCCAGAATATTTTACCCAGACACCACCGCAAAGTCCGAAATGTCGGGAAAAAAACGCTTTTTCTGCACATTTCGCTCGAAGCACCCATTGAAACACACCCCCAACAACACATGGCCTACCGTCACACGTTCCCACAGGTGTCCCAATGAAAACGGTACCTTACATGTGTGGGTGCACCTACCTGGCCGCCAAGGGGAAAGCCTAAAACACAATTAACACCAAGTCTGTTTTCAGAGCGAAAACTCAGACATTCTGCCGACCGGCACAACGTACAGATATGGGCCTCGGGTGTCCAAGCCACCGAGGAAAACAGGGAACACCATGCATTTCCGAAAAAGAGGACATCCGTGGGAATCCGCAGAGGTATGATTTGTGCACATCGCCACAGAATTTTTTACCCAGACACCCCTGCAAAGTCCCAAATGTCGCGAAAAAAACACTTTTTCCGCACATTTCGCTCGACGCACCCATCAAAACACGCCCCCAACAGCACATGGCCTACCGTCATGCGTTTCCACAGGTGTCCTGATGAAAACAGTACCTCACATGTGTGGGTGCACCTACCTGGCCGCCAAGGGGAAAGCCTAAAAAACAAGTAACCCCAAGTCTGTTTTCAGAGCGAAATCTCAGACATTCTGCCGACCGGCACAACGTACAGATATGGGCCTCGGGTGTCCAAGCCACCGAGGAAAACAGGGAACCCCATGCATTTCCGAAAAGAGGACACCCGTGGGAATCCGCAGAGGTATGATTTGCGCACATCGCCCCAGAGTTTTTTACCCAGACAGCCCCGCAAAGTCCGAAATGTGGGGAAAAAAACACTTTTTCCGCACATTTCGCTCGACACACCCATCGAAACACGCCCCCAACAACACATGGCCTACTGTCATGCGTTCCCACAGGTGTCCCGATGAAAACGGTACCTCACATGCGTGGGTGCACCTACCTGGCCTCCAAGGGGAAAGCCTAAAACACAAGTAACCCAAAGTCTGTTTCCAGAGCGAAATCTCAGACATTCTGCCGACCGGCACAACGTACAGATATGGCCCTCGGGTGTCCAAGCAACCGAGGAAAATGGGGAACCCCATGCATTTCCAAAAAGAGAACACCCGTGGGAATCCGCAGAGGTATGATTTGCGCACATCGCCCCAGATTTTATTACCCAGACAGCCCCGCAAAGTCCGAAATGTGGGGAATAAAATGATTTTTCTGCACATTTCGCTCGACGCACCCATCGAAACATGGCTCCAACAACACATGGCCTACCGTCACGCGTTCCCACAGGTGTCCCGATGAAAACGGTACCTCACATGTGTGGGTGCACCTACCTGGCCGCCAAGGGGAAAGCCTAAAACACAAGTAACCCAAGTATGTTTTCAGTGCGAAATCTCAGACATTCTGCCGACCGGCACAACGTACAGATATGGCCCTCGGGTGTCCAAGCCACTGAGGAAAATAGGGAACCCCATGCATTTCCAAAAAGAGGACACCCGTGGGAATCCGCAGAGGTATGATTTGCGCACATCGCCCCAGATTTTATTACCCAGACAGCCCCGCAAAGCCCGAAATGTGGGGAAAAAAACGCTTTTTCCGCACATTTCGCTCGACGCACCCATCGAAACACGCCCCCAACAACACATGACCTACTGTCACGCATTCCCATAGGTGTCCCGATGGAAACGGTACCTCACATGTGTGGGTGCACCTACCTGGCCGCCAAGGGGAAAGCCTAAAACACAAGTAACCCCAAGTCTGTTTTCAGAGCGAAATCTCAGACATTCTGCCGACCGGCACAACGTGCAGATATGAGTCTCGGGTGTCCAAGCCACCGAGGAAAACAGGGAACCCCATGTATTTCCGAAAAGAGGACACACGTGGGAATCCGCAGAGGTATGATTTGCGCACATCGTCCCAGATTTTATTACCCAGACAGCCCCACAAAGTCCGAAATGTCGGGAAAAAAACACTTTTTCCGCACATTTCGCTCGATGCACCCATCGAAACACGCCCCCAACAACACATGGACTACCGTCACGTGTTCCCACAGGTGTCCCGATGAAAACGGTACCTCACATGTGTGGGTGCACCTACCTGGCCGCCAAGGGGAAAGCCTAAAACACAAGTAACCCCAAGTCTGTTTTCAGAGCGAAATCTCAGACATTCTGCCGACCGGCACAACGTACAGATATGGGCCTCGGGTGTCCAAGCCACCGAGGAAAACAGGGAACCCCATGCATTTCCAAAAAGAGGACACCCGTGGGAATCCGCAGAAGTATGATTTGCGCACATTGCCCCAGAATTTTTTACCCAGACAGCCCCGCAAAGTCCGAAATGTCGGGAAAAAAACACTTTTTCCGTACATTTTGCTCGACGCACCCATCGAAACACGCCCCCAACAACACATGGCCTACCGTCACGCGTTCCCATAGGTGTCCCAATGAAAACGGTACCTCACATGTGTGGGCGCACCTACTTGACGCCAAGGGGAAAGCCTAAAACACAAGTAACCCCAAGTCTGTTTTCAGAGCGAAATCTCAGACATTCTGCCGACCGGCATAACGTACAGATATCTGCCTCGGGTCTCCAAGCCACCGTGGAAAACAGGGAACCCCATGAATTTCCGAAAAGAGGACACCCGTGGGAATCCGCAGAGGTAGATTTGCGCACATCGCCCCAGATTTTATTACCCAGACAGCCCCGCAAAGTGCAAAATGTGGGGAAAAAAACACTTTTTCCGCACATTTCGCTCGACGCACCCATCGAAACACGCCCCCAACAACACATGACCTACCGTCACGCATTCCCACAGGTGTCCCGATGGAAACGGTACCTCACATGTGTGGGTGCACCTACCTGGCGCCTAGGGGAAAGCCTAAAACACAAGTAACCCCAAGTCTGTTTTCAGAGCGAAATCTCAGACATTCTGCCGACCGGCACAACGTACAGATATGGGCCTCGGGTGTCCAAGCCACCAAGGAAAACAGGGAACCCCATGCATTTCCGAAAAGAGGACACCCATGGGAATCCGCAGAAGTATGATTTGCACCCATCGCCCCAGATTTTATTACCAAGACAGCCCCGCAAAGTCCGAAATGTAGGGAAAAAAACGCTTTTTCCGCACATTTCGCTCGAAGCACCCATTGAAACACGCCCCCAACAACACATGGCCTACCATCACGCATTCCCACAGGTGTCCCGATGAAAACGGTACCTCACATGTGTGGGTGCACCTACCTGGCCGCCAAGGGGAAAGCCTAAAACACAAGTAACCCCAAGTCTGTTTTCAGAGCGAAAACTCAGACATTCTGCCGACCGGCACAACGTACAGATATGGGCCTCGGGTGTCCAAGCCACCAAGTAAAACAGGGAACCCCATGCATTTCCGAAAAGAGGACACCCGTAGGAATCCGCAGAGGTATGATTTGCACCCATCGCCCCAGATTTTATTACCAAGACAGCCCCGCAAAGTCCGAAATGTAGGGAAAAAAATGCTTTTTCCGCACATTTCGCTCGAAGCACCCATTGAAACATGCCCCCAACAACACATGGCCTACCGTCACGCGTTCCCACAGGTGTCCCGATGAAAACGGTACCTCACATGTGTGGGTGCACCTACCTGGCCGCCAAGGGGAAAGCCTAAAACACAAGTAACCCCAAGTCTGTTTTCAGAGCGAAATCTCAGACATTCTGCCGACCGGCACAACGTACAGATATGGGCCTCGGGTGTCCAAGCCACCGAGGAAAACAGGGAACACCATGCATTTCCGAAAAGAGGACACCCGTGGGAATCCGCAGAGGTATGATTTGCGCACATCACCCCAGAATATTTTACCCAGACAGCACCGCAAAGTCCGAAATGTCGGGAAAAAAACGCTTTTTCTGCACATTTCGCTCGAAGCACCCATTGAAACACACCCCCATCAACACATGGCCTACCGTCACACGTTCCCACAGGTGTCCCAATGAAAACGGTACCTTACATGTGTGGGTGCACCTACCTGGCCGCCAAGGGGAAAGCCTAAAACACAATTAACACCAAGTCTGTTTTCAGAGCGAAAACTCAGACATTCTGCCGACCGGCACAACGTACAGATATGGGCCTCGGGTGTCCAAGCCACCGAGGAAAACAGGGAACACCATGCATTTCCGAAAAGAGGACACCCGTGGGAATCCGCAGAGGTATGATTTGTGCACATCGCCACAGAATTTTTTACCCAGACACCCCTGCAAAGTCCCAAATGTCGGGAAAAAAACACTTTTTCCGCACATTTCGCTCGACGCACCCATCAAAACACGCCCCCAACAGCACATGGCCTACCGTCATGCGTTTCCACAGGTGTCCTGATGAAAACAGTACCTCACATGTGTGGGTGCACCTACCTGGCCTCCAAGGGGAAAGCCTAAAACACAAGTAACCCAAAGTCTGTTTCCAGAGCGAAATCTCAGACATTCTGCCGACCGGCACAACGTACAGATATGGCCCTCGGGTGTCCAAGCAACCGAGGAAAATAGGGAACCCCATGCATTTCTGAAAAGAGGACACCCGTGGGAATCCGCAGAGGTATGATTTGCGCACATCGCCCCAGATTTTATTACCCAGACAGCCCCGCAAAGTCCGAAATGTGGGGAATAAAATGCTTTTTCTGCACATTTTGCTCGACGCACCCATCGAAACATGCCTCCAACAACACATGGCCTACCGTCACGCGTTCCCACAGGTGTCCCAATGAAAACGGTACCTCACATGTGTGGGCGCACCTACTTGACGCCAAGGGGAAAGCCTAAAACACAAGTAACCCCAAATCTGTTTTCAGAGCGAAATCTCAGACATTCTGCCGACCGGCATAACGTACAGATATCTGCCTCGGGTCTCCAAGCCACCGTGGAAAACAGGGAACCCCATGAATTTCCGAAAAGAGGACACCCGTGGGAATCCGCAGAGGTAGATTTGCGCACATCGCCCCAGATTTTATTACCCAGACAGCCCCGCAAAGTGCAAAATGTGGGGAAAAAAACACTTTTTCCGCACATTTCGCTCGACGCACCCATCGAAACACGCCCCCAACAACACATGACCTACCGTCACGCATTCCCACAGGTGTCCCGATGGAAACGGTACCTCACATGTGTGGGTGCACCTACCTGGCGCCTAGGGGAAAGCCTAAAACACAAGTAACCCCAAGTCTGTTTTCAGAGCGAAATCTCAGACATTCTGCCGACCGGCACAACGTACAGATATGGGCCTCGGGTGTCCAAGCCACCAAGGAAAACAGGGAACCCCATGCATTTCCGAAAAGAGGACACCCATGGGAATCCGCAGAAGTATGATTTGCACCCATCGCCCCAGATTTTATTACCAAGACAGCCCCGCAAAGTCCGAAATGTAGGGAAAAAAATGCTTTTTCCGCACATTTCGCTCGAAGCACCCATTGAAACACGCCCCCAACAACACATGGCCTACCATCACGCGTTCCCACAGCTGTCCCGATGAAAACGGTACCTCACATGTGTGGGTGCACCTACCTGGCCGCCAAGGGGAAAGCCTAAAACACAAGTAACCCCAAGTCTGTTTTCGGAGCGAAAACTCAGACATTCTGCCGACAGGCACAACGTACAGATATGGGCCTCGGGTGTCCAAGCCACCAAGTAAAACAGGGAACCCCATGCATTTCCGAAAAGAGGACACCCGTGGGAATCCGCAGAGGTATGATTTGCGCACATCGCCTCAGATTTTATTACCCAGACAGCCCTGATAAGTCCGAAATGTCGGAAAAAAACGCTTTTTCCGCACATTTCGCTCGAAGCACCCATTGAAACATGCCCCCAACAACACATGGCCTACCGTCACGCGTTCCCACAGGTGTCCCGATGAAAACGGTACCTCACATGTGTGGGTGCACCTACCTGGCTGCCAAGGGGAAAGCCTAAAACACAAGTAACCCCAAGTCTGTTTTCAGAGCGAAATCTCAGACATTCTGCCGACCGGCACAAAGTACAGATATGGGCCTCGGGTGTCCAAGCCACTGAGGAAAACAGGGAACCCCATGCATTTCCGAAAAGGGGACACCCGTGGGAATCCGCAGAGGTATGATTTGCGCACATCACCCCAGAATATTTTACCCAGACAGCACCGCAAAGTCCGAAATGTCGGGAAAAAAACGCTTTTTCTGCACATTTCGCTCGAAGCACCCATTGAAACACACCCCCAACAACACATGGCCTACCGTCACACGTTCCCACAGGTGTCCCAATGAAAACGGTACCTTACATGTGTGGGTGCACCTACCTGGCCGCCAAGGGGAAAGCCTAAAACACAATTAACACCAAGTCTGTTTTCAGAGCGAAAACTCAGACATTCTGCCGACCGGCACAACGTACAGATATGGGCCTCGGGTGTCCAAGCCACCGAGGAAAACAGGGAACACCATGCATTTCCGAAAAGAGGACACCCGTCGGAATCCGCAGAGGTATGATTTGTGCACATCGCCACAGAATTTTTTACCCAGACACCCCTGCAAAGTCCCAAATGTCGGGAAAAAAACACTTTTTCCGCACATTTCGCTCGACGCACCCATCAAAACACGCCCCCAACAGCACATGGCCTACCGTCATGCGTTTCCACAGGTGTCCTGATGAAAACAGTACCTCACATGTGTGGGTGCACCTACCTGGCCGCCAAGGGGAAAGCCTAAAACACAAGTAACCCCAAGTCTGTTTTCAGAGCGAAATCTCAGACATTCTGCCGACCGGCACAACGTACAGATATGGGCCTCGGGTGTCCAAGCCACCGAGGAAAACAGGGAACCCCATGCATTTCCGAAAAGAGGACACCCGTGGGAATCCGCAGAGGTATGATTTGCGCACATCGCCCCAGAGTTTTTTACCCAGACAGCCCCGCAAAGTCCGAAATGTGGGGAAAAAAACACTTTTTCCGCACATTTCGCTCGACACACCCATCGAAACACGCCCCCAACAACACATGGCCTACTGTCATGCGTTCCCACAGGTGTCCCGATGAAAACGGTACCTCACATGTGTGGGTGCACCTACCTGGCCTCCAAGGGGAAAGCCTAAAACACAAGTAACCCAAAGTCTGTTTCCAGAGCGAAATCTCAGACATTCTGCCGACCGGCACAACGTACAGATATGGCCCTCGGGTGTCCAAGCAACCGAGGAAAATAGGGAACCCCATGCATTTCCGAAAAGAGGACACCCGTGGGAATCCGCAGAGGTATGATTTGCGCACATCGCCCCAGATTTTATTACCCAGACAGCCCCGCAAAGTCCGAAATGTGGGGAATAAAATGCTTTTTCTGCACATTTCGCTCGACGCACCCATCGAAACATGCCTCCAACAACACATGGCCTACCGTCACGCGTTCCCACAGGTGTCCCGATGAAAACGGTACCTCACATGTGTGGGTGCACCTACCTGGCCGCCAAGGGGAAAGCCTAAAACACAAGTAACCCAAGTATGTTTTCAGTGCGAAATCTCAGACATTCTGCCGACCGGCACAATGTACAGATATGGCCCTCGGGTGTCCAAGCCACTGAGGAAAATAGGGAACCCCATGCATTTCCAAAAAGAGGACACCCGTGGGAATCCGCAGAGGTATGATTTGCGCACATCGCCCCAGATTTTATTACCCAGACAGCCCCGCAAAGTCCGAAATGTGGGGAAAAAAACGCTTTTTCCACACATTTCGCTCGACGCACCCATCGAAACACGCCCCCAACAACACATGACCTACTGTCACGCATTCCCATAGGTGTCCCGATGGAAACGGTACCTCACATGTGTGGGTGCACCTACCTGGCCGCCAAGGGGAAAGCCTAAAACACAAGTAACCCCAAGTCTGTTTTCAGAGCGAAATCTCAGACATTCTGCCGACCGGCACAACGTGCAGATATGAGTCTCGGGTGTCCAAGCCACCGAGGAAAACAGGGAACCCCATGCATTTCCGAAAAGAGGACACACGTGGGAATCCGCAGAGGTATGATTTGCGCACATCGTCCCAGATTTTATTACCCCGACAGCCCCGCAAAGTCCGAAATGTCGGGAAAAAAACACTTTTTCCGCACATTTCGCTCGATGCACCCATTGAAACACGCCCCCAACAACACATGGACTACCGTCACGTGTTCCCACAGGTGTCCCGATGAAAACGGTACCTCACATGTGTGGGTGCACCTACCTGGCCGCCAAGGGGAAAGCCTAAAACACAAGTAACCCCAAGTCTGTTTTCAGAGCGAAATCTCAGACATTCTGCCGACCGGCACAACGTACAGATATGGGCCTCGGGTGTCCAAGCCACCGAGGAAAACAGGGAACCCCATGCATTTCCGAAAAGAGGACGCCCGTGGGAATCCGCAGAAATATGATTTGCGCACATTGCCCCAGAATTTTTTACCCAGACAGCCCCGCAAAGTCCGAAATGTCGGGAAAAAAACACTTTTTCCGTACATTTTGCTCGACGCACCCATCGAAACACGCCCCCAACAACACATGGCCTACCGTCACGCGTTCCCATAGGTGTCCCAATGAAAACGGTACCTCACATGTGTGGGCGCACCTACTTGACGCCAAGGGGAAAGCCTAAAACACAAGTAACCCCAAGTCTGTTTTCAGAGCGAAATCTCAGACATTCTGCCGACCGGCATAACGTACAGATATCTGCCTCGGGTCTCCAAGCCACCGTGGAAAACAGGGAACCCCATGAATTTCCGAAAAGAGGACACCCGTGGGAATCCGCAGAGGTAGATTTGCGCACATCGCCCCAGATTTTATTACCCAGACAGCCCCGCAAAGTGCAAAATGTGGGGAAAAAAACACTTTTTCCGCACATTTCGCTCGACGCACCCATCGAAACACGCCCCCAACAACACATGACCTACCGTCACGCATTCCCACAGGTGTCCCGATGGAAACGGTACCTCACATGTGTGGGTGCACCTACCTGGCGCCTAGGGGAAAGCCTAAAACACAAGTAACCCCAAGACTGTTTTCAGAGCGAAATCTCAGACATTCTGCCGACCGGCACAACGTACAGATATGGGCCTCGGGTGTCCAAGCCACCAAGGAAAACAGGGAACCCCATGCATTTCCGAAAAGAGGACACCCATGGGAATCCGCAGAAGTATGATTTGCACCCATCGCCCCAGATTTTATTACCAAGACAGCCCCGCAAAGTCCGAAATGTAGGGAAAAAAATGCTTTTTCCGCACATTTCGCTCGAAGCACCCATTGAAACACGCCCCCAACAACACATGGCCTACCATCACGCGTTCCCACAGGTTTCCCGATGAAAACGGTACCTCACATGTGTGGGTGCACCTACCTGGCCTCCAAGGGGAAAGCCTAAAACACAAGTAACCCCAAGTCTGTTTTCAGAGCGAAATCTCAGACATTCTGCCGACCGGCACAACGTACATATATGGCCCTCGGGTGTCCAAGCCACCGAGGAAAACAGGGAACCCCATGCATTTCCGAAAAGAGGACATCCGTGGGAATCCGCAGAGGTATGATTTGCGCACATTGCCCCAGAGTTTTTTACCCAGACAGCCCCGCAAAGTCCGAAATGTGGGGAATAAAATGCTTTTTCTGCACATTTCGCTCGACGCACCCATCGAAACATGCCTCCAACAACACATGGCCTACTGTCACGCGTTCCCACAGGTGTCCCGATGAAAACGGTACCTCACATGTGTGGGTGCACCTACCTGGCCGCCAAGGGGAATGCCTAAAACACAAGTAACCCAAGTATGTTTTCAGTGCGAAATCTCAGACATTCTGCCGACCGGCACAACGTACAGATATGGCCCTCGGGTGTCCAAGCCACTGAGGAAAATAGGGAACCCCATGCATTTCCAAAAAGAGGACACCCGTGGGAATCCGCAGAGGTATGATTTGCGCACATCGCCCCAGATTTTATTACCCAGACAGCCCCGCAAAGTCCGAAATGTGGGGAAAAAAACGCTTTTTCCGCACATTTCGCTCGACGCACCCATCGAAACACGCCCCCAACAACACATGACCTACTGTCACGCATTCCCATAGGTGTCCCGATGGAAACGGTACCTCACATGTGTCGGTGCATCTACCTGGCCGCCAAGGGGAAAGCCTAAAACACAAGTAACCCCAAGTCTGTTTTCAGAGCGAAATCTCAGACATTCTGCCGACCGGCACAACGTGCAGATATGAGTCTCGGGTGTCCAAGCCACCGAGGAAAACAGGGAACCGAATGCATTTCCGAAAAGAGGACACACGTGGGAATCCGCAGAGGTATGATTTGCACACATCGTCCCAGATTTTATTACCCAGACAGCCCCGCAAAGTCCGAAATGTCGGGAAAAAAACACTTTTTCCGCACATTTCGCTCGATGCACCCATCGAAACACGCCCCCAACAACACATGGACTACCGTCACGTGTTCCCACAGGTGTCCCGATGAAAACGGTACCTCACATGTGTGGGTGCACCTACCTGGCCGCCAAGGGGAAAGCCTAAAACACAAGTAACCCCAAGTCTGTTTTCAGAGCGAAATCTCAGACATTCTGCCGACCGGCACAACGTACAGATATGGGCCTCGGGTGTCCAAGCCACCGAGGAAAACAGGGAACCCCATGCATTTCCGAAAAGAGGACGCCCGTGGGAATCCGCAGAAGTACGATTTGCGCACATTGCCCCAGAATTTTTTACCCAGACAGCCCCGCAAAGTCCGAAATGTCGGGAAAAAAACACTTTTTCCGTACATTTTGCTCGACGCACCCATCGAAACACGCCCCCAACAACACATGGCCTACCGTCACGCGTTCCCATAGGTGTCCCAATGAAAACGGTACCTCACATGTGTGGGCGCACCTACTTGACGCCAAGGGGAAAGCCTAAAACACAAGTAACCCTAAGTCTGTTTTCAGAGCAAAATCTCAGACATTCTGCCGACCGGCATAACGTACAGATATCTGCCTCGGGTCTCCAAGCCACCGTGGAAAACAGGGAACCCCATGAATTTCCGAAAAGAGGACACCCGTGGGAATCCGCAGAGGTAGATTTGCGCACATCGCCCCAGATTTTATTACCCAGACAGCCCCGCAAAGTGCAAAATGTGGGGAAAAAAACACTTTTTCCGCACATTTCGCTCGACGCACCCATCGAAACACGCCCCGAACAACACATGACCTACCGTCACGCATTCCCACAGGTGTCCCGATGGAAACGGTACCTCACATGTGTGGGTGCACCTACCTGGCGCCTAGGGGAAAGCCTAAAACACAAGTAACCCCAAGTCTGTTTTCAGAGCGAAATCTCAGACATTCTGCCGACCGGCACAACGTACAGATATGGGCCTCGGGTGTCCAAGCCACCAAGGAAAACAGGGAACCCCATGCATTTCCGAAAAGAGGACACCCATGGGAATCCGCAGAAGTATGATTTGCACCCATCGCCCCAGATTTTATTACCAAGACAGCCCCGCAAAGTCCGAAATGTAGGGAAAAAAACGCTTTTTCCGCACATTTCGCTCGAAGCACCCATTGAAACACGCCCCCAACAACACATGGCCTACCATCACGCATTCCCACAGGTGTCCCGATGAAAACGGTACCTCACATGTGTGGGTGCACCTACCTGGCCGCCAAGGGGAAAGCCTAAAACACAAGTAACCCCAAGTCTGTTTTCAGAGCGAAATCTCAGACATTCTGCTGACCGGCACAACGTACAGATATGGACCTCGGGTGTCCAAGCCACCAAGTAAAACAGGGAACCCCATGCATTTCCGAAAAGAGGACACCCGTGGGAATCCGCAGAGGTATGATTTGCGCACATCGCCTCAGATTTTATTACCCAGACAGCCCTGATAAGTCCGAAATGTCGGGAAAAAAACGCTTTTTCCGCACATTTCGCTCGAAGCACCCATTGAAACATGCCCCCAACAACACATGGCCTACCATCACGCGTTCCCACAGGTGTCCCGATGAAAACGGTACCTCACATGTGTGGGTGCACCTACCTGGCTGCCAAGGGGAAAGCCTAAAACACAAGTAACCCCAAGACTGTTTTCAGAGCGAAATCTCAGACATTCTGCCGACCGGCACAACGTACAGATATGGGCCTCGGGTGTCCAAGCCACTGAGGAAAACAGGGAACCCCATGCATTTCCGAAAAGGGGACACCCGTGGGAATCCGCAGAGGTATGATTTGCGCACATCACCCCAGAATATTTTACCCAGACAGCACCGCAAAGTCCGAAATGTCGGGAAAAAAACGCTTTTTCTGCACATTTCGCTCGAAGCACCCATTGAAACACACCCCCAACAACACATGGCCTACCGTCACACGTTCCCACAGGTGTCCCAATGAAAACGGTACCTTACATGTGTGGGTGCACCTACCTGGCCGCCAAGGGGAAAGCCTAAAACACAATTAACACCAAGTCTGTTTTCAGAGCGAAAACTCAGACATTCTGCCGACCGGCACAACGTACAGATATGGGCCTCGGGTGTCCAAGCCACAGAGGAAAACAGGGAACACCATGCATTTCCGAAAAGAGGACACCCGTGGGAATCCGCAGAGGTATGATTTGTGCACATCGCCACAGAATTTTTTACCCAGACACCCCTGCAAAGTCCCAAATGTCGGGAAAAAAACACTTTTTCCGCACATTTCGCTCGACGCACCCATCAAGACACGCCCCCAACAGCACATGGCCTACCGTCATGCGTTTCCACAGGTGTCCTGATGAAAACAGTACCTCACATGTGTGGGTGCACCTACCTGGCCACCAAGGGGAAAGCCTAAAACACAAGTAACCCCAAGTCTGTTTTCAGAGCGAAATCTCAGACATTCTGCCGACCGGCACAACGTACAGATATGGGCCTCGGGTGTCCAAGCCACCGAGGAAAACAGGGAACCCCATGCATTTCCGAAAAGAGGACACCCGTGGGAATCCGCAGAGGTATGATTTGCGCACATCGCCCCAGATTTTATTACCAAGACAGCCCCGCAAAGTCCGAAATGTCGGGAAAAAAAAAGCTTTTTCCGCACATTTCGCTCGAAGCACCCATTGAAACACGCCCCCAACAACACATGGCCTACCGTCACGCGTTCCCACAGGTGTCCTGATGAAAACAGTACCTCACATGTGTGGGTGCACCTACCTGGCCGCCAAGGGGAAAGCCTAAAACACAAGTAACCCCAAGTCTGTTTTCAGAGCGAAATCTCAGACATTCTGCCGACCGGCACAACGTACAGATATGGGCCTCGGGTGTCCAAGCCACCAAGGAAAACAGGGAACCCCATGCATTTCCGAAAAGAGGACACCCGTGGGAATCCGCAGAGGTATGATTTGCGCACATCGCCCCAGATTTTATTACCAAGACAGCCCCGCAAAGTCCGAAATGTCGGGAAAAAAAAGCTTTTTCCGCACATTTCGCTCGAAGCACCCATTGAAACACGCCCCCAACAACACATGGCCTACCGTCACGCGTTCCCACAGGTGTCCCGATGAAAACGGTACCTCACATGTGTGGGTGCACCTACCTGGCCTCCAAGGGGAAAGCCTAAAACACAAGTAACCCAAAGTCTGTTTCCAGAGCGAAATCTCAGACCTTCTGCCGACCGGCACAACGTACAGATATGGCCCTCGGGTGTCCAAGCCACTGAGGAAAATAGGGAACCCCATGCATTTCCAAAAAGAGGACACCCGTGGGAATCCGCAGAGGTATGATTTGCACACATCGCCCCAGATTTTATTACCCAGACAGCCCCGCAAAGTCCGAAATGTGGGGAAAAAAACGCTTTTTCCGCACATTTCGCTCGACGCACCCATCGAAACACGCCCCCAACAACACATGACCTACTGTCACGCATTCCCATAGGTGTCCCGATGGAAACGGTACCTCACATGTGTGGGTGCGCTGTAAAGACTGGTAGGGGGGTCTGTACTTCCGCTCTCTATATGGTAGAGGGGAGGCACAGAGGACCCCAGCCAAGATTCTCTAATATGGTAACGATGGACGAGCAATCAAGGCTTAGCTTCTCAGGAGGTGATGCAGGCTGGTTCTTAAGTACAGTGTATCCCCAAGCCCCCACAAAGGAATGTCCACACACTGTATTACTGAAAACACAGTCTTTATATAATTAATATTCAAGGGTTATGTACACTTATCACAATAACGCACTTTGTGCTCAGGAAAATCAGCAATGGTAAATATCTACAATTCTAAAGTGGTACCACTAATATTAGACCTCATTAAAGTGCATTCACAATACTGTTAAAATGGCACACAGATCAATAAGAAGGAAACCAGCAATAGAGAGAGGAGAGATAACAGAGGGTTGAAACAATAGGCAGAATACTGGCCCCTACCACTGGACACAGTTCTGTGTGGAGATCCCCCCACCTGGGCAACCTGTAAAATAAAGAGATATAACACCAGCCCAGTCCATATATTGTTCAATAGTCTATTTCTCTCCTATAATGTTTTTACCCCCCCAATGTACCTGGTGGAGTCGAGTTCTTCGAAGAGGCGTCGACAGATCCTTCTTGAATGACCCCCTTTAAAGCAGGAGTCACGGATCGTCGAGAGGCGTCGAGAAGCGTCGAGGAACTCGGTGTTCGGTGTCGGGGAATCGACGGCCCTTCTTGAATGCCTTCCCTTTCAAGCGGGAGACACGGGGCGTCGAACGTCCGACAACAAACAAGGTAGAACGGCGTCGATGAGGCGGCAGGCTTCGATCCGAGCGGTGCTCGTCGGCGTCGAGATGTCGGCGTCCTGCGAGGAAGAGGCGTGCGGGGCACCTCGGCGACACTAGTTCTGGACCGCAAAGATTGTGGGTGACGGTGGCCCAGCAAGGGCGTCGAGTCGCTCGAGTCTTTGGGGTCGTGAGGTGGCGGGAAACCCACCGGCGGATTCTCCTCGGCGCGTTGGTCGTCCTCGACTTTCTCCGGCGGGACAAAGCGGCCGACGATGCGGACGAGGGAGTCCTTCAAGGCAAATGTTCTTAGGCAAGGAGCGGACGGCTCCGGTCGTCGGCGGCACGGCGTCAAGTGGTTCCCACGGCGGGGCAACACAACTTCGACGGGCCTCCAGCGGTTACACAGACCTGCGAACCCTGGTCGACGGCAATGGACTTCGACAGCGTCGATGTCCGGGTGCTTCACTTCGATCTCCTCGGCGGTCCCGTCTCGGGTCGGCAGCCTTTCGAGGGTCTGACTTCCAGGGCGCTTCGGCGAAGATTCAGCGGTGCTCGATGGTCCCTCGGAGCACGGGAAGAGGGCGCCTAGCCAGGTCCTCTCTCGGGTCAGTCCTCGACGATTTCGACAACCTTCAGTTCCGTCGAAGCAAATGCCACAGCAAGTCTTCTTCTTCCAGCTGGACGTCGAGGATCAGCAAATCCAGTTACTCTTGAGTGGAGACTCAGCTTCTGAATGCTTCTGAACAATTTCCAGTGGTGAGAGGTCCCCAGATATACTATCCTGTCTCTCATCCACACTGCTGGCACACACACAGCAGCCAATCACACAGAAGGGCATTCATGCAGTCAGTCAGCCAATCAGGCACACAGTGCATTCAGGCCACACTCCTCCCTTTCAGACACTCACAACAAGGAATGTGGATTGGGACAAGTACCCAGCCATTCAACACTACACACTGCATTCAGGCCAGTTTCGGGCAGGGCTGTCTCAGTCTTTGTCTCACATGCCAGAAACCAGACAACCACAACAAGAAGTGTATATTGGTCACACACTCCATTCACCCAGGTCCCACCCACAGGAGGTACCCACAACATACAGTCAAAGGGAAGGCTCCAGTCAGTCTAGCTGGGCCTTCACAACAACACCATATATGGAACTTCCACCCAACAGCCAGTCAGGGGGAAGGGACAGAGTCAGGGCTTCCCAGGACTTTGGGAAAAACAAGACAACAGGCAATAGAAAGCAAGAGGCCACAGGGGCCATCTTGTTTTCTATCAGGAATCAACTGATCCCAATGGCAGGGCCTGGGTATCCCAAAATGGAGGACGCCCAGAGCACCTGTCTAATTCAGCATGGAGCTGCCACCAGCCCATACCCTGCTCTGTGGGCCACCCACAGGTGCCAAAAAACATACACTAGGGGCACAGGGTTGTACCCCTACCCATGGGTGCCATAAGGGTATCCCATGGGTCTGTTCACCAAACCAAAAGAGAGAGCTGCACTGCCAGGAGTCCCAAATGGACTCCTGGGCAGAAAACATAACAGAACACACGATAAAAGGCAGAAAAGGACAAGGATTCAGAGGCCCTGTCCCTCTGATGCATTTCCAGCATCACAGTCGCCCCCCCCAGACTGAGGTGGAGGGTGTCTAATCTCCCACGGGATAGACACCCTCATCCAGACGGTCAACATACCTTCTGGAAAGGCCATCCGCATTATCGTGACTCTTCCCTGGTCTGTGCTCTATGGTGAAGTCTAGCCCTTGCAGGCTAATGGACCACCTGAGCAATTTCGGGTTCTCACCCTTCATCTGCATAAGCCACTTCAGGGGCTTATGATCTGTTTGGACCTTGAAGGTAGACCCCGTAAGGTAGGGCCTAAAACGCCTAAGGCTCCAAACTATGCTAAAACACTCCTTTTCAACAGTAGCCCACCTAAGTTCTCTACCCTTGAGTTGTCTACTGATGAATATGATAGGGTGTTCTCTCCCTCTGTCATCTAACTGGGACAAGACAGCTCCAATTCCGGTGTCGCAGGCATCCGTCTGGACGATAAAGGGTCGGCTGTAGTCAGGCGCACACAACACGGGTGCCCTACACAGACTTTCTTTCAAGCCATCAAAGGCCCTCTGACAGTCTTCAGTCCAATTAACCTTCCTAGGTTGTTTGGGCGAAGTTAGAGCTGTCAGGGGTGCAGCTATGGTTCCATAGTCTGCCATGAAATTGCGATAGTACCCAGTGAGGCCCAAAAAGGCTCTCACCTGGGTTTGAGTAGTGGGAGTCTCCCAGTTCTGTACGTCCTGTACTTTACTGGAGAGAGGTTGGATTTGACCCCCTCCTACCTCATGACCAAGATAGGTAACTTTCCCCTGAGCTATCTGGCACTTGGTGGCCTTGATAGTGAGGTTAGCCCTTTTCAAGGCCTGCAACACCCTATCCAGATGTGTCAAATGCTCTTCCCAGGTGGAACTGTAGACGGCAATGTCGTCTAAGTAAGCCACACAAAAGGCTTCCAGCCCACTGAGCGCATGGTTGACCAATCTCTGGAAGGTGGCAGGGGCATTCTTCAACCCAAAGGGCATGACCCTAAACTGGTAGAGTCCCTCAGGTGTTGAGAAGGCCGTCTTTTCCTTGGCATGGTCCGTCAGAGCTATTTGCCAATAGCCTGAGGTAAGGTCAAAGGTGCTCACAAATTTGGCAGCACCTATGGTGTCCACGAGCTCATCAGCCCTGGGCAATGGGTGCGCGTCAGTTTTGGTGACGGCATTGACTCCTCGGTAGTCCACACAGAACCTCCAATCCTTGGTACCCGCCTGGGAACTTGCCTTGGGGACAAGGACCACTGGACTGGACCAGGGACTGGTTGAGGGTTCAATAACACCCAGATCCAACATCTTGGCGACCTCAGCCTGGATGTGGTTTTTGACGGTATCTGACATACGATAGCTCCTGCTCTTGACAGGCACGCTGTCACCAGTGTCAATTTCGTGCTTACACCACGGTGTAAGGCCCGGTGTCAGTGAAAACAGAGAGGCATACTGCTGGAGCAAAGCCCTGCAGGCCCTCTGCTGCTCCGTTGTCAAATCGGGAGAGAGTTGTACTCCCTCCACTGAGCCATCCTGAGGGTTGCTATGCAGCAAATCAGGAAGGGGCTCACTCTCATCCTCTTCTTGCCCTGAAGCTAGCAAGAGACATGAGACCTCCGCTCGTCTGTGGAAAGGCTTGAGCCTGTTGACATGGAATACCTGGGGGGCTACCCCAGAGGCTCCCATGTCAACCAGATAATTGACTTCGCCCATCTTGGAGATGATCCTGAAGGGTCCAGTCCACTTGTCTGCCAAAGCTCTAGGCTTGGTAGGCTCCATCACAAGGATTTCCTGTCCCGGAGTCCAATCCACTTGCGAAGCTTTAAGGTCATGCCAGTACTTGTTCAATTCCTGGCTGGCCTTGAGATTTGCTGTTGCCTGACCCATCATTTGTGTCATCCTCCGCCTGAGGCCTAACACATAGTCCCCCACTTGCTTGGCGGGACCTGGAGGGGTGGCTTCCAAGCCTTCTCGGATCAAGGCGAGGGGCCCCCTCACGGGATGTCCAAAGAGTAACTCAAAGGGGCTGAAACCAACACCCTCTTGAGGTACCTCCCTGTAAGCAAACAGCAGGCATGGCAGGAGGAGATCCCATTTCCTCCTTAGGGGCTCTTCCAAAGCACCTAGCATGCCCTTGAGAGTTTTGTTAAATCTCTCAACCAGACCATTGGTCTGGGGGTGGTAAGAGGTGGAGAACTTGTAGGTTACCCCGCACTCTTTCCACATGGTTTTCATGTAACTAGACATGAAGTTGGATCCTCTGTCAGAGACAACCTCCTTGGGGAATCCAACACGGGTGAAAATGCCCAGGAGAGCCCTGGCAACCACCTTGGCAGTAACAGTCCGAAGGGGTATTGCCTCAGGGTACCTGGTGGCATGATCTACCAAGACCAGGATGAACCGATGTCCACCTGAAGTGGGAGGGTCAAGGGGACCGACGATGTCGATGCCCACCCTCTCAAATGGTGTGCCAACCACTGGTAATGGCTGCAGTGGGGCAATGATCCTGCCTCCAGTCTTGCCAGACAACTGACAAGTGGGGCAGGTCCTGCAGTGGGACTCCACTTCTACCCCCATCCTTGGCCAGTAGAAATGGGCAGAGAGCCTCTGCTTAGTCTTCTTAGTCCCAAGATGACCAGCCAAGGGCACCTCATGCGCCAACTGCAGTAGGAAGGGCCTGTAAACCTGGGGTACCACCAACCTCTTGCGGGCACCAGGTTCAGGCTTAGTGGGCTCACTAACAAGGAGCTCACCCTCCCAATAAACCTTGAATGTCCTAGGCACTTCACCTTGTGCCTGGGACAGGGCCTGTTTCCTCAGACCCTCGAGAGAGTGGCACTCTCTCTGTCCTTTACAGAAGTCTGCCCGGGAGGGTCCCCCTTCAGCTAACAAGCATTGAAGGTCGGGATGATCCTCCGGGTTGAGAACCTCTCCCACAGGAGAGTCTTCTGTCTCTTCTCCCACAGGAGTTGAGTTTGGGTTTTCCACTGGACCCAGCCCGTCCGGAGCATGGATCCCAATGGGTGCTGTCGGAACAGCAGGAAGAGAAGGTGTTCCCTCCACAGAGGTGGCCTTCTTGGTCTTCCTTCTTCTTGCCTTAGGCCTCGCCTTTGGCTCGGGTACCTGACTCACAGCCAGGCCCGGTGTCACCTGTGACCTAGTGACTGCAGCAGCAGTCATGGGAAGACCATCCGAGATCAACCCCAACTCTACTAGATCATTTCCTAACAGAATGTTAGCAGGGACATTGTCCTGAACCAGGACAGGAAGCTTTGCTGTCTTGTCTCCAATCATGAGTGTGACTAGGGCTACAGGCGATAATTTGGGAGGCCCACCAGCTAACCTGGTGGTTCTCAGAGGAGCACCTACATAGTCCTCTGGCTTGAGCAGGGTCCTGTCCACCACTGTCATGCTTGCCCCAGTGTCTCTCAAACCAGTAGAAGGCTGGCCATTCAAGAGGACACTTCTCAAAAACCTACGGGTGTTCTGTGGGATAGTCGCCAGTACTTCTGCGTACTGGTCCCAGGCCCCAAGGGACACTAAGGAAATCTCTACCGGAGCACCAAAGGTGATTCCGGTAGAGGAGGGGAGGACAGTGGCCTCCACCTCAGACACGGGGTAAGGGTAGGTCAGGCTGACAGCCTGTACTCCAAGTGCCTTACCTTTACACTTGGGGTCACCCCTTTTGTGATCCAGAGCCCCACAGTCCCAACAAGTGCCAGGAGTGCGGGGTACGGTACTGGAACCACTGGGAACCTGCTTTGCAGCAGGTGGACCACTACTCTTATTCCCACCCACAGAGGACTTATCCCCACTAGATTTTTGGGTCTTAGGAGAGGAAGGTTTTGGTTTACCCGACTGTGACTGCTTTTGGGACTCCTCAGCTTTCTGAGAGGCCCCCTTTTCTTTGTCCTTGTCCTTCCCACTGGGGTCCTTAGGGGACACCCGATGGGAGACCCACTTGTCAGCCAACCTAGCCAGCTTAAAGGGGTCCAAAATGTTCTGGTCAGCCACATACTGACGCAGCTCTGGTGAACAGGCTTCAGAAAAATGCTCAAAAAACAAGAGGTGGGACAACTCAACAAAAGTTTTCACCTTGTATCCATCAATCCACCCCATCATGTTCATGTGCGCAGTACTCACCCAGTCAACCCAAGACACATTCTCTCTTTTCTTAAATTCCCTGAACCTTTTAAGGTATTGGGCAGGTGTCTTGCCAAACTTGGCAATCAAAGCAGACTTCATACACTCATACTGACCCCTTTCTTCCACACTCAGCTTCAGAATACAGTCATATCCAGTTTGAGGCACTCTGCTTAACAAACACTTAGCCCAATCTCTTTTATCTACATCATGAATTGCACAAGCCATTTCAAACGCTTCAATCCATTGGAGGATATCTGAACCCTCCACAAACACACCAACCAAATCTTTCATAAACTTGGTGGCTGGGGACCTACCACTCTCAATTGGTCTAGCTGAAGTCTCCACTCGAGCTTTCTCTAACTGGATTCTCTGACATTCAGTGTCCTTTTCTTTGAGCGCAAGATCCCTATTCTTGAGTTCCACTTGCTGTGCCAGCTCCTCTTTCTTAAGCTCAGCTTCTATTTCCAACTTGCGATATTCAAAGGCTAACTTCATCCTTAATAACTCAAGTTCCATGGAATTGCTGGGGTTTGGAACAGAGGCAGCAGGAATGGTGGCATTCCCAGAAACAGATTCAGCGACAACCCCAGGGGCAGAGTCCTCACTGGTTGCATCCCCCCCTTCCTCAAGAGTTTCACCATCAGTCTGGTAATCCACCAGGGCAGCTATCAGCTCAGCCCTAGACTTATCCACAAAGTCTAACTCCCTGGCTTCACAAGCACTCTGGAGAGCCTCTAAGCTCATCCGAGTCAATTTACCATTTGCAATGGACTCCATTGCTTGTAATGCAGTTATTTGGAACACACCCGAACCTTAATCTAACAAAAGTGCGGATATTTTGTAAGTGGCACGGTTATACACTGAGTCTTAAAACCATAAGCATCCCACCGCTGCCACCAGCTGTAAAGACTGGTAGGGGGGTCTGTACTTCCGCTCTCTATATGGTAGAGGGGAGGCACAGAGGACCCCAGCCAAGATTCTCTAATATGGTAACGATGGACGAGCAATCAAGGCTTAGCTTCTCAGGAGGTGATGCAGGCTGGTTCTTAAGTACAGTGTATCCCCAAGCCCCCACAAAGGAATGTCCACACACTGTATTACTGAAAACACAGTCTTTATATAATTAATATTCAAGGGTTATGTACACTTATCACAATAACGCACTTTGTGCTCAGGAAAATCAGCAATGGTAAATATCTACAATTCTATAGTGGTACCACTAATATTAGACCTCATTAAAGTGCATTCACAATACTGTTAAAATGGCACACAGATCAATAAGAAGGAAACCAGCAATAGAGAGAGGAGAGATAACAGAGGGTTGAAACAATAGGCAGAATACTGGCCCCTACCACTGGACACAGTTCTGTGTGGAGATCCCCCCACCTGGGCAACCTGTAAAATAAAGAGATATAACACCAGCCCAGTCCATATATTGTTCAATAGTCTATTTCTCTCCTATAATGTTTTTACCCCCCCAATGTACCTGGTGGAGTCGAGTTCTTCGAAGAGGCGTCGACAGATCCTTCTTGAATGACCCCCTTTAAAGCAGGAGTCACGGATCGTCGAGAGGCGTCGAGAAGCGTCGAGGAACTCGGTGTTCGGTGTCGGGGAATCGACGGCCCTTCTTGAATGCCTTCCCTTTCAAGCGGGAGACACGGGGCGTCGAACGTCCGACAACAAACAAGGTAGAACGGCGTCGATGAGGCGGCAGGCTTCGATCCGAGCGGTGCTCGTCGGCGTCGAGATGTCGGCGTCCTGCGAGGAAGAGGCGTGCGGGGCACCTCGGCGACACAAGTTCTGGACCGCAAAGATTGTGGGTGACGGTGGCCCAGCAAGGGCGTCGAGTCGCTCGAGTCTTTGGGGTCGTGAGGTGGCGGGAAACCCACCGGCGGATTCTCCTCGGCGCGTTGGTCGTCCTCGACTTTCTCCGGCGGGACAAAGCGGCCGACGATGCGGACGAGGGAGTCCTTCAAGGCAAATGTTCTTAGGCAAGGAGCGGACGGCTCCGGTCGTCGGCGGCACGGCGTCAAGTGGTTCCCACGGCGGGGCAACACAACTTCGACGGGCCTCCAGCGGTTACACAGACCTGCGAACCCTGGTCGACGGCAATGGACTTCGACAGCGTCGATGTCCGGGTGCTTCACTTCGATCTCCTCGGCGGTCCCGTCTCGGGTCGGCAGCCTTTCGAGGGTCTGACTTCCAGGGCGCTTCGGCGAAGATTCAGCGGTGCTCGATGGTCCCTCGGAGCACGGGAAGAGGGCGCCTAGCCAGGTCCTCTCTCGGGTCAGTCCTCGACGATTTCGACAACCTTCAGTTCCGTCGAAGCAAATGCCACAGCAAGTCTTCTTCTTCCAGCTGGACGTCGAGGATCAGCAAATCCAGTTACTCTTGAGTGGAGACTCAGCTTCTGAATGCTTCTGAACAATTTCCAGTGGTGAGAGGTCCCCAGATATACTATCCTGTCTCTCATCCACACTGCTGGCACACACACAGCAGCCAATCACACAGAAGGGCATTCATGCAGTCAGTCAGCCAATCAGGCACACAGTGCATTCAGGCCACACTCCTCCCTTTCAGACACTCACAACAAGGAATGTGGATTGGGACAAGTACCCAGCCATTCAACACTACACACTGCATTCAGGCCAGTTTCGGGCAGGGCTGTCTCAGTCTTTGTCTCACATGCCAGAAACCAGACAACCACAACAAGAAGTGTATATTGGTCACACACTCCATTCACCCAGGTCCCACCCACAGGAGGTACCCACAACATACAGTCAAAGGGAAGGCTCCAGTCAGTCTAGCTGGGCCTTCACAACAACACCATATATGGAACTTCCACCCAACAGCCAGTCAGGGGGAAGGGACAGAGTCAGGGCTTCCCAGGACTTTGGGAAAAACAAGACAACAGGCAATAGAAAGCAAGAGGCCACAGGGGCCATCTTGTTTTCTATCAGGAATCAACTGATCCCAATGGCAGGGCCTGGGTATCCCAAAATGGAGGACGCCCAGAGCACCTGTCTAATTCAGCATGGAGCTGCCACCAGCCCATACCCTGCTCTGTGGGCCACCCACAGGTGCCAAAAAACATACACTAGGGGCACAGGGTTGTACCCCTACCCATGGGTGCCATAAGGGTATCCCATGGGTCTGTTCACCAAACCAAAAGAGAGAGCTGCACTGCCAGGAGTCCCAAATGGACTCCTGGGCAGAAAACATAACAGAACACACGATAAAAGGCAGAAAAGGACAAGGATTCAGAGGCCCTGTCCCTCTGATGCATTTCCAGCATCACATGCACCTACCTGGCCGCCAAGGGGAAAGCCTAAAACACAAGTAACCCCAAGTCTGTTTTCAGAGCGAAATCTCAGACATTCTGCCGACCGGCACAACGTGCAGATATGAGTCTCGGGTGTCCAAGCCACCGAGGAAAACAGGGAACCCCATGCATTTCCGAAAAGAGGACACACGCGGGAATCCGCAGAGGTATGATTTGCGCACATCGTCCCAGATTTTATTACCCAGACAGCCCCGCAAAGTCGGAAATGTCGGGAAAAAAACACTTTTTCCGCACATTTCGCTCGATGCACCCATCGAAACACGCCCCCAACAACACATGGACTACCGTCACGTGTTCCCACAGGTGTCCCGATGAAAACGGTACCTCACATGTGTGGGTGCACCTACCTGGCCGCCAAGGGGAAAGCCTAAAACACAAGTAACCCCAAGTCTGTTTTCAGAGCGAAATCTCAGACATTCTGCCGACCGGCACAACGTACAGATATGGGCCTCGGGTGTCCAAGCCACCGAGGAAAACAGGGAACCCCATGCATTTCCGAAAAGAGGACGCCCGTGGGAATCCGCAGAAGTACGATTTGCGCACATTGCCCCAGAATTTTTTACCCAGACAGCCCCGCAAAGTCCGAAATGTCGGGAAAAAAACACTTTTTCCGTACATTTTGCTCGACGCACCCATCGAAACACGCCCCCAACAACACATGGCCTACCGTCACGCGTTCCCATAGGTGTCCCAATGAAAACGGTACCTCACATGTGTGGGCGCACCTACTTGACGCCAAGGGGAAAGCCTAAAACACAAGTAACCCTAAGTCTGTTTTCAGAGCAAAATCTCAGACATTCTGCCGACCGGCATAACATACAGATATCTGCCTCGGGTCTCCAAGCCACCGTGGAAAACAGGGAACCCCATGAATTTCCGAAAAGAGGACACCCGTGGGAATCCGCAGAGGTAGATTTGCGCACATCGCCCCAGATTTTATTACCCAGACAGCCCCGCAAAGTGCAAAATGTGGGGAAAAAAACACTTTTTCCGCACATTTCGCTCGACGCACCCATCGAAACACGCCCCCAACAACACATGACCTACCGTCACGCATTCCCACAGGTGTCCCGATGGAAACGGTACCTCACATGTGTGGGTGCACCTACCTGGCGCCTAGGGGAAAGCCTAAAACACAAGTAACCCCAAGTCTGTTTTCAGAGCGAAATCTCAGACATTCTGCCGACCGGCACAACGTACAGATATGGGCCTCGGGTGTCCAAGCCACCAAGGAAAACAGGGAACCCCATGCATTTCCGAAAAGAGGACACCCATGGGAATCCGCAGAAGTATGATTTGCACCCATCGCCCCAGATTTTATTACCAAGACAGCCCCGCAAAGTCCGAAATGTAGGGAAAAAAACGCTTTTTCCGCACATTTCGCTCGAAGCACCCATTGAAACACGCCCCCAACAACACATGGCCTACCATCACGCATTCCCACAGGTGTCCCGATGAAAACGGTACCTCACATGTGTGGGTGCACCTACCTGGCCGCCAAGGGGAAAGCCTAAAACACAAGTAACCCCAAGTCTGTTTTCAGAGCGAAATCTCAGACATTCTGCTGACCGGCACAACGTACAGATATGGACCTCGGGTGTCCAAGCCACCAAGTAAAACAGGGAACCCCATGCATTTCCGAAAAGAGGACACCCGTGGGAATCCGCAGAGGTATGATTTGCGCACATCGCCTCAGATTTTATTACCCAGACAGCCCTGATAAGTCCGAAATGTCGGGAAAAAAACGCTTTTTCCGCACATTTCGCTCGAAGCACCCATTGAAACATGCCCCCAACAACACATGGCCTACCATCACGCGTTCCCACAGGTGTCCCGATGAAAACGGTACCTCACATGTGTGGGTGCACCTACCTGGCTGCCAAGGGGAAAGCCTAAAACACAAGTAACCCCAAGACTGTTTTCAGAGCGAAATCTCAGACATTCTGCCGACCGGCACAACGTACAGATATGGGCCTCGGGTGTCCAAGCCACTGAGGAAAACAGGGAACCCCATGCATTTCCGAAAAGGGGACACCCGTGGGAATCCGCAGAGGTATGATTTGCGCACATCACCCCAGAATATTTTACCCAGACAGCACCGCAAAGTCCGAAATGTCGGGAAAAAAACGCTTTTTCTGCACATTTCGCTCGAAGCACCCATTGAAACACACCCCCAACAACACATGGCCTACCGTCACACGTTCCCACAGGTGTCCCAATGAAAACGGTACCTTACATGTGTGGGTGCACCTACCTGGCCGCCAAGGGGAAAGCCTAAAACACAATTAACACCAAGTCTGTTTTCAGAGCGAAAACTCAGACATTCTGCCGACCGGCACAACGTACAGATATGGGCCTCGGGTGTCCAAGCCACAGAGGAAAACAGGGAACACCATGCATTTCCGAAAAGAGGACACCCGTGGGAATCCGCAGAGGTATGATTTGTGCACATCGCCACAGAATTTTTTACCCAGACACCCCTGCAAAGTCCCAAATGTCGGGAAAAAAACACTTTTTCCGCACATTTCGCTCGACGCACCCATCAAGACACGCCCCCAACAGCACATGGCCTACCGTCATGCGTTTCCACAGGTGTCCTGATGAAAACAGTACCTCACATGTGTGGGTGCACCTACCTGGCCACCAAGGGGAAAGCCTAAAACACAAGTAACCCCAAGTCTGTTTTCAGAGCGAAATCTCAGACATTCTGCCGACCGGCACAACGTACAGATATGGGCCTCGGGTGTCCAAGCCACCGAGGAAAACAGGGAACCCCATGCATTTCCGAAAAGAGGACACCCGTGGGAATCCGCAGAGGTATGATTTGCGCACATCGCCCCAGATTTTATTACCAAGACAGCCCCGCAAAGTCCGAAATGTTGGGAAAAAAAAAGCTTTTTCCGCACATTTCGCTCGAAGCACCCATTGAAACACGCCCCCAACAACACATGGCCTACCGTCACGCGTTCCCACAGGTGTCCTGATGAAAACAGTACCTCACATGTGTGGGTGCACCTACCTGGCCGCCAAGGGGAAAGCCTAAAACACAAGTAACCCCAAGTCTGTTTTCAGAGCGAAATCTCAGACATTCTGCCGACCGGCACAACGTACAGATATGGGCCTCGGGTGTCCAAGCCACCAAGGAAAACAGGGAACCCCATGCATTTCCGAAAAGAGGACACCCGTGGGAATCCGCAGAGGTATGATTTGCGCACATCGCCCCAGATTTTATTACCAAGACAGCCCCGCAAAGTCCGAAATGTCGGGAAAAAAAAGCTTTTTCCGCACATTTCGCTCGAAGCACCCATTGAAACACGCCCCCAACAACACATGGCCTACCGTCACGCGTTCCCACAGGTGTCCCGATGAAAACGGTACCTCACATGTGTGGGTGCACCTACCTGGCCTCCAAGGGGAAAGCCTAAAACACAAGTAACCCAAAGTCTGTTTCCAGAGCGAAATCTCAGACCTTCTGCCGACCGGCACAACGTACAGATATGGCCCTCGGGTGTCCAAGCCACTGAGGAAAATAGGGAACCCCATGCATTTCCAAAAAGAGGACACCCGTGGGAATCCGCAGAGGTATGATTTGCACACATCGCCCCAGATTTTATTACCCAGACAGCCCCGCAAAGTCCGAAATGTGGGGAAAAAAACGCTTTTTCCGCACATTTCGCTCGACGCACCCATCGAAACACGCCCCCAACAACACATGACCTACTGTCACGCATTCCCATAGGTGTCCCGATGGAAACGGTACCTCACATGTGTGGGTGCACCTACCTGGCCGCCAAGGGGAAAGCCTAAAACACAAGTAACCCCAAGTCTGTTTTCAGAGCGAAATCTCAGACATTCTGCCGACCGGCACAACGTGCAGATATGAGTCTCGGGTGTCCAAGCCACCGAGGAAAACAGGGAACCCCATGCATTTCCGAAAAGAGGACACACGCGGGAATCCGCAGAGGTATGATTTGCGCACATCGTCCCAGATTTTATTACCCAGACAGCCCCGCAAAGTCGGAAATGTCGGGAAAAAAACACTTTTTCCGCACATTTCGCTCGATGCACCCATCGAAACACGCCCCCAACAACACATGGACTACCGTCACGTGTTCCCACAGGTGTCCCGATGAAAACGGTACCTCACATGTGTGGGTGCACCTACCTGGCCGCCAAGGGGAAAGCCTAAAACACAAGTAACCCCAAGTCTGTTTTCAGAGCGAAATCTCAGACATTCTGCCGACCGGCACAACGTACAGATATGGGCCTCGGGTGTCCAAGCCACCGAGGAAAACAGGGAACCCCATGCATTTCCGAAAAGAGGACACCCGTGGGAATCCGCAGAAGTATGATTTGCGCACATTGCCCCAGAATTTTTTACCCAGACAGCCCCGCAAAGTCCGAAATGTCGGGAAAAAAACACTTTTTCCGCACATTTCGCTCGATGCACCCATCGAAACACGCCCCCAACAACACATGGCCTACCGTCACGCGTTCCCATAGGTGTCCCAATGAAAACGGTACCTCACATGTGTGGGCGCACCTACTTGACGCCAAGGGGAAAGCCTAAAACACAAGTAACCCCAAGTCTGTTTTCAGAGCGAAATCTCAGACATTCTGCCGACCGGCATAACGTACAGATATCTGCCTCGGGTCTCCAAGCCACCGTGGAAAACAGGGAACCCCATGAATTTCCGAAAAGAGGACACCCGTGGGAATCCGCAGAGGTAGATTTGCGCACATCGCCCCAGATTTTATTACCCAGACAGCCCCGCAAAGTGCAAAATGTGGGGAAAAAACACTTTTTCCGCACATTTCGCTCGACGCACCCATCGAAACACGCCCCCAACAACACATGACCTACCGTCACGCATTCCCACTGGTGTCCCGATGGAAACGGTACCTCACATGTGTGGGTGCACCTACCTGGCGCCTAGGGGAAAGCCTAAAACACAAGTAACCCCAAGTCTGTTTTCAGAGCGAAATCTCAGACATTCTGCCGACCGGCACAACGTACAGATATGGGCCTCGGGTGTCCAAGCCACTGAGGAAAACAGGGAACCCCATGCATTTCCGAAAAGGGGACACCCGTGGGAATCCGCACAGGTATGATTTGCGCACATCACCCCAGAATATTTTACCCAGACAGCACCGCAAAGTCCGAAATGTCGGGAAAAAAACGCTTTTTCTGCACATTTCGCTCGAAGCACCCATTGAAACACACCCCCAACAACACATGGCCTACCGTCACACGTTCCCACAGGTGTCCCAATGAAAACGGTACCTTACATGTGTGGGTGCACCTACCTGGCCGCCAAGGGGAAAGCCTAAAACACAATTAACACCAAGTCTGTTTTCAGAGCGAAAACTCAGACATTCTGCCGACCGGCACAACATACAGATATGGGCCTCGGGTGTCCAAGCCACCGAGGAAAACAGGGAACACCATGCATTTCCGAAAAGAGGACACCCGTGGGAATCCGCAGAGGTATGATTTGCGCACATCGCCACAGAATTTTTTACCCAGACACCCCTGCAAAGTCCCAAATGTCGGGAAAAAAACACTTTTTCCGCACATTTCGCTCGACGCACCCATCAAAACACGCCCCCAACAGCACATGGCCTACCGTCATGCGTTTCCACAGGTGTCCTGATGAAAACAGTACCTCACATGTGTGGGTGCACCTACCTGGCCGCCAAGGGAAAAGCCTAAAACACAAGTAACCCCAAGTCTGTTTTCAGAGCGAAATCTCAGACATTCTGCCGACCGGCACAACGTACAGATATGGGCCTCGGGTGTCCAAGCCACCGAGGAAAACAGGGAACCCCATGCATTTCCGAAAAGAGGACACCCGTGGGAATCCGCAGAGGTATGATTTGCGCACATCGCCCCAGATTTTATTACCAAGACAGCCCCGCAAAGTCCGAAATGTCGGGAAAAAAAAGCTTTTTCCGCACATTTCGCTCGAAGCACCCATTGAAACACGCCCCCAACAACACATGGCCTACCGTCACGCGTTCCCACAGGTGTCCCGATGAAAACGGTACCTCACATGTGTGGGTGCACCTACCTGGCGCCAAGGGGAAAGCCTAAAACACAAGTAACCCCAAGTCTGTTTTCAGAGCGAAAACTCAGACATTCTGCCGACCGGCACAACGTACAGATATGGGCCTCGGGTGTCCAAGACACGAAGTAAAACTGGGAACCCCATGCATTTCCGAAAAGAGGACACCCGTGGGAATCCGCAGAGGTATGATTTGCGCACATCGCCCCAGAATTTTTTACCCAGACAGCCCCGCAAAGTAAGAAATGTCGGGAAAAAAACGCTTTTTCCGCACATTTCGCTCGAAGCACCCATTGAAACACGCCCCCAACAACACATGGCCTACCGTCACACGTTCCCACAGGTATCCCGATGAAAACGGTACCTCACATGTGTTGGTGCACCTACCTGGCCGCCAAGGGGAAAGCCTAAAACACAAGTAACCCCAAGTCTGTTTTCAGAGCAAAATCTCAGACATTCTGCCGACCTGCACAACGTACAGATATGGGCCTCGGGTGTCCAAGCCACAGAGAAAAACAGGGAACCCCATGCATTTCCGAAAAGAGGACACCCGTGGGAATCCGCAGAGGTATGATTCACGCACATTGACCCAGATTTTATTACCCAGACAGCCCAGCAAAGTCCGAAATGTCGGGAAAAAACCCTTTTTCCGCACATTTTGCTCGATGCACCCATCGAAACACGCCCCCAACAACACATGGCCTACCGTCACGCGTTCCCACAGGTGTTCCGATGAAAACGGTACCTCACATGTGTGGGTGCACCTACCTGGCCGCCAAGGAGAAATCCTAAAACACAAGTAACCCCAAGTCTGCTTTCAGAGCGAAATCTCAGACATTCTGCCGACCGGCAAAACGTGCAGATATGGGCCTTGGGTGTCCAAGCCACCGAGGAAAACAGGGAACCCCATGCATTTCCGAAAAGAGGACACCCGTTGGAATCCGCAGAGGTATGATTTGCGCACATCGCCCCAGATTTTATTACCCAGACAGCCCTGCAAAGTCCGAAATGTTGGGAAAAAAACACTTTTTCCGCACATTTCGCTCGACGCACCCATCAAAACACGCCCCCAACAACACATGGCCTACCGTCATGCGTTTCCACAGGTGTCCCGATGAAAACAATACCTCACATGTGTGGGTGCACCTACCTGGCCACCAAGGGGAAAGCCTAAAACACAAGTAACCCCAAGTCTGTTTTCATGGCGGAATCTCAGACATTCTGCCGACCGGCACAACGTACAGATATGGGCCTTGGGTGTCCAAGCCACCGAGGAAAACAGGGAACCCCATGCATTTCCGAAAAGAGGACACCCGTGGGAATCCGCAGAGGTATGATTTGCGCACATCGCCCCAGAATTTTTTACCCAGACAGCCCCGCAAAGTCCGAAATGTGGGGAAAAACACTTTTCCCGCAGATTTTGCTCAACGCACCCATCGAAACACGCCCCCAACAACACATGGCCTACCGTCACGCGTTCCCACAGGTATCCCGATGAAAACGGTACCTCACATGTGTGGGTGCACCAACCTGGCCGCCAAGGGGAAAGCCTAAAACACAAGTAACCCCAAGTCTGTTTTCAGAGCGAAATCTCAGACATTCTGCTGACCGGCACAACGTACAGATATGGGCCTTGGGTGTCCAAGCCACCGAGGAAAACAGGGAACCCTATGCATTTCCGAAAAGAGGACACCCGTGGGAATCCGCAGAGGTATGATTTGCGCAAATCGCCCCAGATTTTATTACCCAGACAGCCCTGCAAGGTCCGAAATGTTGGGAAAAAAACACTTTTTCCGCACATTTTGCTCGACGCACCCATCAAAACACGCCCCCAACAACACATGGCCTACCGTCATGCGTTTCCACAGGTGTCCCGATGAAAACGGCACCTCACATGTGTGGGTGCACCTACCTGGCCACCAAGGGGAAAGCCTAAAACACAAGTAACCCCAAGTCTGTTTTCATGGCGAAATCTCAGACATTCTGCCGACCGGAACAACGTACAGATATGGGCCTCGGGTGTCCAAGCCACCGAGGAAAACAGGGAACCCCATGCATTTCCGAAAAGAGGACACCCGTGGGAATCCGCAGAGGTATGATTTGCGCACATCGCCCCAGAGTTTTTTACCCAGACAGCCCCGCAAAGTCCGAAATGTGGGGAAAAAAACACTTTTTCCGCACATTTCGCTCGACACACCCATCGAAACACGCCCCCAACAACACATGGCCTACTGTCATGCGTTCCCACAGGTGTCCCGATGAAAACGGTACCTCACATGTGTGGGTGCACCTACCTGGCCTCCAAGGGGAAAGCCTAAAACACAAGTAACCCCAAGTCTGTTTCCAGAGCGAAATCTCAGACATTCTGCCGACCGGCACAACGTACAGATATGGCCCTCGGGTGTCCAAGCAACCGAGGAAAATAGGGAACCCCATGCATTTCCGAAAAGAGGACACCCGTGGGAATCCGCAGAGATATGATTTGCGCACATCGCCCCAGATTTTATTACCCAGACAGCCCCGCAAAGTCCGAAATGTGGGGAATAAAACGCTTTTTCTGCACACTTCGCTCGACGCACCCATCGAAACACGCCTCCAACAATACATGGCCTACCGTCACGCGTTCCCACAGGTGTCCCGATGAAAACGGTACCTCACATGTGTGGGTGCACCTACCTGGCCGCCAAGGGGAAAGCCTAAAACACAAATAACCCAAGTATGTTTTCAGTGCGAAATCTCAGACATTCTGCCGACCGGCACAACGTACAGATATGGCCCTCGGGTGTCCAAGCCACCGAGGAAAACAGGGAACCCCATGCATTTCCGAAAAGAGGACACCGTGGGAATCCGCAGAAGTATGATTTGCGCACATTGCCCCAGAATTTTTTACCCAGACAGCCCCGCAAAGTCCGAAATGTCGGGAAAAAAACACTTTTTCCGTACATTTTGCTCGACGCACCCATCGAAACACGCCCCCAACAACACATGACCTACTGTCACGCATTCCCATAGGTGTCCCGATGGAAACGGTACCTCACATGTGTGGGTGCACCTACCTGGCCGCCAAGGGGAAAGCCTAAAACACAAGTAACCCCAAGTCTGTTTTCAGAGCGAAATCTCAGACATTCTGCCGACCGGCACAACGTGCAGATATGAGTCTCGGGTGTCCAAGCCACCGAGGAAAACAGGGAACCCCATGCATTTCCGAAAAGAGGACACACGTGGGAATCTGCAGAGGTATGATTTGCGCACATCGCCCCAGATTTTATTACCCAGACAGCCCTGCAAAGTCCGAAATGTCGGGAAAAAAACACTTTTTCCGCACATTTCGCTCGATGCACCCATCAAAACACGCCCCCAACAGCACATGGCCTACCGTCACGCATTCCCACAGGTGTCCCGATGGAAACGGTACCTCACATGTGTGGGTGCACCTACCTGGCGCCTAGGGGAAAGCCTAAAACACAAGTAACCCCAAGTCTGTTTTCAGAGCGAAATCTCAGACATTCTGCCGACCGGCACAACGTACAGATATGGGCCTCGGGTGTCCAAGCCACCAAGGAAAACAGGGAACCCCATGCATTTCCGAAAAGAAGACACCCATGGGAATCCGCAGAAGTATGATTTGCACCCATCGCCCCAGATTTTATTACCAAGACAGCCCCGCAAAGTCCGAAATGTCGGGAAAAAAACGCTTTTTCCGCACATTTCGCTCGAAGCACCCATTGAAACACGCCCCCAACAACACATGGCCTACCATCACGCGTTCCCACAGGTGTCCCGATGAAAACGGTACCTCACATGTGTGGGTGCACCTACCTGGCCGCCAAGGGGAAAGCCTAAAACACAAGTAACCCCAAGTCTGTTTTCAGAGTGAAAACTCAGACATTCTGCCGACCGGCACAACGTACAGATATGGGCCTCGGGTGTCCAAGCCACCAAGTAAAACAGGGAACCCCATGCATTTCCGAAAAGAGGACACCCGTGGGAATCCGCAGAGGTATGATTTGCGCACATCGCCACAGGCTTTATTACCCAGACAGCCCTGATAAGTCCGAAATGTCGGGAAAAAAACGCTTTTTCCGCACATTTTGCTCGAAGCACCCATTGAAACATGCCCCCAACAACACATGGCCTACCGTTACGCGTTCCCACAGGTGTCCCGATGAAAACGGTACCTCACATGTGTGGGTGCACCTACCTGGCCGCCAAGGGGAAAGCCTAAAACACAAGTAACCCCAAGTCTGTTTTCAGAGCAAAATCTCAGACATTCTGCCGACCGGCACAACGTACAGATATGGGCCTCGGGTGTCCAAGCCACTGAGGAAAACAGGGAACCCCATGCATTTCCGAAAAGGGGACACCCGTGGGAATCCGCAGAGGTATGATTTGCGCACATCACCCCAGAATATTTTACCCAGACAGCACCGCAAAGTCCGAAATGTCGGGAAAAAAACGCTTTTTCTGCACATTTCACTCGAAGCACCCATTTAAACACACCCCCAACAACACATGGCCTACCGTCACACATTCCCACAGGTGTCCCAATGAAAACGGTACCTTACATGTGTGGGTGCACCTACCTGGCCGCCAAGGGGAAAGCCTAAAACACAATTAACCCCAAGTCTGTTTTCAGAGCGAAATCTCAGACATTCTGCCGACCGGCACAACGTACAGATATGGGCCTCGGGTGTCCAAGCCACCGAGGAAAACAGGGAACCCCATGCATTTCCGAAAAGAGGACACCCGTGGGAATCCGCAGAGGTATGATTTGCGCACATCGCCACAGAATTTTTTACCCAGACACCCCTGCAAAGTCCCAAATGTCGGGAAAAAAACACTTTTTCCGCACATTTCGCTCGACGCACCCATCAAAACACGCCCCCAACAGCACATGGCCTACCGTCATGCGTTTCCACAGGTGTCCTGATGAAAACAGTACCTCACATGTGTGGGTGCACCTACCTGGCCACCAAGGGGAAAGCCTAAAACACAAGTAACCCCAAGTCTGTTTTCAGAGCGAAAACTCAGACATTCTGCCGACCGGCACAACGTACAGATATGGGCCTCGGGTGTCCAAGCCACCAAGTAAAACAGGGAACCCCATGCATTTCCGAAAAGAGGACACCCGTGGGAATCCGCAGAGGTATGATTTGCGCACATCGCCTCAGATTTTATTACCCAGACAGCCCCGATAAGTCCGAAATGTCGGGAAAAAAACGCTTTTTCCGCACATTTCGCTCAAAGCACCCATTGAAACACGCCCCCAACAACACATGGCCTACCGTCATGCGTTTCCACAGGTGTCCCGATGAAAACGGTACCTCACATGTGTGGGTGCACCTACCTGGCCGCCAAGGGGAAAGCCTAAAACACAAGTAACCCCAAGTCTGTTTTCAGAGCGAAATCTCAGACATTCTGCCGACCGGTACAACGTACAGATATGGGCCTCGGGTGTCCAAGCCACTGAGGAAAACAGGGAACCCCATGCATTTCCGAAAAGGGGACACCCGTGGGAATCCGCAGCGGTATGATTTGCGCACATCACCCCAGAATATTTTACCCAGACAGCACCGCAAAGTCCGAAATGTCGGGAAAAAAACGCTTTTTCTGCACATTTCGCTCGAAGCACCCATTGAAACACACCCCCAACAACACATGGCCTACCGTCACACGTTCCCACAGGTGTCCCAATGAAAACGGTACCTTACATGTGTGGGTGCACCTACCTGGCCACCAAGGGGAAAGCCTAAAACACAAGTAACCCCAAGTCTGTTTTCAGAGCGAAAACTCAGACATTCTGCCGACCGGCACAACGTACAGATATGGGCCTCGGGTGTCCAAGCCACCAAGTAAAACAGGGAACCTCATGCATTTCCGAAAAGAGGACACCCGTGGGAATCCGCAGAGGTATGATTTGCGCACATCGCCTCAGATTTTATTACCCAGACAGCCCCGCAAAGTCCGAAATGTCAGGAAAAAAACGCTTTTTCTGCACATTTCGCTCGAAGCACCCATTGAAACACACCCCCAACAACACATGGCCTACCGTCACACGTTCCCAAAGGTGTCCCAATGAAAACGGTACCTTACATGTGTGGGTGCACCTACCTGGCCGCCAAGGGGAAAGCCTAAAACACAATTAACCCCAAGTGTGTTTTCAGAGCGAAATCTCAGACATTCTGCCGACCGGCACGACGTACAGATATGGGCCTCTTGTGTCCAAGCCACCGCGGAAAACAGGGAACCCCATGCATTTCCGAAAAGAGGACACCCGTGGGAATCCGCAGAGGTATGATTTGCGCACATCGCCACAGAATTTTTTACCCAGACACCCCTGCAAAGTCCCAAATGTCGGGAAAAAAACACTTTTTCCGCACATTTCGCTCGACGCACCCATCAAAACACGCCCCCAACAGCACATGGCCTACCGTCATGCGTTTCCACAGGTGTCCTGATGAAAACAGTACCTCACATGTGTGGGTGCACCTACCTGGCCACCAAGGGAAAAGCCTAAAACACAAGTAACCCCAAGTCTGTTTTCAGAGCGAAATCTCAGACATTCTGCCGACCGGCACAACGTACAGATATGGGCCTCGGGTGTCCAAGCCACCGAGGAAAACAGGGAACCCCATGCATTTCCGAAAAGAGGACACCCATGGGAATCCGCAGAGGTATGATTTGCGCACATCGCCCCAGATTTTATTACCCAGACAGCCCGGCAAAGTCCGAAATGTGGGGAAAAAAACGCTTTTTCCGCACATTTCGCTCGACGCACACATTGAAACACGCCCCCAACAACACCTGGCCTACCGTCACGTGTTCCCACAGGTGGCCCGATGAAAACGGTACCTCACATGTGTGGGTGCACCTACCTGGCCTCCAAGGGGAAAGCCTAAAACACATGTAACCCCAAGTCTGTTTTCAGAGCGAAATCTCAGTCATTCTGCCGACCGGCACAACGTACATATATGGTCCTCGGGTGTCCAAGCCACAGAGGAAAACAGGGAACCCCATGCATTTCCGAAAAGAGGACATCCGTGGGAATCCGCAGAGATATGATTTGCGCACATCGCTACAGAATTTTTTACCCAGACAGCCCTGCAAAGTCCGAAATGTCGGGATAAAAACACTTTTTCCGTACATTTCGCTCGACACACCCATCAAAACACGCCCCCAACAACACATGGCCTACCGTCATGCGTTTCCACAGGTGTCCCGATGAAAAAAATACCTCACATGTGTGGGTGCACCAACCTGGCCACCAAGGGAAAAGCCTAAAACACAAGTAACCCCAAGTCTGTTTTCATGGCGAAATCTCAGACATTCTGCCGACCGGCACAACGTACAGATATGGGCCTTGGGTGTCCAAGCCACCGAGGAAAACAGGGAACCCCATGCATTTCCGAAAAGAGGACACCCCTGGGAATCCGCAGAGGTATGATTTGCGCACATCGCCCCAGAATTTTTTACCCAGACAGCCCCGCAAAGTCTGAAATGTGGGGAAAAACACTTTTCCCGCTGATTTCGCTCAAAGCACCCATCGAAACACGCCCCCAACAACACATGGCCTACCGTCACGCGTTTCCACAGGTATCCCGATGAAAACGGTACCTCACATGTGTGGGTGCACCAACCTGGCCGCCAAGGGGAAAGCCTAAAACACAAGTAACCCCAAGTCTGTTTTCAGAGCGAAATCTCAGACATTCTGCCGACCTGCACAACGTACAGATATGGGCCTCGGGTGTCCAAGCCACCGAGGAAAACAGGGAAACCCATGCATTTCCGAAAAGAGGACACCCATGGGAATCAACAGAGGTATGATTTGCGCACATCGCCCCAGAATTTTTTACCCAGACAGCCCCGCAAAGTCCGAAATGTGGGGAAAAAAACGCTTTTTCCGCACATTTCGCTCGACGTACCCATTGAAATATGCCCCCAACAACACATGCCCTACTGTCACGCGTTCCCACAGGTGTCCCAATGAAAACGGTACCTCACATGTGTGGGTGCACCTACCTGGCCGCCAAGGGGAAAGCCTAAAACACAAGTAACCCCAAGTCTGTTTTCAGAGCGAAATCTCAGACATTCTGCTGACCGGCACAACGTACAGATATGGCCCTCAGGTGTCCAAGCCACCGAGGAAAACAGGGAACCCCATGCATTTCCGAAAAGAGGACACCCGTGGGAATCCGCAGAGGTATGATTTGTGCACATCACCCCAGATTTTATTACCCAGACAGCCCCGCAAAATCCGAAATGTCGGGAAAAAAACGCTTTTTCCGCACATTTCACTCGAAGCACCTATTGAAACACGCCCCCAACAACACATGGCCTACTGTCACACATTCCCACAGGTGTCCCGATGAAAACAGTACCTCACATGTGTGGGTGCACCTACCTGGCCGCCAAGGGGAAAGCCTAAAACACAATTAACCCCAAGTCTGTTTTCAGAGCGAAATCTCAGACATTCTGCCGACCGGCACAACGTACAGATATGGGCCTCGGGTGTCCAAGCCACCGAGGAAAACAGGGAACCCCATGCATTTCCGAAAAGAGGACACCCGTGGGAATCCGCAGAGGTATGATTTGCGCACATCGCCCCAGATTTTATTACCAAGACAGCCCCGCAAAGTCCGAAATGTCGGGAAAAAAAAGCTTTTTCCGCACATTTCGCTCGACGCACCCATCAAAACACGCCCCCAACAGCACATGGCCTACCGTCATGCGTTTCCACAGGTGTCCTGATGAAAACAGTACCTCACATGTGTGGGTGCACCTACCTGGCCGCCAAGGGGAAAGCCTAAAACACAAGTAACCCCAAGTCTGTTTTCAGAGCGAAATCTCAGACATTCTGCCGACCGGCACAACGTACAGATATGGGCCTCGGGTTTCCAAGCCACCGAGGAAAACAGGGAACCCCATGCATTTCCGAAAAGAGGACACCCATGGGAATCCGCAGAAGTATGATTTGCACCCATCGCCCCAGATTTTATTACCAAGACAGCCCCGCAAAGTCCGAAATGTAGGGAAAAAAACGCTTTTTCCGCACATTTTGCTCGAAGCACCCATTGAAACACGCCCCCAACAACACATGGCCTACAATCACGCGTTCCCACAGGTGTCCCGATGAAAACGGTACCTCACATGTGTGGGTGCACCTACCTGGCCGCCAAGGGGAAAGCCTAAAACACAAGTAACCCCAAGTCTGTTTTCAGAGCGAAAACTCAGACATTCTGCCGACCGGCACAACGTACAGATATGGGCCTCGGGTGTCCAAGCCACCAAGTAAAACAGGGAACCCCATGCATTTCCGAAAAGAGGACACCCGTGGGAATCCGCAGAGGTATGATTTGCGCACATCGCCTCAGATTTTATTACCCAGACAGCCCTGATAAGTCCGAAATGTCGGGAAAAAAACGCTTTTTCCGCACATTTCGCTCGAAGCATCCATTGAAACATGCCCCCAACAACACATGGCCTACCGTCACGCGTTCCCACAGGTGTCCCGATGAAAACGGTACCTCACATGTGTGGGTGCACCTACCTGGCCGCCAAGGGGAAAGCCTAAAACACAAGTAACCCCAAGTCTGTTTTCAGAGCGAAATCTCAGCCATTCTGCCGACCGACACAACGTACAGATATGGGCCTCGGGTGTCCAAGCCACTGAGGAAAACAGGGAACCCCATGCATTTCCGAAAAGGGGACACCCGTGGGAATCCGCACAGGTATGATTTGCGCACATCACCCCAGAATATTTTACCCAGACAGCACCGCAAAGTCCGAAATGTCGGGAAAAAAACGCTTTTTCTGCACATTTCGCTCGAAGCACCCATTGAAACACACCCCCAACAACACATGGCCTACCGTCACATGTTCCCACAGGTGTCCCAATGAAAACGGTACCTTACATGTGTGGGTGCACCTACCTGGCCGCCAAGGGGAAAGCCTAAAACACAATTAACACCAAGTCTGTTTTCAGAGCGAAAACTCAGACATTCTGCCGACCGGCACAACGTACAGATATGGGCCTCGGGTGTCCAAGCCACCGAGGAAAACAGGGAACACCATGCATTTCCGAAAAGAGGACACCCGTGGGAATCCGCAGAGGTATGATTTGCGCACATCGCCACAGAATTTTTTACCCAGACACCCCTGCAAAGTCCCAAATGTCGGGAAAAAAACACTTTTTCCGCACATTTCGCTCGACGCACCCATCAAAACACGCCCCCAACAGCACATGGCCTACCGTCATGCGTTTCCACAGGTGTCCTGATGAAAACAGTACCTCACATGTGTGGGTGCACCTACCTGGCCGCCAAGGGGAAAGCCTAAAACACAAGTAACCCCAAGTCTGTTTTCAGAGCGAAATCTCAGACATTCTGCCGACCGGCACAACGTACAGATATGGGCCTCGGGTGTCCAAGCCACCGAGGAAAACAGGGAACCCCATGCATTTCCGAAAAGAGGACACCCGTGGGAATCCGCAGAGGTATGATTTGCGCACATCGCCCCGGATTTTATTACCAAGACAGCCCCGCAAAGTCCGAAATGTCGGGAAAAAACGCTTTTTCTGCACATTTCGCTCGAAGCACCCATTGAAACACACCCCCAACAACACATGGCCTACCGTCACACGTTCCCACAGGTGTCCCAATGAAAACGGTACCTTACATGTGTGGGTGCACCTACCTGGCCGCCAAGGGGAAAGCCTAAAACACAATTAACACCAAGTCTGTTTTCAGAGCGAAAACTCAGACATTCTGCCGACCGGCACAACGTACAGATATGGGCCTCGGGTGTCCAAGCCACCGAGGAAAACAGGGAACACCATGCATTTCCGAAAAGAGGACACCCGTGGGAATCCGCAGAGGTATGATTTGCGCACATCGCCACAGAATTTTTTACCCAGACACCCCTGCAAAGTCCCAAATGTCGGGAAAAAAACACTTTTTCCGCACATTTCGCTCGACGCACCCATCAAAACACGCCCCCAACAACACATGGCCTACCGTCACGCGTTCCCACAGGTGTCCCGATGAAAACGGTACCTCACATGTGTGGGTGCACCTACCTGGCGCCAAGGGGAAAGCCTAAAACACAAGTAACCCCAAGTCTGTTTTCAGAGCGAAAACTCAGACATTCTGCCGACCGGCACAACGTACAGATATGGGCCTCGGGTGTCCAAGACACGAAGTAAAACTGGGAACCCCATGCATTTCCGAAAAGAGGACACCCGTGGGAATCCGCAGAGGTATGATTTGCGCACATCGCCCCAGAATTTTTTACCCAGACAGCCCCGCAAAGTAAGAAATGTCGGGAAAAAAACGCTTTTTCCGCACATTTCGCTCGAAGCACCCATTGAAACACGCCCCCAACAACACATGGCCTACCGTCACACGTTCCCACAGGTATCCCGATGAAAACGGTACCTCACATGTGTTGGTGCACCTACCTGGCCGCCAAGGGGAAAGCCTAAAACACAAGTAACCCCAAGTCTGTTTTCAGAGCAAAATCTCAGACATTCTGCCGACCTGCACAACGTACAGATATGGGCCTCGGGTGTCCAAGCCACAGAGAAAAACAGGGAACCCCATGCATTTCCGAAAAGAGGACACCCGTGGGAATCCGCAGAGGTATGATTCACGCACATTGACCCAGATTTTATTACCCAGACAGCCCCGCAAAGTCCGAAATGTCGGGAAAAAACCCTTTTTCCGCACATTTTGCTCGATGCACCCATCGAAACACGCCCCCAACAACACATGGCCTACCGTCACGCGTTCCCACAGGTGTTCCGATGAAAACGGTACCTCACATGTGTGGGTGCACCTACCTGGCCGCCAAGGAGAAATCCTAAAACACAAGTAACCACAAGTCTGCTTTCAGAGCGAAATCTCAGACATTCTGCCGACCGGCACAACGTGCAGATATGGGCCTTGGGTGTCCAAGCCACCGAGGAAAACAGGGAACCCCATGCATTTCCGAAAAGAGGACACCCGTTGGAATCCGCAGAGGTATGATTTGCGCACATCGCCCCAGATTTTATTACCCAGACAGCCCTGCAAAGTCCGAAATGTTGGGAAAAAAACACTTTTTCCGCACATTTCGCTCGACGCACCCATCAAAACACGCCCCCAACAACACATGGCCTACCGTCATGCGTTTCCACAGGTGTCCCGATGAAAACAATACCTCACATGTGTGGGTGCACCTACCTGGCCACCAAGGGGAAAGCCTAAAACACAAGTAACCCCAAGTCTGTTTTCATGGCGGAATCTCAGACATTCTGCCGACCGGCACAACGTACAGATATGGGCCTTGGGTGTCCAAGCCACCGAGGAAAACAGGGAACCCCATGCATTTCCGAAAAGAGGACACCCGTGGGAATCCGCAGAGGTATGATTTGCGCACATCGCCCCAGAATTTTTTACCCAGACAGCCCCGCAAAGTCCGAAATGTGGGGAAAAACACTTTTCCCGCAGATTTCGCTCAACGCACCCATCGAAACACGCCCCCAACAACACATGGCCTACTGTCACGCGTTCCCACAGGTATCCCGATGAAAACGGTACCTCACATGTGTGGGTGCACCAACCTGGCCGCCAAGGGGAAAGCCTAAAACACAAGTAACCCCAAGTCTGTTTTCAGAGCGAAATCTCAGACATTCTGCTGACCGGCACAACGTACAGATATGGGCCTTGGGTGTCCAAGCCACCGAGGAAAACAGGGAACCCTATGCATTTCCGAAAAGAGGACACCCGTGGGAATCCGCAGAGGTATGATTTGCGCAAATCGCCCCAGATTTTATTACCCAGACAGCCCTGCAAGGTCCGAAATGTTGGGAAAAAAACACTTTTTCCGCACATTTTGCTCGACGCACCCATCAAAACACGCCCCCAACAACACATGGCCTACCGTCATGCGTTTCCACAGGTGTCCCAATGAAAACGGCACCTCACATGTGTGGGTGCACCTACCTGGTCACCAAGGGGAAAGCCTAAAACACAAGTAACCCCAAGTCTGTTTTCATGGCGAAATCTCAGACATTCTGCCGACCGGAACAACGTACAGATATGGGCCTCGGGTGTCCAAGCCACCGAGGAAAACAGGGAACCCCATGCATTTCCGAAAAGAGGACACCCGTGGGAATCCGCAGAGGTATGATTTGCGCACATCGCCCCAGAGTTTTTTACCCAGACAGCCCCGCAAAGTCCGAAATGTGGGGAAAAAAACACTTTTTCCGCACATTTCGCTCGACACACCCATCGAAACACGCCCCCAACAACACATGGCCTACTGTCATGCGTTCCCACAGGTGTCCCGATGAAAACGGTACCTCACATGTGTGGGTGCACCTACCTGGCCTCCAAGGGGAAAGCCTAAAACACAAGTAACCCCAAGTCTGTTTCCAGAGCGAAATCTCAGACATTCTGCCGACCGGCACAACGTACAGATATGGCCCTCGGGTGTCCAAGCAACCGAGGAAAATAGGGAACCCCATGCATTTCCGAAAAGAGGACACCGTGGGAATCCGCAGAAGTATGATTTGCGCACATTGCCCCAGAATATTTTACCCAGACAGCCCCGCAAAGTCTGAAATGTCGGGAAAAAAACACTTTTTCCGCACATTTCGCTCGACGCACCCATCAAAACACGCCCCCAACAACACATGGCCTACCGTCATGCGTTTCCACAGGTGTCCCGATGAAAACAATACCTCACATGTGTGGGTGCACCTACCTGGCCACCAAGGGGAAAGCCTAAAACACAAGTAACCCCAAGTCTGTTTTCATGGCGGAATCTCAGACATTCTGCCGACCGGCACAACGTACAGATATGGGCCTTGGGTGTCCAAGCCACCGAGGAAAACAGGGAACCCCATGCATTTCCGAAAAGAGGACACCCGTGGGAATCCGCAGAGGTATGATTTGCGCACATCGCCCCAGAATTTTTTACCCAGACAGCCCCGCAAAGTCCGAAATGTGGGGAAAAACACTTTTCCCGCAGATTTCGCTCAACGCACCCATCGAAACACGCCCCCAACAACACATGGCCTACTGTCACGCGTTCCCACAGGTATCCCGATGAAAACGGTACCTCACATGTGTGGGTGCACCAACCTGGCCGCCAAGGGGAAAGCCTAAAACACAAGTAACCCCAAGTCTGTTTTCAGAGCGAAATCTCAGACATTCTGCTGACCGGCACAACGTACAGATATGGGCCTTGGGTGTCCAAGCCACCGAGGAAAACAGGGAACCCTATGCATTTCCGAAAAGAGGACACCCGTGGGAATCCGCAGAGGTATGATTTGCGCAAATCGCCCCAGATTTTATTACCCAGACAGCCCTGCAAGGTCCGAAATGTTGGGAAAAAAACACTTTTTCCGCACATTTTGCTCGACGCACCCATCAAAACACGCCCCCAACAACACATGGCCTACCGTCATGCGTTTCCACAGGTGTCCCAATGAAAACGGCACCTCACATGTGTGGGTGCACCTACCTGGTCACCAAGGGGAAAGCCTAAAACACAAGTAACCCCAAGTCTGTTTTCATGGCGAAATCTCAGACATTCTGCCGACCGGAACAACGTACAGATATGGGCCTCGGGTGTCCAAGCCACCGAGGAAAACAGGGAACCCCATGCATTTCCGAAAAGAGGACACCCGTGGGAATCCGCAGAGGTATGATTTGCGCACATCGCCCCAGAGTTTTTTACCCAGACAGCCCCGCAAAGTCCGAAATGTGGGGAAAAAAACACTTTTTCCGCACATTTCGCTCGACACACCCATCGAAACACGCCCCCAACAACACATGGCCTACTGTCATGCGTTCCCACAGGTAACCCGATGAAAACGGTACCTCACATGTGTGGGTGCACCTACCTGGCCTCCAAGGGGAAAGCCTAAAACACAAGTAACCCCAAGTCTGTTTCCAGAGCGAAATCTCAGACATTCTGCCGACCGGCACAACGTACAGATATGGCCCTCGGGTGTCCAAGCAACCGAGGAAAATAGGGAACCCCATGCATTTCCGAAAAGAGGACACCGTGGGAATCCGCAGAAGTATGATTTGCGCACATTGCCCCAGAATTTTTTACCCAGACAGCCCCGCAAAGTCTGAAATGTCGGGAAAAAAACACTTTTTCCGTACATTTTGCTCGACGCACCCATCGAAACACGCCCCCAACAACACATGACCTACTGTCACGCATTCCCATAGGTGTCCCGATGGAAACGGTACCTCACATGTGTGGGTGCACCTACCTGGCCGCCAAGGGGAAAGCCTAAAACACAAGTAACCCCAAGTCTGTTTTCAGAGCGAAATCTCAGACATTCTGCCGACCGGCACAACGTGCAGATATGAGTCTCGGGTGTCCAAGCCACCGAGGAAAACAGGGAACCCCATGCATTTCCGAAAAGAGGACACACGTGGGAATCCGCAGAGGTATGATTTGCGCACATCGCCCCAGATTTTATTACCCAGACAGCCCCGCAAAGTCCGAAATGTCGGGAAAAAAACACTTTTTCCGCACATTTCGCTCGATGCACCCATCAAAACACGCCCCCAACAACACATGGCCTACCGTCACGCATTCCCACAGGTGTCCCGATAGAAACGGTACCTCACATGTGTGGGTGCACCTACCTGGCGCCTAGGGGAAAGCCTAAAACACAAGTAACCCCAAGTCTGTTTTCAGAGCGAAATCTCAGACATTCTGCCGACCGGCACAACGTACAGATATGGGCCTCGGGTGTCCAAGCCACCAAGGAAAACAGGGAACCCCATGCATTTCCGAAAAGAAGACACCCATGGGAATCCGCAGAAGTATGATTTGCACCCATCGCCCCAGATTTTATTACCCAGACAGCACCGCAAAGTCCGAAATGTCGGGAAAAAAAAGCTTTTTCTGCACATTTCGCTCGAAGCACCCATTTAAACACACCCCCACCAACACATGGCCTACCGTCACACGTTCCCACAGGTGTCCCAATGAAAACGGTACCTTACATGTGTGGGTGCACCTACCTGGCCGCCAAGGGGAAAGCCTAAAACACAATTAACCCCAAGTCTGTTTTCAGAGCGAAATCTCAGACATTCTGCCGACCGGCACAACGTACAGATATGGGCCTCGGGTGTCCAAGCCACCGAGGAAAACAGGGAACCCCATGCATTTCCGAAAAGAGGACACCCGTGGGAATCCGCAGAGGTATGATTTGCGCACATCGCCACAGAATTTTTTACCCAGACACCCCTGCAAAGTCCCAAATGTCGGGAAAAAAACACTTTTTCCGCACATTTCGCTCGACGCACCCATCAAAACACGCCCCCAACAGCACATGGCCTACCGTCATGCGTTTCCACAGGTGTCCTGATGAAAACAGTACCTCACATGTGTGGGTGCACCTACCTGGCCACCAAGGGGAAAGCCTAAAACACAAGTAACCCCAAGTCTGTTTTCAGAGCGAAAACTCAGACATTCTGCCGACCGGCACAACGTACAGATATGGGCCTCGGGTGTCCAAGCCACCAAGTAAAACAGGGAACCCCATGCATTTCCGAAAAGAGGACACCCGTGGGAATCCGCAGAGGTATGATTTGCGCACATCGCCTCAGATTTTATTACCCAGACAGCCCCGATAAGTCCGAAATATCGGGAAAAAAATGCTTTTTCCGCACATTTCGCTCAAAGCACCCATTGAAACACGCCCCCAACAACACATGGCCTACCGTCATGCGTTTCCACAGGTGTCCCGATGAAAACGGTACCTCACATGTGTGGGTGCACCTACCTGGCCGCCAAGGGGAAAGCCTAAAACACAAGTAACCCCAAGTCTGTTTTCAGAGCGAAATCTCAGACATTCTGCCGACCGGTACAACGTACAGATATGGGCCTCGGGTGTCCAAGCCACTGAGGAAAACAGGGAACCCCATGCATTTCCGAAAAGGGGACACCCGTGGGAATCCGCAGCGGTATGATTTGCGCACATCACCCCAGAATATTTTGCCCAGACAGCACCGCAAAGTCCAAAATGTCGGGAAAAAAACGCTTTTTCTGCACATTTCGCTCGAAGCACCCATTGAAACACACCCCCAACAACACATGGCCTACCGTCACACGTTCCCACAGGTGTCCCAATGAAAACGGTACCTTACATGTGTGGGTGCACCTACCTGGCCGCCAAGGGGAAAGCCTAAAACACAATTAACCCCAAGTCTGTTTTCAGAGCGAAATCTCAGACATTCTGCCGACCGGCACAACGTACAGATATGGGCCTCGGGTGTCCAAGCCACCAAGGAAAACAGGGAACCCCATGCATTTCCGAAAAGAAGACACCCTTGGGAATCCGCAGAGGTATGATTTGCGCACATCGCCACAGAATTTTTTACCCAGACACCCCTGCAAAGTCCCAAATGTCGGGAAAAAAACACTTTTTCCGCACATTTCGCTCGACGCACCCATCAAAAAACGCCCCCAACAGCACATGGCCTACCGTCATGCGTTTCCACAGGTATCCTGATGAAAACAGTACCTCACATGTGTGGGTGCACCTACCTGGCCACCAAGGGGAAAGCCTAAAACACAAGTAACCCCAAGTCTGTTTTCAGAGCGAAAACTCAGACATTCTGCCGACCGGCACAACGTACAGATATGGGCCTCGGGTGTCCAAGCCACCAAGTAAAACAGGGAACCCCATGCATTTCCGAAAAGAGGACACCCGTGGGAATCCGCAGAGGTATGATTTGCGCACATCGCCTCAGATTTTATTACCCAGACAGCCCCGCAAAGTCCGAAATGTCTGGAAAAAAACGCTTTTTCTGCACATTTCGCTCGAAGCACCCATTGAAACACACCCCCAACAACACATGGCCTACCGTCACACGTTCCCACAGGTGTCCCAATGAAAACGGTACCTTACATGTGTGGGTGCACCTACCTGGCCGCCAAGGGGAAAGCCTAAAACACAATTAACCCCAAGTGTGTTTTCAGAGCGAAATCTCAGACATTCTGCCGACCGGCACGACGTACAGATATGGGCCTCTTGTGTCCAAGCCACCGCGGAAAACAGGGAACCCCATGCATTTCTGAAAAGAGGACACCCGTGGGAATCCGCAGAGGTATGATTTGCGCACATCGCCACAGAATTTTTTACCCAGACACCCCTGCAAAGTCCCAAATGTCGGGAAAAAAACACTTTTTCCGCACATTTCGCTCGACGCACCCATCAAAACACGCCCCCAACAGCACATGGCCTACCGTCATGCGTTTCCACAGGTGTCCTGATGAAAACAGTACCTCACATGTGTGGGTGCACCTACCTGGCCACCAAGGGAAAAGCCTAAAACACAAGTAACCCCAAGTCTGTTTTCAGAGCGAAATCTCAGACATTCTGCCGACCGGCACAACGTACAGATATGGGCCTCGGGTGTCCAAGCCACCGAGGAAAACAGGGAACCCCATGCATTTCCGAAAAGAGGACACCCATGGGAATCCGCAGAGGTATGATTTGCGCACATCGCCCCAGATTTTATTACCCAGACAGCCCGGCAAAGTCCGAAATGTGGGGAAAAAAACGCTTTTTCCGCACATTTCGCTCGACGCACACATTGAAACACGCCCCCAACAACACCTGGCCTACCGTCACGTGTTCTCACAGGTGGCCCGATGAAAACGGTACCTCACATGTGTGGGTGCACCTACCTGGCCTCCAAGGGGAAAGCCTAAAACACAAGTAACCCCAAGTCTGTTTTCAGAGCGAAATCTCAGTCATTCTGCCGACCGGCACAACGTACATATATGGTCCTCGGGTGTCCAAGCCACCGAGGAAAACAGGGAACCCCATGCATTTCCGAAAAGAGGACATCCGTGGGAATCCGCAGAGGTATGATTTGCGCACATCGCTACAGAATTTTTTACCCAGACAGCCCTGCAAAGTCCGAAATGTCGGGATAAAAACACTTTTTCCGTACATTTCGCTCGACGCACCCATCAAAACACGCCCCCAACAACACATGGCCTCCCGTCATGCGTTTCCACAGGTGTCCCGATGAAAACAATACCTCACATGTGTGGGTGCACCAACCTGGCCACCAAGAGAAAAGCCTAAAACACAAGTAACCCCAAGTCTGTTTTCATGGCGAAATCTCAGACATTCTGCCGACCGGCACAACGTACAGATATGGGCCTTGGGTGTCCAAGCCACCGAGGAAAACAGGGAACCCCATGCATTTCCGAAAAGAGGACACCCCTGGGAATCCGCAGAGGTATGATTTGCGCACATCGCCCCAGAATTTTTTACCCAGACAGCCCCGCAAAGTCTGAAATGTGGGGAAAAACACTTTTCCCGCAGATTTCGCTCAACGCACCCATCGAAACACGCCCCCAACAACACATGGCCTACCGTCACGCGTTTCCACAGGTATCCCGATGAAAACGGTACCTCACATGTGTGGGTGCACCAACCTGGCCGCCAAGGGGAAAGCCTAAAACACAAGTAACCCCAAGTCTGTTTTCAGAGCGAAATCTCAGACATTCTGCCGACCTGCACAACGTACAGATATGGGCCTCGGGTGTCCAAGCCACCGAGGAAAACAGGGAAACCCATGCATTTCCGAAAAGAGGACACCCATGGGAATCCACAGAGGTATGATTTGCGCACATCGCCCCAGAATTTTTTACCCAGACAGCCCCGCAAAGTCCAAAATGTGGGGAAAAAAACGCTTTTTCCGCACATTTCGCTCGACGTACCCATTGAAATATGCCCCCAACAACACATGCCCTACTGTCACGCGTTCCCACAGGTGTCCCAATGAAAACGGTACCTCACATGTGTGGGTGCACCTACCTGGCCGCCAAGGTGAAAGCCTAAAACACAAGTAACCCCAAGTCTGTTTTCAGAGCGAAATCTCAGACATTCTGCTGACCGGCACAACGTACAGATATGGCCCTCAGGTGTCCAAGCCACCGAGGAAAACAGGGAACCCCATGCATTTCCGAAAAGAGGACACCCGTGGGAATCCGCAGAGGTATGATTTGTGCACATCACCCCAGATTTTATTACCCAGACAGCCCCGCAAAATCCGAAATGTCGGGAAAAAAACGCTTTTTCCGCACATTTCACTCGAAGCACCTATTGAAACACGCCCCCAACAACACATGGCCTACTGTCACACATTCCCACAGGTGTCCCGATGAAAACGGTACCTCACATGTGTGGGTGCACCTACCTGGCCGCCAAGGGGAAAGCCTAAAACACAATTAACCCCAAGTCTGTTTTCAGAGCGAAATCTCAGACATTCTGCCGACCGGCACAACGTACAGATATGGGCCTCGGGTGTCCAAGCCACCGAGGAAAACAGGGAACCCCATGCATTTCCGAAAAGAGGACACCCGTGGGAATCCGCAGAGGTATGATTTGCGCACATCGCCCCAGATTTTATTACCAAGACAGCCCCGCAAAGTCCGAAATGTCGGGAAAAAAAAGCTTTTTCCGCACATTTCGCTCGACGCACCCATCAAAACACGCCCCCAACAGCACATGGCCTACCGTCATGCGTTTCCACAGGTGTCCTGATGAAAACAGTACCTCACATGTGTGGGTGCACCTACCTGGCCGCCAAGGGGAAAGCCTAAAACACAAGTAACCCCAAGTCTGTTTTCAGAGCGAAATCTCAGACATTCTGCCGACCGGCACAACGTACAGATATGGGCCTCGGGTGTCCAAGCCACCGAGGAAAACAGGGAACCCCATGCATTTCCGAAAAGAGGACATCGGTGGGAATCCGCAGAGGTATGATTTGCGCACATCGCCCCAGATTTTATTACCAAGACAGCCCCGCAAAGTCCGAAATGTCGGGAAAAAAAAGCTTTTTCCGCACATTTCGCTCGAAGCACCCATTGAAACACGCCCCCAACAACACATGGCCTACCGTCACGCGTTCCCACAGGTGTCCCGATGAAAACGGTACCTCACATGTGTGGGTGCACCTACCTGGCGCCAAGGGGAAAGCCTAAAACACAAGTAACCCCAAGTCTGTTTTCAGAGCGAAAACTCAGACATTCTGCCGACCGGCACAACGTACAGATATGAGCCTCGGGTGTCCAAGACACCAAGTAAAACTGGGAACCCCATGCATTTCCGAAAAGAGGACACCCGTGGGAATCCGCAGAGGTATGATTTGCGCACATCGCCCCAGAATTTTTTACCCAGACAGCCCCGCAAAGTAAGAAATGTCGGGAAAAAAATGCTTTTTCCGCACATTTCGCTCGAAGCACCCATTGAAACACGCCCCCAACAACACATGGCCTACCGTCACACGTTCCCACAGGTGTCCCGATGAAAACGGTACCTCACATGTGTTGGTGCACCTACCTGGCCGCCAAGGGGAAAGCCTAAAACACAAGTAACCCCAAGTCTGTTTTCAGAGCAAAATCTCAGACATTCTGCCGACCTGCACAACGTACAGATATGGGCCTCGGGTGTCCAAGCCACAGAGAAAAACAGGGAACCCCATGCATTTCCGAAAAGAGGACACCCGTGGGAATCCGCAGAGGTATGATTCACGCACATCGACCCAGATTTTATTACCCAGACAGCCCCGCAAAGTCCGAAATGTCGGGAAAAAAACCCTTTTTCCGCACATTTTGCTCGATGCACCCATCGAAACACGCCCCCAACAACACATGGCCTACCGTCACGCGTTCCCACAGGTGTTCCGATGAAAACGGTACCTCACATGTGTGGGTGCACCTACCTGGCCGCCAAGGAGAAATCCTAAAACACAAGTAACCCCAAGTCTGCTTTCAGAGCGAAATCTCAGACATTCTGCCGACCGGCACAACGTGCAGATATGGGCCTCGGGTGTCCAAGCCACCGAGGAAAACAGGGAACCCCATGCATTTCCGAAAAGAGGACACCCGTTGGAATCCGCAGAGGTATGATTTGCGCACATCGCCCCAGATTTTATTACCCAGACAGCCCTGCAAAGTCCGAAATGTTGGGAAAAAAACACTTTTTCCGCACATTTCGCTCGACGCACCCATCAAAACACGCCCCCAACAACACATGGCCTACCGTCATGCGTTTCCACAGGTGTCCCGATGAAAACAATACCTCACATGTGTGGGTGCACCAACCTGGCCGCCAAGGGGAAAGCCTAAAACACAAGTAACCCCAAGTCTGTTTTCAGAGCGAAATCTCAGACATTCTGCTGACCGGCACAACGTACAGATATGGGCCTTGGGTGTCCAAGCCACCGAGGAAAACAGGGAACCCTATGCATTTCCGAAAAGAGGACACCCGTGGGAATCCGCAGAGGTATGATTTGCGCAAATCGCCCCAGATTTTATTACCCAGACAGCCCTGCAAGGTCCGAAATGTTGGGAAAAAAACACTTTTTCCGCACATTTCGCTCGACGCACCCATCAAAACACGCCCCCAACAACACATGGCCTACCGTCATGCGTTTCCACAGGTGTCCCGATGAAAACGGCACCTCACATGTGTGGGTGCACCTACCTGGCCACCAAGGGGAAAGCCTAAAACACAAGTAACCCCAAGTCTGTTTTCATGGCGAAATCTCAGACATTCTGCCGACCGGAACAACGTACAGATATGGGCCTCGGGTGTCCAAGCCACCGAGGAAAACAGGGAACCCCATGCATTTCCGAAAAGAGGACACCCGTGGGAATCCGCAGAGGTATGATTTGCGCACATCGCCCCAGAGTTTTTTACCCAGACAGCCCCGCAAAGTCCGAAATGTGGGGAATAAAACGCTTTTTCTGCACATTTTGCTCGACGCACCCATCGAAACACGCCTCCAACAACACATGGCCTACCGTCACGCGTTCCCACAGGTGTCCCGATGAAAACGGTACCTCACATGTGTGGGTGCACCTACCTGGCCGCCAAGGGGAAAGCCTAAAACACAAGTAACCCAAGTATGTTTTCAGTGCGAAATCTCAGACATTCTGCCGACCGGCACAACATACAGATATGGCCCTCGGGTGTCCAAGCCACCGAGGAAAACAGGGAACCCCATGCATTTCCGAAAAGAGGACACCGTGGGAATCCGCAGAAGTATGATTTGCGCACATTGCCCCAGAATTTTTTACCCAGACAGCCCCGCAAAGTCCGAAATGTCGGGAAAAAAACACTTTTTCCGTACATTTTGCTCGACGCACCCATCGAAACACGCCCCCAACAACACATGACCTACTGTCACGCATTCCCATAGTTGTCCCGATGGAAACGGTACCTCACATGTGTGGGTGCACCTACCTGGCCGCCAAGGGGAAAGCCTAAAACACAAGTAACCCCAAGTCTGTTTTCAGAGCGAAATCTCAGACATTCTGCCGACCGGCACAACGTGCAGATATGAGTCTCGGGTGTCCAAGCCACTGAGGAAAACAGGGAACCCCATGCATTTCCGAAAAGAGGACACACGTGGGAATCCGCAGAGGTATGATTTGTGCACATCGCCCCAGATTTTATTACCCAGACAGCCCCGCAAAGTCCGAAATGTCGGGAAAAAAACACTTTTTCCGCACATTTCGCTCGATGCACCCATCGAAACACGCCCCCAACAACACATGGACTACCGTCACGTGTTCCCACAGGTGTCCCGATGAAAACAGTACCTCACATGTGTCGGTGCACCTACCTGGCCGCCAAGGGGAAAGCCTAAAACACAAGTAACCCCAAGTCTGTTTTCAGAGCGAAATCTCAGACATTCTGCTGACCGGCACAACGTACAGATATGGGCCTTGGGTGTCCAAGCCACCGAGGAAAACAGGGAACCCTATGCATTTCCGAAAAGAGGACACCCGTGGGAATCCGCAGAGGTATGATTTGCGCAAATCGCCCCAGATTTTATTACCCAGACAGCCCTGCAAGGTCCGAAATGTTGGGAAAAAAACACTTTTTCCGCACATTTCGCTCGACGCACCCATCAAAACACGCCCCCAACAACACATGGCCTACCGTCATGCGTTTCCACAGGTGTCCCGATGAAAACGGCACCTCACATGTGTGGGTGCACTGTAAAGACTGGTAGGGGGGTCTGTACTTCCGCTCTCTATATGGTAGAGGGGAGGCACAGAGGACCCCAGCCAAGATTCTCTAATATGGTAACGATGGACGAGCAATCAAGGCTTAGCTTCTCAGGAGGTGATGCAGGCTGGTTCTTAAGTACAGTGTATCCCCAAGCCCCCACAAAGGAATGTCCACACACTGTATTACTGAAAACACAGTCTTTATATAATTAATATTCAAGGGTTATGTACACTTATCACAATAACGCACTTTGTGCTCAGGAAAATCAGCAATGGTAAATATCTACAATTCTAAAGTGGTACCACTAATATTAGACCTCATTAAAGTGCATTCACAATACTGTTAAAATGGCACACAGATCAATAAGAAGGAAACCAGCAATAGAGAGAGGAGAGATAACAGAGGGTTGAAACAATAGGCAGAATACTGGCCCCTACCACTGGACACAGTTCTGTGTGGAGATCCCCCCACCTGGGCAACCTGTAAAATAAAGAGATATAACACCAGCCCAGTCCATATATTGTTCAATAGTCTATTTCTCTCCTATAATGTTTTTACCCCCCCAATGTACCTGGTGGAGTCGAGTTCTTCGAAGAGGCGTCGACAGATCCTTCTTGAATGACCCCCTTTAAAGCAGGAGTCACGGATCGTCGAGAGGCGTCGAGAAGCGTCGAGGAACTCGGTGTTCGGTGTCGGGGAATCGACGGCCCTTCTTGAATGCCTTCCCTTTCAAGCGGGAGACACGGGGCGTCGAACGTCCGACAACAAACAAGGTAGAACGGCGTCGATGAGGCGGCAGGCTTCGATCCGAGCGGTGCTCGTCGGCGTCGAGATGTCGGCGTCCTGCGAGGAAGAGGCGTGCGGGGCACCTCGGCGACACTAGTTCTGGACCGCAAAGATTGTGGGTGACGGTGGCCCAGCAAGGGCGTCGAGTCGCTCGAGTCTTTGGGGTCGTGAGGTGGCGGGAAACCCACCGGCGGATTCTCCTCGGCGCGTTGGTCGTCCTCGACTTTCTCCGGCGGGACAAAGCGGCCGACGATGCGGACGAGGGAGTCCTTCAAGGCAAATGTTCTTAGGCAAGGAGCGGACGGCTCCGGTCGTCGGCGGCACGGCGTCAAGTGGTTCCCACGGCGGGGCAACACAACTTCGACGGGCCTCCAGCGGTTACACAGACCTGCGAACCCTGGTCGACGGCAATGGACTTCGACAGCGTCGATGTCCGGGTGCTTCACTTCGATCTCCTCGGCGGTCCCGTCTCGGGTCGGCAGCCTTTCGAGGGTCTGACTTCCAGGGCGCTTCGGCGAAGATTCAGCGGTGCTCGATGGTCCCTCGGAGCACGGGAAGAGGGCGCCTAGCCAGGTCCTCTCTCGGGTCAGTCCTCGACGATTTCGACAACCTTCAGTTCCGTCGAAGCAAATGCCACAGCAAGTCTTCTTCTTCCAGCTGGACGTCGAGGATCAGCAAATCCAGTTACTCTTGAGTGGAGACTCAGCTTCTGAATGCTTCTGAACAATTTCCAGTGGTGAGAGGTCCCCAGATATACTATCCTGTCTCTCATCCACACTGCTGGCACACACACAGCAGCCAATCACACAGAAGGGCATTCATGCAGTCAGTCAGCCAATCAGGCACACAGTGCATTCAGGCCACACTCCTCCCTTTCAGACACTCACAACAAGGAATGTGGATTGGGACAAGTACCCAGCCATTCAACACTACACACTGCATTCAGGCCAGTTTCGGGCAGGGCTGTCTCAGTCTTTGTCTCACATGCCAGAAACCAGACAACCACAACAAGAAGTGTATATTGGTCACACACTCCATTCACCCAGGTCCCACCCACAGGAGGTACCCACAACATACAGTCAAAGGGAAGGCTCCAGTCAGTCTAGCTGGGCCTTCACAACAACACCATATATGGAACTTCCACCCAACAGCCAGTCAGGGGGAAGGGACAGAGTCAGGGCTTCCCAGGACTTTGGGAAAAACAAGACAACAGGCAATAGAAAGCAAGAGGCCACAGGGGCCATCTTGTTTTCTATCAGGAATCAACTGATCCCAATGGCAGGGCCTGGGTATCCCAAAATGGAGGACGCCCAGAGCACCTGTCTAATTCAGCATGGAGCTGCCACCAGCCCATACCCTGCTCTGTGGGCCACCCACAGGTGCCCAAAAACATACACTAGGGGCACAGGGTTGTACCCCTACCCATGGGTGCCATAAGGGTATCCCATGGGTCTGTTCACCAAACCAAAAGAGAGAGCTGCACTGCCAGGAGTCCCAAATGGACTCCTGGGCAGAAAACATAACAGAACACACGATAAAAGGCAGAAAAGGACAAGGATTCAGAGGCCCTGTCCCTCTGATGCATTTCCAGCATCACAGTCGCCCCCCCCAGACTGAGGTGGAGGGTGTCTAATCTCCCACGGGATAGACACCCTCATCCAGACGGTCAACATACCTTCTGGAAAGGCCATCCGCATTATCGTGACTCTTCCCTGGTCTGTGCTCTATGGTGAAGTCTAGCCCTTGCAGGCTAATGGACCACCTGAGCAATTTCGGGTTCTCACCCTTCATCTGCATAAGCCACTTCAGGGGCTTATGATCTGTTTGGACCTTGAAGGTAGACCCCGTAAGGTAGGGCCTAAAACGCCTAAGGCTCCAAACTATGCTAAAACACTCCTTTTCAACAGTAGCCCACCTAAGTTCTCTACCCTTGAGTTGTCTACTGATGAATATGATAGGGTGTTCTCTCCCTTTGTCATCTAACTGGGACAAGACAGCTCCAATTCCGGTGTCGCAGGCATCCGTCTGGACGATAAAGGGTCGGCTGTAGTCAGGCGCACACAACACAGGTGCCCTACACAGACTTTCTTTCAAGCCATCAAAGGCCCTCTGACAGTCTTCAGTCCAATTAACCTTCCTAGGTTGTTTGGGCGAAGTTAGAGCTGTCAGGGGTGCAGCTATGGTTCCATAGTCTGCCATGAAATTGCGATAGTACCCAGTGAGGCCCAAAAAGGCTCTCACCTGGGTTTGAGTAGTGGGAGTCTCCCAGTTCTGTACGTCCTGTACTTTACTGGAGAGAGGTTGGATTTGACCCCCTCCTACCTCATGACCAAGATAGGTAACTTTCCCCTGAGCTATCTGGCACTTGGTGGCCTTGATAGTGAGGTTAGCCCTTTTCAAGGCCTGCAACACCCTATCCAGATGTGTCAAATGCTCTTCCCAGGTGGAACTGTAGACGGCAATGTCGTCTAAGTAAGCCACACAAAAGGCTTCCAGCCCACTGAGCGCATGGTTGACCAATCTCTGGAAGGTGGCAGGGGCATTCTTCAACCCAAAGGGCATGACCCTAAACTGGTAGAGTCCCTCAGGTGTTGAGAAGGCCGTCTTTTCCTTGGCATGGTCCGTCAGAGCTATTTGCCAATAGCCTGAGGTAAGGTCAAAGGTGCTCACAAATTTGGCAGCACCTATGGTGTCCACGAGCTCATCAGCCCTGGGCAATGGGTGCGCGTCAGTTTTGGTGACGGCATTGACTCCTCGGTAGTCCACACAGAACCTCCAATCCTTGGTACCCGCCTGGGAACTTGCCTTGGGGACAAGGACCACTGGACTGGACCAGGGACTGGTTGAGGGTTCAATAACACCCAGATCCAACATCTTGGCGACCTCAGCCTGGATGTGGTTTTTGACGGTATCTGACATACGATAGCTCCTGCTCTTGACAGGCACGCTGTCACCAGTGTCAATTTCGTGCTTACACCACGGTGTAAGGCCCGGTGTCAGTGAAAACAGAGAGGCATACTGCTGGAGCAAAGCCCTGCAGGCCCTCTGCTGCTCCGTTGTCAAATCGGGAGAGAGTTGTACTCCCTCCACTGAGCCATCCTGAGGGTTGCTATGCAGCAAATCAGGAAGGGGCTCACTCTCATCCTCTTCTTGCCCTGAAGCTAGCAAGAGACATGAGACCTCCGCTCGTCTGTGGAAAGGCTTGAGCCTGTTGACATGGAATACCTGGGGGGCTACCCCAGAGGCTCCCATGTCAACCAGATAATTGACTTCGCCCATCTTGGAGATGATCCTGAAGGGTCCAGTCCACTTGTCTGCCAAAGCTCTAGGCTTGGTAGGCTCCATCACAAGGATTTCCTGTCCCGGAGTCCAATCCACTTGCGAAGCTTTAAGGTCATGCCAGTACTTGTTCAATTCCTGGCTGGCCTTGAGATTTGCTGTTGCCTGACCCATCATTTGTGTCATCCTCCGCCTGAGGCCTAACACATAGTCCCCCACTTGCTTGGCGGGACCTGGAGGGGTGGCTTCCAAGCCTTCTCGGATCAAGGCGAGGGGCCCCCTCACGGGATGTCCAAAGAGTAACTCAAAGGGGCTGAAACCAACACCCTCTTGAGGTACCTCCCTGTAAGCAAACAGCAGGCATGGCAGGAGGAGATCCCATTTCCTCCTTAGGGGCTCTTCCAAAGCACCTAGCATGCCCTTGAGAGTTTTGTTAAATCTCTCAACCAGACCATTGGCCTGGGGGTGGTAAGAGGTGGAGAACTTGTAGGTTACCCCGCACTCTTTCCACATGGTTTTCATGTAACTAGACATGAAGTTGGATCCTCTGTCAGAGACAACCTCCTTGGGGAATCCAACACGGGTGAAAATGCCCAGGAGAGCCCTGGCAACCACCTTGGCAGTAACAGTCCGAAGGGGTATTGCCTCAGGGTACCTGGTGGCATGATCTACCAAGACCAGGATGAACCGATGTCCACCTGAAGTGGGAGGGTCAAGGGGACCGACGATGTCGATGCCCACCCTCTCAAATGGTGTGCCAACCACTGGTAATGGCTGCAGTGGGGCAATGATCCTGCCTCCAGTCTTGCCAGACAACTGACAAGTGGGGCAGGTCCTGCAGTGGGACTCCACTTCTACCCCCATCCTTGGCCAGTAGAAATGGGCAGAGAGCCTCTGCTTAGTCTTCTTAGTCCCAAGATGACCAGCCAAGGGCACCTCATGCGCCAACTGCAGTAGGAAGGGCCTGTAAACCTGGGGTACCACCAACCTCTTGCGGGCACCAGGTTCAGGCTTAGTGGGCTCACTAACAAGGAGCTCACCCTCCCAATAAACCTTGAATGTCCTAGGCACTTCACCTTGTGCCTGGGACAGGGCCTGTTTCCTCAGACCCTCGAGAGAGTGGCACTCTCTCTGTCCTTTACAGAAGTCTGCCCGGGAGGGTCCCCCTTCAGCTAACAAGCATTGAAGGTCGGGGTGCTCCTCTGGGTTGAGAACCTCTCCCACAGGAGAGTCTTCTGTCTCTTCTCCCACAGGAGTTGAGTTTGGGTTTTCCACTGGACCCAGCCCGTCCGGAGTATGGATCCCAATGGGTGCTGTCGGAACAGCAGGAAGAGAAGGTGTTCCCTCCACAGAGGTGGCCTTCTTGGTCTTCCTTCTTCTTGCCTTAGGCCTCGCCTTTGGCTCGGGTACCTGACTCACAGCCAGACCCGGTGTCACCTGTGACCTAGTGACCGCAGCAGCAGTCAGGGGAAGACCATCCGAGATCAACCCCAACTCCACTAGATCATTACCTAACAGAATGTTAGCAGGGACATTGTCCTGAACCAGGACAGGAAGCTTTGCTGTCTTGTCTCCAATCATGAGTGTGACTAAGGCTACAGGTGATAATTTGGGAGGCCCACCAGCTAATCTGGTGGTTTGCAGAGGAGCACCTTCATAGTCCTCTGGCTTGAGCAGGGTCCTGTCCACCACTGTCATGCTTGCCCCAGTGTCTCTCAAACCAGTAGAAGGCTGGCCATTCAAGAGGACACTTCTCAAAAACCTACGGGTGTTCTGTGGGATAGTCGCCAGTACTTCTGCGTACTGGTCCCAGGCCCCAAGGGACACTAAGGAAATCTCTACCGGAGCACCAAAGGTGATTCCGGTAGAGGAGGGGAGGACAGTGGCCTCCACCTCAGACACGGGGTAAGGGTAGGTCAGGCTGACAGCCTGTACTCCAAGTGCCTTACCTTTACACTTGGGGTCACCCCTTTTGTGATCCAGAGCCCCACAGTCCCAACAAGTGCCAGGAGTGCGGGGTACGGTACTGGAACCACTGGGAACCTGCTTTGCAGCAGGTGGACCACTACTCTTATTCCCACCCACAGAGGACTTATCCCCACTAGATTTTTGGGTCTTAGGAGAGGAAGGTTTTGGTTTACCCGACTGTGACTGCTTTTGGGACTCCTCAGCTTTCTGAGAGGCCCCCTTTTCTTTGTCCTTGTCCTTCCCACTGGGGTCCTTAGGGGACACCCGATGGGAGACCCACTTGTCAGCCAACCTAGCCAGCTTAAAGGGGTCCAAAATGTTCTGGTCAGCCACATACTGACGCAGCTCTGGTGAACAGGCTTCAGAAAAATGCTCAAAAAACAAGAGGTGGGACAACTCAACAAAAGTTTTCACCTTGTATCCATCAATCCACCCCATCATGTTCATGTGCGCAGTACTCACCCAGTCAACCCAAGACACATTCTCTCTTTTCTTAAATTCCCTGAACCTTTTAAGGTATTGGGCAGGTGTCTTGCCAAACTTGGCAATCAAAGCAGACTTCATACACTCATACTGACCCCTTTCTTCCACACTCAGCTTCAGAATACAGTCATATCCAGTTTGAGGCACTCTGCTTAACAAACACTTAGCCCAATCTCTTTTATCTACATCATGAATTGCACAAGCCATTTCAAACGCTTCAATCCATTGGAGGATATCTGAACCCTCCACAAACACACCAACCAAATCTTTCATAAACTTGGTGGCTGGGGACCTACCACTCTCAATTGGTCTAGCTGAAGTCTCCACTCGAGCTTTCTCTAACTGGATTCTCTGACATTCAGTGTCCTTTTCTTTGAGCGCAAGATCCCTATTCTTGAGTTCCACTTGCTGGGCCAGCTCCTCTTTCTTAAGCTCAGCTTCTATTTCCAACTTGCGATATTCAAAGGCTAACTTCATCCTTAATAACTCAAGTTCCATGGAATTGCTGGGGTTTGGAACAGAGGCAGCAGGAATGGTGGCATTCCCAGAAACAGATTCAGCGACAACCCCAGGGGCAGAGTCCTCACTGGTTGCATCCCCCCCTTCTTCAAGAGTTTCACCATCAGTCTGGTAATCCACCAGGGCAGCTATCAGCTCAGCCCTAGACTTATCCACAAAGTCTAACTCCCTGGCTTCACAAGCACTCTGGAGAGCCTCTAAGCTCATCCGAGTCAATTTACCATTTGCAATGGACTCCATTGCTTGTAATGCAGTTATTTGGAACACACCCGAACCTTAATCTAACAAAAGTGCGGATATTTTGTAAGTGGCACGGTTATACACTGAGTCTTAAAACCATAAGCATCCCACCGCTGCCACCAGCTGTAAAGACTGGTAGGGGGGTCTGTACTTCCGCTCTCTATATGGTAGAGGGGAGGCACAGAGGACCCCAGCCAAGATTCTCTAATATGGTAACGATGGACGAGCAATCAAGGCTTAGCTTCTCAGGAGGTGATGCAGGCTGGTTCTTAAGTACAGTGTATCCCCAAGCCCCCACAAAGGAATGTCCACACACTGTATTACTGAAAACACAGTCTTTATATAATTAATATTCAAGGGTTATGTACACTTATCACAATAACGCACTTTGTGCTCAGGAAAATCAGCAATGGTAAATATCTACAATTCTAAAGTGGTACCACTAATATTAGACCTCATTAAAGTGCATTCACAATACTGTTAAAATGGCACACAGATCAATAAGAAGGAAACCAGCAATAGAGAGAGGAGAGATAACAGAGGGTTGAAACAATAGGCAGAATACTGGCCCCTACCACTGGACACAGTTCTGTGTGGAGATCCCCCCACCTGGGCAACCTGTAAAATAAAGAGATATAACACCAGCCCAGTCCATATATTGTTCAATAGTCTATTTCTCTCCTATAATGTTTTTACCCCCCCAATGTACCTGGTGGAGTCGAGTTCTTCGAAGAGGCGTCGACAGATCCTTCTTGAATGACCCCCTTTAAAGCAGGAGTCACGGATCGTCGAGAGGCGTCGAGAAGCGTCGAGGAACTCGGTGTTCGGTGTCGGGGAATCGACGGCCCTTCTTGAATGCCTTCCCTTTCAAGCGGGAGACACGGGGCGTCGAACGTCCGACAACAAACAAGGTAGAACGGCGTCGATGAGGCGGCAGGCTTCGATCCGAGCGGTGCTCGTCGGCGTCGAGATGTCGGCGTCCTGCGAGGAAGAGGCGTGCGGGGCACCTCGGCGACACTAGTTCTGGACCGCAAAGATTGTGGGTGACGGTGGCCCAGCAAGGGCGTCGAGTCGCTCGAGTCTTTGGGGTCGTGAGGTGGCGGGAAACCCACCGGCGGATTCTCCTCGGCGCGTTGGTCGTCCTCGACTTTCTCCGGCGGGACAAAGCGGCCGACGATGCGGACGAGGGAGTCCTTCAAGGCAAATGTTCTTAGGCAAGGAGCGGACGGCTCCGGTCGTCGGCGGCACGGCGTCAAGTGGTTCCCACGGCGGGGCAACACAACTTCGACGGGCCTCCAGCGGTTACACAGACCTGCGAACCCTGGTCGACGGCAATGGACTTCGACAGCGTCGATGTCCGGGTGCTTCACTTCGATCTCCTCGGCGGTCCCGTCTCGGGTCGGCAGCCTTTCGAGGGTCTGACTTCCAGGGCGCTTCGGCGAAGATTCAGCGGTGCTCGATGGTCCCTCGGAGCACGGGAAGAGGGCGCCTAGCCAGGTCCTCTCTCGGGTCAGTCCTCGACGATTTCGACAACCTTCAGTTCCGTCGAAGCAAATGCCACAGCAAGTCTTCTTCTTCCAGCTGGACGTCGAGGATCAGCAAATCCAGTTACTCTTGAGTGGAGACTCAGCTTCTGAATGCTTCTGAACAATTTCCAGTGGTGAGAGGTCCCCAGATATACTATCCTGTCTCTCATCCACACTGCTGGCACACACACAGCAGCCAATCACACAGAAGGGCATTCATGCAGTCAGTCAGCCAATCAGGCACACAGTGCATTCAGGCCACACTCCTCCCTTTCAGACACTCACAACAAGGAATGTGGATTGGGACAAGTACCCAGCCATTCAACACTACACACTGCATTCAGGCCAGTTTCGGGCAGGGCTGTCTCAGTCTTTGTCTCACATGCCAGAAACCAGACAACCACAACAAGAAGTGTATATTGGTCACACACTCCATTCACCCAGGTCCCACCCACAGGAGGTACCCACAACATACAGTCAAAGGGAAGGCTCCAGTCAGTCTAGCTGGGCCTTCACAACAACACCATATATGGAACTTCCACCCAACAGCCAGTCAGGGGGAAGGGACAGAGTCAGGGCTTCCCAGGACTTTGGGAAAAACAAGACAACAGGCAATAGAAAGCAAGAGGCCACAGGGGCCATCTTGTTTTCTATCAGGAATCAACTGATCCCAATGGCAGGGCCTGGGTATCCCAAAATGGAGGACGCCCAGAGCACCTGTCTAATTCAGCATGGAGCTGCCACCAGCCCATACCCTGCTCTGTGGGCCACCCACAGGTGCCCAAAAACATACACTAGGGGCACAGGGTTGTACCCCTACCCATGGGTGCCATAAGGGTATCCCATGGGTCTGTTCACCAAACCAAAAGAGAGAGCTGCACTGCCAGGAGTCCCAAATGGACTCCTGGGCAGAAAACATAACAGAACACACGATAAAAGGCAGAAAAGGACAAGGATTCAGAGGCCCTGTCCCTCTGATGCATTTCCAGCATCACAGTCGCCCCCCCCAGACTGAGGTGGAGGGTGTCTAATCTCCCACGGGATAGACACCCTCATCCAGACGGTCAACATACCTTCTGGAAAGGCCATCCGCATTATCGTGACTCTTCCCTGGTCTGTGCTCTATGGTGAAGTCTAGCCCTTGCAGGCTAATGGACCACCTGAGCAATTTCGGGTTCTCACCCTTCATCTGCATAAGCCACTTCAGGGGCTTATGATCTGTTTGGACCTTGAAGGTAGACCCCGTAAGGTAGGGCCTAAAACGCCTAAGGCTCCAAACTATGCTAAAACACTCCTTTTCAACAGTAGCCCACCTAAGTTCTCTACCCTTGAGTTGTCTACTGATGAATATGATAGGGTGTTCTCTCCCTTTGTCATCTAACTGGGACAAGACAGCTCCAATTCCGGTGTCGCAGGCATCCGTCTGGACGATAAAGGGTCGGCTGTAGTCAGGCGCACACAACACAGGTGCCCTACACAGACTTTCTTTCAAGCCATCAAAGGCCCTCTGACAGTCTTCAGTCCAATTAACCTTCCTAGGTTGTTTGGGCGAAGTTAGAGCTGTCAGGGGTGCAGCTATGGTTCCATAGTCTGCCATGAAATTGCGATAGTACCCAGTGAGGCCCAAAAAGGCTCTCACCTGGGTTTGAGTAGTGGGAGTCTCCCAGTTCTGTACGTCCTGTACTTTACTGGAGAGAGGTTGGATTTGACCCCCTCCTACCTCATGACCAAGATAGGTAACTTTCCCCTGAGCTATCTGGCACTTGGTGGCCTTGATAGTGAGGTTAGCCCTTTTCAAGGCCTGCAACACCCTATCCAGATGTGTCAAATGCTCTTCCCAGGTGGAACTGTAGACGGCAATGTCGTCTAAGTAAGCCACACAAAAGGCTTCCAGCCCACTGAGCGCATGGTTGACCAATCTCTGGAAGGTGGCAGGGGCATTCTTCAACCCAAAGGGCATGACCCTAAACTGGTAGAGTCCCTCAGGTGTTGAGAAGGCCGTCTTTTCCTTGGCATGGTCCGTCAGAGCTATTTGCCAATAGCCTGAGGTAAGGTCAAAGGTGCTCACAAATTTGGCAGCACCTATGGTGTCCACGAGCTCATCAGCCCTGGGCAATGGGTGCGCGTCAGTTTTGGTGACGGCATTGACTCCTCGGTAGTCCACACAGAACCTCCAATCCTTGGTACCCGCCTGGGAACTTGCCTTGGGGACAAGGACCACTGGACTGGACCAGGGACTGGTTGAGGGTTCAATAACACCCAGATCCAACATCTTGGCGACCTCAGCCTGGATGTGGTTTTTGACGGTATCTGACATACGATAGCTCCTGCTCTTGACAGGCACGCTGTCACCAGTGTCAATTTCGTGCTTACACCACGGTGTAAGGCCCGGTGTCAGTGAAAACAGAGAGGCATACTGCTGGAGCAAAGCCCTGCAGGCCCTCTGCTGCTCCGTTGTCAAATCGGGAGAGAGTTGTACTCCCTCCACTGAGCCATCCTGAGGGTTGCTATGCAGCAAATCAGGAAGGGGCTCACTCTCATCCTCTTCTTGCCCTGAAGCTAGCAAGAGACATGAGACCTCCGCTCGTCTGTGGAAAGGCTTGAGCCTGTTGACATGGAATACCTGGGGGGCTACCCCAGAGGCTCCCATGTCAACCAGATAATTGACTTCGCCCATCTTGGAGATGATCCTGAAGGGTCCAGTCCACTTGTCTGCCAAAGCTCTAGGCTTGGTAGGCTCCATCACAAGGATTTCCTGTCCCGGAGTCCAATCCACTTGCGAAGCTTTAAGGTCATGCCAGTACTTGTTCAATTCCTGGCTGGCCTTGAGATTTGCTGTTGCCTGACCCATCATTTGTGTCATCCTCCGCCTGAGGCCTAACACATAGTCCCCCACTTGCTTGGCGGGACCTGGAGGGGTGGCTTCCAAGCCTTCTCGGATCAAGGCGAGGGGCCCCCTCACGGGATGTCCAAAGAGTAACTCAAAGGGGCTGAAACCAACACCCTCTTGAGGTACCTCCCTGTAAGCAAACAGCAGGCATGGCAGGAGGAGATCCCATTTCCTCCTTAGGGGCTCTTCCAAAGCACCTAGCATGCCCTTGAGAGTTTTGTTAAATCTCTCAACCAGACCATTGGCCTGGGGGTGGTAAGAGGTGGAGAACTTGTAGGTTACCCCGCACTCTTTCCACATGGTTTTCATGTAACTAGACATGAAGTTGGATCCTCTGTCAGAGACAACCTCCTTGGGGAATCCAACACGGGTGAAAATGCCCAGGAGAGCCCTGGCAACCACCTTGGCAGTAACAGTCCGAAGGGGTATTGCCTCAGGGTACCTGGTGGCATGATCTACCAAGACCAGGATGAACCGATGTCCACCTGAAGTGGGAGGGTCAAGGGGACCGACGATGTCGATGCCCACCCTCTCAAATGGTGTGCCAACCACTGGTAATGGCTGCAGTGGGGCAATGATCCTGCCTCCAGTCTTGCCAGACAACTGACAAGTGGGGCAGGTCCTGCAGTGGGACTCCACTTCTACCCCCATCCTTGGCCAGTAGAAATGGGCAGAGAGCCTCTGCTTAGTCTTCTTAGTCCCAAGATGACCAGCCAAGGGCACCTCATGCGCCAACTGCAGTAGGAAGGGCCTGTAAACCTGGGGTACCACCAACCTCTTGCGGGCACCAGGTTCAGGCTTAGTGGGCTCACTAACAAGGAGCTCACCCTCCCAATAAACCTTGAATGTCCTAGGCACTTCACCTTGTGCCTGGGACAGGGCCTGTTTCCTCAGACCCTCGAGAGAGTGGCACTCTCTCTGTCCTTTACAGAAGTCTGCCCGGGAGGGTCCCCCTTCAGCTAACAAGCATTGAAGGTCGGGGTGCTCCTCTGGGTTGAGAACCTCTCCCACAGGAGAGTCTTCTGTCTCTTCTCCCACAGGAGTTGAGTTTGGGTTTTCCACTGGACCCAGCCCGTCCGGAGTATGGATCCCAATGGGTGCTGTCGGAACAGCAGGAAGAGAAGGTGTTCCCTCCACAGAGGTGGCCTTCTTGGTCTTCCTTCTTCTTGCCTTAGGCCTCGCCTTTGGCTCGGGTACCTGACTCACAGCCAGACCCGGTGTCACCTGTGACCTAGTGACCGCAGCAGCAGTCAGGGGAAGACCATCCGAGATCAACCCCAACTCCACTAGATCATTACCTAACAGAATGTTAGCAGGGACATTGTCCTGAACCAGGACAGGAAGCTTTGCTGTCTTGTCTCCAATCATGAGTGTGACTAAGGCTACAGGTGATAATTTGGGAGGCCCACCAGCTAATCTGGTGGTTTGCAGAGGAGCACCTTCATAGTCCTCTGGCTTGAGCAGGGTCCTGTCCACCACTGTCATGCTTGCCCCAGTGTCTCTCAAACCAGTAGAAGGCTGGCCATTCAAGAGGACACTTCTCAAAAACCTACGGGTGTTCTGTGGGATAGTCGCCAGTACTTCTGCGTACTGGTCCCAGGCCCCAAGGGACACTAAGGAAATCTCTACCGGAGCACCAAAGGTGATTCCGGTAGAGGAGGGGAGGACAGTGGCCTCCACCTCAGACACGGGGTAAGGGTAGGTCAGGCTGACAGCCTGTACTCCAAGTGCCTTACCTTTACACTTGGGGTCACCCCTTTTGTGATCCAGAGCCCCACAGTCCCAACAAGTGCCAGGAGTGCGGGGTACGGTACTGGAACCACTGGGAACCTGCTTTGCAGCAGGTGGACCACTACTCTTATTCCCACCCACAGAGGACTTATCCCCACTAGATTTTTGGGTCTTAGGAGAGGAAGGTTTTGGTTTACCCGACTGTGACTGCTTTTGGGACTCCTCAGCTTTCTGAGAGGCCCCCTTTTCTTTGTCCTTGTCCTTCCCACTGGGGTCCTTAGGGGACACCCGATGGGAGACCCACTTGTCAGCCAACCTAGCCAGCTTAAAGGGGTCCAAAATGTTCTGGTCAGCCACATACTGACGCAGCTCTGGTGAACAGGCTTCAGAAAAATGCTCAAAAAACAAGAGGTGGGACAACTCAACAAAAGTTTTCACCTTGTATCCATCAATCCACCCCATCATGTTCATGTGCGCAGTACTCACCCAGTCAACCCAAGACACATTCTCTCTTTTCTTAAATTCCCTGAACCTTTTAAGGTATTGGGCAGGTGTCTTGCCAAACTTGGCAATCAAAGCAGACTTCATACACTCATACTGACCCCTTTCTTCCACACTCAGCTTCAGAATACAGTCATATCCAGTTTGAGGCACTCTGCTTAACAAACACTTAGCCCAATCTCTTTTATCTACATCATGAATTGCACAAGCCATTTCAAACGCTTCAATCCATTGGAGGATATCTGAACCCTCCACAAACACACCAACCAAATCTTTCATAAACTTGGTGGCTGGGGACCTACCACTCTCAATTGGTCTAGCTGAAGTCTCCACTCGAGCTTTCTCTAACTGGATTCTCTGACATTCAGTGTCCTTTTCTTTGAGCGCAAGATCCCTATTCTTGAGTTCCACTTGCTGGGCCAGCTCCTCTTTCTTAAGCTCAGCTTCTATTTCCAACTTGCGATATTCAAAGGCTAACTTCATCCTTAATAACTCAAGTTCCATGGAATTGCTGGGGTTTGGAACAGAGGCAGCAGGAATGGTGGCATTCCCAGAAACAGATTCAGCGACAACCCCAGGGGCAGAGTCCTCACTGGTTGCATCCCCCCCTTCTTCAAGAGTTTCACCATCAGTCTGGTAATCCACCAGGGCAGCTATCAGCTCAGCCCTAGACTTATCCACAAAGTCTAACTCCCTGGCTTCACAAGCACTCTGGAGAGCCTCTAAGCTCATCCGAGTCAATTTACCATTTGCAATGGACTCCATTGCTTGTAATGCAGTTATTTGGAACACACCCGAACCTTAATCTAACAAAAGTGCGGATATTTTGTAAGTGGCACGGTTATACACTGAGTCTTAAAACCATAAGCATCCCACCGCTGCCACCAGCTGTAAAGACTGGTAGGGGGGTCTGTACTTCCGCTCTCTATATGGTAGAGGGGAGGCACAGAGGACCCCAGCCAAGATTCTCTAATATGGTAACGATGGACGAGCAATCAAGGCTTAGCTTCTCAGGAGGTGATGCAGGCTGGTTCTTAAGTACAGTGTATCCCCAAGCCCCCACAAAGGAATGTCCACACACTGTATTACTGAAAACACAGTCTTTATATAATTAATATTCAAGGGTTATGTACACTTATCACAATAACGCACTTTGTGCTCAGGAAAATCAGCAATGGTAAATATCTACAATTCTAAAGTGGTACCACTAATATTAGACCTCATTAAAGTGCATTCACAATACTGTTAAAATGGCACACAGATCAATAAGAAGGAAACCAGCAATAGAGAGAGGAGAGATAACAGAGGGTTGAAACAATAGGCAGAATACTGGCCCCTACCACTGGACACAGTTCTGTGTGGAGATCCCCCCACCTGGGCAACCTGTAAAATAAAGAGATATAACACCAGCCCAGTCCATATATTGTTCAATAGTCTATTTCTCTCCTATAATGTTTTTACCCCCCCAATGTACCTGGTGGAGTCGAGTTCTTCGAAGAGGCGTCGACAGATCCTTCTTGAATGACCCCCTTTAAAGCAGGAGTCACGGATCGTCGAGAGGCGTCGAGAAGCGTCGAGGAACTCGGTGTTCGGTGTCGGGGAATCGACGGCCCTTCTTGAATGCCTTCCCTTTCAAGCGGGAGACACGGGGCGTCGAACGTCCGACAACAAACAAGGTAGAACGGCGTCGATGAGGCGGCAGGCTTCGATCCGAGCGGTGCTCGTCGGCGTCGAGATGTCGGCGTCCTGCGAGGAAGAGGCGTGCGGGGCACCTCGGCGACACTAGTTCTGGACCGCAAAGATTGTGGGTGACGGTGGCCCAGCAAGGGCGTCGAGTCGCTCGAGTCTTTGGGGTCGTGAGGTGGCGGGAAACCCACCGGCGGATTCTCCTCGGCGCGTTGGTCGTCCTCGACTTTCTCCGGCGGGACAAAGCGGCCGACGATGCGGACGAGGGAGTCCTTCAAGGCAAATGTTCTTAGGCAAGGAGCGGACGGCTCCGGTCGTCGGCGGCACGGCGTCAAGTGGTTCCCACGGCGGGGCAACACAACTTCGACGGGCCTCCAGCGGTTACACAGACCTGCGAACCCTGGTCGACGGCAATGGACTTCGACAGCGTCGATGTCCGGGTGCTTCACTTCGATCTCCTCGGCGGTCCCGTCTCGGGTCGGCAGCCTTTCGAGGGTCTGACTTCCAGGGCGCTTCGGCGAAGATTCAGCGGTGCTCGATGGTCCCTCGGAGCACGGGAAGAGGGCGCCTAGCCAGGTCCTCTCTCGGGTCAGTCCTCGACGATTTCGACAACCTTCAGTTCCGTCGAAGCAAATGCCACAGCAAGTCTTCTTCTTCCAGCTGGACGTCGAGGATCAGCAAATCCAGTTACTCTTGAGTGGAGACTCAGCTTCTGAATGCTTCTGAACAATTTCCAGTGGTGAGAGGTCCCCAGATATACTATCCTGTCTCTCATCCACACTGCTGGCACACACACAGCAGCCAATCACACAGAAGGGCATTCATGCAGTCAGTCAGCCAATCAGGCACACAGTGCATTCAGGCCACACTCCTCCCTTTCAGACACTCACAACAAGGAATGTGGATTGGGACAAGTACCCAGCCATTCAACACTACACACTGCATTCAGGCCAGTTTCGGGCAGGGCTGTCTCAGTCTTTGTCTCACATGCCAGAAACCAGACAACCACAACAAGAAGTGTATATTGGTCACACACTCCCTTCACCCAGGTCCCACCCACAGGAGGTACCCACAACATACAGTCAAAGGGAAGGCTCCAGTCAGTCTAGCTGGGCCTTCACAACAACACCATATATGGAACTTCCACCCAACAGCCAGTCAGGGGGAAGGGACAGAGTCAGGGCTTCCCAGGACTTTGGGAAAAACAAGACAACAGGCAATAGAAAGCAAGAGGCCACAGGGGCCATCTTGTTTTCTATCAGGAATCAACTGATCCCAATGGCAGGGCCTGGGTATCCCAAAATGGAGGACGCCCAGAGCACCTGTCTAATTCAGCATGGAGCTGCCACCAGCCCATACCCTGCTCTGTGGGCCACCCACAGGTGCCCAAAAACATACACTAGGGGCACAGGGTTGTACCCCTACCCATGGGTGCCATAAGGGTATCCCATGGGTCTGTTCACCAAACCAAAAGAGAGAGCTGCACTGCCAGGAGTCCCAAATGGACTCCTGGGCAGAAAACATAACAGAACACACGATAAAAGGCAGAAAAGGACAAGGATTCAGAGGCCCTGTCCCTCTGATGCATTTCCAGCATCACATGCACCTACCTGGCCACCAAGGGGAAAGCCTAAAACACAAGTAACCCCAAGTCTGTTTTCATGGCGAAATCTCAGACATTCTGCCGACCGGAACAACGTACAGATATGGGCCTCGGGTGTCCAAGCCACCGAGGAAAACAGGGAACCCCATGCATTTCCGAAAAGAGGACACCCGTGGGAATCCGCAGAGGTATGATTTGCGCACATCGCCCCAGAGTTTTTTACCCAGACAGCCCCGCAAAGTCCGAAATGTGGGGAATAAAACGCTTTTTCTGCACATTTTGCTCGACGCACCCATCGAAACACGCCTCCAACAACACATGGCCTACCGTCACGCGTTCCCACAGGTGTCCCGATGAAAACGGTACCTCACATGTGTGGGTGCACCTACCTGGCCGCCAAGGGGAAAGCCTAAAACACAAGTAACCCAAGTATGTTTTCAGTGCGAAATCTCAGACATTCTGCCGACCGGCACAACATACAGATATGGCCCTCGGGTGTCCAAGCCACCGAGGAAAACAGGGAACCCCATGCATTTCCGAAAAGAGGACACCGTGGGAATCCGCAGAAGTATGATTTGCGCACATTGCCCCAGAATTTTTTACCCAGACAGCCCCGCAAAGTCCGAAATGTCGGGAAAAAAACACTTTTTCCGTACATTTTGCTCGACGCACCCATCGAAACACGCCCCCAACAACACATGACCTACTGTCACGCATTCCCATAGTTGTCCCGATGGAAACGGTACCTCACATGTGTGGGTGCACCTACCTGGCCGCCAAGGGGAAAGCCTAAAACACAAGTAACCCCAAGTCTGTTTTCAGAGCGAAATCTCAGACATTCTGCCGACCGGCACAACGTGCAGATATGAGTCTCGGGTGTCCAAGCCACTGAGGAAAACAGGGAACCCCATGCATTTCCGAAAAGAGGACACACGTGGGAATCCGCAGAGGTATGATTTGTGCACATCGCCCCAGATTTTATTACCCAGACAGCCCCGCAAAGTCCGAAATGTCGGGAAAAAAACACTTTTTCCGCACATTTCGCTCGATGCACCCATCGAAACACGCCCCCAACAACACATGGACTACCGTCACGTGTTCCCACATGTGTCCCGATGAAAACAGTACCTCACATGTGTCGGTGCACCTACCTGGCCGCCAAGGGGAAAGCCTAAAACACAAGTAACCCCAAGTCTGTTTTCAGAGCGAAATCTCAGACATTCTGCCGACCGGCACAACGTACAGATATGGGCCTCGGGTGTCCAAGCCACCGAGGAAAACAGGGAACCCCATGCATTTCCGAAAAGAGGACACCGTGGGAATCCGCAGAAGTATGATTTGCGCACATTGCCCCAGAATTTTTTACCCAGACAGCCCGCAAAGTCCGAAATGTCGGGAAAAAAACACTTTTTCCGTACATTTTGCTCGACGCACCCATCGAAACACGCCCCCAACAACACATGGCCTACCGTCACGCGTTCCCATAGGTGTCCCAATGAAAACGGTACCTCACATGTGTGGGCGCACCTACTTGACGCCAAGGGGAAAGCCTAAAACACAAGTAACCCCAAGTCTGTTTTCAGAGCGAAATCTCAGACATTCTGCCGACCGGCATAACATACAGATATCTGCCTCGGGTCTCCAAGCCACCGTGGAAAACAGGGAACCCCATGAATTTCCGAAAAGAGGACACCCGTGGGAATCCGCAGAGGTAGATTTGCGCACATCGCCCCAGATTTTATTACCCAGACAGCCCCGCAAAGTGCAAAATGTGGGGAAAAAAACACTTTTTCCGCACATTTCGCTCGACGCACCCATCGAAACATGCCCCCAACAACACATGACCCACCGTCACGCATTCCCACAGGTGTCCCGATGGAAACAGTACCTCACATGTGTGGGTGCACCTACCTGGCGCCTAGGGGAAAGCCTAAAACACAAGTAACCCCAAGTCTGTTTTCAGAGCGAAATCTCAGACATTCTGCCGACCGGCACAACGTACAGATATGGGCCTCGGGTGTCCAAGCCACCAAGGAAAACAGGGAACCCCATGCATTTCCGAAAAGAAGACACCCATGGGAATCCGCAGAAGTATGATTTGCACCCATCGCCCCAGATTTTATTACCAAGACAGCCCCGCAAAGTCCGAAATGTCGGGAAAAAAACGCTTTTTCCGCACATTTCGCTCGAAGCACTCATTGAAACACGCCCCCAACAACACATGGCCTACCATCACGCGTTCCCACAGGTGTCCCGATGAAAACGGTACCTCACATGTGTGGGTGCACCTACCTGGCCGCCAAGGGGAAAGCCTAAAACACAAGTAACCCCAAGTCTGTTTTCAGAGTGAAAACTCAGACATTCTGCCGACCGGCACAACGTACAGATATGGGCCTCGGGTGTCCAAGCCACCAAGTAAAACAGGGAACCCCATGCATTTCCGAAAAGAGGACACCCGTGGGAATCCGCAGAGGTATGATTTGCGCACATCGCCACAGATTTTATTACCCAGACAGCCCTGATAAGTCCGAAATGTCGGGAAAAAAACGCTTTTTCCGCACATTTTGCTCGAAGCACCCATTTAAACACACCCCCAACAACACATGGCCTACCGTCACACGTTCCCACAGTTGTCCCAATGAAAACGGTACCTTACATGTGTGGGTGCACCTACCTGGCCGCCAAGGGGAAAGCCTAAAACACAATTAACCCCAAGTCTGTTTTCAGAGCGAAATCTCAGACATTCTGCCGACCGGCACAACGTACAGATATGGGCCTCGGGTGTCCAAGCCACCGAGGAAAACAGGGAACCCCATGCATTTCCGAAAAGAGGACACCCGTGGGAATCCGCAAGGTATGATTTGCGCACATCGCCACAGAATTTTTTACCCAGACACCCCTGCAAAGTCCCAAATGTCGGGAAAAAAACACTTTTTCCGCACATTTCGCTCGACGCACCCATCAAAACACGCCCCCAACAGCACATGGCCTACCGTCATGCGTTTCCACAGGTGTCCTGATGAAAACAGTACCTCACATGTGTGGGTGCACCTACCTGGCCACCAAGGGGAAAGCCTAAAACACAAGTAACCCCAAGTCTGTTTTCAGAGCGAAAACTCAGACATTCTGCCGACCGGCACAACGTACAGATATGGGCCTCGGGTGTCCAAGCCACCAAGTAAAACAGGGAACCCCATGCATTTCCGAAAAGAGGACACCCGTGGGAATCCGCAGAGGTATGATTTGCGCACATCGCCTCAGATTTTATTACCCAGACAGCCCCGATAAGTCCGAAATGTCGGGAAAAAAACGCTTTTTCCGCACATTTCGCTCGACGCACCCATCGAAACATGCCCCCAACAACACATGACCCACCGTCACGCATTCCCACAGGTGTCCCGATGGAAACAGTACCTCACATGTGTGGGTGCACCTACCTGGCGCCTAGGGGAAAGCCTAAAACACAAGTAACCCCAAGTCTGTTTTCAGAGCGAAATCTCAGACATTCTGCCGACCGGCACAACGTACAGATATGGGCCTCGGGTGTCCAAGCCACCAAGGAAAACAGGGAACCCCATGCATTTCCGAAAAGAAGACACCCATGGGAATCCGCAGAAGTATGATTTGCACCCATCGCCCCAGATTTTATTACCAAGACAGCCCCGCAAAGTCCGAAATGTCGGGAAAAAAACGCTTTTTCCGCACATTTCGCTCGAAGCACTCATTGAAACACGCCCCCAACAACACATGGCCTACCATCACGCGTTCCCACAGGTGTCCCGATGAAAACGGTACCTCACATGTGTGGGTGCACCTACCTGGCCGCCAAGGGGAAAGCCTAAAACACAAGTAACCCCAAGTCTGTTTTCAGAGTGAAAACTCAGACATTCTGCCGACCGGCACAACGTACAGATATGGGCCTCGGGTGTCCAAGCCACCAAGTAAAACAGGGAACCCCATGCATTTCCGAAAAGAGGACACCCGTGGGAATCCGCAGAGGTATGATTTGCGCACATCGCCACAGATTTTATTACCCAGACAGCCCTGATAAGTCCGAAATGTCGGGAAAAAAACGCTTTTTCCGCACATTTTGCTCGAAGCACCCATTTAAACACACCCCCAACAACACATGGCCTACCGTCACACGTTCCCACAGGTGTCCCAATGAAAACGGTACCTTACATGTGTGGGTGCACCTACCTGGCCGCCAAGGGGAAAGCCTAAAACACAATTAACCCCAAGTCTGTTTTCAGAGCGAAATCTCAGACATTCTGCCGACCGGCACAACGTACAGATATGGGCCTCGGGTGTCCAAGCCACCGAGGAAAACAGGGAACCCCATGCATTTCCGAAAAGAGGACACCCGTGGGAATCCGCAAGGTATGATTTGCGCACATCGCCACAGAATTTTTTACCCAGACACCCCTGCAAAGTCCCAAATGTCGGGAAAAAAACACTTTTTCCGCACATTTCGCTCGACGCACCCATCAAAACACGCCCCCAACAGCACATGGCCTACCGTCATGCGTTTCCACAGGTGTCCTGATGAAAACAGTACCTCACATGTGTGGGTGCACCTACCTGGCCACCAAGGGGAAAGCCTAAAACACAAGTAACCCCAAGTCTGTTTTCAGAGCGAAAACTCAGACATTCTGCCGACCGGCACAACGTACAGATATGGGCCTCGGGTGTCCAAGCCACCAAGTAAAACAGGGAACCCCATGCATTTCCGAAAAGAGGACACCCGTGGGAATCCGCAGAGGTATGATTTGCGCACATCGCCTCAGATTTTATTACCCAGACAGCCCCGATAAGTCCGAAATGTCGGGAAAAAAACGCTTTTTCCGCACATTTCGCTCGAAGCACCCATTGAAACACGCCCCCAACAACACATGGCCTACCGTCACGCGTTTCCACAGGTGTCCCGATGAAAACGGTACCTCACATGTGTGGGTGCACTGTTAGGGAGAATTCTCTGTTTAGGCTGAATTTCCCTACCTAGTGAGTCCCCCAGCAGCTTTGCTGGATTTCTGGGGTTTCTTTTTTTCTCCTGCCAAGAGTGAGACTCTTTTACCCTCACTCTTGGACATGTTGAAGTGTGTTTTCTTGGTTAAACCTTGTGTTGGATGGGCTATGGGGTCTTTTACTCCATAGGGCCTCATGTATTTTTGTGATGTGGGTTACACAGCACCCTCTGTGCCGTGACCCAGGGGTGTCCTAGGGACTCCCCAACATAGACTCCATACCCTGGGACTGACTACTGTCTCCCAGGGCATGTAAAGTCACCAAAGACTTTGCTAGTCTTGGATCCTGAACAGAACCAGTACAAACCATCATATTGTGGACGGACTGGCTGGGGCAATTCGATTGCCCCAGGGGCTGTTAGTCGAGGGGGCACGTCTCCGTCCCCCCTGATCGAGTTTTGGCTGGTGGCAGTGGAAACTACTTTTTATATTCGACCGCGAATATTTCCCTATGGGATTTCCCATTGTTTTAGGCTAACACATTTAATTATTTATTTACGGTAGCCTTAAACATACCGCCGGTTTATATATTTAATATTATAACTCCGGTTGGGACTTTTTGCCAAAACTTGATTCTAAAATGGCGTTGGCGTTCGCCTCTGTAACTCTGACCCAAAGTGGAGCCCTTTGTTCCACTTTTGGCGGGCTTCTCCACAGAAGCCCTCCAAATTGGTGCCACTCTGTCTGGGGTACTTAGGAGGGGTGGAGGGGGATTTAGGCACCCTGGACTGAGTTACCTTGGTAACTCAAGTCGCACTCCGTCCTGATTGGCCCAAGTGGTGAGCCGGCCGGCTCACCACTTAGCATGTTTGAGTGACAGCTAGGCTGGGTGAATGGGGGTTTGCTGCATAAAAGCAGGGCTTTGGGGACTGGAACTTCAGAAGTCGCCACAGGACCAAGAATCCGACGAGGGAAGAGCTGAGCCGACCTGCTTCGACGACACCACCCGGTGGAGCCCTGCTGAACCGTCTCACTACTTTTCCCGACGACCGAGGAGAACTCTTAACGGAGTGGCTCCTTCCCTTGACTGGTGGGGACAACCAGTTTTCGCCTTCTTTTCGCTTCTCGAGGTATCTCGTGGCCGCCTTGCCAGTGCCAAGCACCCCGGTAACCGGAACCCCACCACTTTTACCCCAACCACGAAAGTCGGTACAACCCTTTAACCGGAGGACTCCGCGGCTGGCTTCTTCCCGGGCAGTGCAACGACCTTCTTCTTCTGCTCTTCAGCGAGAACTTCTTCTCCCCTGACCGACGTCGAGCCTTGCTGCCACTGCCTGGAACAACTGCCACCGCTGGAGGATCCTTTCCGCTTAAGGTACCGTGTTCCGCCTGGCTTCCCTTGCCACCGACTGTACGGGGTAGATTTAGCCCCCGGCTTTCGACCCTGGGAGTGCCTGGGACACCCTGGCTAAACTTTCTAAGCCACTCTAAACTCTTTCTAACTCTTTGCAAGACTTTGAATCCCTAATAACAGTGTGATCTTGGGCACATTTTCGCTCCGGCTACTCTAAGAGTGGGCCCTGCCTAGTGACTTTTGCTCACCTGTGACTTTGTGCTTCTCTGAGCCTATTGCAAGTGTTCTGGACCTTAGAGTGGTGTGTTTAACCCATTTCTGTTTCTTTTTACCCCTTTCTTGAACCTACTAGAGTGTCATCTAACGTTAAGCGCTCACCTCTGTTTTAATTATGTGGTGTTAACTTAGAGTTGTCTAGATAGGAGTAAGGGTTGGAACTGCTTTCATTATAACTGTGTTTGAAGTGTTTTTACTATATTTTGCTAGAGTGATTTCAACTTATGTGTGTTTAATAAATAGATAACTATATACTTTTGAAACCAAGCTCTGGTCAGTGTTTGCTTGTGCTATTGTATTTGAGTACCTATTGTGTATACTTTACATACTGCCTAACTCTTCTTGAGGGAAGTCTGACTGCTCAGCCACAGCTACCAGGTAAATCTGGGTGGTGCGGACTGCTACCAAGTGGGTTTACTGCTATACCTGTAGTCTTAAATCTTTTGCAGTGTTCCCCAAGGGAACTGCACAGGTTTCTGCCTAACACTGGTGTACAGCGGTGGGATTTGTATTGAGTATACATTTTATTGTACTCTAGATACCTTAGTGCAACTAACCACAAAGCTTAGCACTGTAAAAGTAATCCTCTAACATGTCAGTTATGGAAAGCTATAGTCAAGAGTCCCTTGCAGCCAAAACTGCTGATTGTTTAAGAGTGCTCTGTAAACATAAGGATCTCCTGACTAAGGGCAAGAAAATGGAGCTGATTGAAAGATTGTTGGCTAACCAAAGTCTGGGTGATGGTTCAGAGGAACCTACCACTCCAGCAACTGTAGATGACAGTATTGAAGTTAACATGGAGCAAAATGTTGATGATTCTGAGGAAGAGTCAGAAGAGGAGGGTGAGGCTGTTGTGACTGTCCCCCCTAGGCCTCTGCCTGCTCTACCTGCTGTACCTACTGGACCTTTACCAGGTCCCACATTTAGTCCTCAGTACTTTGAACTGGAGAAAATGAAGCTAGAATTGGAGTATAAGAAACTTAATGCTCAAACTGACAAAGAACTAAGGCTAAGGGAAATGGAGCTCAAGTATGACTTAGAAATGAAGAAATTATCTGTTGAGAATGTTTCTCTCTCTGGCTCCTCTAGAAGTTCCAGTCCTAAAAGACCCCGGATGCCTAAAGAATTGATTGGTATGTATGAGCCTAAGTTGGATGTGTTGGATTGGTTGTCTCTGTTTGAATATAATCATGGGCTCCAGAACATCACAGGAAATGACTTACTCACCTGGTTGTTCTCTAGGCTTCCCCCTGTTGCAACTGATGTGGTAATGGAGATGGGGGAGGAGGATAGGAAGGACTATGAATGTGTGAAACTAGCTTTGATAGCTAGGTTTGGGAAGACCCCTTCCCAGTATCTTAAGAGGTTTAGGAACCTCAAAAAGTATGATGGTACCCCTTGGGCTACCTGGGTGAGTGAATGTTTGAAAAACTTAGAGGGATGGATTAAGGGTTACAAGGTGAACACTTATGAAGGTATGAAGAATTTGTTTATGTTGGAGACTATTTATGATGCCTGCTCTCCTGAGCTCAGACAACACTTGGCTGATTCCAGGGAATTGGATTCCCGGAAACTAGCTAAGGCTGCTGACTTGTGGGTTGCCAACAGGGCCACTCACAAGGATTCTGGGGTAACTCAGAAGAAGGATGGGGAGAAACAGTCTAAAAAGGACTCCAAAGAGAATTCTAATACTACAAATTCCAAAGAGGGCCCCAAACAAAACTATAAGGGTAAGCCACAAGGGAAACCAAATCAGGCTAGTGTACCTTCTGGTCCCAGACCAGAAGGAGGTCAGAACAAGCCTCCATTCCAGCGAGCCTTTGGCTCATGCTTTGTTTGTAAGGCTACTGACCATGTGAAAGGAGATCCCAGATGTAAGGGCAAACCTTCAGGGGTCCAGCTTGCCTCCTTAGCCTTCGCTCCAGAAGAGGAAGTACATATGGCAAGTGGAAACTTTCTATTACTAGCTGATGAACCCACTGGAGTCTCAGCTAGTGTTTCTTTAGTCTCTCTGGGGTTGTGGGAACAACAGAATTTAGATGTCTATAACTCTATCCCAGATAATACTAAAGAGTATTATAAGGACAGTGTCCAGGTGAATGGTCAGGAGACTCCTGCCATTAGGGACACTGGAGCCAGCATAACTGTGGTGGATGAATCATTTTTCAAGGCAGAGGATGTTGCTAAGGCACCCAAATGCCTCACCAAGTTAGCTGGTGGGCCTGTGCAGATGTGTCCCCAGTTACCAGTTCTCATCCAATGTAATGACATGGCTGTAAAAATACCTGTCAGTGTACAATGTGAAGTGCCAGGTAGGGTTCTGTTGGGTAATGACCTCAAAGCTCTTGGAGTTGTATCTCATACCCCCAGACCTCCTAGCAAAAGGTTACAGGAACTCACAAAACCTGCAAGGGAGAAAACCCTGAGAGGGTTATCTCAGGAGATGATGACAGAAATCACTCCTCTCCCACTAGAGCAACTTACTGCAGTAACTACCAGATCAGGAGCAAAGGGGCAACCCAAGACTCCTAGGAAAAAGCCAGCAGCAAGCACTCCAGTGCTTCCAACAAGGACTTCCCCTAGGTTGTCCAAAGTTACACCTGTAACTCCACCTCCAGCTGAGGCTGAGAGGGAGGTACAACCCTGTGTGGTTGAGCTAGACTCTGAGGAAGAGCTAGAAGGAGGCCCCAACCTTATTGGAGATTTGGACCCTGAGGACCATCCTGAGCTGCAGTCTTTACTGGCAGAAGGTGGACCTAGCAGGGCAGCTTTTCGAAAAGGGCAAAGAGAATGTCCAACTCTGGAAGGTCTCCGCCACCAGGCAGCTTCTCAAGCTGATGGGCAAGAGCCTGGGAAGTATAGGTTGCACTGGGAAGATGGCCTCTTCTACAGTGAACCCACTGAGTCTGAACCTGGGGACTACAAACGCCTTGTAGTCCCACAAGAGAACAGACAACAGTTCTTACAACTAGCCCATGAGATACCTTTGGCTGGTCACTTGAGTTTCAAGAAGACCAAGGAAAGGCTCTCACTCTACTTTTATTGGCCAAAGATGGGGGCTGAAGTAGATAGATATTGTAAGAGCTGCCATACCTGCCAGACTTCTGGTAAGGTTGGTTCCAAGAATGTGGCACCTTTAGTGCCTCTCCCAGTGGTGGGAGTCCCATTTGAGAGGGTAGGGATTGACATTGTTGGTCCCCTTGATCCTCCAACCTCCTCAGGCAACAGGTTTATACTTGTTGTAGTAGACCATGCTACTAGGTACCCTGAGGCAATTCCTATGAGGACTGTTACAGCTCCGGCTGTGGCTAAGGCCCTCCTTGGTATTTTTACCAGGGTTGGGTTTCCTAAGGAGGTAATCTCTGACAGGGGGTCAAACTTTATGTCCCATTACATGAAAGCCATGTGGAAAACCTGTGGAGTTACCTACAAGTTCTCAACCGCATACCACCCTCAGACAAACGGGTTGGTTGAAAGGTTTAACAGAACCATGAAGAGCATGATAGGTGCTTTAGAAGAACCCCTTAAGAAAAAGTGGGACCTTCTACTGCCATGCCTTCTCTTTGCTTATAGAGAAGTCCCTCAGGAGGGAGTAGGTTATTCTCCCTTTGAGCTTCTCTATGGCCATCCAGTCAGAGGTCCATTGGCCCTGATTAAGGAGGGATTGGAAGGTGCTCCTCCCCTCAAGCCAGTCAGAGTGACTGACTATGTGATAGGTCTCCGGAGGAGAATGTCACACATGATGGCAGAAGCAAGTGACAACTTGAAAGCTGGTCAAGCCCTGGTCAAACATTGGCACGACCAGAAGGCTAACATGGTTGAGTTTACTCAAGACCAGCTAGTTCTAGTTATGCTCCCAACAAGGCAGAGGGCCTTGCAAGACAAATGAATGGGACCCTTCAAGGTTGTGGGAAAACCTGGGGAGGTCAACTATCTGGTGGATCTGGGCAGACCCAGGGAAGCTCCTAGAGTCTTCCACACCAACCGACTAAAAGCATACATCTCCCGACCTGATGTAGGAGCCTTGCTTCTAGCTTCAGCTGCAGAGGAAGAAGAGAGTGAATCTCTCCCTGATCTTCTCAGAGGTGTGCCTTTAGATGAAAAAGTTGAAGGAGTCAACCTCTCTTCAGACCTGACACCTGAGCAACAAGAGGAGTGCAAATCTATGTTAAATCAGTTTGCCTCCCTGTTCTCACTGTCACCAGGCTTGACCCCTTGGGGCCAGCATGAGATACTCACTGGTGACTGTCTGCCAGTCAAAAGCAGAGGATACAGAATGTCAGAACATATCAGAGCCCACATCAAAGGAGAGGTCAAGAAGATGCTTGATCTCGGGGTAATAGAGCCCTCTACTAGTCCATGGTCTAGCCCAGTTGTGTTAGTACCAAAGGCAGGATCCAAAGATTTGAGATTCTGTGTGGACTATAGAGCTCTAAATGCAGTCACCAAGACTGATGCCCACCCTTTGCCCAGGACAGATGAGTTGGTGGATAAACTTGGTGCAGCCAACTACCTCAGCACATTTGACCTGACGTCAGGCTATTGGCAAATAGCCCTGACAGACCATGCCAAGGATAAAACTGCATTTTCAACCCCAGTTGGCTTGTACCAGTTTAAGGTCATCCCTTTTGGACTAAAAAATGCACCTGCCACATTCCAAAGGATGGTGAACCAGGTTCTGGCTGGGATGGAAGATTTCTGCATGGCATACTTGGATGACATTGCAGTCTTCAGCCACTCCTGGGAAGAACATGTGAACCACCTAGGACGTGTGTTGCAGGCTCTGGAACAGGCCCATTTGACAATCAAAGCCAGTAAGTGCCAGATTGGTCAAAGTAAAGTGGTCTACCTTGGACATGAGGTAGGAGGTGGAGAAATAAGGCCTTTGCCCAGCAAGATTGAAGCTGTGCAAAATTGGACAACACCAACTACTCAAACCCAAGTGAGAGCTTTTCTAGGCCTCACTGGATATTACAGGAATTTCATTGAGAACTATGGGACCATAGCTTCTCCACTGAATGTAATCTCCTCTCCCAAATTCCCTAAAAAGGTAAAATGGAATGAGGAGTGCAATCAGGCCTTTGAAAAACTGAAGAGAGCTCTTTGCCAAACTCCAGTATTGAGAGCTCCTGACTACCACCAACCTTTCATTGTACAAACTGATGCTTCCAATGTAGGTATAGGTGCAGTTCTAAGCCAACTGGATGAGAAGGGTAGGGAGCACCCCATTTGCTTCATCAGTAGGAAACTGAAGGATCCTGAGACAAGGTGGGCAACTATCGAAAGAGAATGCTTTGCTATTGTGTGGGCACTGAAGAAGTTTAGGCCATACTTGTATGGTTCTACTTTTGTTATTCAGACTGACCACCAACCCTTGAGATGGTTAGTGCAAATGAAAGGGGAAAATCCAAAACTATTGAGATGGTCAATCTGCCTGCAAGGGTTTGATTTCACCATTGAGCACAGGTCAGGGTGTCACCATCAAAATGCTGATGGACTCTCTAGGATGTATATCGTCGACTAGAGGTATGAGGTTCATCCAGGAGTGGATTAAATCCTCCTGTCCCTTAGTCTGGGGGGGGCGAGTGTTAGGGAGAATTCTCTGTTTAGGCTGAATTTCCCTACCTAGTGAGTCCCCCAGCAGCTTTGCTGGATTTCTGGGGTTTCTTTTTTTCTCCTGCCAAGAGTGGGACTCTTTTACCCTCACTCTTGGACATGTTGAAGTGTGTTTTCTTGGTTAAACCTTGTGTTGGATGGGCTATGGGGTCTTTTACTCCATAGGGCCTCATGTATTTTTGTGATGTGGGTTACACAGCACCCTCTGTGCCGTGACCCAGGGGTGTCCTAGGGACTCCCCAACATAGACTCCATACCCTGGGACTGACTACTGTCTCCCAGGGCATGTAAAGTCACCAAAGACTTTGCTAGTCTTGGATCCTGAACAGAACCAGTACAAACCATCATATTGTGGACGTACTGGCTGGGGCAATTCGATTGCCCCAGGGGCTGTTAGTCGAGGGGGCACGTCTCCGTCCCCCCTGATCGAGTTTTGGCTGGTGGCAGTGGAAACTACTTTTTATATTCGACCGCGAATATTTCCCTATGGGATTTCCCATTGTTTTAGGCTAACACATTTAATTATTTATTTACGGTAGCCTTAAACATACCGCCGGTTTATATATTTAATATTATAACTCCGGTTGTGACTTTTTGCCAAAACTTGATTCTAAAATGGCGTTGGCGTTCGCCTCTGTAATTCTGACCCAAAGTGGAGCCCTTTGTTCCACTTTTGGCGGGCTTCTCCACAGAAGCCCTCCAAAGTGGTGCCACTCTGTCTGGGGTACTTAGGAGGGGTGGAGGGGGATTTAGGCACCCTGGACTAAGTTACCTTGGTAACTCAAGTCGCACTCCGTCCTGATTGGCCCAAGTGGTGAGCCGGCCGGCTCACCACTTAGCATGTTTGAGTGACAGCTAGGCTGGGTGAATGGGGGTTTGCTGCATAAAAGCAGGGCTTTGGGGACTGGAACTTCAGAAGTCGCCACAGGACCAAGAATCCGACGAGGGAAGAGCTGAGCCGACCTGCTTCGACGACACCACCCGGTGGAGCCCTGCTGAACCGTCTCACTACTTTTCCCGACGACCGAGGAGAACTCTTAACGGAGTGGCTCCTTCCCTTGACTGGTGGGGACAACCAGTTTTCGCCTTCTTTTCGCTTCTCGAGGTATCTCGTGGCCGCCTTGCCAGTGCCAAGCACCCCGGTAACCGGAACCCCACCACTTTTACCCCAACCACGAAAGTCGGTACAACCCTTTAACCGGAGGACTCCGCGGCTGGTTTCTTCCCGGGCAGTGCAACGACCTTCTTCTTCTGCTCTTCAGCGAGAACTTCTTCTCCCCTGACCGACGTCGAGCCTTGCTGCCACTGCCTGGAACAACTGCCACCGCTGGAGGATCCTTTCCGCTTAAGGTACCGTGTTCCGCCTGGCTTCCCTTGCCACCGACTGTACGGGGTAGATTTAGCCCCCGGCTTTCGACCCTGGGAGTGCCTGGGACACCCTGGCTAAACTTTCTAAGCCACTCTAAACTCTTTCTAACTCTTTGCAAGACTTTGAATCCCTAATAACAGTGTGATCTTGGGCACATTTTCGCTCCGGCTACTCTAAGAGTGGGCCCTGCCTAGTGACTTTTGCTCACCTGTGACTTTGTGCTTCTCTGAGCCTATTGCAAGTGTTCTGGACCTTAGAGTGGTGTGTTTAACCCATTTCTGTTTCTTTTTACCCCTTTCTTGAACCTACTAGAGTGTCATCTAACGTTAAGCGCTCACCTCTGTTTTAATTATGTGGTGTTAACTTAGAGTTGTCTAGATAGGAGTAAGGGTTGGAACTGCTTTCATTATAACTGTGTTTGAAGTGTTTTTACTATATTTTGCTAGAGTGATTTCAACTTATGTGTGTTTAATAAATAGATAACTATATACTTTTGAAACCAAGCTCTGGTCAGTGTTTGCTTGTGCTATTGTATTTGAGTACCTATTGTGTATACTTTACATTCTGCCTAACTCTTCTTGAGGGAAGTCTGACTGCTCAGCCACAGCTACCAGGTAAATCTGGGTGGTGCGGACTGCTACCAAGTGGGTTTACTGCTATACCTGTAGTCTTAAATCTTTTGCAGTGTTCCCCAAGGGAACTGCACAGGTTTCTGCCTAACATGCACCTACCTGGCCGCCAAGGGGAAAGCCTAAAACACAAGTAACCCCAAGTCTGTTTTCAGAGCGAAATCTCAGACATTCTGCCGACCGGTACAACGTACAGATATGGGCCTCGGGTGTCCAAGCCACTGAGGAAAACAGGGAACCCCATGCATTTCCGAAAAGGGGACACCCGTGGGAATCCGCAGCGGTATGATTTGCGCACATCACCCCAGAATATTTTACCCAGACAGCACCGCAAAGTCCGAAATGTCGGGAAAAAAACGCTTTTTCTGCACATTTCGCTCGAAGCACCCATTGAAACACACCCCCAACAACACATTGCCTACCGTCACACGTTCCCACAAGTGTCCCAATGAAAACGGTACCTTACATGTGTGGGTGCACCTACCTGGCCGCCAAGGGGAAAGCCTAAAACACAATTAACCCCAAGTCTGTTTTCAGAGCGAAATCTCAGACATTCTGCCGACCGGCATAACGTACAGATATGGGCCTCGGGTGTCCAAGCCACCGAGGAAAACAGGGAACCCCATGCATTTCCGAAAAGAGGACACCCGTGGGAATCCGCAGAGGTATGATTTGCGCACATCGCCACAGAATTTTTTACCCAGACACCCCTGCAAAGTCCCAAATGTCGGGAAAAAAACACTTTTTCCGCACATTTCGCTCGACGCACCCATCAAAACACGCCCCCAACAGCACATGGCCTACCGTCATGCGTTTCCACAGGTGTCCTGATGAAAACAGTACCTCACATGTGTGGGTGCACCTACCTGGCCACCAAGGGAAAAGCCTAAAACACAAGTAACCCCAAGTCTGTTTTCAGAGCGAAATCTCAGACATTCTGCCGACCGGCACAACGTACAGATATGGGCCTCGGTTGTCCAAGCCACCGAGGAAAACAGGGAACCCCATGCATTTCCGAAAAGAGGACACCCGTGGGAATCCGCAGAGGTATGATTTGCGCACATCGCCTCAGATTTTATTACCCAGACAGCCCCGCAAAGTCCGAAATGTCGGGAAAAAAACGCTTTTTCTGCACATTTCGCTCGAAGCACCCATTGAAACACACCCCCAACAACACATGGCCTACCGTCACACGTTCCCACAGGTGTCCCAATGAAAACGGTACCTTACATGTGTGGGTGCACCTACCTGGCCGCCAAGGGGAAAGTCTAAAACACAATTAACCCCAAGTCTGTTTTCAGAGCGAAATCTCAGACATTCTGCCGACCGGCACAACGTACAGATATGGGCCTCGGGTGTCCAAGCCACCAAGTAAAACAGGGAACCCCATGCATTTCCGAAAAGAGGACACCCGTGGGAATCCGCAGAGGTATGATTTGCGCACATCGCCCCAGAATAATTTACCCAGACAGCCCCGCAAAGTCCGAAATGTCGGGAAAAAAACGCTTTTTCTGCACATTTCGCTCGAAGCACCCATTGAAACACGCCCACAACAACACATGGCCTATCCTCACACGTTCCCACAGGTGTCCTAATGAAAACGGTACCTTACATGTGTGGGTGCACCTACCTGGCCGCCAAGGGGAAAGCCTAAAACACAATTAACCCCAAGTCTGTTTTCAGAGCGAAATCTCAGACATTCTGCCGACCGGCACAACGTACAGATATGGGCCTCGGTTGTCCAAGCCACCGAGGAAAACAGGGAACCCCATGCATTTCCGAAAAGAGGACACCCGTGGGAATCCGCAGAGGTATGATTTGCGCACATCGCCCCAGATTTTATTACCCAGACAGCCCTGCAAAGTCCAAAATGTCGGGAAAAAAATGCTTGTTCCGCGCATTTCGCTCGATGCACCCATCGAAACACACCCCCAACAACACATGCCCTACCGTCATGCATTCCCACTGGTGTCCCGATGAAAACGGTACCTCACATGTGTGGGTGCACCTACCTGGCCGCCAAGGGGAAAGCCTAAAACACAAGTAACCCCAAGTCTGTTTTCAGAGCGAAATCTCAGACATTCTGCCGACCGGCACAACGTACAGATATGGGCCTCGAGTGTCCAAACCACCAAGTAAAACAGGGAACCCCATGCATTTCCGAAAAGAGGACACCCGTGGGAATCCGCAGAGGTATGATTTGCGCACATCGCCCTAGATTTTATTACCCAGACAGGCCCGCAAAGTCCGAAATGTCGGGAAAAAAACGCTTTTTCCGCACATTTCGATCAAAGCACCCATTGAAACACGCCCCCAACAACACATTGCCTACTGTCACGCGTTCCCACAGGTGTCCCGATGAAAACGGTACCTCACATGTGTGGGTGCACCTACCTGGCCGCCAAGGGGAAAGCCTAAAACACAAGTAACCCCAAGTCTGTTTTCAGAGCGAAATCTCAGACATTCTGCCGACCGGCACAACGTACAGTTATGGGCCTCGGGTGTCCAAGCCACTGAGGAAAACAGGGAACCCCATGCATTTCCGAAAAGAGGACAACCGTGGGAATCCGCAGAGGTATGATTTGCGCACATCGCCCTAGAATATTTTACCCAGACAGCCCCGCAAAGTCCGAAATGTCGGGAAAAAAACGCTTTTTCCGCACATTTCGCTCGAAGCACCCATTGAAACACGCCCCAACAACACATGGCCTACCGTCACGCGTTCCCACAGGTGTCCCGATGAAAACGGTACCTCACATGTGTGGGTGCACCTACCTGGCGCCAGGGGGAAAGCCTAAAACACAAGTAACCCCAAGTCTGTTTTCAGAGCGAAAACTCAGACATTCTGCCGACCGGCACAACGTACAGATATGGGCCTCGAGTGTCCAAGCCACCAAGTAAAACTGGGAACCCCATGCATTTCCGAAAAGAGGACACCCGTGGGAATCCGCAGAGGTATGATTTGCGCACATCGCCCCAGATTTTATTACCCAGACAGCCCCGCAAAGTCCGAAATGTCGGAAAAAAACGCTTTTTCCGCACATTTTCGCTCGAAGCACTCATTGAAACACGCCCCCAACAACACATGGCCTACCGTCACGCGTTCCCACAGGTGTCCCGATGAAAACGGTACCTCACATGTGTGGGTGCACCTACCTGGCCGCCAAGGGGAAAGCCTAAAACACAAGTAAACCCAAGTCTGTTTTCAGAGCGAAATCTCAGACATTCTGCCGACCGGCACAACGTACAGATATGGGCCTCGGGTGTCCAAGCCACTGAGGAAAACAGGGAACCCCATGCATTTCTGAAAAGAGGACACCCGTGGGAATCCGCAGAGGTATGATTTGCGCACATCGCCCCAGAATAATTTACCCAGACAGCCCCGCAAAGTCCGAAATGTCGGGAAAAAAATGCTTTTTCTGCACATTTCGCTCGAAGCACCCATTGAAACACGCCCCCAACAACACATGGCCTATCCTCACACGTTCCCACAGGTGTCCTAATGAAAACGGTACCTTACATGTGTGGGTGCACCTACCTGGCCGCCAAGGGGAAAGCCTAAAACACAATTAACCCCAAGTCTGTTTTCAGAGCGAAATCTCAGACATTCTGCCGACCGGCACAACGTACAGATATGGGCCTCGGTTGTCCAAGCCACCGAGGAAAACAGGGAACCCCATGCATTTCCGAAAAGAGGACACCCGTGGGAATCCGCAGAGGTATGATTTGCGCACATCGCCCCAGATTTTATTACCCAGAGAGCCCTGCAAAGTCCAAAATGTCGGGAAAAAAATGCTTGTTCCGCGCATTTCGCTCGATGCACCCATCGAAACACACCCCCAACAACACATGCCCTACCGTCACGCATTCCCACTGGTGTCCCGATGAAAACGGTACCTCACATGTGTGGGTGCACCTACCTGGCCGCCAAGGGGAAAGCCTAAAACACAAGTAACCCAAAGTTTGTTTTCAGAGCGAAAACTCAGACATTCTGCCGTTCGGCACAACGTACAGATATGGGCCTCGGGTGTCCAAACCACCAAGTAAAACAGGGAACCCCATGCATTTCCGAAAAGAGGACACCCGTGGGAATCCGCAGAGGTATGATTTGCGCACATCGCCCCAGATTTTATTACCCAGACAGCCCCGCAAAGTCCGAAATGTCGGGAAAAAAACGCTTTTTCTGCACATTTCGCTCAAAGCACCCATTGAAACACGCCCCCAACAACACATGGCCTACCGTCACACGTTCCCACAGGTGTCCTAATGAAAACGGTACCTTACATGTGTGGGTGCACCTACCTGGCCGCCAAGGGGAAAGCCTAAAACACAATTAACCCCAAGTCTGTTTTAGGAGCGAAATCTCAGACATTCTGCCGACCGGCACAACGTACAGATATGGGCCTCGGTTGTCCAAGCCACCGAGGAAAACAGGGAACCCCATGCATTTCCGAAAAGAGGACACCCGTGGGAATCCGCAGAGGTATGATTTGCGCACATCGCCCCAGATTTTATTACCCAGACAGCCCTGCAAAGTCCGAAATGTCGGGAAAAAAATGCTTTTTCTGCACATTTTGCTCGATGCACCCATCGAAACACACCCCCAACAACACATGCCCTACCGTCACGCATTCCCACTGGTGTCCCGATGAAAATGGTACCTCACATGTGTGGGTACACCTACCTGGCCGCCAAGGGGAAAGCCTAAAACACAAGTAACCCCAAGTTTGTTTTCAGAGCGAAATCTCAGAAATTCTGCCGACCGGCACAACATACATATATGGGCCTCGGGTGTCCAAGCCACCGAAGAAAACAGGGAACCCCATGCATTTCTGATAAGAGGACACCCGTGGGAATCCGCAGAGGTATGATTTGCGCACATCGCCACAGAATTTTTTACCCAGACACCCCTGCAAAGTCCCAAATGTCGGGAAAAAAACACTTTTTCCACACATTTCGCTCGACGCACCCATCAAAACACGCCCCCAACAACACATGGCCTACCGTCATGCGTTTCCACAGGTGTCCTGATGAAAACAGTACCTCACATGTGTGGGTGCACCTACCTGGCCACCAAGGGGAAAGCCTAAAACACAAGTAATCCAAAGTCTGTTTTCATGGCGAAATCTCAGACATTCTGCCGACCGGCACAACGTACAGATATGGGCTTGGGTGTCCAAGCCACCGAGGAAAACAGGGAACCCCATGCATTTCCGAAAAGAGGACACCCGTGGGAATCCGCAGAGGTATGATTTGCGCACATCGCCCCAATATTTTTTACCCAGACAGCCCCGCAAAGTCCGAAATGTGGGGAAAAAAACACTTTTCCCGCAGATTTCGCTCAACGCACCCATCGAAACACGCCCCCAACAACACATGGCCTACCGTCACGCGTTCCCACAGGTGTCCCGATGAAAACGGTACCTCACATGTGTGGGTGCACCAACCTGGCCGCCAAGGGGAAAGCCTAAAACACAAGTAACCCCAAGTCTGTTTTCAGAGCGAAATCTCAGACATTCTGCCGACCAGCACAACGTACAGATATGGGCCTCGGGTGTCCAAGCCACCGAGGAAAACAGGGAACCCCATGCATTTCTGAAAAGAGGACACCCATGGCAATCCGCAGAGGTATGATTTGCGCACATCGCCCCAGAATTTTTTACCCAGACAGCCCCGCAAAGTCCGAAATGTCGGGAAAAAAACACTTTTTCCGCACATTTTGCTCGACGCACCCATCGAAACACGCCCCCAACAACACATGGCCTACCGTCACGTGTTCCCACAGGTGGCCCGATGAAAACGGTACCTCACATGTGTGGGTGCACCTACCTGGCCTCCAAGGGGAAAGCCTAAAACACAAGTAACCCCAAGTCTGTTTTCAGAGCGAAATCTCAGACATTCTGCCGACCGGCACAACGTACATATATGGCCCTCGGGTGTCCAAGCCACCGAGGAAAACAGGGAACCCCCATGCATTTCCGAAAAGAGGACATCCGTGGGAATCCGCAGAGGTATGATTTGCGCACATCGCCTCAGAATTTTTTACCCAGACAGCCCTGCAGCAAAGTCCGAAATTTCGGGATAAAAACACTTTTTCCGCACATTTCGCTCGACGCACCCATCAAAACACGCCCCCAACAACACATGGCCTACCGTCATGCGTTTCCACAGGTGTCCCGATGAAAACAATACCTCACATGTGTGGGTGCACCTACCTGGCCACCAAGGGGAAAGCCTAAAACACAAGTAACCCCAAGTCTGTTTTCATGGCGAAATCTCAGACATTCTGCCGACCTGCACAACGTACAGATATGGGCCTTGGGTGTCCAAGCCACCGAGGAAAACAGGGAACCCCATGCATTTCTGAAAAGAGGACACCCGTGGGAATCCGCAGAGGTATGATTTGCGCACATCGACCAAGAATTTTTTACCCAGACAGCCCCGCAAAGTCCGAAATGTGGGGAAAAAACACTTTTCCCGCAGATTTCGCTCAACGCACCCATCGAAACACGCCCCCAACAACACATGGCCTACCATCACGCGTTCCCACAGGTATCCCAATGAAAACGGTACCTCACATGTGTGGATGCACCAACCTGGCCGCCAAGGGGAAAGCCTAAAACACAAGTAACCCCAAGTCTGTTTTCAGAGCGAAATCTCAGACATTCTGCCGACCGGCACAACGTACAGATATGGGCCTCGGGTGTCCAAGCCACCGAGGAAAACAGGGAAACCCATGCATTTCCGAAAAGAGGACACCCGTGGGAATCCGCAGAGGTATGATTTGTGCACATCGCCTCAGAATTTTTTACCCAGACAGCCCCGCAAAGTCCGAAATGTCGGGAAAAAAACACTTTTTCCGCACATTTTGCTCGACGCACCCATCGAAACACACCCCCAACAACACATGGCCTACCGTCATGCGTTTCCACAGGTGCCCCGATGAAAACAATACCTCACATGTGTGGGTGCACCTACCTGGCCACCAAGGGGAAAGCCTAAAACACAAGTAACCCCAAGTCTGTTTTCATGGCGAAATCTCAGACATTCTGCCGACCGGCACAACGTACAGATATGGCCCTCGGGTGTCCAAGCCACCGAGGAAAACAGGGAACCCCATGCATTTCCAAAAAGAGGACACTCGTGGGAATCCGCAGAGGTATGATTTGCGCACATCGCCCCAGATTTTATTACCCAGACAGCCCCGCAAAGTCCGAAATGTGGGGAAAAAATTGCTTTTTCCGCACATTTCGCTCGACGCACCCATTGAAACATGCCCCCAACAACACATGCCCTACTTTCACGCGTTCCCACAGGTGTCCCAATGAAAACGGTACCTCACATGTGTGGGTGCACCTACCTGGCCGCCAAGGGGAAAGCCTAAAACACAAGTAACCCCAAGTCTGTTTTCAGAGCGAAATCTCAGACATTCTGCTGACCGGCACAACGTACAGATATGGCCTCGGGTGTCCAAGCCACCGAGGAAAACAGGGAACCCCATGCATTTCCGAAAAGAAGACACCCGTGGGAATCCGCAGAGGTAAGATTTGCGCACATCGCCCCAGATTTTATTACCCAGACAGTCCTGCAAAGTCCTAAATGTGGGGAAAAAAACTCCTTTTCTGCACATTTCGCTCGACGCACCCATCGAAACACGCCCCCAACAAAACATGACCTACTGTCACGCATTCCCATAGGTATCCCGATGGAAACGGTACCTCACATGTGTGGGTGCACCTACCTGGCCGCCAAGGGGAAAGCCTAAAACACAAGTAACCCCAAGTCTGTTTTCAGAGCGAAATCTCAGACATTCTGCCGACCGGCACAACGTGCAGATATGGGCCTCGGGTGTCCAAGCCACCGAGGAAAAAAGGGAACCCCATGTATTTCCGAAAAGAGAACACCCCTGGGAATCCGCAGAGGTATGATTTGCGCACATCGCCCCAGATTTTATTACCCAGACAGCCCTGCAAAGTCCGAAATGTCGGGAAAAAAACGCTTTTTCCGCACATTTCGCTCGATGCACCCATCAAAACACGCCCCCAACAACACATGGACTACCGTCACGCGTTCCCACAGGTGTCCCGATGAAAACGGTACCTCACATGTGTGGGTGCACCTACCTAGCCGCCAAGGGGAAAGCCTAAAAAACAAGTAACCCCAAGTCTGTTTTCAGAGCGAAATCTCAGACATTCTGCCGACCGGCACAACGTACAGATATGGGCCTCGGGTGTCCAAGCCACTGAGGAAAACAGGGAACCCCATGCATTTCTGAAAAGAGGACACCCGTGGGAATACGCAGAGGTATGATTGCGCACATCGCCCCAGAATTTTTTACCCAGACAGCCCAGCAAAGTCCGAAATGTCGGGAAAAAAACACTTTTTCCGTACATTTTGCTTGACGCATCCATCGAAACAAGCCCCAACAACACATGGCCTACCGTCACACGTTCCCATAGGTGTCCCGATGAAAATGGTACCTCACATGTGTGGGCGCACCTACTTGGCCGCCAAGGGGAAAGCCTAAAACACAAGTAACCCCAAGTCTGTTTTCAGAGCGAAATCTCAGACATTCTGCCAACCGGCATAACATACAGATATGGGCCTCGGGTCTCCAAGCCACTGTGGAAAACAGGGAACCCCATGAATTTCCGAAAAGAGGACACCCGTGGGAATCCGCAGAGGTATGATTTGCGCACATCGCCCCAGATTTTATTACCCAGACAGCCCCGCAAAGTGCGAAATATGGGGAAAAAAACGCTTTTTCCGCACATTTCGCTCGACGCACCCATCGAAACACGCCCCCAACAACACATGACCTACCATCACGCATTCCCACAGGTGTCCCGATGGAAACAGTACCTCACATGTGTGGGTGCACCTACCTGGCGCCAAGGGGAAAGCCTAAAACACAAGTAACCCCAAGTCTGTTTTCAGAGCGAAAACTCAGACATTCTGCCGACCGGCACAACGTACAGATATGGGCCTCGGGTGTCGAAGCCACCGAGGAAAACAGGGAACCCCATGCATTTCCGAAAAGAGGACACCCGTGGGAATCCGCAGAGGTATGATTTGCGCACATCGCCCCAGATTTTATTACCCAGACAGCCCCGCAAAGTCCGAAATGTCGGGAAAAAAACACTTTTTCTGCACATTTCGCTCGAAGCACCCATTGAAACACGCCCCCAACAACACATGGCCTACCGTCACACGTTCCCACAGGTGTCCCAATGAAAACGGTACCTCACATGTGTGGGTGCACCTACCTGGCTGCCAAGGGGAAAGCCTAAAACACAATTAACCCCAAGTCTGTTTTCAGAGCGAAATCTCAGACATTCTGCCGACCGGCATAACGTACAGATATGGGCCTCGGGTCTCCAAGCCACCATGGAAAACAGGGAACCCCATGAATTTCCGAAAAGAGGACACCCGTGGGAATCCGCAGAGGTATGATTTGCGCACATCGCCCCAGATTTTATTACCCAGACAGCCCCGCAAAGTCTGAAATGTGGGGAAAAAAATGCTTTTTCCGCACATTTTGCTCGATGCACCCATCGAAACACGCCCCCAGCAACACATGACCTACCGTCACGCATTCCCACAGGTGTCCCGATGGAAACGGTACCTCACATGTGTGGGTGCACCTACCTGGCGCCAAGGGGAAAGCCTAAAAAACAAGTAACCCCAAGTCTGTTTTCAGAGCGAAAACTCAGACATTCTGCCGACCGGCACAACGTACAGATATGGGCCTTGGGTGTCCAAGCCACCGAGGAAAACAGGGAACCCCATGCATTTCCGAAAAGAGGACACCTGTGGGAATCCACAGAGGTATGATTTGCGCACATCGCCCCAGAATTTTTTACCCAGACAGCCCCGCAAAGTCCGAAATGTCGGGAAAAAAACACTTTTTCCGCACATTTTGCTCGACACACCCATCGAAACACGCCCCCAACAACACATGGCCTACCGTCACGCGTTCCCACAGGTGTCTCAATGAAAACGGTACCTCACATGTGTGGGTGCACCTACCTGGCCGCCAAGGGGAAAGCCTAAAACTCAAGTAACCCCAAGTCTGTTTTCAGAGTGAAATCTCAGACATTCTGCTGACCGGCACAACGTACAGATATGGCCCTCGGGTGTCCAAGCCACCGAGGAAAACAGGGAACCCCATGCATTTCCGAAAAGAGGACACTCGTGGGAATCCACAGAGGTATCATTTGCGCACATCGCCCCAGATTTTATTACCCAGACAGCCCTGCAAAGTCCGAAATGTCGGGAAAAAAACACTTTTTCCGCACATTTCGCTCGATGCACCCATCAAAACACGCCCCCAACAACACATGGACTACCGTCACGCGTTCCCACAGGTGTCCCGATGAAAACGGTACCTCACATGTGTGGGTGCACCTACCTAGCCGCCAAGGGGAAAGCCTAAAACACAAGTAACCCCAAGTCTGTTTTCAGAGCGAAATCTCAGACATTCTGCCGACCGGCACAACGTACAGATATGGGCCTCGGGTGTCCAAGCCACCGAGGAAAACAGGGAACCCCATGCATTTCCAAAAAGAGGACACCCGTGGAAATCCACAGAGGTATGATTTGCGCACATCGCCCCAGAATTTTTTACCCAGACAGCCCAGCAAAGTCCAAAATGTCGGGAAAAAAACACTTTTTCCGTACATTTTGCTTGACGCACCCATCGAAACACGCCCCCAACAACACATGGCCTACCGTCACACGTTCCCATAGGTGTCCCGATGAAAATGGTACCTCACATGTGTGGGCGCACCTACTTGGCCGCCAAGGGGAAAGCCTAAAACACAAGTAACCCCAAGTCTGTTTTCAGAGCGAAATCTCAGACATTCTGCCGACCGGCATAACGTACAGATATGGGCCACGGGTCTCCAAGCCACCGTGGAAAACAGGGAACCCCATGAATTTCCGAAAAGAGGACACCCGTGGGAATCCGCAGAGGTATGATTTGCGCACATCGCCCCAGATTTTATTACCCAGACAGCCCTGCAAAGTGCGAAATGTGGGGAAAAAAACGCTTTTTCCGCACATTTTGCTCGACGCACCCATCGAAACACGCCCCCAACAACACATGACCTACCGTCATGCGTTTCCACAGGTGTCCTGATGAAAACAGTACCTCACATGTGTGGGTGCACCTACCTGGCCACCAAGGGGAAAGCCTAAAACACAAGTAACCCCAAGTCTGTTTTCAGAGCGAAATCTCAGACATTCTGCCGACCGGCACAACGTACAGATATGGGCCTCGGGTGTCCAAGCCACCGAGGAAAACTGGGAACCCCATGCATTTCCGAAAAGAGGACACCCATGGGAATCCGCAGAGGTATGATTTGTGCACATCGCCCCAGATTTTATTACCCAGACAGCCCCGCAAAGTCCGAAATGTGGGGAAAAAAACGCTTTTTCCGCACATTTCGCTCGACGCACACATTGAAACACGCCCCCAACAACACCTGGCCTACCGTCACGTGTTCCCACAGGTGGCCCGATGAAAACGGTACCTCACATGTGTGGGTGCACCTACCTGGCCTCCAAGGGGAAAGCCTAAAACACAAGTAACCCCAAGTCTGTTTTCAGAGCGAAATCTCAGTCATTCTGCCGACCGGCACAACGTACATATATGGCCCTCGGGTGTCCAAGCCACCGAGGAAAACAGGAAACCCCATGCATTTCCGAAAAGAGGACATCCGTTGGAATCCGCAGAGGTATGATTTGCGCACATCGCTACAGAATTTTTTACCCAGACAGCCCTGCAAAGTCCGAAATGTCGGGATAAAAACACTTTTTCCGTACATTTCCCTCGACGCACCCATCAAAACACGCCCCCAACAACACATGGCCTACCGTCATGCGTTTCCAGAGGTGTCCCGATGAAAACAATACCTCACATGTGTGGGTGCACCTACCTGGCCACCAAGGGGAAAGCCTAAAACACAAGTAACCCCAAGTCTGTTTTCATGGCGAAATCTCAGACATTCTGCCGACCGGCACAACGTACAGATATGGGCCTTGGGTATCCAAGCCACCGAGGAAAACAGGGAACCCCATGCATTTCCGAAAAGAGGACACCGGTGGGAATCCGCAGAGGTATGATTTGCGCACATCGCCCCAGAATTTTTTACCCAGACAGCCCCGCAAATTCCGAAATGTGGGGAAAAACACTTTTCCCGCAGATTTCGCTCAACGCACCCATCGAAACACGCCCCCAACAACACATGGCCTACCGTCACGCGTTTCCACAGGTATCCCGATGAAAACGGTACCTCACATGTGTGGGTGCACCAACCTGGCCGCCAAGGGGAAAGCCTAAAACACAAGTAACCCCAAGTCTGTTTTCAGAGCGAAATCTCAGACATTCTGCCGACCTGCACAACGCACAGATATGGGCCTCAGGTGTCCAAGCCACCGAGGAAAACAGGGGAACCCATGCATTTCCGAAAAGAGGACACCCATGGGAATCCGCAGAGGTATGATTTGCGCACATCGCCCCAGAATTTTTTACCCAGACAGCCCCGCAAAGTCCGAAATGTGGGGAAAAAATGCTTTTTCCGCACATTTCGCTCGACGCACCCATTGAAATATGCCCCCAACAACACATGCCCTACTGTCACACATTCCCACAGGTGTCCTGATAAAAACGGTACCTCACATGTGTGGGTGCACCTACCTGGCCGCCAAGGGGAAAGCCTAAAACACAATTAACCCCAAGTCTGTTTTCAGAGCGAAATCTCAGACATTCTGCCGACCGGCACAACGTACAGATATGGGCCTCGGGTGTCGAAGCCACCGAGGAAAACAGGGAACCCCATGCATTTCCGAAAAGAGGACACCCGTGGGAATCCGCAGAGGTATGATTTGCGCACATCGCCCCAGATTTCATTACCCAGACAGCCCCGCAAAGTCCGAAATGTCGGTAAAAAAACGCTTTTTCTGCACATTTCGCTCGAAGCACCCATTGAAACACGCCCCCAACAACACATGACCTACTGTCACACGTTCCCACTGGTGTCCCGATGAAAACGGTACCTCACATGTGTTGGTGCACCTACCTGGACGCCAAGGGGAAAGCCTAAAACACAAGTAACCCCAAGTCTGTTTTCAGAGCGAAATCTCAGACATTCTGCCGACCAGCACATCGTACAGATATGGGCCTCGGGTGTCCAAGCCACCGAGAAAAACAGGGAACCCCATGCATTTCCGAAAAGAGGACACCCGTGGGAATCCGCAGAGGTATGATTTGCGCACATCGACCCAGATTTTATTACCCAGACACCCCCGCAAAGTCTGAAATGTCGGGAAAAAAAGCTTTTTCCGCACATTTCGCTCGAAGCACCTATTGAAACACGCCCCCAACAACACATGGCCTACCGTCACACATTCCCACAGGTGTCCCGATGAAAATGGTACCTCACATGTGTGGGCGCACCTACCTGGCCGCCAAGGGGAAAGCCTAAAACACAAGTAACCCCAAGTCTGTTTTCAGAGCGAAATCTCAGACATTCTGCCGACCGGCACAACGTACAGATATGGGCCTCGGGTGTCCAAGCCACCAAGGAAAACAGGGAACCCCATGCATTTCCGAAAAGAGGACACCCGTGGGAATCCGCAGAGGTATGATTTGCGCACATCGCCCCAGAATAATTTACCCAGACAGCCCCGCAAAGTCCGAAATGTCGGGAAAAAAACGCTTTTTTTGCACATTTCGCTCGAAGCACCCATTGAAACACGCCCCCAACAACACATGGCCTACCGTCACACGTTCCCACAGGTGTCCTAATGAAAACGGTACCTTACATGTGTGGGTGCACCTACCTGGCCGCCAAGGGGAAAGCCTAAAACACAATTAACCCCAAGTCTGTTTTCAGAGCGAAATCTCAGACATTCTGCCGACCGGCACAACGTACAGATATGGGCCTCGGTTGTCCAAGCCACCGAGGAAAACAGGGAACCCCATGCATTTCTGAAAAGAGGACACCCGTGGGAATCCACAGAGGTATGATTTGCGCACATCGCCCCAGATTTTATTACCCAGACAGCCCTGGAAAGTCCAAAATGTCGGGAAAAAAATGCTTTTTCCGCGCATTTCGCTCGATGCACCCATCGAAACACACCCCCAACAACACATGCCCTACCGTCACGCATTCCCACTGGTGTCCCGATGAAAACGGTACCACACATGTGTGGGTGCACCTACCTGGCCGCCAAGGGGAAAGCCTAAAACACAAGTAACCCAAAGTTTGTTTTCAGAGCGAAAACTCAGACATTCTGCCGACCGGCACAACGTACAGATATGGGCCTCGGGTGTCCAAACCACCAAGTAAAACAGGGAACCCCATGCATTTCCGAAAAGAGGACACCCGTGGGAATCCGCAGAGGTATGATTTGCGCACATCGCCCCAGATTTTATTACCCAGACAGCCCCGCAAAGTCCGAAATGTCGGGAAAAAAACGCTTTTTCCGCACATTTCGCTCGAAGCACCCATTGAAACACGCCCCCAACAACACATGGCCTACCGTCACGCGTTCCCACAGGTGTCCCGATGAAAACGGTACCTCACATGTGTGGGTGCACCTACCTGGCCGCCAAAGGGAAAGCCTAAAACACAAGTAACCCCAAGTCTGTTTTCAGAGCGAAATCTCAGACATTCTGCCGACCGGCACAACGTACAGTTATGGGCCTCGGGTGTCCAAGCCACTGAGGAAAACAGGGAACCCCATGCATTTCCGAAAAGAGGACAACCGTGGGAATCCGCAGAGGTATGATTTGCGCACATCGCCCTAGAATATTTTACCCAGACAGCCCCGCAAAGTCCGAAATGTCGGGAAAAAAACGCTTTTTCTGCACATTTCGCTCGAAGCACCCATTGAAACACGCCCCCAACAACACATGGCCTACCGTCACACGTTCCCACAGGTGTCCTAATGAAAACGGTACCTTACATGTGTGGGTGCACCTACCTGGCCGCCAAGGGGAAAGCCTAAAACACAATTAACCCCAAGTCTGTTTTAGGAGCGAAATCTCAGACATTCTGCCGACCGGCACAACGTACAGATATGGGCCTCGGTTGTCCAAGCCACCGAGGAAAACAGGGAACCCCATGCATTTCCGAAAAGAGGACACCCGTGGGAATCCGCAGAGGTATGATTTGCGCACATCGCCCCAGATTTTATTACCCAGAGAGCCCTGCAAAGTCCGAAATGTCAGGAAAAAATGCTTTTTCTGCACATTTTGCTCGATGCACCCATCGAAACACACCCCCAACAACACATGCCCTACCGTCACGCATTCCCACTGGTGTCCCGATGAAAATGGTACCTCACATGTGTGGGTGCACCTACCTGGCCGCCAAGGGGAAAGCCTAAAACACAAGTAACCCCAAGTTTGTTTTCAGAGCGAAATCTCAGACATTCTGCCGACCGGCACAACATACATATATGGGCCTCGGGTGTCCAAGCCACCGAGGAAAACAGGGAACCCCATGCATTTCTGATAAGAGGACACCGTGGGAATCCGCAGAGGTATGATTTGCGCACATCGCCACAGAATTTTTTACCCAGACACCCCTGCAAAGTCCCAAATGTCGGGAAAAAAACACTTTTTCCGCACATTTCGCTCGACGCACCCATCAAAACACGCCCCCAACAACACATGGCCTACCGTCATGCATTTCCACAGGTGTCCTGATGAAAACAGTACCTCACATGTGTGGGTGCACCTACCTGGCCACCAAGGGGAAAGACTAAAACACAAGTAATCCAAAGTCTGTTTTCATGGCGAAATCTCAGGCATTCTGCCGACCGGCACAACGTACAGATATGGGCTTGGGTGTCCAAGCCACCGAGGAAAACAGGGAACCCCATGCATTTCCGAAGAGAGGACACCCATGGGAATCCGCAGAGGTATGATTTGCGCACATCGCCCCAATATTTTTTACCCAGACAGCCCCGCAAAGTCCGAAATGTGGGGAAAAAAACACTTTTCCCGCAGATTTCGCTCAACGCACCCATCGAAACACGCCCCCAACAACACATGGCCTACCGTCACGCGTTCCCACAGGTGTCCCGATGAAAACGGTACCTCACATGTGTGGGTGCACCAACCTGGCCGCCAAGGGGAAAGCCTAAAACACAAGTAACCCCAAGTCTGTTTTCAGAGCGAAATCTCAGACATTCTGCCGACCAGCACAACGTACAGATATGGGCCTCGGGTGTCCAAGCCACCGAGGAAAACAGGGAACCCCATGCATTTCTGAAAAGAGGACACCCATGGCAATCCGCAGAGGTATGATTTGCGCACATCGCCCCAGAATTTTTTACCCAGACAGCCCCGCAAAGTCCGAAATGTCGGGAAAAAAACACTTTTTCCGCACATTTTGCTCGACGCACCCATCGAAACACGCCCCCAACAACACATGGCCTACTGTCACGTGTTCCCACAGGTGGCCCGATGAAAACGGTACCTCACATGTGTGGGTGCACCTACCTGGCCTCCAAGGGGAAAGCCTAAAACACAAGTAACCCCAAGTCTGTTTTCAGAGCGAAATCTCAGAAATTCTGCCGACCGGCACAACGTACATATATGGCCCTCGGGTGTCCAAGCCACCGAGGAAAACAGGGAACCCCATGCATTTCCGAAAAGAGGACATCCGTGGGAATCCGCAGAGGTATGATTTGCGCACATCGCCCCAGAATTTTTTACCTAGACAGCCCTGCAGCAAAGTCCGAAATTTTGGGATAAAAACACTTTTTCCGCACATTTCGCTCGACACACCCATCAAAACACGCCCCCAACAACACATGGCCTACCGTCATGCGTTTCCACAGGTGTCCCGATGAAAACAATACCTCACATGTGTGGGTGCACCTACCTGGCCACCAAGGGGAAAGCCTAAAACACAAGTAACCCCAAGTCTGTTTTCATGGCGAAATCTCAGACATTCTGCCGACCGGCACAACGTACAGATATGGGCCTTGGGTGTCCAAGCCACTGAGGAAAACAGGGAACCCCATGCATTTCTGAAAAGAGGACACCCGTGGGAATCTGCAGAGGTATGATTTGCGCACATCGCCCCAGAATTTTTTACCCAGACAGCCCCGCAAAGTCCGAAATGTGGGGAAAAAACACTTTTCCCGCAGATTTTGCTCAACGCACCCATCGAAACACGCCCCCAACAACACATGGCCTACCGTCACACGTTCCCACAGGTATCCCAATGAAAACGGTACCTCACATGTGTGGGTGCACCAACCTGGCCGCCAAGGGGAAAGCCTAAAACACAAGTAACCCCAAGTCTGTTTTCAGAGCGAAATCTCAGACATTCTGCCGACTGGCACAACGTACAGATATGGGCCTCGGGTGTCCAAGCCACCGAGAAAAACAGGGAACCCCATGCATTTCCGAAAAGAGGACACCCGTGGGAATCCGCAGAGGTATGATTCGCGCACATCGACCCAGATTTTATTACCCAGACAGCCCCGCAAAGTCTGAAATGTCGGGAAAAAAACGCTTTTTCTGCACATTTCGCTCGAAGCACCTATTGAAACACGCCCCCAACAACACATGACCTACTGTCACACGTTCCCACTGGTGTCCCGATGAAAATGGTACCTCACATGTGTGGGCGCACCTACCTGGCCGCCAAGGGGAAAGCCTAAAACACAAGTAACCCTAAGTCTGTTTTCAGAGCGAAATCTCAGACATTCTGCCGACCGGCACAACGTACAGATATGGGCCTCGGGTGTCCAAGCCACCAAGGAAAACAGGGAACCCCATGCATTTCCGAAAAGAGGACACCCGTGGGAATCCGCACAGGGAAGATTTGCGCACATCGCCCCAGATTTTATTACCAAGACAGCCCCGCAAAGTCCGAAATGTCGGAAAAAAATGCTTTTTCCGCACATTTCGCTCGAAGCACCCATTGAAACACGCCCCCAACAACACATGGCCTACCGTCACGCGTTCCCACAGGTGTCCCGATGAAAACGGTACCTCACATGTGTGGGTGCACCTACCTGGCGCCAAGGGGAAAGCCTAAAACACAAGTAACCCCAAGTCTGTTTTCAGAGCGAAAACTCAGACATTCTGCCGACCGGCACAACGTACAGATATGTGCCTCGGGTGTCCAAGCCACTGAGGAAAACAGGGAACCCCATGCATTTCCGAAAAGAGGACACCCGTGGGAATCCGCAGAGGTATGATTTGCGCACATCGCCCCAGAATAATTTACCCAGACAGCCCCGCAAAGTCCGAAATGTCGGGAAAAAAACGCTTTTTCTGCACATTTCGCTCGAAGCACCCATTGAAACACGCCCCCAACAACACATGGCCTACCGTCACACGTTCCCACAGGTGTCCTAATGAAAACGGTACCTTACATGTGTGGGTGCACCTACCTGGCCGCCAAGGGGAAAGCCTAAAACACAATTAACCCCAAGTCTGTTTTCATAGCGAAATCTCAGACATTCTGCCGACCGGCACAACGTACAGATATGGGCCTCGGTTGTCCAAGCCACCGAGGAAAACAGGGAACCCCATGCATTTCCGAAAAGAGGACACCCGTGGGAATCCGCAGAGGTATGATTTGCGCACATCGCCCCAGATTTTATTACCCAGACAGCCCTGGAAAGTCCAAAATGTCGGGAAAAAAATGCTTTTTCCGCGCATTTCGCTCGATGCACCCATCGAAACACACCCCCAACAACACATGCCCTACCGTCACGCATTCCCACTGGTGTCCCGATGAAAACGGTACCTCACATGTGTGGGTGCACCTACCTGGCCGCCAAGGGGAAAGCCTAAAACACAAGTAACCCAAAGTTTGTTTTCAGAGCGAAAACTCAGACATTCTGCCGACCGGCACAACGTACAGATATGGGCCTCGGGTGTCCAAACCACCAAGTAAAACAGGGAACCCCCTGCATTTCCGAAAAGAGGACACCCGTGGGAATCCGCAGAGGTATGATTTGCGCACATCGCCCCAGATTTTATTACCCAGACAGCCCCGCAAAGTCCGAAATGTCGGGAAAAAAAGGCTTTTTCCGCACATTTCGCTCGAAGCACCCATTGAAACACGCCCCCAACAACACATGGCCTACCGTCACGCGTTCCCACAGGTGTCCCGATGAAAACGGTACCTCACATGTGTGGGTGCACCTACCTGGCCGCCAAGGGGAAAGCCTAAAACACAAGTAACCCCAAGTCTGTTTTCAGAGCGAAATCTCAGACATTCTGCCGACCGGCACAACGTACAGATATGGGCCTCGGTTGTCCAAGCCACCAAGGAAAACAGGGAACCCCATGCATTTCCAAAAAGAGGACACCCGTGGGAATCCGCAGAGGTATGATTTGCGCACATCGCCCCAGATTTTATTACCCAGACAGCCCTGGAAAGTCCAAAATGTCGGGAAAAAAATGCTTTTTCCGCGCATTTTGCTCGATGCACCCATCGAAACACACCCCCAACAACACATGCCCTACCGTCATGCATTCCCACTGGTGTCCCGATGAAAACGGTACCTCACATGTGTGGGTGCACCTACCTGGCCGCCAAGGGGAAAGCCTAAAACACAAGTAACCCAAAGTTTGTTTTCAGAGCGAAAACTCAGACATTCTGCCGACCGGCACAACGTACAGATATGGGCCTCGGGTGTCCAAACCACCAAGTAAAACAGGGAACCCCATGCATTTCCGAAAAGAGGACACCCGTGGGAATCCGCAGAGGTATGATTTGCGCACATCGCCCCAGATTTTATTACCCAGACAGCCCCGCAAAGTCCGAAATGTCGGGAAAAAAACGCTTTTGCCGCACATTTCGCTCAAAGCACCCATTGAAACACGCCCCCAACAACACATGGCCTACCGTCACGCGTTCCCACAGGTGTCCCGATGAAAACGGTACCTCACATGTGTGGGTGCACCTACCTGGCCGCCAAGGGGAAAGCCTAAAACACAAGTAACCCCAAGTCTGTTTTCAGAGCGAAATCTCAGACATTCTGCCGACCGCACAACGTACAGTTATGGGCCTCGGGTGTCCAAGCCACTGAGGAAAAGCGGGAACCCCATGCATTTCCGAAAAGAGGACAACCGTGGGAATCCGCAGAGGTATGATTTGCGCACATCGCCCTAGAATATTTTACCCAGACAGCCCCGCAAAGTCCGAAATGTCGGGAAAAAAACGCTTTTTCTGCACATTTCGCTCGAAGCACCCATTGAAACACGCCCCCAACAACACATGGCCTACCGTCACACGTTCCCACAGGTGTCCTAATGAAAACCGTACCTTACATGTGTGGGTGCACCTACCTGGCCGCCAAGGGGAAAGCCTAAAACACAATTAACCCCAAGTCTGTTTTAGGAGTGAAATCTCAGACATTCTGCCGACCGGCACAACGTACAGATATGGGCCTCGGTTGTCCAAGCCAGCGAGGAAAACAGGGAACCCCATGCATTTCCGAAAAGAGGACACCCGTGGGAATCCGCAGAGGTATGATTTGCGCACATCGCCACATAATTATTTACCCAGACACCCCTGCAAAGTCCCAAATGTCGGGAAAAAAACACTTTTTCCGCACATTTTGCTCGATGCACCCATCGAAACACACCCCCAACAACACATGCCCTACCGTCACGCATTCCCACTGGTGTCCCGATGAAAACAGTACCTCACATGTGTGGGTGCACCTACCTGGCCACCAAGGGGAAAGCCTAAAACACAAGTAATCCAAAGTCTGTTTTCATGGCGAAATCTCAGACATTCTGCCGACCGGCACAACGTACAGATATGGGCTTGGGTGTCCAAGCCACCGAGGAAAACAGGGAACCCCATGCATTTCCGAAAAGAGGACACCCGTGGGAATCCGCAGAGGTATGATTTGCGCACATCGCCCCTATATTTTTTACCCAGACAGCCCCGCAAATTCCGAAATGTGGGGAAAAAAACACTTTTCCCGCAGATTTCGCTCAACGCACCCATCGAAACACGCCCCCAACAACACATGGACTACCGTCACACGTTCCCACAGGAGTCCCGATGAAAACGGTACCTCACATGTGTGGGTGCACCAACCTGGCCGCCAAGGGGAAAGCCTAAAACACAAGTAACCCCAAGTTTGTTTTCAGAGCGAAATCTCAGACATTCTGCCGACCGTCACAACATACATATATGGGCCTCGGGTGTCCAAGCCACCGAGGAAAACAGGGAACCCCATGCATTTCTGATAAGAGGACACCCGTGGGAATCCGCAGAGGTATGATTTGCGCACATCGCCACATAATTTTTTACCCAGACACCCCTGCAAAGTCCCAAATGTGGGGAAAAAAACACTTTTTCCGCACATTTCGCTCGACGCACCCATCAAAACACGCCCCCAACAACACATGGCCTACCGTCATGCATTTCCACAGGTGTCCTGATGAAAACAGTACCTCACATGTGTGGGTGCACCTACCTGGCCACCAAGGGGAAAGCCTAAAACACAAGTAATCCAAAGTCTGTTTTCATGGCGAAATCTCAGACATTCTGCCCACCGGCACAACGTACAGATATGGGCTTGGGTGTCCAAGCCACCGAGGAAAACAGGGAACCCCATGCATTTCCGAAAAGAGGACACCCGTGGGAATCCGCAGAGGTATGATTTGCGCACATCGCCCCTATATTTTTTACCCAGACAGCCCCGCAAAGTCCGAAATGTGGGGGAAAAAACACTTTTCCCGCAGATTTCGCTCAACGCACCCATCGAAACACGCCCCCAACAACACATGGACTACCGTCACACGTTCCCACAGGTGTCCCGATGAAAACGGTACCTCACATGTGTGGGTGCACCAACCTGGCCGCCAAGGGGAAAGCCTAAAACACAAGTAACCCCAAGTCTGTTTTCAGAGCGAAATCTCAGACATTCTGCCGACCAGCACAAGTACAGATATGGGCCTCGGGTGTCCAAGCCACCGAGGAAAACAGGGAACCCCATGCATTTCTGAAAAGAGGACACCCATGGCAATCCGCAGAGGTATGATTTGCGCACATCGCCCCAGAATTTTTTACCCAGACAGCCCCGCAAATTCCGAAATGTCGGGAAAAAAACACTTTTTCCGCACATTTTGCTCGACGCACCCATCGAAACACGCCCCCAACAACACATGGCCTACCGTCACGTGTTCCCACAGGTGGCCCGATGAAAACGGTACCTCATATGTGTGGGTGCACCTACCTGGCCTCCAAGGGGAAAGCCTAAAACACAAGTAACCCCAAGTCTGTTTTCAGAGCGAAATCTCAGACATTCTGCCGACCGGCACAACGTACATATATGGCCCTCGGGTGTCCAAGCCACCGAGGAAAACAGGGAACCCCATGCATTTCCGAAAAGAGGACATCCGTGGGAATCCGCAGAGGTATGATTTGCGCACATCGCCCCAGAATTTTTTACCCAGACAGCCCTGCAGCAAAGTCCGAAATTTCGGGATAAAAACACTTTTTCCGCACATTTCGCTCGACGCACCCATCAAAACACGCCCCCAACAACACATGGCCTACCGTCATGCGTTTCCACAGGTGTCCCGATGAAAACAATACCTCACATGTGTGGGTGCACCTACCTGGCCACCAAGGGGAAAGCCTAAAATACAAGTAACCCCAAGTCTGTTTTCATGGCGAAATCTCAGACATTCTGCCGACCGGCACAACGTACAGATATGGCCCTCGGGTGTCCAAGCCACCGAGGAAAACAGGGAACCCCATGCATTTCCGAAAAGAGGACACTCGTGGGAATCCGCAGAGGTATGATTTGCGCACATCGCCCCAGATTTTATTACCCAGACAGCCCCGCAAAGTCCGAAATGTGGGGAAAAAAACGCTTTTTCCGCACATTTCGCTCGACGCACCCATTGAAACATGCCCCCAACAACAAATGCCCTACTGTCACGCATTCCCACAGGTGTCCCAATGAAAACGGTACCTCACATGTGTGGGTGCACCTACCTGGCCGCCAAGGGGAAAGCCTAAAACACAAGTAACCCCAAGTCTGTTTTCAGAGCGAAATCTCAGACATTCTGCTGACCGGCACAACGTACAGATATGGCCTCGGGTGTCCAAGCCACCGAGGAAAACAGGGAACCCCATGCATTTCCGAAAAGAAGACACCCGTGGGAATCCGCAGAGGTAAGATTTGCGCACATCGGCCCAGATTTTATTACCCAGACAGCCCCGCAAAGTCCTAAATGTGGGGAAAAAAACTCTTTTTCTGCACATTTCGCTCAACGCACCCATCGAAACACGCCCCCAACAACACATGACCTACTGTCACGCATTCCCAAAGGTATCCCGATGGAAACGGTATCTCACATGTGTGGGTGCACCTACCTGGCCGCCAAGGGGAAAGCCTAAAACACAAGTAACCCCAAGTCTGTTTTCAGAGAGAAATCTCAGACATTCTGCCGACCGGCACAACGTGCAGATATGGGCCTCGGGTGTCCAAGCCACCGAGGAAAAAAGGGAACCCCATGTATTTCCGAAAAGAGAACACCCGTGGGAATCCGCAGAGGTATGATTTGCGCACATCGCCCCAGATTTTATTACCCAGACAGCCCTGCAAAGTCCGAAATGTCGTGAAAAAAACGCTTTTTCCGCACATTTCGCTCGATGCACCCATCGAAACACGCCCCCAACAACACATGGACTACCGTCACACGTTCCCACAGGTGTCCCGATGAAAACGGTACCTCACATGTGTGGGTGCACCTACCTAGCCGCCAAGGGGAAAGCCTAAAACACAAGTAACCCCAAGTCTGTTTTCAGAGCGAAATCTCAGACATTCTGCCGACCGGCACAACGTACAGATATGGGCCTCGGGTGTCCAAGCCACCGAGGAAAACAGGGAACCCCATGCATTTCTGAAAAGAGGACACCCGTGGGAATACGCAGAGGTATGATTTGCGCACATCGCCCCAGAATTTTTTACCCAGACAGCCCCGCAAAGTCCGAAATGTCGGGAAAAAAACACTTTTTCCGTACATTTTGCTTGACGCACCCATCGAAACATGCCCCCAACAACACATGGCCTACCGTCACGCGTTCCCATAGGTGTCTCGATGAAAATGGTACCTCACATGTGTGGGCGCACCTACTTGGCCGCCAAGGGGAAAGCCTAAAACACAAGTAACCACAAGTCTGTTTTCAGAGCGAAATCTCAGACATTCTGCCAACCGGCATAACATACAGATATGGGCCTCGGGTCTCCAAGCCACCGTGGAAAACAGGGAACCCCATGAATTTCCGAAAAGAGGACACCCGTGGGAATCCGCAGAGGTATGATTTGCGCACATCGCCCCAGATTTTATTACCCAGACAGCCCTGCAAAGTGCGAAATGTGGGGAAAAAAATGCTTTTTCCGCACAAATCGCTCGACGCACCCATCGAAACATGCCCACAACAACACATGACCTACCGTCACGCATTCCCACAGGTGTCCCGATGGAAACGGTACCTCACATGTGTGGGTGCACCTACCTGGCGCCAAGGGGAAAGCCTAAAACACAAGTAACCCCAAGTCTGTTTTCAGAGCGAAAACTCAGACATTCTGCCGACCGGCACAACGTACAGATATGGGCCTCGGGTGTCCAAGCCACCAAGGAAAACAGGGAACCCCATGAATTTCCGAAAAGAGGACACCCGTGGGAATCCGCAGAGGTATGATTTGCGCACATCGCCCCAGATTTTATTACCCAGAGAGCCCCGCGAAGTGCGAAATATGGGGAAAAAAACGCTTTTTCCGCACATTTCGCTCGACGCACCCATCGAAACACGCCCCCAACAACACATGACCTACCGTCACGCATTCCCACAGGTGTCCCGATGAAAACAGTACCTCACATGTGTGGGTGCACCTACCTGGCGCCAAGGGGAAAGCCTAAAACTCAAGTTACCCCAAGTCTGTTTTCAGAGCGAAAACTCAGACATTCTGCCGACTGGCACAACGTACAGATATGGGCCTCGGGTGTCGAATCCACCGAGGAAAACAGGGAACCCCATGCATTTCCGAAAAGAGGACACCCGTGGGAATCCGCAGAGGTATGATTTGCGCACATCGCCCCAGATTTTATTACCCAGACAGCCCCGCAAAGTCCGAAATGTCGGGAAAAAAACGCTTTTTCCGCACATTTCGCTCGATGCACCCATCGAAACACGCCCCCAACAACACATGGACTACCGTCACGCGTTCCCACAGGTGTCCCGATGAAAACGGTACCTCACATGTGTGGGTGCACCTACCTGGCGCCAAGGGGAAAGCCTAAAAAACAAGTAACCCCAAGTCTGTTTTCAGAGCGAAAACTCAGACATTCTGCCGACCGGCACAACGTACAGATATGGGCCTTGGGTGTCCAAGCCACCGAGGAAAACAGGGAACCCCATGCATTTCCGAAAAGAGGACACCTGTGGGAATCCGCAGAGGTATGATTTGCGCACATCGCCCCAGAATTTTTTACCCAGACAGCCCCGCAAAGTCCGAAATGTCGGGAAAAAAACACTTTTTCCGCACATTTTGCTCGACACACCCATCGAAAAACGCCCCCAACAACACATGGCCTACCGTCACGCGTTCCCACAGGTGTCTCGATGAAAACGGTACCTCACATGTGTGGGTGCACCTACCTGGCCGCCAAGGGGAAAGCCTAAAACTCAAGTAACCCCAAGTCTGTTTTCAGAGTGAAATCTCAGACATTCTGCCGACCGGCACAACGTACAGATATGGCCCTCGGGTGTCCAAGCCACCGAGGAAAACAGGGAACCCCATGCATTTCCGAAAATAGGACACTCGTGGGAATCCGCAGAGGTATGATTTGCGCACATCGCCCCAGATTTTATTACCCAGACAGCCCCGCAAAGTCCGAAATGTCGGGAAAAAAACGCTTTTTCCGCACATTTCGCTCGACGCACCCATTGAAACATGCCCCCAACAACACATGCCCTACTGTCACTCGTTCCCACAGGTGTCCCAATGAAAACGGTACCTCACATGTGTGGGTGCACCTACCTGGCCGCCAAGGGGAAAGCCTAAAACACAAGTAACCCCAAGTCTGTTTTCAGAGCGAAATCTCAGACATTCTGCTGACCGGCACAACGTACAGATATGGCCTCGGGTGTCCAAGCCACCGAGGAAAACAGGGAACCCCATGCATTTCCGAAAAGAAGACACCCGTGGGAATCCGCAGAGGTAAGATTTGCGCAGATCGCCCCAGATTTTATTACCCAGACAGCCCCGCAAAGTCCGAAATGTGGGGAAAAAACGCTTTTTCCGCACATTTTGCTCGACGCACCCATCGAAACATGCCCCCAACAACACATGACCTACTGTCACGCATTCCCATAGGTGTCCCGATGGAAACGGTACCTCACATGTGTGGGTGCACCTACCTGGCCGCCAAGGGGAAAGCCTAAAACACAAGTAACCCCAAGTCTGTTTTCAGAGCGAAATCTCAGACATTCTGCCGACCGGCACAACGTGCAGATATGGGCCTCGGGTGTCCAAGCCACCGAGGAAAAAAGGGAACCCCATGCATTTCCGAAAAGAGGACACCTGTGGGAATCCGCAGAGGTATGATTTGCGCACATCGCCCCAGATTTTATTACCCAGACAGCCCTGCAAAGTCCGAAATGTCGGGGAAAAAACGCTTTTTCCGCACATTTCGCTCGATGCACCCATCAAAACACGCCCCCAACAACACATGGACTACCGTCACGCGTTCCCACAGGTGTCCCGATGAAAACGGTACCTCACATGTGTGGGTGCACCTACCTAGCCGCCAAGGGGAAAGCCTAAAACACAAGTAACCCCAAGTCTGATTTCAGAGCGAAATCTCAGACATTCTGCCGACCGGCACAACGTACAGATATGGCCCTCGGGTGTCCAAGCCACCGAGGAAAACAGGGAACCCCATGCATTTCCGAAAATAGGACACTCGTGGGAATCCGCAGAGGTATGATTTGCGCACATCGCCCCAGATTTTATTACCCAGACAGCCCCGCAAAGTCCGAAATGTCGGGAAAAAAACGCTTTTTCCGCACATTTCGCTCGACGCACCCATTGAAACATGCCCCCAACAACACATGCCCTACTGTCACTCGTTCCCACAGGTGTCCCAATGAAAACGGTACCTCACATGTGTGGGTGCACCTACCTGGCCGCCAAGGGGAAAGCCTAAAACACAAGTAACCCCAAGTCTGTTTTCAGAGCGAAATCTCAGACATTCTGCTGACCGGCACAACGTACAGATATGGCCTCGGGTGTCCAAGCCACCGAGGAAAACAGGGAACCCCATGCATTTCCGAAAAGAAGACACCCGTGGGAATCCGCAGAGGTAAGATTTGCGCAGATCGCCCCAGATTTTATTACCCAGACAGCCCCGCAAAGTCCGAAATGTGGGGAAAAAACGCTTTTTCCGCACATTTTGCTCGACGCACCCATCGAAACACGCCCCCAACAACACATGACCTACTGTCACGCATTCCCATAGGTGTCCCGATGGAAACGGTACCTCACATGTGTGGGTGCACCTACCTGGCCGCCAAGGGGAAAGCCTAAAACACAAGTAACCCCAAGTCTGTTTTCAGAGCGAAATCTCAGACATTCTGCCGACCGGCACAACGTGCAGATATGGGCCTCGGGTGTCCAAGCCACCGAGGAAAAAAGGGAACCCCATGCATTTCCGAAAAGAGGACACCTGTGGGAATCCGCAGAGGTATGATTTGCGCACATCGCCCCAGATTTTATTACCCAGACAGCCCTGCAAAGTCCGAAATGTCGGGGAAAAAACGCTTTTTCCGCACATTTCGCTCGATGCACCCATCAAAACACGCCCCCAACAACACATGGACTACCGTCACGCGTTCCCACAGGTGTCCCGATGAAAACGGTACCTCACATGTGTGGGTGCACCTACCTAGCCGCCAAGGGGAAAGCCTAAAACACAAGTAACCCCAAGTCTGTTTTCAGAGCGAAATCTCAGACATTCTGCCGACCGGCACAACGTACAGATATGGGCCTCGGGTGTCCAAGCCACCGAGGAAAACAGGGAACCCCATGCATTTCCGAAAAGAGGACACCCGTGGAAATCCGCAGAGGTATGATTTGCACACATCGCCCCAGAATCTTTTACCCAGACAGCCCCGCAAAGTCCAAAATGTCGGGAAAAAAACACTTTTTCCGTACATTTTGCTTGACGCACCCATCGAAACACACCCCCAACAACACATGGCCTACCGTCACGCGTTCCCATAGGTGTCCCGATGAAAATGGTACCTCACATGTGTGGGCGCACCTACTTGGCCGCCAAGGGGAAAGCCTAAAACACAAGTAACCCCAAGTCTGTTTTCAGAGCGAAATCTCAGACATTCTGCCGACCGGCATAACGTACAGATATGGGCCTCGGGTCTCCAAGCCACCGTGGAAAACAGGGAACCCCATGAATTTCCGAAAAGAGGACACCCGTGGGAATCCGCAGAGGTATGATTTGCGCACATCGCCCCAGATTTTATTACCCAGACAGCCCTGCAAAGTGCGAAATGTGGGGAAAAAAATGTTTTTTCCGCACATTTCGCTCGACGCACCCATCGAAACACGCCCCCAACAACACATGACCTACCGTCACGCATTCCCACAGGTGTCCCGATGGAAACGGTACCTCACATGTGTGGGTGCACCTACCTGGCGCCAAGGGGAAAGCCTAAAACACAAGTAACCCCAAGTCTGTTTTCAGAGCGAAATCTCAGACATTCTGCTGACCGGCACAACGTACAGATATGGCCTCGGGTGTCCAAGCCACCGAGGAAAACAGGGAACCCCATGCATTTCCGAAAAGAAGACACCCGTGGGAATCCGCAGAGGTAAGATTTGCGCACATCGGCCCAGATTTTATTACCCAGACAGCCCCGCAAAGTCCTAAATGTGGGGAAAAAAACTCTTTTTCTGCACATTTCGCTCAACGCACCCATCGAAACACGCCCCCAACAACACATGACCTACTGTCACGCATTCCCAAAGGTATCCCGATGGAAACGGTATCTCACATGTGTGGGTGCACCTACCTGGCCGCCAAGGGGAAAGCCTAAAACACAAGTAACCCCAAGTCTGTTTTCAGAGAGAAATCTCAGACATTCTGCCGACCGGCACAACGTGCAGATATGGGCCTCGGGTGTCCAAGCCACCGAGGAAAAAAGGGAACCCCATGTATTTCCGAAAAGAGAACACCCGTGGGAATCCGCAGAGGTATGATTTGCGCACATCGCCCCAGATTTTATTACCCAGACAGCCCTGCAAAGTCCGAAATGTCGTGAAAAAAACGCTTTTTCCGCACATTTCGCTCGATGCACCCATCGAAACACGCCCCCAACAACACATGGACTACCGTCACACGTTCCCACAGGTGTCCCGATGAAAACGGTACCTCACATGTGTGGGTGCACCTACCTAGCCGCCAAGGGGAAAGCCTAAAACACAAGTAACCCCAAGTCTGTTTTCAGAGCGAAATCTCAGACATTCTGCCGACCGGCACAACGTACAGATATGGGCCTCGGGTGTCCAAGCCACCGAGGAAAACAGGGAACCCCATGCATTTCTGAAAAGAGGACACCCGTGGGAATACGCAGAGGTATGATTTGCGCACATCGCCCCAGAATTTTTTACCCAGACAGCCCCGAAAAGTCCGAAATGTCGGGAAAAAAACACTTTTTCCGTACATTTTGCTTGACGCACCCATCGAAACATGCCCCCAACAACACATGGCCTACCGTCACGCGTTCCCATAGGTGTCTCGATGAAAATGGTACCTCACATGTGTGGGCGCACCTACTTGGCCGCCAAGGGGAAAGCCTAAAACACAAGTAACCACAAGTCTGTTTTCAGAGCGAAATCTCAGACATTCTGCCAACCGGCATAACATACAGATATGGGCCTCGGGTCTCCAAGCCACCGTGGAAAACAGGGAACCCCATGAATTTCCGAAAAGAGGACACCCGTGGGAATCCGCAGAGGTATGATTTGCGCACATCGCCCCAGATTTTATTACCCAGACAGCCCTGCAAAGTGCGAAATGTGGGGAAAAAAATGCTTTTTCCGCACAAATCGCTCGACGCACCCATCGAAACATGCCCACAACAACACATGACCTACCGTCACGCATTCCCACAGGTGTCCCGATGGAAACGGTACCTCACATGTGTGGGTGCACCTACCTGGCGCCAAGGGGAAAGCCTAAAACACAAGTAACCCCAAGTCTGTTTTCAGAGCGAAAACTCAGACATTCTGCCGACCGGCACAACGTACAGATATGGGCCTCGGGTGTCCAAGCCACCGAGGAAAACAGGGAACCCCATGAATTTCTGAAAAGAGGACACCCGTGGGAATCCACAGAGGTATGATTTGCGCACATCGCCCCAGATTTTATTACCCAGAGAGCCCCGCAAAGTGCGAAATATGGGGAAAAAAACGCTTTTTCCGCACATTTCGCTCGACGCACCCATCGAAACACGCCCCCAACAACACATGACCTACCGTCACGCATTCCCACAGGGGTCCCGATGAAAACAGTACCTCACATGTGTGGGTGCACCTACCTGGCGCCAAGGGGAAAGCCTAAAACTCAAGTTACCCCAAGTCTGTTTTCAGAGCGAAAACTCAGACATTCTGCCGACTGGCACAACGTACAGATATGGGCCTCGGGTGTCGAATCCACCGAGGAAAACAGGGAACCCCATGCATTTCCGAAAAGAGGACACCCGTGGGAATCCGCAGAGGTATGATTTGCGCACATCGCCCCAGATTTTATTACCCAGACAGCCCCGCAAAGTCCGAAATGTCGGGAAAAAAACGCTTTTTCCGCACATTTCGCTCGATGCACCCATCGAAACACGCCCCCAACAACACATGGCCTACCGTCACGCGTTCCCACAGGTGTCTCGATGAAAACGGTAGCTCACATGTGTGGTTGCACCTACCTGGCCGCCAAGGGGAAAGCCTAAAACTCAAGTAACCCCAAGTCTGTTTTCAGAGTGAAATCTCAGACATTCTGCCGACCGGCACAACGTACAGATATGGCCCTCGGGTGTCCAAGCCACCGAGGAAAACAGGGAACCCCATGCATTTCCGAAAATAGGACACTCGTGGGAATCCGCAGAGGTATGATTTGCGCACATCGCCCCAGATTTTATTACCCAGACAGCCCCGCAAAGTCCGAAATGTCGGGAAAAAAACGCTTTTTCCGCACATTTCGCTCGACGCACCCATTGAAACATGCCCCCAACAACACATGCCCTACTGTCACTCGTTCCCACAGGTGTCCCAATGAAAACGGTACCTCACATGTGTGGGTGCACCTACCTGGCCGCCAAGGGGAAAGCCTAAAACACAAGTAACCCCAAGTCTGTTTTCAGAGCGAAATCTCAGACATTCTGCTGACCGGCACAACGTACAGATATGGCCTCGGGTGTCACAGCCACCGAGGAAAACAGGGAACCCCATGCATTTCCGAAAAGAAGACACCCGTGGGAATCCGCAGAGGTAAGATTTGCGCAGATCGCCCCAGATTTTATTACCCAGACAGCCCCGCAAAGTCCGAAATGTGGGGAAAAAACGCTTTTTCCGCACATTTTGCTCGACGCACCCATCGAAACACGCCCCCAACAACACATGACCTACTGTCACGCATTCCCATAGGTGTCCCGATGGAAACGGTACCTCACATGTGTGGGTGCACCTACCTGGCCGCCAAGGGGAAAGCCTAAAACACAAGTAACCCCAAGTCTGTTTTCAGAGCGAAATCTAGGACATTCTGCCGACCGGCACAACGTGCAGATATGGGCCTCGGGTGTCCAAGCCACCGAGGAAAAAAGGGAACCCCATGCATTTCCGAAAAGAGGACACCTGTGGGAATCCGCAGAGGTATGATTTGCGCACATCGCCCCAGATTTTATTACCCAGACAGCCCTGCAAAGTCCGAAATGTCGGGGAAAAAACGCTTTTTCCGCACATTTCGCTCGATGCACCCATCAAAACACGCCCCCAACAACACATGGACTACCGTCACGCGTTCCCACAGGTGTCCCGATGAAAACGGTACCTCACATGTGTGGGTGCACCTACCTAGCCGCCAAGGGGAAAGCCTAAAACACAAGTAACCCCAAGTCTGTTTTCAGAGCGAAATCTCAGACATTCTGCCGACCGGCACAACGTACAGATATGGGCCTCGGGTGTCCAAGCCACCGAGTAAAACAGGGAACCCCATGCATTTCCGAAAAGAGGACACCCGTGGAAATCCGCAGAGGTATGATTTGCACACATCGCCCCAGAATCTTTTACCCAGACAGCCCCGCAAAGTCCAAAATGTCGGGAAAAAAACACTTTTTCCGTACATTTTGCTTGACGCACCCATCGAAACACACCCCCAACAACACATGGCCTACCGTCACGCGTTCCCATAGGTGTCCCGATGAAAATGGTACCTCACATGTGTGGGCGCACCTACTTGGCCGCCAAGGGGAAAGCCTAAAACACAAGTAACCCCAAGTCTGTTTTCAGAGCGAAATCTCAGACATTCTGCCGACCGGCATAACGTACAGATATGGGCCTCGGGTCTCCAAGCCACCGTGGAAAACAGGGAACCCCATGAATTTCCGAAAAGAGGACACCCGTGGGAATCCGCAGAGGTATGATTTGCGCACATCGCCCCAGATTTTATTACCCAGACAGCCCTGCAAAGTGCGAAATGTGGGGAAAAAAATGTTTTTTCCGCACATTTCGCTCGACGCACCCATCGAAACACGCCCCCAACAACACATGACCTACCGTCACGCATTCCCACAGGTGTCCCGATGGAAACGGTACCTCACATGTGTGGGTGCACCTACCTGGCGCCAAGGGGAAAGCCTAAAACACAAGTAACACCAAGTCTGTTTTCAGAGCGAAAACTCAGACATTCTGCCGACCGGCACAACGTACAGATATGGGCCTCGGGTGTCGAAGCCACCGAGGAAAACAGGGAACCCCATGCATTTCCGAAAAGAGGACACCCGTGGTAATCCGCAGAGGTATGATTTGCGCACATCGCCCCAGATGTTATTACCCAGACAGCCCCGCAAAGTCCGAAATGTCGGGAAAAAAACGCTTTTTCTGCACATTTCGCTCGACGCACCCATTGAAACACGCCCCCAACAACACATGGCCTACCGTCACACGTTCCCACAGGTGTCCCGATGAAAACGGTACCTCACATGTGTGGGTGCACCTACCTGGCCGCCAAGGGGAAAGCCTAAAACACAAGTAACCCAAGTCTGTTTTCAGAGAGAAATCTCAGACATTCTGCCGACCGGCATAACGTACAGATATGGGCCTCGGGTCTCCAAGCCACCATGGAAAACAGGGAACCCCATGAATATCCGAAAAGAGGACACCCGTGGGAATCTGCAGAGGTATGATTTGCGCACATCGCCCCAGATTTTATTACCCAGACAGCCCCGCAAAGTGCGAAATGTGGGGAAAAAAATGCTTTTTCCGCACATTTCGCTCGACGCACCCATCGAAACACGCCCCAAACAACACATGACCTACCGTCACGCATTCCCACAGGTGTCCCGATGGAAACGGTACCTCACATGTGTGGGTGCACCTACCTGGCGCCAAGGGGAAACCCTAAAACACAAGTAACCCCAAGTCTGTTTTCAGAGCGAAAACTCAGACATTCTGCCGACCGGCACAACGTACAGATATGGGCCTCGGGTGTCCAAGCCACCGAGGAAAACAGGGAACCCCATGCATTTCCGAAAAGAGGACACCCGTGGGAATCCGCAGAGGTATGATTTGCGCACATCGCCCCAGATTTTATTACCCAGACAGCCCCGCAAAGTCTGAAATGTCGGGAAAAAAACGCTTTTTCTGCACATTTCGCTCGAAGCACCCATTGAAACACGCCCCCAACAACACATGGCCTACCGTCACACGTTCCCACAGGTGTCCCAATGAAAACGGTACCTCACATGTGTGGGTGCACCTACCTGGCCGCCAAGGGGAAAGCCTAAAACACAATTAACCCCAAGTCTGTATTCAGAGCGAAATCTCAGACATTCTGCCGACCGGCACAACGTACAGATATGGGCCTCGGGTGTCCAAGCCACCGAGGAAAACAGGGAACCCCATGCATTTCCAAAAAGAGGACACCCGTGGGAATCCGCAGAGGTATGATTTGCGCACATCGCCCCAGAATTGTTTACCCAGACAGCCCCGCAAAGTCCGAAATGTCGGGAAAAAAACACTTTTTCCGTACATTTTGCTCGACGCACCCATTGAAACAGCCACCAACAACACATCGCCTACCGTCACGCGTTCCCATAGGTGTCCCGATGAAAATGGTACCTCACATGTGTGGGCGCACCTACTTGGCCGCCAAGGGGAAAGCCTAAAACACAAGTAACCCCAAGTCTGTTTTCAGAGCGAAAACTCAGACATTCTGCCGACCGGCATAACGTACAGATATGGGCCTCGGGTGTCCAAGCCACCGAGGAAAACAGGGAACCCCATGCATTTCCAAAAAGAGGACACCCGTGGGAATCCGCAGAGGTATGATTTGCGCACATCGCCCCAGATTTTATTACCCAGACAGCCCCGCAAAGTCCGAAATGTCGGGAAAAAAACGCTTTTTCTGCACATTTCGCTCGAAGCACCCATTGAAACACGCCCCCAACAACACATGGCCTACCGTCACACGTTCCCACAGGTGTCCCAATGAAAACGGTACCTCACATGTGTGGGTGCACCTACCTGGCCGCCAAGGGGAAAGCCTAAAACACAATTAACCCCAAGTCTGTTTTCAGAGCGAAATCTCAGACATTCTGCCGACCGGCACAACGTACAGATATGGGCCTCGGTTGTCCAAGCCACCGAGGAAAACAGGGAACCCCATGCATTTCCGAAAAGAGGACACCAGTGGGAATCCGCAGAGGTATGATTTGCGCACATCGCCCCAGATTTTATTACCCAGACAGCCCCGCAAAGTCCGAAATGTCGGGAAAAAAAACGCTTTTTCCGCACATTTCGCTCGATGCACCCATCGAAACACACCCCCAACAACACATGCCCTACCGTCATGCATTCCCACTGGTGTCCCGATGAAAACGGTACCTCACATGTGTGGGTGCACCTACCTGGCCGCCAAGGGGAAAGCCTAAAACGCAAGTAACCCAAGTCTGTTTTCAGAGCGAAATCTCAGACATTCTGCCGACCGGCATAACGTACAGATATGGGCCTCGGGTCTCCAAGCCACCATGGAAAACAGGGAACCCCATGAATTTCCGAAAAGAGGACACCCGTGGGAATCCGCAGAGGTATGTTTTGCGCACATCGCCCCAGATTTTATTACCCAGACAGCCCCGCAAAGTCCGAAATGTGGGGAAAAAAACGCTTTTTCCGCACATTTCGCTCGACGCACCCATCGAAACACGCCCCCAACAACACATGACCTACTGTCACGCATTCCCATAGGTGTCCCGATGGAAACGGTACCTCACATGTGTGGGTGCACCTACCTGGCCGCCAAGGGGAAAGCCTAAAACACAAGTAACCCCAAGTCTGTTTTCAGAGCAAAATCTCAGACATTCTGCCGACCGGCACAACGTGCAGATATGGGCCTCGGGTGTCCAAGCCACCGAGGAAAACAGGGAACCCCATGCATTTCCGAAAAGAGGACACCCGTGGGAATCCGCAGAGGTATGATTTGCGCACATCGCCCCAGATTTTATTACCCAGACAGCCCCGCAAAGTCCGAAATGTCGGGAAAAAAATGCTTTTTCCGCACATTTCGCTCGATGCACCCATCGAAACACGCCCCCAACAACACATGGACTACCGTCACGCGTTCCCACAGGTGTCCCGATGAAAACGTACCTCACATCTGTGGGTGCACCTACCTGGCCGCCAAGGGGAAAGCCTAAAACACAAGTAACCCCAAGTCTGTTTTCAGAGCAAAATCTCAGACATTCTGCCGATCGGCACAATGTACAGATATGGGCCTCGGGTGTCCAAGCCACCGAGAAAAACAGGGAACCCCATGCATTTCCGAAAAGAGGACACCCGTGGGAATCCGCAGAGGTATGATTTGCGCACATCGCCCCAGAATTGTTTACCCAGACAGCCCCGCAAAGTCTGAAATGTCGGGAAAAAAACACTTTTTCCGTACATTTTGCTCGACGCACCCATTGAAACAGCAACCAACAACACATCGCCTACCGTCACGCGTTCCCATAGGTGTCCCGATGAAAACGGTACCTCACATGTGTGGGCGCACCTACTTGGCCGCCAAGGGGAAAGCCTAAAACACAAGTAACCCCAAGTCTGTTTTCAGAGAGAAATCTCAGACATTCTGCCGACCGGCATAACGTACAGATATGGGCCTCGGGTCTCCAAGCCACCGAGGAAAACAGGGAACCCCATGCATTTCCGAAAATAGGACACTCGTGGGAATCCGCAGAGGTATGATTTGCGCACATCGCCCCAGATTTTATTACCCAGACAGCCCCGCAAAGTCCGAAATGTCGGGAAAAAAACGCTTTTTCCGCACATTTCGCTCGACGCACCCATTGAAACATGCCCCCAACAACACATGCCCTACTGTCACTCGTTCCCACAGGTGTCCCAATGAAAACGGTACCTCACATGTGTGGGTGCACCTACCTGGCCGCCAAGGGGAAAGCCTAAAACACAAGTAACCCCAAGTCTGTTTTCAGAGCGAAATCTCAGACATTCTGCTGACCGGCACAACGTACAGATATGGCCTCGGGTGTCACAGCCACCGAGGAAAACAGGGAACCCCATGCATTTCCGAAAAGAAGACACCCGTGGGAATCCGCAGAGGTAAGATTTGCGCAGATCGCCCCAGATTTTATTACCCAGACAGCCCCGCAAAGTCCGAAATGTGGGGAAAAAACGCTTTTTCCGCACATTTTGCTCGACGCACCCATCGAAACACGCCCCCAACAACACATGACCTACTGTCACGCATTCCCATAGGTGTCCCGATGGAAACGGTACCTCACATGTGTGGGTGCACCTACCTGGCCGCCAAGGGGAAAGCCTAAAACACAAGTAACCCCAAGTCTGTTTTCAGAGCGAAATCTCAGACATTCTGCCGACCGGCACAATGTGCAGATATGGGCCTCGGGTGTCCAAGCCACCGAGGAAAAAAGGGAACCCCATGCATTTCCGAAAAGAGGACACCTGTGGGAATCCGCAGAGGTATGATTTGCGCACATCGCCCCAGATTTTATTACCCAGACAGCCCTGCAAAGTCCGAAATGTCGGGGAAAAAACGCTTTTTCCGCACATTTCGCTCGATGCACCCATCAAAACACGCCCCCAACAACACATGGACTACCGTCACGCGTTCCCACAGGTGTCCCGATGAAAACGGTACCTCACATGTGTGGGTGCACCTACCTAGCCGCCAAGGGGAAAGCCTAAAACACAAGTAACCCCAAGTCTGTTTTCAGAGCGAAATCTCAGACATTCTGCCGACCGGCACAACGTACAGATATGGGCCTCGGGTGTCCAAGCCACCGAGTAAAACAGGGAACCCCATGCATTTCCGAAAAGAGGACACCCGTGGAAATCCGCAGAGGTATGATTTGCACACATCGCCCCAGAATCTTTTACCCAGACAGCCCCGCAAAGTCCAAAATGTCGGGAAAAAAACACTTTTTCCGTACATTTTGCTTGACGCACCCATCGAAACACACCCCCAACAACACATGGCCTACCGTCACGCGTTCCCATAGGTGTCCCGATGAAAATGGTACCTCACATGTGTGGGCGCACCTACTTGGCCGCCAAGGGGAAAGCCTAAAACACAAGTAACCCCAAGTCTGTTTTCAGAGCGAAATCTCAGACATTCTGCCGACCGGCATAACGTACAGATATGGGCCTCGGGTCTCCAAGCCACCGTGGAAAACAGGGAACCCCATGAATTTCCGAAAAGAGGACACCCGTGGGAATCCGCAGAGGTATGATTTGCGCACATCGCCCCAGATTTTATTACCCAGACAGCCCTGCAAAGTGCGAAATGTGGGGAAAAAAATGTTTTTTCCGCACATTTCGCTCGACGCACCCATCGAAACCCGCCCCCAACAACACATGACCTACCGTCACGCATTCCCACAGGTGTCCCGATGGAAACGGTACCTCACATGTGTGGGTGCACCTACCTGGCGCCAAGGGGAAAGCCTAAAACACAAGTAACACCAAGTCTGTTTTCAGAGCGAAAACTCAGACATTCTGCCGACCGGCACAACGTACAGATATGGGCCTCGGGTGTCGAAGCCACCGAGGAAAACAGGGAACCCCATGCATTTCCGAAAAGAGGACACCCGTGGTAATCCGCAGAGGTATGATTTGCGCACATCGCCCCAGATGTTATTACCCAGACAGCCCCGCAAAGTCCGAAATGTCGGGAAAAAAACGCTTTTTCTGCACATTTCGCTCGACGCACCCATTGAAACACGCCCCCAACAACACATGGCCTACCGTCACACGTTCCCACAGGTGTCCCGATGAAAACGGTACCTCACATGTGTGGGTGCACCTACCTGGCCGCCAAGGGGAAAGCCTAAAACACAAGTAACCCAAGTCTGTTTTCAGAGAGAAATCTCAGACATTCTGCCGACCGGCATAACGTACAGATATGGGCCTCGGGTCTCCAAGCCACCATGGAAAACAGGGAACCCCATGAATATCCGAAAAGAGGACACCCGTGGGAATCTGCAGAGGTATGATTTGCGCACATCGCCCCAGATTTTATTACCCAGACAGCCCCGCAAAGTGCGAAATGTGGGGAAAAAAATGCTTTTTCCGCACATTTCGCTCGACGCACCCATCGAAACACGCCCCAAACAACACATGACCTACCGTCACGCATTCCCACAGGTGTCCCGATGGAAACGGTACCTCACATGTGTGGGTGCACCTACCTGGCGCCAAGGGGAAACCCTAAAACACAAGTAACCCCAAGTCTGTTTTCAGAGCGAAAACTCAGACATTCTGCCGACCGGCACAACGTACAGATATGGGCCTCGGGTGTCCAAGCCACCGAGGAAAACAGGGAACCCCATGCATTTCCGAAAAGAGGACACCCGTGGGAATCCGCAGAGGTATGATTTGCGCACATCGCCCCAGATTTTATTACCCAGACAGCCCCGCAAAGTCTGAAATGTCGGGAAAAAAACGCTTTTTCTGCACATTTCGCTCGAAGCACCCATTGAAACACGCCCCCAACAACACATGGCCTACCGTCACACGTTCCCACAGGTGTCCCAATGAAAACGGTACCTCACATGTGTGGGTGCACCTACCTGGCCGCCAAGGGGAAAGCCTAAAACACAATTAACCCCAAGTCTGTATTCAGAGCGAAATCTCAGACATTCTGCCGACCGGCACAACGTACAGATATGGGCCTCGGGTGTCCAAGCCACCGAGGAAAACAGGGAACCCCATGCATTTCCGAAAAGAGGACACCCGTGGGAATCCGCAGAGGTATGATTTGCGCACATCGCCCCAGAATTGTTTACCCAGACAGCCCCGCAAAGTCCGAAATGTGGGGAAAAAAACTCTTTTTCTGCACATTTCGCTCAACGCACCCATCGAAACACGCCCCCAACAACACATGACCTACTGTCACGCATTCCCAAAGGTATCCCGATGGAAACGGTATCTCACATGTGTGGGTGCACCTACCTGGCCGCCAAGGGGAAAGCCTAAAACACAAGTAACCCCAAGTCTGTTTTCAGAGAGAAATCTCAGACATTCTGCCGACCGGCACAACGTGCAGATATGGGCCTCGGGTGTCCAAGCCACCGAGGAAAAAAGGGAACCCCATGTATTTCCGAAAAGAGAACACCCGTGGGAATCCGCAGAGGTATGATTTGCGCACATCGCCCCAGATTTTATTACCCAGACAGCCCTGCAAAGTCCGAAATGTCGTGAAAAAAACGCTTTTTCCGCACATTTCGCTCGATGCACCCATCGAAACACGCCCCCAACAACACATGGACTACCGTCACACGTTCCCACAGGTGTCCCGATGAAAACGGTACCTCACATGTGTGGGTGCACCTACCTAGCCGCCAAGGGGAAAGCCTAAAACACAAGTAACCCCAAGTCTGTTTTCAGAGCGAAATCTCAGACATTCTGCCGACCGGCACAACGTACAGATATGGGCCTCGGGTGTCCAAGCCACCGAGGAAAACAGGGAACCCCATGCATTTCTGAAAAGAGGACACCCGTGGGAATACGCAGAGGTATGATTTGCGCACATCGCCCCAGAATTTTTTACCCAGACAGCCCCGAAAAGTCCGAAATGTCGGGAAAAAAACACTTTTTCCGTACATTTTGCTTGACGCACCCATCGAAACATGCCCCCAACAACACATGGCCTACCGTCACGCGTTCCCATAGGTGTCTCGATGAAAATGGTACCTCACATGTGTGGGCGCACCTACTTGGCCGCCAAGGGGAAAGCCTAAAACACAAGTAACCACAAGTCTGTTTTCAGAGCGAAATCTCAGACATTCTGCCAACCGGCATAACATACAGATATGGGCCTCGGGTCTCCAAGCCACCGTGGAAAACAGGGAACCCCATGAATTTCCGAAAAGAGGACACCCGTGGGAATCCGCAGAGGTATGATTTGCGCACATCGCCCCAGATTTTATTACCCAGACAGCCCTGCAAAGTGCGAAATGTGGGGAAAAAAATGCTTTTTCCGCACAAATCGCTCGACGCACCCATCGAAACATGCCCACAACAACACATGACCTACCGTCACGCATTCCCACAGGTGTCCCGATGGAAACGGTACCTCACATGTGTGGGTGCACCTACCTGGCGCCAAGGGGAAAGCCTAAAACACAAGTAACCCCAAGTCTGTTTTCAGAGCGAAAACTCAGACATTCTGCCGACCGGCACAACGTACAGATATGGGCCTCGGGTGTCCAAGCCACCGAGGAAAACAGGGAACCCCATGAATTTCCGAAAAGAGGACACCCGTGGGAATCCGCAGAGGTATGATTTGCGCACATCGCCCCAGATTTTATTACCCAGAGAGCCCCGCAAAGTGCGAAATATGGGGAAAAAAACGCTTTTTCCGCACATTTCGCTCGACGCACCCATCGAAACACGCCCCCAACAACACATGACCTACCGTCACGCATTCCCACAGGGGTCCCGATGAAAACAGTACCTCACATGTGTGGGTGCACCTACCTGGCGCCAAGGGGAAAGCCTAAAACTCAAGTTACCCCAAGTCTGTTTTCAGAGCGAAAACTCAGACATTCTGCCGACTGGCACAACGTACAGATATGGGCCTCGGGTGTCGAATCCACCGAGGAAAACAGGGAACACCATGCATTTCCGAAAAGAGGACACCCGTGGGAATCCGCAGAGGTATGATTTGCGCACATCGCCCCAGATTTTATTACCCAGACAGCCCCGCAAAGTCCGAAATGTCGGGAAAAAAACGCTTTTTCCGCACATTTCGCTCGATGCACCCATCGAAACACGCCCCCAACAACACATGGCCTACCGTCACGCGTTCCCACAGGTGTCTCGATGAAAACGGTAGCTCACATGTGTGGTTGCACCTACCTGGCCGCCAAGGGGAAAGCCTAAAACTCAAGTAACCCCAAGTCTGTTTTCAGAGTGAAATCTCAGACATTCTGCCGACCGGCACAACGTACAGATATGGCCCTCGGGTGTCCAAGCCACAGAGGAAAACAGGGAACCCCATGCATTTCCGAAAATAGGACACTCGTGGGAATCCGCAGAGGTATGATTTGCGCACATCGCCCCAGATTTTATTACCCAGACAGCCCCGCAAAGTCCGAAATGTCGGGAAAAAAACGCTTTTTCCGCACATTTCGCTCGACGCACCCATTGAAACATGCCCCCAACAACACATGCCCTACTGTCACTCGTTCCCACAGGTGTCCCAATGAAAACGGTACCTCACATGTGTGGGTGCACCTACCTGGCCGCCAAGGGGAAAGCCTAAAACACAAGTAACCCCAAGTCTGTTTTCAGAGCGAAATCTCAGACATTCTGCTGACCGGCACAACGTACAGATATGGCCTCGGGTGTCACAGCCACCGAGGAAAACAGGGAACCCCATGCATTTCCGAAAAGAAGACACCCGTGGGAATCCGCAGAGGTAAGATTTGCGCAGATCGCCCCAGATTTTATTACCCAGACAGCCCCGCAAAGTCCGAAATGTGGGGAAAAAACGCTTTTTCCGCACATTTTGCTCGACGCACCCATCGAAACACGCCCCCAACAACACATGACCTACTGTCACGCATTCCCATAGGTGTCCCGATGGAAACGGTACCTCACATGTGTGGGTGCACCTACCTGGCCGCCAAGGGGAAAGCCTAAAACACAAGTAACCCCAAGTCTGTTTTCAGAGCGAAATCTCAGACATTCTGCCGACCGGCACAACGTGCAGATATGGGCCTCGGGTGTCCAAGCCACCGAGGAAAAAAGGGAACCCCATGCATTTCCGAAAAGAGGACACCTGTGGGAATCCGCAGAGGTATGATTTGCGCACATCGCCCCAGATTTTATTACCCAGACAGCCCTGCAAAGTCCGAAATGTCGGGGAAAAAACGCTTTTTCCGCACATTTCGCTCGATGCACCCATCAAAACACGCCCCCAACAACACATGGACTACCGTCACGCGTTCCCACAGGTGTCCCGATGAAAACGGTACCTCACATGTGTGGGTGCACCTACCTAGCCGCCAAGGGGAAAGCCTAAAACACAAGTAACCCCAAGTCTGTTTTCAGAGCGAAATCTCAGACATTCTGCCGACCGGCACAACGTACAGATATGGGCCTCGGGTGTCCAAGCCACCGAGTAAAACAGGGAACCCCATGCATTTCCGAAAAGAGGACACCCGTGGAAATCCGCAGAGGTATGATTTGCACACATCGCCCCAGAATCTTTTACCCAGACAGCCCCGCAAAGTCCAAAATGTCGGGAAAAAAACACTTTTTCCGTACATTTTGCTTGACGCACCCATCGAAACACACCCCCAACAACACATGGCCTACCGTCACGCGTTCCCATAGGTGTCCCGATGAAAATGGTACCTCACATGTGTGGGCGCACCTACTTGGCCGCCAAGGGGAAAGCCTAAAACACAAGTAACCCCAAGTCTGTTTTCAGAGCGAAATCTCAGACATTCTGCCGACCGGCATAACGTACAGATATGGGCCTCGGGTCTCCAAGCCACCGTGGAAAACAGGGAACCCCATGAATTTCCGAAAAGAGGACACCCGTGGGAATCCGCAGAGGTATGATTTGCGCACATCGCCCCAGATTTTATTACCCAGACAGCCCTGCAAAGTGCGAAATGTGGGGAAAAAAATGTTTTTTCCGCACATTTCGCTCGACGCACCCATCGAAACACGCCCCCAACAACACATGACCTACCGTCACGCATTCCCACAGGTGTCCCGATGGAAACGGTACCTCACATGTGTGGGTGCACCTACCTGGCGCCAAGGGGAAAGCCTAAAACACAAGTAACACCAAGTCTGTTTTCAGAGCGAAAACTCAGACATTCTGCCGACCGGCACAACGTACAGATATGGGCCTCGGGTGTCGAAGCCACCGAGGAAAACAGGGAACCCCATGCATTTCCGAAAAGAGGACACCCGTGGTAATCCGCAGAGGTATGATTTGCGCACATCGCCCCAGATGTTATTACCCAGACAGCCCCGCAAAGTCCGAAATGTCGGGAAAAAAACGCTTTTTCTGCACATTTCGCTCGACGCACCCATTGAAACACGCCCCCAACAACACATGGCCTACCGTCACACGTTCCCACAGGTGTCCCGATGAAAACGGTACCTCACATGTGTGGGTGCACCTACCTGGCCGCCAAGGGGAAAGCCTAAAACACAAGTAACCCAAGTCTGTTTTCAGAGAGAAATCTCAGACATTCTGCCGACCGGCATAACGTACAGATATGGGCCTCGGGTCTCCAAGCCACCATGGAAAACAGGGAACCCCATGAATATCCGAAAAGAGGACACCCGTGGGAATCTGCAGAGGTATGATTTGCGCACATCGCCCCAGATTTTATTACCCAGACAGCCCCGCAAAGTGCGAAATGTGGGGAAAAAAATGCTTTTTCCGCACATTTCGCTCGACGCACCCATCGAAACACGCCCCAAACAACACATGACCTACCGTCACGCATTCCCACAGGTGTCCCGATGGAAACGGTACCTCACATGTGTGGGTGCACCTACCTGGCGCCAAGGGGAAACCCTAAAACACAAGTAACCCCAAGTCTGTTTTCAGAGCGAAAACTCAGACATTCTGCCGACCGGCACAACGTACAGATATGGGCCTCGGGTGTCCAAGCCACCGAGGAAAACAGGGAACCCCATGCATTTCCGAAAAGAGGACACCCGTGGGAATCCGCAGAGGTATGATTTGCGCACATCGCCCCAGATTTTATTACCCAGACAGCCCCGCAAAGTCTGAAATGTCGGGAAAAAAACGCTTTTTCTGCACATTTCGCTCGAAGCACCCATTGAAACACGCCCCCAACAACACATGGCCTACCGTCACACGTTCCCACAGGTGTCCCAATGAAAACGGTACCTCACATGTGTGGGTGCACCTACCTGGCCGCCAAGGGGAAAGCCTAAAACACAATTAACCCCAAGTCTGTATTCAGAGCGAAATCTCAGACATTCTGCCGACCGGCACAACGTACAGATATGGGCCTCGGGTGTCCAAGCCACCGAGGAAAACAGGGAACCCCATGCATTTCCAAAAAGAGGACACCCGTGGGAATCCGCAGAGGTATGATTTGCGCACATCGCCCCAGAATTGTTTACCCAGACAGCCCCGCAAAGTCCGAAATGTCGGGAAAAAAACACTTTTTCCGTACATTTTGCTCGACGCACCCATTGAAACAGCCACCAACAACACATCGCCTACCGTCACGCGTTCCCATAGGTGTCCCGATGAAAATGGTACCTCACATGTGTGGGCGCACCTACTTGGCCGCCAAGGGGAAAGCCTAAAACACAAGTAACCCCAAGTCTGTTTTCAGAGCGAAAACTCAGACATTCTGCCGACCGGCATAACGTACAGATATGGGCCTCGGGTGTCCAAGCCACCGAGGAAAACAGGGAACCCCATGCATTTCCAAAAAGAGGACACCCGTGGGAATCCGCAGAGGTATGATTTGCGCACATCGCCCCAGATTTTATTACCCAGACAGCCCCGCAAAGTCCGAAATGTCGGGAAAAAAACGCTTTTTCTGCACATTTCGCTCGAAGCACCCATTGAAACACGCCCCCAACAACACATGGCCTACCGTCACACGTTCCCACAGGTGTCCCAATGAAAACGGTACCTCACATGTGTGGGTGCCCCTACCTGGCCGCCAAGGGGAAAGCCTAAAACACAATTAACCCCAAGTCTGTTTTCAGAGCGAAATCTCAGACATTCTGCCGACCGGCACAACGTACAGATATGGGCCTCGGTTGTCCAAGCCACCGAGGAAAACAGGGAACCCCATGCATTTCCGAAAAGAGGACACCAGTGGGAATCCGCAGAGGTATGATTTGCGCACATCGCCCCAGATTTTATTACCCAGACAGCCCCGCAAAGTCCGAAATGTCGGGAAAAAAAACGCTTTTTCCGCACATTTCGCTCGATGCACCCATCGAAACACACCCCCAACAACACATGCCCTACCGTCATGCATTCCCACTGGTGTCCCGATGAAAACGGTACCTCACATGTGTGGGTGCACCTACCTGGCCGCCAAGGGGAAAGCCTAAAACGCAAGTAACCCAAGTCTGTTTTCAGAGCGAAATCTCAGACATTCTGCCGACCGGCATAACGTACAGATATGGGCCTCGGGTCTCCAAGCCACCATGGAAAACAGGGAACCCCATGAATTTCCGAAAAGAGGACACCCGTGGGAATCCGCAGAGGTATGTTTTGCGCACATCGCCCCAGATTTTATTACCCAGACAGCCCCGCAAAGTCCGAAATGTGGGGAAAAAAACGCTTTTTCCGCACATTTCGCTCGACGCACCCATCGAAACACGCCCCCAACAACACATGACCTACTGTCACGCATTCCCATAGGTTTCCCGATGGAAACGGTACCTCACATGTGTGGGTGCACCTACCTGGCCGCCAAGGGGAAAGCCTAAAACACAAGTAACCCCAAGTCTGTTTTCAGAGCAAAATCTCAGACATTCTGCCGACCGGCACAACGTGCAGATATGGGCCTCGGGTGTCCAAGCCACCGAGGAAAACAGGGAACCCCATGCATTTCCGAAAAGAGGACACCCGTGGGAATCCGCAGAGGTATGATTTGCGCACATCGCCCCAGATTTTATTACCCAGACAGCCCCGCAAAGTCCGAAATGTCGGGAAAAAAATGCTTTTTCCGCACATTTCGCTCGATGCACCCATCGAAACACGCCCCCAACAACACATGGACTACCGTCACGCGTTCCCACAGGTGTCCCGATGAAAACGTACCTCACATCTGTGGGTGCACCTACCTGGCCGCCAAGGGGAAAGCCTAAAACACAAGTAACCCCAAGTCTGTTTTCAGAGCAAAATCTCAGACATTCTGCCGATCGGCACAATGTACAGATATGGGCCTCGGGTGTCCAAGCCACCGAGAAAAACAGGGAACCCCATGCATTTCCGAAAAGAGGACAACCGTGGGAATCCGCAGAGGTATGATTTGCGCACATCGCCCCAGAATTGTTTACCCAGACAGCCCCGCAAAGTCTGAAATGTCGGGAAAAAAACACTTTTTCCGTACATTTTGCTCGACGCACCCATTGAAACAGCAACCAACAACACATCGCCTACCGTCACGCGTTCCCATAGGTGTCCCGATGAAAACGGTACCTCACATGTGTGGGCGCACCTACTTGGCCGCCAAGGGGAAAGCCTAAAACACAAGTAACCCCAAGTCTGTTTTCAGAGAGAAATCTCAGACATTCTGCCGACCGGCATAACGTACAGATATGGGCCTCGGGTCTCCAAGCCACCGAGGAAAACAGGGAACCCCATGCATTTCCGAAAATAGGACACTCGTGGGAATCCGCAGAGGTATGATTTGCGCACATCGCCCCAGATTTTATTACCCAGACAGCCCCGCAAAGTCCGAAATGTCGGGAAAAAAACGCTTTTTCCGCACATTTCGCTCGACGCACCCATTGAAACATGCCCCCAACAACACATGCCCTACTGTCACTCGTTCCCACAGGTGTCCCAATGAAAACGGTACCTCACATGTGTGGGTGCACCTACCTGGCCGCCAAGGGGAAAGCCTAAAACACAAGTAACCCCAAGTCTGTTTTCAGAGCGAAATCTCAGACATTCTGCTGACCGGCACAACGTACAGATATGGCCTCGGGTGTCACAGCCACCGAGGAAAACAGGGAACCCCATGCATTTCCGAAAAGAAGACACCCGTGGGAATCCGCAGAGGTAAGATTTGCGCAGATCGCCCCAGATTTTATTACCCAGACAGCCCCGCAAAGTCCGAAATGTGGGGAAAAAACGCTTTTTCCGCACATTTTGCTCGACGCACCCATCGAAACACGCCCCCAACAACACATGACCTACTGTCACGCATTCCCATAGGTGTCCCGATGGAAACGGTACCTCACATGTGTGGGTGCACCTACCTGGCCGCCAAGGGGAAAGCCTAAAACACAAGTAACCCCAAGTCTGTTTTCAGAGCGAAATCTCAGACATTCTGCCGACCGGCACAATGTGCAGATATGGGCCTCGGGTGTCCAAGCCACCGAGGAAAAAAGGGAACCCCATGCATTTCCGAAAAGAGGACACCTGTGGGAATCCGCAGAGGTATGATTTGCGCACATCGCCCCAGATTTTATTACCCAGACAGCCCTGCAAAGTCCGAAATGTCGGGGAAAAAACGCTTTTTCCGCACATTTCGCTCGATGCACCCATCAAAACACGCCCCCAACAACACATGGACTACCGTCACGCGTTCCCACAGGTGTCCCGATGAAAACGGTACCTCACATGTGTGGGTGCACCTACCTAGCCGCCAAGGGGAAAGCCTAAAACACAAGTAACCCCAAGTCTGTTTTCAGAGCGAAATCTCAGACATTCTGCCGACCGGCACAACGTACAGATATGGGCCTCGGGTGTCCAAGCCACCGAGTAAAACAGGGAACCCCATGCATTTCCGAAAAGAGGACACCCGTGGAAATCCGCAGAGGTATGATTTGCACACATCGCCCCAGAATCTTTTACCCAGACAGCCCCGCAAAGTCCAAAATGTCGGGAAAAAAACACTTTTTCCGTACATTTTGCTTGACGCACCCATCGAAACACACCCCCAACAACACATGGCCTACCGTCACGCGTTCCCATAGGTGTCCCGATGAAAATGGTACCTCACATGTGTGGGCGCACCTACTTGGCCGCCAAGGGGAAAGCCTAAAACACAAGTAACCCCAAGTCTGTTTTCAGAGCGAAATCTCAGACATTCTGCCGACCGGCATAACGTACAGATATGGGCCTCGGGTCTCCAAGCCACCGTGGAAAACAGGGAACCCCATGAATTTCCGAAAAGAGGACACCCGTGGGAATCCGCAGAGGTATGATTTGCGCACATCGCCCCAGATTTTATTACCCAGACAGCCCTGCAAAGTGCGAAATGTGGGGAAAAAAATGTTTTTTCCGCACATTTCGCTCGACGCACCCATCGAAACCCGCCCCCAACAACACATGACCTACCGTCACGCATTCCCACAGGTGTCCCGATGGAAACGGTACCTCACATGTGTGGGTGCACCTACCTGGCGCCAAGGGGAAAGCCTAAAACACAAGTAACACCAAGTCTGTTTTCAGAGCGAAAACTCAGACATTCTGCCGACCGGCACAACGTACAGATATGGGCCTCGGGTGTCGAAGCCACCGAGGAAAACAGGGAACCCCATGCATTTCCGAAAAGAGGACACCCGTGGTAATCCGCAGAGGTATGATTTGCGCACATCGCCCCAGATGTTATTACCCAGACAGCCCCGCAAAGTCCGAAATGTCGGGAAAAAAACGCTTTTTCTGCACATTTCGCTCGACGCACCCATTGAAACACGCCCCCAACAACACATGGCCTACTGTCACACGTTCCCACAGGTGTCCCGATGAAAACGGTACCTCACATGTGTGGGTGCACCTACCTGGCCGCCAAGGGGAAAGCCTAAAACACAAGTAACCCAAGTCTGTTTTCAGAGAGAAATCTCAGACATTCTGCCGACCGGCATAACGTACAGATATGGGCCTCGGGTCTCCAAGCCACCATGGAAAACAGGGAACCCCATGAATATCCGAAAAGAGGACACCCGTGGGAATCTGCAGAGGTATGATTTGCGCACATCGCCCCAGATTTTATTACCCAGACAGCCCCGCAAAGTGCGAAATGTGGGGAAAAAAATGCTTTTTCCGCACATTTCGCTCGACGCACCCATCGAAACACGCCCCAAACAACACATGACCTACCGTCACGCATTCCCACAGGTGTCCCGATGGAAACGGTACCTCACATGTGTGGGTGCACCTACCTGGCGCCAAGGGGAAACCCTAAAACACAAGTAACCCCAAGTCTGTTTTCAGAGCGAAAACTCAGACATTCTGCCGACCGGCACAACGTACAGATATGGGCCGCGGGTGTCCAAGCCACCGAGGAAAACAGGGAACCCCATGCATTTCCGAAAAGAGGACACCCGTGGGAATCCGCAGAGGTATGATTTGCGCACATCGCCCCAGATTTTATTACCCAGACAGCCCCGCAAAGTCTGAAATGTCGGGAAAAAAACGCTTTTTCTGCACATTTCGCTCGAAGCACCCATTGAAACACGCCCCCAACAACACATGGCCTACCGTCACACGTTCCCACAGGTGTCCCAATGAAAACGGTACCTCACATGTGTGGGTGCACCTACCTGGCCGCCAAGGGGAAAGCCTAAAACACAATTAACCCCAAGTCTGTATTCAGAGCGAAATCTCAGACATTCTGCCGACCGGCACAACGTACAGATATGGGCCTCGGGTGTCCAAGCCACCGAGGAAAACAGGGAACCCCATGCATTTCCGAAAAGAGGACACCCGTGGGAATCCGCAGAGGTATGATTTGCGCACATCGCCCCAGAATTGTTTACCCAGACAGCCCCGCAAAGTCCGAAATGTCGGGAAAAAAACACTTTTTCCGTACATTTTGCTCGACGCACCCATTGAAACAGCCACCAACAACACATCGCCTACCGTCACGCGTTCCCATAGGTGTCCCGATGAAAACGGTACCTCACATGTGTGGGCGCACCTACTTGGCCGCCAAGGGGAAAGCCTAAAACACAAGTAACCCCAAGTCTGTTTTCAGAGCGAAAACTCAGACATTCTGCCGACCGGCATAACGTACAGATATGGGCCTCGGGTGTCCAAGCCACCGAGGAAAACAGGGAACCCCATGCATTTCCAAAAAGAGGACACCCGTGGGAATCCGCAGAGGTATGATTTGCGCACATCGCCCCAGATTTTATTACCCAGACAGCCCCGCAAAGTCCGAAATGTCGGGAAAAAAACGCTTTTTCTGCACATTTCGCTCGAAGCACCCATTGAAACACGCCCCCAACAACACATGGCCTACCGTCACACGTTCCCACAGGTGTCCCAATGAAAACGGTACCTCACATGTGTGGGTGCACCTACCTGGCCGCCAAGGGGAAAGCCTAAAACACAATTAACCCCAAGTCTGTTTTCAGAGCGAAATCTCAGACATTCTGCCGACCGGCACAACGTACAGATATGGGCCTCGGTTGTCCAAGCCACCGAGGAAAACAGGGAACCCCATGCATTTCCGAAAAGAGGACACCAGTGGGAATCCGCAGAGGTATGATTTGCGCACATCGCCCCAGATTTTATTACCCAGACAGCCCCGCAAAGTCCGAAATGTCGGGAAAAAAAACGCTTTTTCCGCACATTTCGCTCGATGCACCCATCGAAACACACCCCCAACAACACATGCCCTACCGTCATGCATTCCCACTGGTGTCCCGATGAAAACGGTACCTCACATGTGTGGGTGTACCTACCTGGCCGCCAAGGGGAAAGCCTAAAACGCAAGTAACCCAAGTCTGTTTTCAGAGCGAAATCTCAGACATTCTGCCGACCGGCATAACGTACAGATATGGGCCTCGGGTCTCCAAGCCACCATGGAAAACAGGGAACCCCATGAATTTCCGAAAAGAGGACACCCGTGGGAATCCGCAGAGGTATGTTTTGCGCACATCGCCCCAGATTTTATTACCCAGACAGCCCCGCAAAGTCCGAAATGTGGGGAAAAAAACGCTTTTTCCGCACATTTCGCTCGACGCACCCATCGAAACACGCCCCCAACAACACATGACCTACTGTCACGCATTCCCATAGGTGTCCCGATGGAAACGGTACCTCACATGTGTGGGTGCACCTACCTGGCCGCCAAGGGGAAAGCCTAAAACACAAGTAACCCCAAGTCTGTTTTCAGAGCAAAATCTCAGACATTCTGCCGACCGGCACAACGTGCAGATATGGGCCTCGGGTGTCCAAGCCACCGAGGAAAACAGGGAACCCCATGCATTTCCGAAAAGAGGACACCCGTGGGAATCCGCAGAGGTATGATTTGCGCACATCGCCCCAGATTTTATTACCCAGACAGCCCCGCAAAGTCCGAAATGTCGGGAAAAAAATGCTTTTTCCGCACATTTCGCTCGATGCACCCATCGAAACACGCCCCCAACAACACATGGACTACCGTCACGCGTTCCCACAGGTGTCCCGATGAAAACGTACCTCACATCTGTGGGTGCACCTACCTGGCCGCCAAGGGGAAAGCCTAAAACACAAGTAACCCCAAGTCTGTTTTCAGAGCAAAATCTCAGACATTCTGCCGATCGGCACAATGTACAGATATGGGCCTCGGGTGTCCAAGCCACCGAGAAAAACAGGGAACCCCATGCATTTCCGAAAAGAGGACACCCGTGGGAATCCGCAGAGGTATGATTTGCGCACATCGCCCCAGAATTGTTTACCCAGACAGCCCCGCAAAGTCTGAAATGTCGGGAAAAAAACACTTTTTCCGTACATTTTGCTCGACGCACCCATTGAAACAGCAACCAACAACACATCGCCTACCGTCACGCGTTCCCATAGGTGTCCCGATGAAAACGGTACCTCACATGTGTGGGCGCACCTACTTGGCCGCCAAGGGGAAAGCCTAAAACACAAGTAACCCCAAGTCTGTTTTCAGAGAGAAATCTCAGACATTCTGCCGACCGGCATAACGTACAGATATGGGCCTCGGGTCTCCAAGCCACCATGGAAAACAGGGAACCCCATGAATATCCGAAAAGAGGACACCCGTGGGAATCTGCAGAGGTATGATTTGCGCACATCGCCCCAGATTTTATTACCCAGACAGCCCCGCAAAGTGCGAAATGTGGGGAAAAAAATGCTTTTTCCGCACATTTCGCTCGACGCACCCATCGAAACACGCCCCAAACAACACATGACCTACCGTCACGCATTCCCACAGGTGTCCCGATGGAAACGGTACCTCACATGTGTGGGTGCACCTACCTGGCGCCAAGGGGAAACCCTAAAACACAAGTAACCCCAAGTCTGTTTTCAGAGCGACAACTCAGACATTCTGCCGACCGGCACAACGTACAGATATGGGCCTCGGGTGTCCAAGCCACCGAGGAAAACAGGGAACCCCATGCATTTCCGAGAAGAGGACACCCGTGGGAATCCGCAGAGGTATGATTTGCGCACATCGCCCCAGATTTTATTACCCAGACAGCCCCGCAAAGTCTGAAATGTCGGGAAAAAAACGCTTTTTCTGCACATTTTGCTCGAAGCACCCATTGAAACACGCCCCCAACAACACATGGCCTACCGTCACACGTTCCCACAGGTGTCCCAATGAAAACGGTACCTCACATGTGTGGGTGCACCTACCTGGCCGCCAAGGGGAAAGCCTAAAACACAATTAACCCCAAGTCTGTATTCAGAGCGAAATCTCAGACATTCTGCCGACCGGCACAACGTACAGATATGGGCCTCGGGTGTCCAAGCCACCGAGGAAAACAGGGAACCCCATGCATTTCCGAAAAGAGGACACCCGTGGGAATCCGCAGAGGTATGATTTGCGCACATCGCCCCAGAATTGTTTACCCAGACAGCCCCGCAAAGTCCGAAATGTCGGGAAAAAAACACTTTTTCCGTACATTTTGCTCGACGCACCCATTGAAACAGCCACCAACAACACATCGCCTACCGTCACGCGTTCCCATAGGTGTCCCGATGAAAACGGTACCTCACATGTGTGGGCGCACCTACTTGGCCGCCAAGGGGAAAGCCTAAAACACAAGTAACCCCAAGTCTGTTTTCAGAGCGAAAACTCAGACATTCTGCCGACCGGCATAACGTACAGATATGGGCCTCGGGTGTCCAAGCCACCGAGGAAAACAGGGAACCCCATGCATTTCCGAAAAGAGGACACCCGTGGGAATCCGCAGAGGTATGATTTGCGCACATCGCCCCAGATTGTATTACCCAGACAGCCCCGCAAAGTCCGAAATGTCGGGAAAAAAACGCTTTTTCTGCACATTTCGCTCGAAGCATCCATTGAAACACGCCCCCAACAACACATGGCCTACCGTCACACGTTCCCACAGGTGTCCCAATGAAAACGGTACCTCACATGTGTGGGTGCACCTACCTGGCCGCCAAGGGGAAAGCCTAAAACACAATTAACCCCAAGTCTGTTTTCAGAGCGAAATCTCAGACATTCTGCCGACCGGCACAACGTACAGATATGGGCCTCGGTTGTCCAAGCCACCGAGGAAAACAGGGAACCCCATGCATTTCCGAAAAGAGGACACCAGTGGGAATCCACAGAGGTATGATTTGCGCACATCGCCCCAGATTTTATTACCCAGACAGCCCCGCAAAGTCTGAAATGTCGGGAAAAAAAACGCTTTTTCCGCACATTTCGCTCGATGCACCCATCGAAACACACCCCCAACAACACATGCCCTACCGTCATGCATTCCCACTGGTGTCCCGATGAAAACGGTACCTCACATGTGTGGGTGCACCTACCTGGCCGCCAAGGGGAAAGCCTAAAACGCAAGTAACCCAAGTCTGTTTTCAGAGCGAAATCTCAGACATTCTGCCGACCGGCATAACGTACAGATATGGGCCTCGGGTCTCCAAGCCACCATGGAAAACAGGGAACCCCATGAATTTCCGAAAAGAGGACACCCGTGGGAATCCGCAGAGGTATGTTTTGCGCACATCGCCCCAGATTTTATTACCCAGACAGCCCCGCAAAGTCCGAAATGTGGGGAAAAAAACGCTTTTTCCGCACATTTCGCTCGACGCACCCATCGAAACACGCCCCCAACAACACATGACCTACTGTCACGCATTCCCATAGGTGTCCCGATGGAAACGGTACCTCACATGTGTGGGTGCACCTACCTGGCCGCCAAGGGGAAAGCCTAAAACACAAGTAACCCCAAGTCTGTTTTCAGAGCGAAATCTCAGACATTCTGCCGACCGGCACAACGTGCAGATATGGGCCTCGGGTGTCCAAGCCACCGAGGAAAACAGGGAACCCCATGCATTTCCGAAAAGAGGACACCCGTGGGAATCCACAGAGGTATGATTTGCGCACATCGCCCCAGATTTTATTACCCAGACAGCCCCGCAAAGTCCGAAATGTCGGGAAAAAAATGCTTTTTCCGCACATTTCGCTCGATGCACCCATCGAAACACGCCCCCAACAACACATGGACTACCGTCACGCGTTCCCACAGGTGTCCCGATGAAAACGTACCTCACATGTGTGGGTGCACCTACCTGGCCGCCAAGGGGAAAGCCTAAAACACAAGTAACCCCAAGTCTGTTTTCAGAGCAAAATCTCAGACATTCTGCCGATCGGCACAACGTACAGATATGGGCCTCGGGTGTCCAAGCCACCGAGAAAAACAGGGAACCCCATGCATTTCAGAAAAGAGGACACCCGTGGGAATCCGCAGAGGTATGATTTGCGCACATCGCCCCAGAATTGTTTACCCAGACAGCCCCGCAAAGTCTGAAATGTCGGGAAAAAAACACTTTTTCCGTACATTTTGCTCGACGCACCCATTGAAACAGCAACCAACAACACATCGCCTACCGTCACGCGTTCCCATAGGTGTCCCGATGAAAACGGTACCTCACATGTGTGGGCGCACCTACTTGGCCGCCAAGGGGAAAGCCTAAAACACAAGTAACCCCAAGTCTGTTTTCAGAGCGAAATCTCAGACATTCTGCCGACCGGCATAACGTACAGATATGGGCCTCAGGTGTCCAAGCCACCAAGGAAAACAGGGAACCCCATGCATTTCCGAAAATAGGAAACCCGTGGGAATCCGCAGAGGTATGATTTGAGCACATCGCCCCAGATTTTATTACCAAGACAGCCCCGCAAAGTCCGAAATGTCGGGAAAAAACGCTTTTTCCGCACATTTCGCTCGAAGCACCCATTGAAACACGCCCCCAACAACACATGGCCTACCGTCACGCGTTCCCACAGGTGTCCCGATGAAAACGGTACCTCACATGTGTGGGTGCACCTACCTGGCGCCAAGGCGAAAGCCTAAAACACAAGTAACCCCAAGTCTGTTTTCAGAGCGAAAACTCAGACATTCTGCCGACCGGCACAACATACAGATATGGGCCTCGGGTGTCCAAGCCACCAAGGAAAACAGGGAACCCCATGCATTTCCAAAAAGAGGACACCCGTGGGAATCCGCAGAGGTATGATTTGCGCACATCGCCCCAGATTTTATTACCCAGACAGCCCCGCAAAGTCCGAAATGTCGGGAAAAAAATGCTTTTTCTGCACATTTTGCTCAAAGCACCCATTGAAACACGCCCCCAACAACACATGGCCTACCGTCACGTGTTCCCACAGGTGTCCCGATGAAAACGGTACCTCACATGTGTGGGTGCACCTACCTGGCCGCCAAGGGGAAAGCCTAAAACACAAGTAACCCCAAGTCTGTTTTCAGAGCGAAATCTCAGACATTCTGCCGACCGGCACAACGTACAGATATGGGCCTCGGGTGTCCAAGCCACTGAGGAAAACAGGGAACCCCATGCATTTCCGAAAAGAGACACCCGTGGGAATCCGCAGAGGTATGATTTGCGCACATCGCCCCAGAATATTTAACCCAGACAGCCCCGCAAAGTCCGAAATGTCGGGAAAGAAACGCTTTTTCCGCACATTTTGCTCGATGCACCCATCGAAACACGCTCCCAACAACACATGCCCTACCGTCACGCATTCCCACTGGTGTCCCCATGAAAACGGTACCTCACATGTGTGGGTGCACCTACCTGGCCGCCAAGGGGAAAGCCTAAAACACAAGTAACCCCAAGTCTGTTTTCAGAGCGAAATCTCAGACATTCTGCCGACCGGCACAACGTACAGATATGGGCCTCGGGTGTCCAAACCACCGAGGAAAACAGGGATCCCCATGCATTTCTGAAAAGAGGAAACCCGTGGGAATCCGCAGAAGTATGATTTGCGCACATCGCCCCAGAATTTTGTACCCAGACAACCCGCAAAGTCCGAAATATGGGGAAAAAAACACTTTTTCCGCAGGTTTTGCTCGACGCACCCATCGAAACACGCCCCCAACAACACATGGCCTACCGTCACGCGTTCCCACAGGTGTCCCGATGAAAACGGTACCTTACATGTGTGTGTGCACCTACCTGGCCGCCAAGGGGAAAGCCTGAAACACAAGTAACCCCAAGTCTGTTTTCATGGCGAAATCTCAGACATTCTGCCGACCGGCACAACGTACAGATATGGGCCTCGGGTGTCCAAGCCACCGAGGAAAACAGGGAACCCCATGCATTTCCGAAAAGAAGACACCCGTGGGAATCCGCAGAGGTATGATTTGCGCACATCGCCCCAGAATTTTTTACCCAGACAGCCCTGCAAAGTCCGAAATGTGGGGAAAAAAAACACTTTTTCCGCAGATTTCGCTCAACACACCCATCGAAACACACCCCCAACAACACATGGCCTACCATCACGCGTTCCAACACGTGTCCCGATGAAAACGGTACCTCACATGTGTGGGTGCACCTACCTGGCCGCCCAGGGGAAAGCCTAAAACACAAGTAACCACAAGTCTGTTTTCAGAGCGAAATCTCAGACATTCTGCCAACCGGCACAACGTACAGATATGGGCCTTTGGTGTCCAAGCCACTGAGGAAAACAGGGAACCCCATGCATTTCCGAAAAGAGGACACCCGTGGGAATCCGCAGAGGTATGATTTGCGCACATCGCCCCAGATTTTATTACCCAGACAGCCCGGCAAAGTCCGAAATGTCGGGAAAAAAATGCTTTTTCCGCACATTTTGCTCAAAGCACCCATTGAAACACGCCCCCAACAACACATGGCCTACCGTCACACGTTCCCACAGGTGTCCTGATGAAAACGGTACCTCACATGTGTGGGTGCACCTACCTGGCCGCCAAGGGGATAGCCTAAAATACAATCAACCCCAAGTCTGTTTTCAGAGCGAAATCTCAGACATTCTGCTGACCGGCACAACGTACAGATATGGGCCTCGGGTGTCAAAGCCACCGAGGAAAACAGGGATCCCCATGCATTTCCGAAAAGAGGACACCCGTGGGAATCCGCAGAGGTATGATTTGCGCACATCGCCCCAGAATCTTTTACCCAGACAGCCCCGCAAAGTCCGAAATGTGGGCTAAAAAGCACTTTTTCCGCACATTTCGCTCGACTCACCCATCGAAACACGCCCCCAACAACACATGGCCTACCATCACGCGTTCCCACACGTGTCCCGATGAAAACGGTGCCTCACATGTGTGGGTGCACCTACCTGGCCGCCAAGGGGAAAGCCTAAAACACAAGTAACCACAAGTCTGTTTTCAGAGCGAAATCGCAGACATTCTGCCGACCGGCACAACGTACAGATATGGGCCTCGGGTGTCCAAGCCACTGAGGAAAACAGGGATCCCCATGCATTTCCGAAAAGAGGACACCCGTGGGAATCCGCAGAGGTATGATTTGCGCACATCGCCCCAGAATTTTTTACCCAGACAGCCCCGCAAAGTCCAAAATGTCAGGGAAAAAGCACTTTTTCCGCACATTTCGCTCGACGCACCCATCGAAACACGCCCCCAACAACACATGGCCTACTGTCACGTGTTTCCACAGGTGTCCTGATGAAAACGGTTCCTCACATGTGTGGGTGCACCTACCTGGCCGCCAAGGGGAAAGCCTAAAACACAAGTAACCCCAAGTCTGTTTTCACAGCGAAATCTCAGACATTCTGCCGACCGGCACAACGTACAGATATGGGCCTCGGGTGTCCAAGCCACCGAGGAAAACAGGGAACCCCATGCATTTCCGAAAAGAGGACACCCGTGGGAATCCGCAGAGGTATGATTTGCGCACATCGCCCCAGAATTGTGTACCCAGACAGCCCTGCAAAGTCCGAAATGTGGGGAAAAAAAACACTTTTTCCGCAGATTTTGCTCGACGCACCCATCGAAACACGCCCCCAACAACACATGGCCTACCGTCACGCGTTCCCACAGGTGTCCCGATGAAAACGGTACCTTACATGTGTGTGTGCACCTACCTGGCCGCCAAGGGGAAAGCCTAAAACACAAGTAACCCCAAGTCTGTTTTCAGAGCGAAATCTCAGACATTCTGCCGACCGGCACAACGTACAGATATGGCCCTCGGGTGTCCAAGCCACCGAGGAAAACAGGGAACCCCATGCATTTCCGAAAAGAGGACACCCGTGGGAATCCGCAGAGGAATGATTTGTGAACATCGCCCCAGATTTTATTACCCAGACAGCCCGCAAAGTCCGAAATGTGGGGGAAAAAAACACTTTTTCCGCAGATTTCGCTCGACGCACCCATCGAAACACGCCCCCAACAACACATGGCCTACCGTCACGCGTTCCCACAGGTGTCCCGATGACAACGGTACCTTACATGTGTGTGTGCACCTACCTGGCCGCCAAGGGGAAAGCCTAAAACACAAGTAACCCCAAGTCTGTTTTCAGAGCGAAATCTCAGACATTCTGCCGACCGGCACAACGTACAGATATGGCCCTCGGGTGTCCAAGCCACCGAGGAAAACAGGGAAACCCATCAATTTCCGAAAAGAGGACACCCGTGGGAATCCGCAGAGGTATGATTTGCGCACATCGCCCCAGATTTTATTACCCAGACAGCCCCGCAAAGTCCGAAATGTGGGGACAAAAACGCTTTTTCCGCACATTTCGCTCAACGCACCCATCGAAACATGGCCCCAACAACACATGGCCTACCGTCACGCGTTTCCACAGGTGTCCCGATGAAAACGGTACCTCACATGTGTGGGTGCACCTACCTGGCCGCCAAGGGGAAAGCCTAAAACACAAGTAACACCAAGTCTGTTTTCAGAGCGAAATCTCAGACATTCTGCCGACCGGCACAACGTACAGATATGGGCCTCGGGTGTCCAGGCCACCAAGGAAAACAGGGAACCCCATGCATTTCCGAAAAGAGGACACCCGTGGGAATCCGCAGAGGTATGATTTGCGCACATCGCCCCAGATTTTATTACCCAGACAGCCCCGCAAAGTCCGAAATGTCGGGAAAAAAACGCTTTTTCCGCACATTTCGCTCAAAGCACCCATTGAAACACGCCCCCAACAACACATGGCCTACCGTCACACATTCCCACAGGTGTCCTGATGAAAACGGTACCTCACATGTGTGGGTGCACCTACCTGGCCGCCAAGGGGATAGCCTAAAATACAATCAACCCCAAGTCTGTTTTCAGAGCGAAATCTCAGACATTCTGCTGACCGGCACAACGTACAGATATGGGCCTCGGGTGTCAAAGCCACCGAGGAAAACAGGGATCCCCATGCATTTCCGAAAAGAGGACACCCGTGGGAATCCGCAGAGGTATGATTTGCGCACATCGCCCCAGAATCTTTTACCCAGACAGCCCCGCAAAGTCCGAAATGTGGGCTAAAAAGCACTTTTTCCGCACATTTCGCTCGACTCACCCATCGAAACACGCCCCCAACAACACATGGCCTACCATCACGCGTTCCCACACGTGTCCCGATGAAAACGGTGCCTCACATGTGTGGGTGCACCTACCTGGCCGCCAAGGGGAAAGCCTAAAACACAAGTAACCACAAGTCTGTTTTCAGAGCGAAATCGCAGACATTCTGCCGACCGGCACAACGTACAGATATGGGCCTCGGGTGTCCAAGCCACTGAGGAAAACAGGGATCCCCATGCATTTCCGAAAAGAGGACACCCGTGGGAATCCGCAGAGGTATGATTTGCGCACATCGCCCCAGAATTTTTTACCCAGACAGCCCCGCAAAGTCCAAAATGTCAGGGAAAAAGCACTTTTTCCGCACATTTCGCTCGACGCACCCATCGAAACACGCCCCCAACAACACATGGCCTACTGTCACGTGTTTCCACAGGTGTCCTGATGAAAACGGTTCCTCACATGTGTGGGTGCACCTACCTGGCCGCCAAGGGGAAAGCCTAAAACACAAGTAACCCCAAGTCTGTTTTCACAGCGAAATCTCAGACATTCTGCCGACCGGCACAACGTACAGATATGGGCCTCGGGTGTCCAAGCCACCGAGGAAAACAGGGAACCCCATGCATTTCCGAAAAGAGGACACCCGTGGGAATCCGCAGAGGTATGATTTGCGCACATCGCCCCAGAATTGTGTACCCAGACAGCCCTGCAAAGTCCGAAATGTGGGGAAAAAAAACACTTTTTCCGCAGATTTTGCTCGACGCACCCATCGAAACACGCCCCCAACAACACATGGCCTACCGTCACGCGTTCCCACAGGTGTCCCGATGAAAACGGTACCTTACATGTGTGTGTGCACCTACCTGGCCGCCAAGGGGAAAGCCTAAAACACAAGTAACCCCAAGTCTGTTTTCAGAGCGAAATCTCAGACATTCTGCCGACCGGCACAACGTACAGATATGGCCCTCGGGTGTCCAAGCCACCGAGGAAAACAGGGAACCCCATGCATTTCCGAAAAGAGGACACCCGTGGGAATCCGCAGAGGAATGATTTGTGAACATCGCCCCAGATTTTATTACCCAGACAGCCCGCAAAGTCCGAAATGTGGGGGAAAAAAACACTTTTTCCGCAGATTTCGCTCGACGCACCCATCGAAACACGCCCCCAACAACACATGGCCTACCGTCACGCGTTCCCACAGGTGTCCCGATGACAACGGTACCTTACATGTGTGTGTGCACCTACCTGGCCGCCAAGGGGAAAGCCTAAAACACAAGTAACCCCAAGTCTGTTTTCAGAGCGAAATCTCAGACATTCTGCCGACCGGCACAACGTACAGATATGGCCCTCGGGTGTCCAAGCCACCGAGGAAAACAGGGAAACCCATCAATTTCCGAAAAGAGGACACCCGTGGGAATCCGCAGAGGTATGATTTGCGCACATCGCCCCAGATTTTATTACCCAGACAGCCCCGCAAAGTCCGAAATGTGGGGACAAAAACGCTTTTTCCGCACATTTCGCTCAACGCACCCATCGAAACATGGCCCCAACAACACATGGCCTACCGTCACGCGTTTCCACAGGTGTCCCGATGAAAACGGTACCTCACATGTGTGGGTGCACCTACCTGGCCGCCAAGGGGAAAGCCTAAAACACAAGTAACACCAAGTCTGTTTTCAGAGCGAAATCTCAGACATTCTGCCGACCGGCACAACGTACAGATATGGGCCTCGGGTGTCCAGGCCACCAAGGAAAACAGGGAACCCCATGCATTTCCGAAAAGAGGACACCCGTGGGAATCCGCAGAGGTATGATTTGCGCACATCGCCCCAGATTTTATTACCCAGACAGCCCCGCAAAGTCCGAAATGTCGGGAAAAAAACGCTTTTTCCGCACATTTCGCTCAAAGCACCCATTGAAACACGCCCCCAACAACACATGGCCTACCGTCACACATTCCCACAGGTGTCCCGATGAAAATGATACCTCACATGTGTTCGTGCACCTACCTGGCCGCCAAGGGGAAAGCCTAAAACACAATTAACCCCAAGTCTGTTTTCAGAGCGAAATCTCAGACATTCTGCCGACCGGCACAATGTACAGATATGGGCCTCGGGTGTCCAAGCCACCGAGGAAAACAGGGAACCCCATGCATTTCCGAAAAGAGGACACCCGTGGGAATACGCAGAGGTATAATTTGCGCACATCGCCCCAGAATATTTTACCTAGACAGCCCTGCAAAGTCCGAAATGTCGGGAAAAAAAAACTTTTCCCACACATTTCGCTCAACGCACCCATCGAACCACGCCCCCAACAACACATGGCCTACTGTCACGCATTCCCACAGGTGTCCCGATGAAAACGGTACCTCACATGTGTGGGTGCACCTACCTGGCCACCAAGGGGAAAGCCTAAAACACAAGTAACCCCAAGTCTGTTTTCAGAGGGAAATCTCTGACATTCTGCCCACCGGCACAACATACAGATATGGGCCTCGGGTGTCCAAGCCACCAAGGAAAACAGGGAACCCCATGCATTTCCGAAAAGAGGACACCCGTGGGAATCCGCAGAGGTATGATTTGCGCACATCTCCACAGAATTGTTTACCCAGACAGCCCTGCAAAGTCCGAAATGTCGGGAAAAAAACACTTTTTCCGCACATTTCGCTCGACGCACCCATCAAAACACGCCCCCAACAACACATGGCCTACCGTCACGCGTTTCCAGAGGTGTCCCGATGAAAACGGTACCTCACATGTGTGGGTGCACCTACCTGGCCGCCAAGGGGAAAGCCTAAAACACAAGTAACCCCAAGTCTGTTTTCATGGCGAAATCTCAGACATTCAGCCGACCGGCACAACGTACAGATATGGGCCTCGGGTGTCCAAGCCACCGAGGAAAACAGGGAACCCCATGCATTTCCAAAAAGAGGAAACCCATGGGAATCCGCAGAGGTATGATTTGCGCACATCGCCCCAGAATGTTTTACCCAGACAGCCCTGCAAAGTCCGAAATGTGGGGAAAAAAACACTTTTTCCGCAGATTTTGCTCGACGCACCCATCGAAACACGCCCCCAACAACACATGGACTACCGTCACGTGTTCCCACAGGTGTCCCGATGAAAACGGTACCTCACATGTGTGGGTGCACCTACCTGGCCGCCAAGGGGAAAGCCTAAAACACTGCTATCCCCCCCAAAGGGTTTGGGGAGGCAACCGACAGATTTAGGTCTTGGGTGCTTCAGCCACCAAGAAAAACATGAACCCCCGTGCATTTCTGAAAAGAAGACACCCGTGGGAATCCGCAGAGGTATGATTTGCGCACATCGGCTCAGAATTTATTACCCAGACAGCCCCGCAAAGTCCGAAATGTGGGGAAAAAACGCTTTTTCTGCACATTTTGCTCGACGCACCCATCGAAACACGCCCCCAACAACACATGCCCTACTGTCACGCATTCCCACAGGTGTCCCAATGAAAACGGTACCTCACATCTGTGGGTGCACCTACCTGGCCGCCAAGGGGAAAGCCTAAAATCAAGTAACCCCAAGTCTGTTTTCAGAGCGAAATCTCAGACATTCTGCCGACCGGCACAACGTACAGATATGGCCCTCGGGTGTCCAAGCCACCGAGGAAAACAGGGAACCCCATGCATTTTCGAAGAGAGGACACCCGTGGGAATCCGCAGAGGTATGATTTGCGTACATCGCCCCAGATTTTATTACCCAGACAGCCCCGCAAAGTCCGAAATGTGGGGGGAAAAACGCTTTTTCCGCACATTTCGCTTGAAGCACCCATTGAAACACGCCCCCAACAACACATGGCCTACCGTCACACATTCCCACAGGTGTCCCAATGAAAACGGTACCTCACATGTGTGGGTGCACCTACCTGGCCGCCAAGGGGAAAGCCTAAAACACAAGTAACCCCAAGTCTGTTTTCAGAGCGAAATCTCGGACATTCTGCCGACAGGCACAACGTACAGATATGGGCCTTGGGTGTCCAAACCACCGAGGAAAACAGGGAACCCCATGCATTTCCGAAAAGAGGACACCGGTGGGAATCTGCAGAGGTATGATTTGCGCACATCGCCCCAGATTCAATTACCCAGACAGCCCCGCAAAGTCCGAAATGTCGGGAAAAAAACTCTTTTTCCGCACATTTCGCTCGACGCACCCATCGAAACACACCCCCAACAACACATGGCCTACCGTCACGCATTCCCACAGGTGTCCCAATGAAAACAATACCTCACATGTGTGGGTGCACCTACCTGGCCGCCAAGGGGAAAGCCTAAAACACAAGTAACCCCAAGTCTGTTTTCACAGCGAAATCTCAGACATTCTGCCGACCAGCACAACGTACAGATATGGGCCTCGGGTGTCCAAGCCACCGAGGAAAACAGGGAACCCCATGCATTTCCAAAAAGAGGACACCCGTGGGAATCCGCAGAGGTATGATTTGCGCACATCGCCACAGAATTTTTTACCCAGACAGCCCTGCAAAGTCCGAAATGTCGGGAAAAAAACGCTTTTTCCGCACATTTTGCTCGACGCACCCATCGAAACACGCCCCCAACAACACATGGCTTACCGTCACACGTTCCCACAGGTGTCCTGATGAAAACGGTACCTCACATGTGTGGGTGCACCTACCTGGCCGCCAAGGGGAAAGCCTAAAACACTGCTATCCCCCCCAAAGGGTTTGGGGCGGCAACCGACAGATTTAGGTCTGGGGTGCTTCACCCACCAAGAAAAACAGGAACCCCCATGCATTTCTGAAAAGAAGACACCCGTGGGAATCCGCAGAGGTATGATTTGCGCACATCGCCCCAGAATTTATTACCCAGACAGCCCCGCAAAGTCCGAAATGTGGGGAAAAAACGATTTTTCCGCACATTTCGCTCGACGCACCCATCGAAACACGCCCCCAACAACACATGCCCTACTGTCACGCGTTCTCACAGGTGTCCCGATGAAAACGGTACCTCACATGTGTGGGTGCACCTGCCTGGCCGCCAAGGGGAAAGCCTAAAACACAAATAACCCCAAGTCTGTTTTCAGAGCGAAATCTCAGACATTCTGCCGACCGGCACAACGTACAGTTATGGGCCTCGGGTGTCCAAGCCACCGAGGAAAGCAGGGAACCCCATGCATTTCCGAAAAGAGAACACCCCTGGGAATCCACATAAGTCTGCCATGCGCAAATTGCCCCAGTTTTTATTAGCCACAATCCCCGACAAAGGGTTATATTTGGTGGGGGAAAAAAAACACAATGTTCACTTTGTCTGGTGTTCTGGGTAATAAATTCTGGGCCGCTTCGCGCAAGTCAGACCTCTGCGCATTCCCAGAGGTGTCCTCTTTTGGGAAATGCATGGGGTTCCCTGTTTTCCTTGCTGGCTTCGACACCCTAGGGCCAAATCTGTAGGTTGCCCACATGAACAAATTGTGCTGTGGCGAAAGGCTTGGGGTTACTAGCGGGTTACCCCTTTCCTTTTGCGCCCCCGGTAGGTGCACCCACACATGTGAGGTACCATTTTTGTCGGGACACCTGTGGGAACGCGAGAAGGTATGACATCTGTTGGTGGCAACGTGTTTCGGTGAGTGCACACAGGGAAATGTATCTGAAATTGGCTGGAAATGCAGACAATTCTCAGATATTTCCATCTGGCCACTCACCGAAACACACCGCCAACAACACGTGGCCTACCTTCCCGCATCGCCACACGTGTCCCAATGAGAGGCAGACCTCTTGTGTGCAGGTGTGGTACCTGAGTGACAATGGGTACATCTTTTGTATAGTAACTTCTCTGTAGTGCGCTTAGGAAACAGTAAAGTACTGGTAGTAAGACATTTCACATGCACCAATTCCCATACATACCAGACACAATGCAGTTAGACACGCAAGGTGGGATTTAGCACAAGGAGAAAGGAGAATGCCACGACAAGGCACCCACCGGATCACTGGCCATTCCTATCCCTTTCGTGTCTGCAGTCAGTTGGCATCCATTTCAGCAGTTTCACTTCTACCAAATCACTAGCACCAGAGCAAGTGTATCTACACATGAGCATATCTACACACTTATACCACGTGGACATGTGTGTACAATGCAACTGTGTCTCTAGCAATATCTTAACTATCATTTGACATCAATTTTATAGTAACTGTGTCTGCATGCAAACTTTATTTGCCTGCAATCACATGTGGACACTGATAGCAAGTGCATACTGGCTCACTTCGCTACCCTGCCCTACAGGCGCTATCTTCCACACCAGCTTTGAGTATGCCCATAGCAACTATGGGCAAACATTCTTATGTTCAACCGTACCCACACAAAACAGCCACCCTGCAACATGACAATCATTTCTGCAGTGCTGGAAAAGTCCATTCACAGAAATTGCATCTGCATGTTCTTTGTCTCTTTACCTAATTCACACACCAATCATATCCAATTAATTCCTACAGAAGACGTGTCACTTACACCACAAATAACATTACTCGCAGTAAAACAATAAACAAGGCAGGATCTTACGAGGTACGCAAGACACTGCTGCATATTATTTGGTGTCCAAGTACCACTTTCATGACACTTAGACCTCAAGGGAGGGAGCCAAAGTGGCGTGTGTTATTTTGAAAAGACACCCCTTGAGTGGAGGGAACCTGAATGGTGTTCTGGTCTTCCACAATGCACGGCTTGAGTAGAGGGAGCGGGACTGGCCTTTCTTTGCTTGCCAAACCTTAGGTGGAAGGAGCTAGATTCGGGTTCCTGTCGCGCAGAGGGAGCTAGACTGCCTTTTCCTTATGAGGCAGACCTGAAGTGAAAGGTACTGGGGGTGATGTCTCTTTCCCAGGCAGGCCTCAAGTGGAGGGGGCAGGTCTAGCATTGCTTGCCTAAGCACGCCAAAGGGGAGTAAAGCAGAGTGCTGTCCCTACCTACTCCAAAGCACACCTCAAGTGGAGGGAGCTAGAGTGGCATTTCTTTCCAAGATGCGCCTGCTTTGGAAGAAACAAGCATTGCGTTACTTTGCAAGGCACACCACGCGCAGAGGGAGCTAGACTGCCTTTTCCTTATGAGGCAGACCTGAAGTGAAAGGTACCGGGGGTGATGTCTCTTTCCCAGGCAGGCCTCAAGTGGAGGGGGCAGGACTAGAATTGCTTTCCTAAGCACGCCAAAGGGGAGTAAAGCAGAGTGCTGTGCCCACCTACTCCAAGGCACACCTCAAGTGGAGGGAGCTAGAGTGGCATTTCTTTCCAAGATGTGCCTGCTTTGGAAGAAACAAGAATTGCGTTACTTTGCAAGGCACACCACGCGCAGAGGTAGCTAGACTGCCTTTTCCTTATGAGGCAGACCTGAAGTGAAAGGTACCGGGGTGATGTCTCTTCCCCAGGCAGGTGGAGGGAGCAGGACTAGCATTGCTTGCCAAAGCACTCCTAAGGGGAAAGACCCGCATGGCACAACTCAAGTACTCAAGGGACTCGTAATGATTCCTATTTCGCAGGCACGCCTCCAATGGAAGGAGCCTGATTAGCGTTCCTTTGCAAGTCACGCTTTGAGCTGAGGGATCTAGACTGATGTAAATTTTGTTGGCAGGCCTCAAGGGAAAGATACGGCTGTGGTTGCCTTTCCAAGGCAGGCCTCAAGTGGAGGAAGCAGGACTAGCAATGCTCATGAATGCATGCTAAATCAAGTGAAGTGAGTTGACATCCTGTTGCTTTTTTATTGAAGGTACACCTCCAGGGCAGGGTGCAAGAGTGCCATTCCTTTACAAGACATGCACGATTTCAGTGGCTAAGGGTCCCTTTCAAGGAATGATGGGCATTTTCGGAAATCAGTCGATCTCCCAATAATTTTCCTTTGTATGATACAAAAGGAAACAAGGCTGAAAGCAGATGGCAGGCTGGGAAGGGCATTGGGGACAGTACACCCGAGTATCCTTCCTCTTTCCTTGTTTTGTACACACCTTATATTTTCGGTACGGCTGTGCCTTCGTGGCAGTGGGAGGAACATAATCACCAAAGTGTCGCTCTTGCAATCTGGCCACATCTTCGACCTCTGGAAAGGAGGGAATTTGTACATGAACATTAGCCAGAGATTGAAAAATTGCTAATTCAAAATCCAAAAAGGAGAGCTTGTTTTCTGGAGTAGCTGCACGGTACACCACATAAGCATTGTACGTTGCCATATGCATAATGTGTGTGGCTAACTTTTTGTACCAGAAACACAACTTGCGTTCAGCGTGGTAAGACTCAAGTACTTGGTCATTTTTGTCTATTCCACCCATGTACTTGTTGTAATCCAGAATGCAATTGGGCTTCAACACTTGCTGAGTCTGCCTGCGCAGAATGAATCATATCCAATTCATTCCTACAGAAGACGTGTCACTTACACCACACATAACATTACTCGCAGTAAAACAATAAACAAGGCAGGATCTTACGAGGTACGCAAGACACTGCTGCATATTATTTGGTGTCCAAGTACCACTTTCATGACACTTAGACCTCAAGGGAGGGAGCCAAAGTGGCGTGTGTTATTTTGAAAAGACACCCCTTGAGTGGAGGGAACCTGAATGGTGTTCTGGTCTTCCACAATGCACGGCTTGAGTAGAGGGAGCGGGACTGGCCTTTCTTTGCTTGCCAAACCTTAGGTGGAAGGAGCTAGATTCGGGTTCCTGTCCAAAGTATGCCGGAAACGGATGGGGCTTTCCAGACGTTTTTTTTATAAAGCAATCCCGAACAGGAGCAAGCTGCACTCCCAAAGGGGAGTGACCCAAAGTGCTCCACCCTTCTTCTCCATGGCCCGCCTCAACTAGAGGCAGTGGAGTGGCATTCCTTTCCAAGATGCGCCTGCTTTGGAAGAAACAAGCATTGCGTTACTTTGCAAGGCACACCACGCGCAGAGGGAGCTAGACTGCCCTTTCCTTATGAGGCAGACCTGAAGTGAAAGGTACCGGGGGTGATGTCTCTTTCCCAGGCAGGCCTCAAGTGGAGGGGGTAGGACTAGCATTGCTTGTCTAAGCACGCCAAAGGGGAGTAAAGCAGAGTGCTGTCCCCACCTACTCCAAGGCACACCTCAAGTGGAGGGAGCTAGAGTGGCATTTCTTTCCAAGATGCGCCTGCTTTGGAAGAAACAAGCATTGCGTTATTTTGCAAGGCACACCACGCGCAGAGGGAGCTAGACTGCCTTTTCCTTATGAGGCAGACCTGAAGTGAAAGGTACCGGGGGTGATGTCTCTTTCCCAGGCAGGCCTCAAGTGGAGGGGGCAGGACTAGAATTGCTTGCCTAAGCACGCCAAAGGGGAGTAAAGCAGAATGCTGTCCCCACCTACTCCAAAGCACACCTCAAGTGGAGGGAGCTAGAGTGGCATTTCTTTCCAAGATGCGCCTGCTTTGGAAGAAACAAGCATTGCGTTACTTTGCAAGGCACACCACACGCAGAGGGAGCTAGACTGCCTTTTCCTTATGAGGCAGACCTGAAGTGAAAGGTACCGGGGGTGATGTCTCTTTCCCAGGCAGGCCTCAAGTGGAGGAGGCAGGACTAGAATTGCTTGCCTAAGCACGCCAAAGGGGAGTAAAGCAGAGTGCTGTCCCCACCTACTCCAAGGCACACCTCAAGTGGAGGGAGCTAGAGTGGCATTTCTTTCCAAGATGCGTCTGCTTTGGAAGAAACAAGAATTGCGTTACTTTGCAAGGCACACCACGCGCAGAGGTAGCTAGACTGCCTTTTCCTTATGAGGCAGACCTGAAGTGAAAGGTACCGGGGGTGATGTCTCTTCCCCAGGCAGGTGGAGGGAGCAGGACTAGCATTGCTTGCCAAAGCACGCCTAAGGGGAAAGACCCCCATGGCACAACTCAAGTACAGGGACTCGTAATGATTACTATTTCGCAGGCACGCCTCCAATGGAAGGAGCCTGATTAGCGTTCCTTTGCAAGTCACGCTTTGAGCTGAGGGATCTAGACTGATGTAAATTTTGTTGGCAGGCCTCAAGGGAAAGCTACGGCTGTGGTTGCCTTTCCAAGGCAGGCCTCAAGTGGAGGAAGCAGGACTAGCAATGCTCATGAATGCATGCTAAATCAAGTGAAGTGAGTTGACATCCTGTTGCTTTTTTATTGAAGGTACACCTCCAGGGCAGGGTGCAAGAGTGCCATTCCTTTACAAGACATGCACGATTTCAGTGGCTAAGGGTGCCTTTCAAGGAATGATGGGCATTTTCAGAAATCAGTCGATCTCCCAATAATTTTCCTTTGTAAGATACAAAAGGAAACAAGGCTGAAAGCAGAGGGCAGGCTGGGAAGGGCATTGGGGACAGTACACCCGAGTATCCTTCCTCTTTCCTTGTTTTGTACACACCTAATATTTTCGGTACGGCTGTGCCTTCGTGGCAGTGGGAGGAACATAATCATCAAAGTGTCGCTCTTGCAATCTGGCCACATCTTCGACCTCTGTAAAGGAGGGAATTTGTACATGAACATTAGCCAGAGATTGAAAAATTGCTCATTCAAAATCCAAAAAGGAGAGCTTGTTTTCTGGAGTAGCTGCACGGTACACCACATAAGCATTGTACGTTGCCATATGCACAATGTGTGTGGCTAACTTTTTGTACCAGAAACGCGACTTGGGTTCAGCGTGGTATGAATCAAGCACTTGGTCATTTTTGTCTACTCCACCCATGTACTTGTTGTAATCCAGAATGCAATTGGGCTTCAACACTTGCTGAGTCTGCCTGCACAGAGGAACAGCTGAAGTACTTTCATCATGAATAGTACTTAGCATGTACACATCCCTTATGTCGCAGAATTTCACTGCTAACAATTCATCCTGCCGCAATGCCATACATTGTCCCTTGGCCAACTTCTTACACACAAGTTGTCTGGGGAAGCCTTTGCGGTTACTGCGGATTGTACCGCATGCCAGTGTGCCCACATTGAACAATTCCTTGAACAGTGGAATTCCAGTGTAGAAATTGTCTACATACAAATGATGTCCCTTGTGGAGCCATGGTGTGAGAAGATCCCAAACAATCCTCTCACTTGTCCCTAAATAGGCTGGGCAGCCCGGAGGGTTTGGGGTAGAGTCTTTACCGGTGTAGACTCTCATGCTGCTGACATACCCAGTGGTACTTTCACACAACATGTACATTTTAATCCCATATCGTGATCTCTTGCTAGGAATGTATTGCCTGAATACTAGGCGACCTTTGAACAACACCAACGATTCATCAATGGATATGTTCTGGCTAGGAACATACACCTCTGCAAATCGGTGAGTGAAGTGGTCCAGAAATGGCTTCAGTTTGAACAGCCTATCAAAGTTTGGGTCCGTTCTGGGTAATGCTGCCGAGTTGTCATTGAAGTGCAACATACGGTGCAGTGCTTGAAAGCGATTTCTGCTCATTGTAGCTGAAAAAAACGGGCAATAAAGTGGTGCTACAGTAGACCAGTATATCGCGACAGACGGCTTGTGTCCAATTCCCATGAGCAAAATGAGACCCCAAAACTGTCTCATTTCAACATCGTTTGTGGGTACCCATGCTTGTGCTCTGGAGTGGGGTTTCAGAGTGGGACCCCTAGACCTCATGAACTGTGCAGCGTATAAATTGGTTTGCTGAACCACATCTGCAATGAACCCATCATCAACAAAAAGGTTGAAAAAATCAATAGGCTGAAACCCTTCTGTATTCACTGTGCACCCTGATATACCAGTGAAAGGGGGCACAACAGGCTGAGCCATTGCTGGAGGCACCCAGAGCGACTCTTGAGTCATGTCAGGAACTGCCACATTGCGTGGCTGTCTTGCACGTCCCCTCCCCCTTACAGGTCCCCTGCGTGTGGGAAGTGTGCGAAAAGGTGGACGCACTCTTCCTTCCTCTTCGTCATCAGATGATGACGATGATGAGTGGGAGGAGGGACTTTCGTCAATGGCCATCTCACTTCCCCAATCACTTCCCTCCTGCCCCTCAGAAGCACTATCTGTTTCAGAATGCATGTACACCTCTGTGCCTTGCTCTGAGCCAGATTCCATCACTGCAGCTAATGCCTCCGCACCAGACATTGATCGCCGAGAAGCCATGAGTACCTTCGCTATGGAACCCTTCACTGCCCAAAGACCAGATGAAGACTGAAACAATAGGTATGTGTGCTTCTGAAAGTATGGAACGTAGCACAGTAAGTGCTATTCAGTGCCACAAACCTACTCCACACAAGTACACCAAAAGATCCAGACTTTGCTCACAAACTGTAGCAGCCCTCTGCAATATGACTCCCTGCACGCTACAATAAACGGAGTAGTACTTTGCAAACACTCACGTGAAATGCTAAGGACCAGCTGACTGCTTTCCTACAAGTGGGTAGACAGCTACAACACACCTGCACCTAAAAGAAAGAGAACAAAAAATCTATGGACAATGTACTATTCCGCTAAACTGTACAGAAATACAAGTGTGGGGACGAGGATTTCAGCCACACTACCTATTCAGAAACAGCCAACATGCTTTGCACCATGCCCTCCTCCATGGGATGCTTGTGGATGGGAAATCGAGGTGAGAAGCAACCATGCAACGTATTAGTGATTGGGTGAGTTGAAAAGCCATAGGCAATGAAGAAGCAGAAAGATAAAGTACACGGCTGGCCCTTCCGGGCAACTGCTGGCACACTTTTGACAAAAACACCTGCTCATTCACATAGGGGTGTCTATTGTAAGGGGAAAGCTCACAAGGACAAAATGAATGCAAGGCCAAGCAAATTCATGTAGGCTGAAGCAAGTGGTGATGGGTAGCTAAGAAATAAGCAGCACAAACATACTGAATGCTTTGACATGCCATGAATGCAAACAATTGCTAGGAAGTGGAAGTCTCATTGCCAACATACTTACTACCATTTTTATTCACTTTTCACATCTTCCAGTGTGTCCATCAGTCACTGGGCAAACCCCCCTAAAATAGCGTCTGGGCAAAATCCATTATGTTTCCAATGAACAGCTCCATCCCTGTTTTGGAAAGGTGCACCCCATCTCTGTGAAACATCACAGCACCTTTGATATTGCCATGGTGAATGGCCCGTATTCTGGTGTTGCCCTCTGTCAGTCTAGTGAACTCGCCATTCAGTTTCCACACCGAGCGGTTGATGGCCCTTCTATTCCCTTGAGTTCTCCAATCCATCCTCTGAATCATCTGGGACCAGGCCACCACAGTGTTTGGAAACCTCTGTGCAATCCATTCAAGGTCTGCCATGAGCTGCTCCCGTACCCCCTTCCGTCCCACAGACGCAAAATCATTTCCTCCCAGGTGCACCACTATAAGGTCAGGGGGGGCCTCTCCTTTTGCTTGGGCAGCGATGATGGCTCCTCGGAGCTGGTGAAGGCGCATCCCCCCACCCCAAAACAATGCACTGCAAGGCCATCCCTTCCAGACCCAGATGTAGGTGGCCCTCGGAAAAGTCGTGCAGCCCTTTGGATATAAGAGTGGCCGAAAATCCACACAACCCTCATCCTCACTAGGAAATGGAAACAGGAAAACCTCCATGATTATGGCTACACATACATTTTACCAAATTACACAACAATTGCGGCAATACATGACTCTTGTAACAATCCCAGACACACACTTCACCCATTCGGAAACCACCTTTCATTTGAGATAACAGTAGGTCGACACATAATTGCCACATTATTTTCAGGGGAAAGAGGTGAAGAAGATAGTATGTCACCTTGTGCCAATAACACAGTTGTGCTGGCGCAATTGTAATCAGTAAAAGTTGTCTGCTCCTGTGGCCCACCGGCTGCACAGCACGGTGGTAAGGTGACTTGCACATGCTACATCGTTACACTTTGGCAGGGTGACTAGTCTCACAGAGGATATGAAGTCCACAGGAAGTGTGCTTTGTACGCTCTCTGAATATAGGTACCCTGACAGAATGTGCCACATTTACCACAAATGGGTGCACCTTCAGACACTTTCAATGTGAGTGTTTCGGCCATAGCTCCAGGACCACTGGTGAACTTGGGGGCACTTCACTACCAAGGAAGGCAGGTGGCCAAGGTCACACCCATCACCCACCACCACCCTACATCGCTTCCTGGTCAGCACTACAGCTTTCCTCTCCAGGAAGGGATTGGACCCTGCCAGGGCACCCTGTACCCACTGCTGAATTTGGAGGACAAAATATCCACCTGGGGGACGGACGCCCAAGGCCAATGACACCCCCTCCCCCCTCTCTAGCTACCCTGCGTTGCAGGTTTTCCCCCTGCAAAACGATGGGGACCCTGACAGGGCACACTGGGACCACTGCTGGAATTGGACCACAGAAATGGTGAACTTTGCAGTGAAAGGAAGGAGCTCTGTAACAAGTGTGCATAGCATGCTCAGAAAAAATGACCATCTATATAACTACTGGAAAAAAAATTGAAAATTTGCTGCTACTTATGTCGGCCAAACCTTTCCTTCTGCAAAGCAGCAGCCTTCCTCAATGCAAGGCACACCCATCACTGGCCCCCGACCCTCCCCACTACCCTTTCCCACCCTTATCACTGACAATGCAGCCACAATTCCTTCCACCGCAATAACCCTCCACCCCCACATTACCAAGTAATAAATGTTGTACTTACATAAGTCAGCAATAGCTTTTCAGTAGCCGCAACTGCAAAGGAAACATAAAAGAATTACATTCAATGCTTTGCCTACCAATAACACATCCAAACTGTCTGGCAACTATCTGTACATTTTTCACTTCCTTCCACCAGTTCCATGACACTTCTCAGTCATCTACTACTAGGGAAGGCTAGACTGCACACGGATTGGAAATGGAAATAAGACAATTGGGCATATGGCATCCTGCAGAAAAAAAAGAAAAATAAATAAATCCCGGAAATCTGGCACCAAACCATCACTGTTTGGAAACCTCTGTGCTATCCATTCCAGTTCCTCCATTAGCAGCTCATGTATCCCTTCCCCTCCCACAGACGCTAAATAATTTCCTCCCAGGTGCACCACTGTAGGGTGGGGGGGTTGCATCTCCTTTTGCATGGACATCGCTGATGGCTCCTCTGAGCTGGTGAAAGCGCTTCCCCCTAACCCCAAACCAATGCACCAGGAGGGCATCCCTTTGAGAGCCAGATGTGGTTGGCCCTCGGAAAGTCGTGCAGCCCTTTGGGTAAAAGAGTAGCCAATTATCTACACAACCCTCATCGTCACTATGAAATGGAAACAAGTAAACCCCCATGAATATGGCTATACATACAGTTTACCAACTAGCTGAATGATTGCGTGAACACATGGCTCTTGTAACAATCCCAGACACACACTTCACCCATTCGGACATGCACCTCTCATGTGAATTTACAGTAGGTCATTACGTAATTGGCACTTGTGTTTCAGGGGAAGGAGGTGGGAAAGAGGTGAAGAAGACAGTATGTCACCTTGTGCCAATAACACAGTTGTGCTGGGGCAATTGTAATCAGTAAAGGTTGTCTGCTCCTGTGGCCCACCGCCTGCACTGCACGGTGGTAAGGTGACTTGCACATGCTACACCATTACACTTTGGCAGGATGACTAGTCTGACAGAGGATATGACCTGTGCAGCAAGGGTGCTTTGTAACCTCTCCGAATATAGTTACTCTGACAGAATGTGCGCCATTCATCACACATGCATGCAAATTTGGGCACTTTGATTGTGAGAAATTGGGGCGCAGCTCCTGAAGTACTGGTGAACTTGGGGCCATTCGACTACCAAGGCAGAGAGGCAGCCAAGGTCACACACATCAACCACCACCACCCTACATCTCTGCCTGGCCAGCACTGCAGCTTTCCCCTCTAGGACGGGATGGGGACCGTGCCGGGGCACCCTGCACCCACTGCTGCTTTTGAGGGACAAAATATCCATCTGGGAGATGGATGCCCAAGGCCAATGACTTCACCCCCCCACCCCTCCTGCCCATCTAGCTACCCTGCGTTACAGCTTTTCCCCCTGCAAAAGGATGGGGACCCTGGCGGGGCTCACTGGGACGACTGCTGGAAAAGGACCACAGAAATGGGGATCGTTTCAGTAAAAGTAGTGTTCTCTGTATCAAGTGTGCGTACCATGCTCAGAACAAAATGACCATCTGCATTACTACCGGCAACATTTTTGAAAAGGAGCTGCTACTTATGTCGGCCAATTTTTCCTTCTGCAAAGCAGCCACCTTCCTCAATGCAAGGCACTCCCATCACTGGCCCCGAACCGCCCCACTACCCTTTCTCACCCATACCACTGACACTGCAGCCACAGTTTCTCCCACCACAGTAACCCTCCACCCGCACATTACCAAGTTATATATGTGGTACTTACATAAGTCAGCAAAAGCTTTTCAGTAGCCACAACTGCAGCGGAAACATAAAAGAATTACATTCAGTGCTTTGCCTACCAATAACACATCCAAACTGTCTGGCATATAGCTGTACATTTTTCAGCTCCTCCCACCACATACATGAAACTTCTCAGTCATCTACCTCCACAGAAGGCAGGACTGCACAGTGATAGCAAACTGGCATAAGACCAATGGGTGTATGGCAACCCCCAGCACACAAAAAAACATTGCACAGATGGCTAAGTGGCAAACTTCCCTCCCAGGGAGACAGCACTGTTCAGCTGCACTGGGGGGCGTTTTGTGCGCTACCCCGGCAAGTGTGTTCCTGGCCACCCCAATACCTCCCCAGAGCACCCACTTCCTTCACAACACCAACACTACAGGCCCTGTTCACCCCCATCCCAATAGCAATGTGCCCTCCACCCACTATAAAATGTTGGAATAACCAAAATTTCATACGTACATAACAAGGGAGAAGCTTGAACTGCTCAAGACCTGTAAAGGGAAAAACAAAACATATATTATCTGTGTCAGCCCACCCAAATACCAGACTACCCATATTGACCCCCCCTGTTGCATTGGCCAGTACGTTTTGGGCACCCCGGCGCCAGACTGGCACACCAATGTGCCCCTCTACGCCAAGGCAGGTATAGGAAACAAAGAACACAATTCAAAATGGCAGGCTGCCCTTTTGCGGGGGCGGAGGGGCCCCCTACACCGCTGTGGAATTTTCTAACGTGAAGGGGGGTGCACCTCTCCACCACCACCCCAATTGGAGGGGCGGCCCATCTCATGTAGCCCTCCCCAGGGGCAGATAAGGGGGGAGGCTGTCCTGCACTCCTCCCTGGGCTCAGGCGTCCGTTCCTAGGAGCAGATATCTGGTCCCAGGGAGGGCTGCATGACATGGCACCCACTCCATTGTGGGCGGGGGGGGGTTAATGCCCCATTCCATTAGAAACTTTCCCGACCCTTTGAGGTGCCCCACCGCCCCCCTAAAAAGCGTTCCAACATTTTCACTTTTTTCCTTTGGTAACCCAACTCCCCTTTGTGCACAGGGGCACATTGGTGTGCCAATCTGGCGCTGGCGTGCCCAAACCTTACTGCCCCATCTATTGGGGGTCCTGTCCCAGCATTTTTGGGGGCCCTCTCCCCCCCCACCCCCAATAGCTGGGGAACACACCTCATGCAGGCCTCCCTGGGCCTCCTCCTCCGTGGAATATTTTCACGGATTCTACATTGCCTGTCCATGTTATGAAAATGTCGTCAATATACCTATGCCAACCCATCAGGTGTTGGCATAGGTCTGGGATGGCTTGGAGTGCATTCAGATGTCCTGATACAAACTTGTCCTCGAAATCTGCCATATAGAGGTTCGCCACATCAGGGGCAAAAGTTGCCCCCATGCTAACCTCTCTGCACTGTTTCTACAACTGTTGTTTATGTAGGAAAAAGTTTTCGGTCATCGCCAACCTAGCGCATTCGAGTATAAATGATGTTGGTGGTTGGTGAGGTGTATTTCGGGTATTCAGAAAGCTACCCAAAACATCTAAGCATTCGAGCTGCGGTATGGCTTTACACAGCGATTCAACGTCCATTGTTGCCAGGATCAATCCCGGAGGGCACTCAATTTCTTGTGTAATTTTAATCATGCTTGTTGAATCCTTGACGTAACTTGGCATCCTCTCAACAAAAGGTTTCAAGAAGAATTCTACATACACTGACAGTGGCTCGAGTAAGGAATTTATGGCGGAGACAATAGGCCTTCCAGGAGGATTTGTTTTATCTTTGTGAATTTTTGGCAGTATATAAAATGGTGCCGTTTTTGGATTAGTTTTATTCATAAATCGTCTTTCTCCCTCACTGATCCATTCTTCTCTCATGGCATGGTCAATAAGGCTTTTTATTTCCTCTTTTAATCTCAGAGTTGGGTCTTGTCCAAGGATTTTGTAGGAGTTTGTATCTCCCAGTAGGCTTAGGCATTCTTTTTCATAGTTACTAGTTTTCATAATAACTATCCCACCCCCCTTGTCCGCGGGTTTGATGGTAATGCCATCTGTATCACACAGTTTTTTTAGGCTGTCTCTTTCAGCTCTGGTTAGATTGTCTGGTTGGAAATTTTTCTTCTTGATGGCTTCCTTCACTTCTTTTGTAACCTTATTTTCAAAAGCCAAGATCTCAGGCGGGCAAGCGTATGGAGGGGGGTTAAAGGTCGATTTGTTCTTAAGACCGGTTCTATTAGGTATATCTTGGTTGTCTCCAGATGTTCCTTGTTGAGTCCTATCTAGATTTGGTAGAAAAATCTCGAAATAATGTTTCAGTCGTATGTTTCGAAAGAAACGATGAAGTTCAAGTTCTATCGTAAAAGGATCTGCCTTTGTAGTGGGAACAAAAGATAAACCTTTCGACAGAATTTTTAATTCATTAGGGTTCAGAATCATTGTTGATAAATTGATAATGGGTATTTTATCTCCGTTATCTAATGGTTCTGATACCACTGTCATGTTCTCATTCCTGGTCCCTGATTGTATCATCCCTGATTTTGTCTGGGGCGCCCTCTCTGGTTGCCTCGGTAAAAACCCCTCTGCTGTTGACCTCTTCCTCTTGTGTTAGTAGGTTCCTGGTTATTCAATGACGGATCTGAACCACTTGATGAACCAGAAGTATTAGAGAATGACACAAACCTATTATTTCTCCTGTAATTGGCTGTTCCCACTTGAGTGGTGAAAAAACCTTCTTTCAAGTATGGATAAGTTTTTTCTTCCGAATAGTTTGCCACATCTTTTTGGAATTTAAAGATTTTGCGATCAAGGTTAATTTTCCTGAACTTCACAATTTCCACTTCCAGATCTTCCAATTGTTTTTTGGCATCTTTAATTGTTTTGCTTTCAGAGAAAGCTTTTTCCAAAGCAGTCAATTAGTCTCCCTGCTTCTTGGTTTCTTCTTCCGCCGTTTCGATGATGAGGATAATCCAGTCCCGAGAACACTTGTTGCCAACCCCACTAAAGTTCTTCTGGAACTTGGGGTTGTCAACAAATATCCTCGGGATGTTTCTCACCTGGAGTCCCTCGGGGATAATCCCCGCTTGCAAATATTGCAACATGAACTTCCCGTGCAGGTCAGACCTTGTCAACTTTTTCATTTTTTGTGTGATTTTTTCAATATCGTCTATTCCTTCCGCTGCGGGCACGGCCGCAATAACATCAGCTGCTAATTCCGGTACTCCCATGAGCCTTTGAAAATGCTAATCGGTGAACGAAATGACATGTACGTTCTCCATTATTCGGGGCTCTCTAGTCACCCACCAGTAGTAATTGCCCCTACTGCCACGGGCTGCACTAACAATGCAAAAATAGAAGGGGTACCTGTTTTAACGTCCCTAGTTCTACAGGTCAATCAATCAGAATATACAAGAGAACTCGAACTAGTAGACAGAGGTAAGGATGACGGAATGCACAGGTGATTTTTGACTTCGTTTCAATTCCCAAGATTTTATTATTTTATTCAAACAAAAAATGCTATGTCTAAAAACATATTAAACATTTCATACAACATTATGGCCCATTCACTTTACATTTGTTCACATGCATACTGTTCTCATCAATCTCTCATTCCACAATTCATTCTTTTGAAAAAATTGTCTGTATATAAAAAACAGTTAAACATCTGTTATATCTCCATGTGATTACAATTCATTATAAAGCATCCCCACGAATTTGGGGTATTACAACAGTCTGTGTTCTCTTATTCCCACAGATTCACGTCGACACGTGTTTCAGTTGCTCTCTGCGAGCATCACCATTAATACTCTCTCTGTACGGCAACCTTCTTCAGGACAAAACAACCCATTTTTCAGGCACATATATTGGCATGGGCCACACCATCTATAAAAATATATAAAACACTACATAAGTATTGGGCACTCCCGTCAATCCTTTTCAAATTATTTAATTGCATATTAATATGGTATGCTTTAAAAAATGTGTAAAGCATCCTCCGACTCACCTCCTACCCGATGGAATCAGGAGGGACAGGATGTAGTATTAGATTTCAGCACATCTCAATTGGAATCTCGAGGATGATTGTCCTCTGATCTAAGGGGTTAAGGCATATACCTATTACCATCTATTACACCCAATGTGTTCAATCACAAAAGCCAACATTATTTATATGTTTTTAGTAAATCACAATCAGTCTCCATAAATGGAAGTACAAGGCTCTGTCACTTACTCAAAAGTGGAAACAGCCACGATCTGCGATGTTAATTCGTTTTGGGCGCTTTATTGGATGGAAAAGGTGGCTTCTAATTTCGAGGCTTCCCTTCTTTCCACACCTTGTGTATGGTTCATCTAGTGGTTAGATTTTCTCAGGTACGTGGGTCTGTAAAAATATATACAGAGAACTTAGTTATTTACTCCGTATGACGGATGTTATTGAGTATAGACGTATCTAACTTCATGTTTAAACATTTTCCCTTTTCTTGTAGCACTAGTGCTCCCAATTGTCAAGATGGGGGCGCGCAAGCCTCTAGTAGTTGATTCAAAGGCACACCAGACCCTTATTGTTTTGTGAACCGCATCAATCTCTGGTATTGTTATCTCGATCTTCCAGTTGTTTGGCGAATATTAATAATTACAATAGGAGCTGAAACACCATAGCAAGATGGTCTATAAATAAAACAAATAAAAAAACGAAAAATAACAAGTTGATGTAGAGCCTGCTAAGTGAGGAGGTTCTCCCTCATGCACGCGAGTGCTTTTCTAGTCCTCTTTTTATGCGTATGAACATGAGGAGCCGTATCAATGGTAACTCACGACCCCACCAGCTGGATTGTGAATGCTGCGGTGTATGCGGAAAGGAAAATTTACAGACGGCCAGAATCAGGCAAGTTGGAACACACATGTCAGCCACCGGACATGATTGCTTGAATAGTGAAGAAGTAGAAACCGCGCACTTTTGAAACGGGAGGGTGTCGCCCCAGTCAATTCTAAGAACGGGAGGCACTGATCCTCTAACTAGTCAATACGGACACTAATGTTGATAATTGAAGAATGATGCCGCCCGAGAAACAACACTGACTGTTTCTTACCTAAATATCAGAGATTGATGCGGTCCACAAAACAATAAGGGTCTGGTGTGCCTTTGAATCAACTATCCGAGGCTCCATGATCCATAGAGGGCGCTAGAGAGCCGTCCAAGATGGCGGCCTCCCTGTGAGCTCCACGGAGCTCCCTCAGAAATCCTGACGAATCGAGGCATCTGCGCTGGGCATTGTGTATGCAGCCACCCCCAGTTTGTAGCCAAAGCGATTCTGAACAAAACGAAGTACTTCTTTCGTCGTAATTCGGATGCTGGGTCCAGATTCCTCAGCGACGAGAAACCCTCCCCCTCCCCGGTCCGAGTGGAGCGCCGGCGCGGGCTAGACGCGAGGCAGTCGGAGACAGAGCGGGCCCGGAGGGGGACGGCCTGAGCGGCCGAAAGTGGTGGGACATCCGGCAGAATCCCAGAGGAGCCGTCCTGAACGAACCCCGAAGATCAGGTACGCGCGCCCCCGTGCGCCCCCGTCCATACTCCCCGGGGTGAATCTCAGCCTGTGTGAAGGCACGGGGCGCGGGAAACCGCAAGCCGGGGTCCGCGTGAACCCCCAACGTACGGGCCACCCAGCCGAGAACCAGCAGTAGATAGCGCTTGGACCCGGCGTCACTCCCGCTTCCACTATACCCTATCACAAAGGGAAACATCAGGAGAGAAACCCCAACCGGGACCCCGGACCCCCGCTACACAAGCGCCAATGGCGGCCTCAAAGAAAATGGACAGAGCTCAAAAGAAGCTAAACTTTGAGGGCAGCTCCGTGACCAAACCAACCACCTCAAATGGCAGAGCGCCATCTCCCATCCAAGACGAGGAGGAGGCCCACGGGTTCGACATCAGGGAAATTCTCCTAGAACTGAAAGCCGGAATTGGCGGTCTTGGGAGCAAACTCGACACCCTCTCCTCTAAGGTTGATCTGCTCCAGCACCGGTTAGACAAACACGCCGATAGACTTGACACGGTCGAGCAGAGGGTGTCGGACCTCGACGACGGAGCAGCGGCCCTGACTTCCAGAGTGGCCTCCCTGGAAGTGCAAATGAAAGCGGTAAACGCAAAGAATGAAGACTTGGAGGGCCGCTCTCGACGCAACAACATCAGGATAGTTGGAGCTAGGGAACAACAACTCAACATAAAGATGGAGGACTACATTGAGAAGTTATGCGTGGACCTTTTCGGCACAGACATCCTGTCCAAACTGTTTGTTGTGGAGAGAGCCCACCGAATTCCCAACACCAGACCGATCCCGGGGGCTAATCCTCGCCCAATCATAGCGAGAGTACTCAACTACAAAGACCGGGACGCCATCCTACGGGCGGCCAGGGAGAAAGGCGATCTTCAGTACGACGGTGATAAAATCCAATTTTTCCCGGATTTCTCCCAGGCGGTCCAAGCACAAAGAAGATCGTACACGGCAGTAAAGCGCAGGCTTCAAGAGAACCAGATACAATACGCCATGCTCTACCCTGCCAAACTCCGAATCCAACATGAGGGGACGACCCGGTTTTTCAACTCTCCGGAAGAGACGAGCGATTATCTGGACCGCTCGGGCTGCAGATCCGCCTCCTCCAACGGAAGGCCTCAAAGGGGAGAGAGACCGAGAAGAAATCCACCATAAAATTTGCCTACAAGGTACCTAATGGGAGGGCGAGTGTCTGCATGGCTGACAAGGAGAGACCACCGCAGACCACTATTGTATCCGGGGAAGGGAGCTAGCCCTCTCTTGGAGGGCCACTTGCGCCCCGAGCACAGCAATGCAAGTTGTTTCGTTACTATGGGACTGTTTACCACGGGCCTGTTGGGGGTTGCCCGTGCATGGGAGGGAAGTTAATTCAGTAATACCGCCTCAACCCACATACCCCCGATCCACGACAGCCACGCGAGGAACTATGTACCTACCAATCGCCAAGTCTTCCTGGCTCCTTCTCCGAAAGCGACTCCAGCTAACTCCGCGGGCCCCGGCCCGACAGGATTACACTGATCCGTTCAGATGGCAGCGATAACGTTGAGAATCGCCACCTGGAATATACGCGGCGGCAACCAGCCTACGAAAATGAGGAGAATCCTTCAATATCTGCGGAGACACAAAATCAACATAGCGATACTCCAGGAGACTCACCTACTACCCTCGTCGGAACAGCGCTGGGCCAGATCATGGGGATGCCACCGGTACTTCTCGTCCTACTCATCGTTCGCCAGAGGCGTGGCGATCCTGATCGATAAGAGGACCAATTTCAGCCTCATCGAATCAAAGAAGGACACCGAAGGAAGGGCCCTACTGGTGAAAGGAATAATCGCTGGAAGGGAAGTGGTGGTGGTCAACTCTTACGCTCCAAACACAGATGGACACGATAACTTTAACTGGATAATGTCCCATCTAGCCACGACCGACGCGTCGACTGTGGTGTGGGGGGGCGACCTCAACACCGCACTCGACCCCAGGCTCGACAGGTCCCACAACACTTCAGGAAACCCGTCCAAAGCAAGTACTCAGGTTCGAGAGATTTGTCAGGCCTTCAATCTTTCCGACATGTGGAGAAGACACAACCGAGACAAGAGAGACTATACCTTCCGATCTGCTGTGCACAACACCAGTTCTAGAATCGATTATATCCTGGCGTCCTCCCACAGCCCTTTCAGGTGGGACGCGTGTCAGATCCTACCAAGGTCCTATTCCGACCATTCGATGGTGGTATTGGAGGCCACCCTAGCGGGCACAGCAGTGCCAGGCCTCAACTGGAGGTTTAAACCCGGTTCACTCACAGACGCAGTGTTTGCAGCAGAACTGCGGCAAGAAATACTCTCCTTCATAGACACCAACCAAAACTCGGTTGACTCCGCAGGCACCATTTGGGAAACATTCAAGTGCTTTGTCAGAGGAATCTGCCTGACCAAAGAAAACGGGACACTAAAAATGATCCGAAGGGAACTGCCCAACATAGAGGACCGTTTAAAGGAATTGGAACAGAATCTCCTCAACACCCCCGATCCATGCACGCAAGCCAAACTCAAGCAGGAACTCTTGAAATTTAAGGAGACAGCGGACCGCGAACTGAAGTTCATGGGTCGTAGACAGCAGATCAGGCAGTACGGTGAGGGGCAAAAACCTGGTGCACTACTGGCCCGACTACTATCGATAGACAGAGTCCCACCTCATATTGAATGTGTCACAGATGCGCAGGGACAGATAGTCTACACGGAGGAGGGGATCTCCAACACCTTCCGGGAATTCTATCAAGACCTGTACAGCTCAAAAGGAACATCAAACCCCGAAGCGATACAAGAATACCTGAATGACACAGAACTGTATTGGGTAAGCCAAGACTTGCGCGAACCCCTGAATGCGCCCATCTCACTGGAAGAAATCCGGATGGCAATCAAATCCCTACCTAATATCAAAGCACCCGGCCCCGATGGGCTCAACGGCGAGTTCTACAAGGCGCACATGGACATAGTGGCCCCCCTCCTTTTGCAGGTCTACGAAGAGGCAGTGGGTCGAGGAGCACTTCCCCCCACGATGCGTGAAGCCAACGTGATGATGCTGCATAAACCCGGAAAACCTACAGAGAGCTGCGCCTCGTATAGACCGATCTCTCTGATCAACCTGGACAACAAAATCCTGGCCAAAATCCTGGCGGCCAGACTGCTCCCTCTGATGCCAGCACTAGTGCTGGGTGACCAGGCCGGGTTCATCCCGGGGCGTAGCACAACGTTCGGCATAAGGAGGCTGTTTGGCGTCATCGAGGCACTAGACTCGACACAGCAGGCGATAGCAGTACTGCTGGACGCCGAGAAGGCGTTTGACTCTGTTGAGTGGCCTTTCATGTTCGCGACACTGAAGCAGATGGGTCTGGGCAACTTCTTCCTGAAACTAGTAGCTCTGCTTTACAACAAACCACGCTCGTACATCACACTCGGGAACACTAAATCATCGGGGATCACATTGGAACGCGGGACGAGACAGGGTTGCCCTCTTTCGGCCCTTATCTTCGCCCTGGTGATGGAACCCCTGGCCTCGAGGCTACGGGCCGAGCAGTTAGAGCGAGGGTTAAAACTGGGTCCTCACAGGCTAATCGTCTCCCTCTACGCGGACGATGTCATGCTGTTCATTAGCGACCCCCAAGTCAACCTCAACCCCGTAATGCGAGAGGTGATAAAATTCGGGTTAATGTCAGGGCTCAAAACCAACCACTCCAAATCGATAGTATTCCCCCTGACTCCGTGTACCTCAGAGTTCGCCGACGACCATGGGTTTCAATGGGAAAGCTCGAAAGTGCGTTACTTGGGGATCAAGATGTCACGTAACCATCACGAGATATTTAGAGATAATTACGGAACCGCACTGCAGCTATTACTTGAACGTATTCAGAGATGGAAATCACTCCCATTGACGCTGTGGGGCAGGACCTCGCTGACGAAAATGGTTATTCTCCCCAAACTCTTATATCTCTTCACAAATATCCCGCTACTTCTCCCCAAGTCCTTTCTGTCAAAGATCAAGAGCACGATCCTAGAGTTAATATGGGCGGGGAAACCGGCTCGGGTGGCTTACGACACACTCACTTTACCCATAGCGAAGGGAGGTCTGGCGCTCCCAGATATAGAGAAATATTACTGGGCGGCTCAGGCCCAATTCCTGAGCCACTGGTACTCAATCCACTATGTAAGACCACATGTGCAAGTGGAGAGAGCCCTGGCCTCCCCCGATTTACTATCCGCAGTCATAATCAGCCACATCCCCGTGCCGCATAAGACACTGAACACGGTCCTGTCTACATATGCGATATGGAAGAAGATCGCCAGTGCATGTGGAGTGGCTGTACGATTCTCCCCCATACTACCTATAAAATTTATCCCCGGTATCCCTCTCACGAACGAAAAGGTATTCCTGCTATGGGTAGACAAAATAGGAGTAAAAACGCTAGGAGACCTCTTCCCAGAGGGCTCCTTTCTGACCACCCAAATGGCCAAGGACAAGGGAGGGAACACATCCTTGGACATCTTTCTCTATTTTAGACTCCGTCACGCCCTGCAGGAGCTATTCCCCTCATTCCCTAAACAACCCCCCACGTGGGAGCTGCTGCACAACACAATATTAGCACAGGGAGAGGGCAGACTGGTGTCAACTCTGTACAAAACCCTGGTGAGTGACACGAGGAAGCTCCTACCTAAAGTGCAACACAGGTGGGAATCGGTTTTGCAGGAACCAATCAGTGAGGAAGACTGGGCCTACATTCTGCGACAAACTCAAAAAGTGGCGCTAAATTCTCGCTACAAACTGATTCATTTCAATTTCGTACACCAAACATATTACACACCCGCCAAAAAACACAGGCACCACCCAGAGGCGTCGGCCCAGTGTGAGAGATGCGTTTGTCCCAACGCCGACTTTTTTCATCTGGCATGGGTCTGCCCCGGTATCCAGCAATTCTGGTCCACCGTTATACAAACAACATCCGAGATTATAGGAGAGCAGATGACCCCCCTGCCGCTGGGCCCGCTTCTCGGCCTCACAAGACATCTGCAGCCATCGTCACGCAAGCTGGCGGCACTCCTCATGGTGCTAGCACGAAGGAGAATAGCCATGTCGTGGGGCAGGGGCCCACTCCCTAGGGTAGCTGACTGGGAAAAGGATATAACTTATTGCCAAGATATGGACACTGAATTTATTCGTACACTACCCTTACACGCACGCCCTCCTGATATCTGGGGACCATATATCACCTACCTGATGAACAAATCTGTAGCTTCGGACCCTGATAATCCAAACACCCAGAACTCAGGTCCGTAAGAGGGAGGAGCGGGAAGACAAGGAGAGAAAAAGTCCATGTGACTAAGGCAATGAGTAGGAACTCTCAAAGATACTGTGGAAACGGGGGATGGGGGGCGGTGGGGTGGGGGAATTGTTGTGGGATATTGCATTCAGAAGCTCCCTGTTGGAGCCATGCCGACCGGTTATTGTAAAATATAAATAAAGTTTGGAAAAAAAAAAAAAAAAAAAAAAAAAAAAAAAAAAACTATCCGAGGCTTGCGCGCCCCCATCTTGACAATTGGGAGCACTAGTGCTACAAGAAAAGGGAAAATGTTTAAACATGAAGTTAGATACGTCTATACTCAATAACATCCATCATACGGAGTAAATAACTAAGTTCGCTGTATATATTTTTACAGACCCACGTACCTGAGAAAATCTAACCACTAGATGAACCAAACACAAGGTGTGGAAAGAAGGGAAGCCTCGAAATTAGAAGCCACCTTTTCCATCCAATAAAGCGCCCAAAACGAATTAACATCGCAGATCGTGGCTGTGTCCACTTTTGAGTAAGTGACAGAGCCTTGTACTTCCATTTATGGAGACTGATTTTGATTTACTAAAAACATATAAATAATGTTGGCTTTTGTAATTGAACACATTGGGTATAATAGATGGTAATAGATATATGCCTTAACCCCTTAGATCAGAGGACAATCATCCTCGAGATTCCAATTGAGATGTGCTGAAATCTAATACTACATCCTGTCCCTCCTGATTCCATCAGGTAGGAGGTGAGTCGGATGATGCTTTACACATTTTTTAAAGCATACCATATTAATATGCAATTAAATAATTTGAAAAGGATTGACGGGAGTGCCCAATACTTATGTAGTGTTTTATATATTTTTATAGATGGTGTGGCCCATGCCAATATATGTGCCTGAAAAATTGGTTGTTTTGTTCTGAAGAAGGTTGCCGTACAGAGAGAGTATTAATGGTGATGCTCGCAGAGAGCAACTGAAATACGTGTCGACGTGAATCTGTGGGAATAAGAGAACACAGACTGTTGTAATACCCCAAATTTGTGGTGATGCTTTGTAATGAATTGTAATCACATGGAGATATAACAGATGTTTAACTGTTTTTTATATACAGACCATTTTTTCAAAAGAATGAATTGTGAAATGAGAGATTGATGAGAACAGTATGCATGTGAACGAATGTAAAGTGAATGGGCCATAATGTTGTATGAAATGTTTAATATGTTTTTAGACATAGCATTTTTTGTTTGAATAAAATAATAAAATCTTGGGAATTGAAACCAAGTCAAAAATCACCTGTGCATTCCGTCATCCTTACCTCTGTCTACTAGTTGGAGTTCTCTTGTATTTTCCCATCTATTGGGGGTCCTGCCCCACCTTTTGTGGTGGCCCTCTCCCCCCTCACCCCAAATGGAGGTGGGGTGTACCTCACGCAGCTGTTTGGAGGAGGCCCAGGGAGGCCTGCATGAGGTGTGTCCCCCAGCCATTGGGGGTGGGGGAGAAGGCCACCACAAAAGGTGGGGCAGGACCCCCAATAGATGGGGCAGTAGGGTTTGGGCACCCTGGGGGCAGATTGCCACACTAATGTGGCCATCTGCACCAAGCGAAGTTGGGTAAACAAAAAATAATATACAAAATCACAGGCTGCTTTTTAGGGGGGGCTGAGGGCCACCCTAAATTGGCAGCGAATGATGTACCGCAACGGGGGTGGCCCTCAACACCCCCCCACCCCAAAAGGAGGGCCCCACCTCATGCAACCCTCCCTGGGGACAGATAGGGGGGGCCCCACCTCATGCATCCCTCCCTGGGGTCAGATGCCCCTTCCTAGGAGCAGATATCTGCCCCCAGGGAGGGTTGCATGAGGTTGGGCCCTCCATTTGGGGTGGGGGGGGGGTTGATGGCCACCCCCCGTTGCGGTACATCATTCGCTGCCAATTTAGGGTGACCCTCAGCCCCCCCTAAAAAGCAGCCTATGAATTTGTATTTTGTTTTTTGTTTACCCAACTTTGCTTGGTGCAGATGGCCACATTAGTGTGGCTATCTGCCCCCAGGGTGCCCAAACCCTACTGCCCCATCTATTGGGGGTCCTGCCCCACCTTTTGTGGTGGCCCTCTCCCCCCTCACCCCGAATGGAGGTGGGGTGTACCTCACGCAGCCGTTAGGAGGAGGCCCAGGGAGGCCTGCATGAGGTGTGTCCCCCAGCCATTGGGGGTGGGGGGGCCACCACAAAAGGTGGGGCAGGACCCCCAATAGATGGGGCAGTAGGGTTTGGGCACCCTGGGGGCAGATAGCCACACTAATGTGGCCATCTGCACCAAGCAAAGTTGGGTAAACAAAAAACAAAATACAAATTCATAGGCTGCTTTTTAGGGGTGCTGAGGGCCACCCTAAATTGGCAGCGAATGATGTACTGCAACGGGGGGTGGCCCTCAACCCCCCCCACCCCAAATGGAGGGCCCCACCTCATGCAACCTTGAGGGCCGGGCCTCCCCCCCTCACAAACGGATCCATGGTGGTCTAGTGGGTTGCTGGTCAAGGATCGAGCGCTCTGCGCCGATCCGTGACCAGCAATGCCTCATATATGTGGTGTCCTTGGAAAGGGGGGAACCCCTCCTTTCCAAGGACACCATTTTTTACAAAATCCCTGGTCGTCTAGTGGGCCCCAGGGCCCCAAACCCCCTCTCACCTCCCCCTTCCCTCTGATTTTTTTTTTTTTCCTCCCCACCCGTATTCACCCCTGGGGGCAGTGATCATCTGCCCCCAGGGGTCTCTGCCGCTGTGGCCCCATGCCTTGGGGCCATGGGGGAGGGGGCTGCTTAGGGCCGCTTACCTAGTAAGCAGCCCCCTCCTCCCCCTGCGTCACAAACGGATCTGTATTGATCCGGTGGCATTGCTGCCCGCGGATCGCACGCCCTGCGCCCGATCCGCGGGCAGCAATGCCACACAATGGGTATCGTTGTAAAGGGGAGAATCTCCCCTTTCCAACGATACCTGCCTGGATCTCCGGCTTGAAATACAGCCGGAGATCGAGGCGGACAAAGAAGGTCTCTTACCTTCTCTCTTCCCCGCAGCAGCCGAAAATGGCTGCTGCGGGGAATTTACTTTCAGTTTCACGCCGACGTGCGTTACGCACGCCGACGTGAAACTGAAGGTAATCCAGCCCCCTGGCAGTGAGGGGGGACCTCCCCCTCACATAGCCCGGGGGTTGGATTACAGTTTTGAGCGATCCCTGCTTTGCAGGGATCGCTCAAAACAAGGTGCCGAAAAGGACGAGCTATCTCGTCCTTGGCACTGCGTGTGCACTGTCAAGGACGAGATACCTCGCCCTTGGCACTTAAAGGGTTAACCACAGATCCAGTACACACCATCCATCTTACAAGGAGTACTGGAAGGGGTTAATCCTTAGCCCTTTTTATCTGTACCTCCTAGAGCATTGTTTCGCTCTTTTAACATTTAGACATGGCTGGTGGCAGTGGTATCTACCCTAATTTTTCTACCGCGATTATCTTATATAAACGTGGTAATATTGTAGGCTGTTGTGTTAGCCTCGAACTTAAACCTGCTTGACCAAATGCTTTTTCTTTTGGCTCCGGTACGGTTTATTCGCCATTTCATTTTGTTAAACTCCTTCTTGTGTTTTACTTTGCGCGGCAAACCAGGTTTGCCTTCTTTGTTCACTGTCTTTTGGTGGGCTTCTGCCAAGAAGCCTTCCTCTAGGCACCTGGGTGTCTAGGTGGGCTGAATGTGAGGGAGGGGTGTAGTCACCCCCTGCACAGGCTATCCTAGGTAACCCAAGTCGCAGTTTACCATGATTGGCTGAGGTGGTTGTCCAGGCTGGACAACCCCCCTTCTGTGTGATTGACAGCCACGCTGTGTGAACGGGGGATTTTCGCATAAAAGGCAGGTCTCTTGGGCTGGAAGTCAGAGAGTCGCCACTGGAACTACAAGGAACCGAAGAGAAGTGGAGCAGAGGTCGACTGCTGCAACTATCCCATCCCAGTGAAGCCCTGCTGCAGCCCTGAGCTATATATCCTTCAACGACCAAGAGAATATCCAGTCCGGAGTCTTCTTCCCTTGAGCCTGGTGGGGATAACCAGCTTGTCTTCCACAGCCAGAGGATTCCCTTCGTGGTCGAAATCACTGCACACTGCTGTAGTGGTCCGGATAGCCACCTGAAGAGCCTCTCCTGTTTTTAAGGAGCGCACCTTTTATTCATCGTCGCTGTTGCCGTCCTCATCCCTGTGTGGTGCAGACCCCCCTCATCGTCCTTCTTCTTGCCGAAGCTCCAGCAATCGTGGGTCTGCAGGAAACTACCAGGAAAAACTGCTGTGGCACCAGCTTCTTCATTGAGAAAGGTACTGTGTACTGCTTGAGGAATTTGGGTGAATCCCTATTTCTCGTTCTACAAGACTTGTCCTTATTTTCCCTCCTTCTTATAACTTTTGCTTCCGAACATTGACAATATCTAAGTACTCTTGGCTACGTTGAATCGTGAACTGTCCGACTGTGTGATCCTCGACAACAGGAACCCGGTTCCACTTGACACTGGCTCCGGCCTATTGACCCTTGAATTTCTGTCTGTGAGTGTTCTTCGATTCTGTCTGCCTGACAAAAGTATTGCCTATGATTTTGCCCCCAACTCTCTCTGGGTATCTTAGGTGCTAAGTGTGTTTTTACCCCGGTAGAATTTCTTGTCACGGATATGCGTTTATTTAGTAGACCGAACTGTCAAAAAGTGATCGCAATCATATTCACGGTAACGTGTCTTGTTTCATAATACCGGTCCGTTCAAACACAGGGTACTTACCTTGATTTATACCGTACAAAGTGAATTGGTTAGTTGTAGTGTATTTTACGTGTGGTTTTGAATTTAATAGAAGTGTTGTGTTTATAACAAACGTTTTAAAAATAAATGTATTTATATTTTTCTACCTGAAACCTTGAGTCAGTGTTTGCTTGAGTCAAAATAATTGTGGTCCCTTTGTGTAATCTCTGCTACTGCTCATATACTCTTGAGATAAGCCTGGCCGCTCTGCTACTGCTACCACTTTAACATAGTAGTACAGGCTTGTACCAAAGGTAAAACTTGTATTGACACCTCTAGTCTTAATTGTGTGTAGTGGTCCCTAAGGGTACTGCACAGGATTCTGCTTAACACTGGTGTACAGCGGTGAGGACTTGGAAGTAGAGTGATTACACTTAGAGTGCTGCTGTTGCTTGGGCTCAACTTACCACAAGGCTAACACCACTAATTCTATTTAACTGAGAAATCATGTCAAATATGGAAAGCTACACTGAAGAGGGTCTCTTGTACTACACTGCTGAGGTTTTGAGAACCATGTGTAGAGAGAGGAGTCTCTCGGGTAAAGGAAATAAATCTGAATTGATTGCAAAGTTATTAGGAAAACAAAGTCTAGAGAGTGGGTCAGAAGGGCTTACCCCTCCAGCAAATGTGGATACTGATGTTTCTGATTCTGCGAGTGTTGATTTAGAAGAAGTAGATCAGTCCTTGGTAGGAAACCCTACAACTCCTTTGCCTGCTATGAAAGCACAACCTCTGTCCACTGGGACCCCCACGGGTCCTGCACTTACTCCTGGGTTTATTGCACTTGAGAAAATGAGACTTGAATTGGAAGTGAAACGTATTGATGCACAAACTACCATGAAACATCAAGAGTTAAGGCTCAGAGAAATGGAGCTGAATCATGAACTAGAGATGAAGAAATTGTCTGTAGAAACTGCTTCTCTCCACAAGTCTTCTAGGTCTGCCAGCCCTAAGAGACCCCTTATGCCAAAGGAAAAGATTGGTATGTATGAGACTAAACTTGATGTTTTGGATTGGTTAGCAATGTTTGAGTACAATCATGGGATTCAAAGTATCTCAGGGAATCAGCTGACTCCCTGGCTTTTCTCTAGGCTTCCCCGTGTTGCAAGTGATGCTGTAATGGATTTGGGGGAGGAGGATAAACGGGATTATGAGTGTGTGAAGCTAGCATTAATAGCTAGATTTGGGAAGACCCCTTCCCAGTATCTTAAGAGGTTTAGAACCCTCAAAGAGCATGATGGTACCCCTTGGGCTACCTGGGTGTGTGAATGTTTGAAAAACGTAGATGGTTGGGTTAAGGGCTACAAAGTGAACACTTACGAAGGTTTGAGGAATCTTGTAATGTTGGAGTCTATTTTTGATGTCTGCTCTCCTGAGCTTAGACAGCACTTGGCTGATTCAAAGGAGATAGATCCTAAGAAACTAGCTAAGGCTGCTGAATTGTGGGTTGCCAACAGGGCCACTCACAAGGATTCTGGGGCAACTCAGAAAAAGGATGAGGGAAAGCAGCCAAAGAAAGACAACAAAGAGAATTCTAATAATTCCAATCCAAAAGAGTTCCCCCAAACATAACCAGGGTAAGCCACAAGGGAAACCAAATCAGGCTAGTGTACCAGCTGGTCCCAAACCAGATGGAGGTCAGAGTAAACCCCCATTCCAAAGAGCATTTGGGAAATGCTTTGTTTGTGGGTTGCCTGGCCATGTGAAAGGGGATCCCAGATGTAAGGGTAAACCTGCAGGGGTTCACACTGCCTCCTTAGCCTTCTCTCAGGTGGATGTAGTACCTATGGCCAGTGGAAACTTTCAGTTATTAGCTGATGAGCCCATGAGAGTCTCAGCTAGTGTTTTTTTCAGTATCCTTGGGTCTTTGGGAACAACAGAACTTAGATGTCTATCCCAGATAATACTAAAGAGAATTACAAAGATAGTGTTCTTGTGAATGGTCAGGAAACCCCTGCCATCAGAGACACTGGAGCCAGCATAACCGTGGTTGATGAATGTTTTTTCAAGTTGGAGGATGTTGCTAAGGCACCCAAACACCTAACCAAGTTAGCTGGAGGCCCTGTGCAAATGGTTCCCCAGTTAACAGCTCTCATCCAGTATAATGACATGACTATCAGGATACCTGTAAGTGTGCAAAATGTATTTTTATTTATATTTATAAAGCGCTCACACAGCCCGCAGGCATCGAGGCGCTGTTACAGGAATTGTTTGTTTTTCTTAATTGCGTATTTCTTTTTTTGGTTGTCTTAGTTACGTATTTATAACGCGCTTAAACACACAGAGGTTTCCAAGCGCAGACCCGAGGATCGAACCTGTTGTTGCTTCGTGTCGTCTTGCTTCCAAGACGCGCATGCTGCCGCTGAGCTATCCTACCTGGGAGGGTCCTGCTGGGTAATGACCTTAAAACTCTTGGAGGTGTGTCTAGTACCCCCAGGCCCCCCAGCAGAAGGAAGCAGGAGCTTACAAGGTCTGCAAGGGAGAGAACCTTGAGAGGCTCTCCTGGGGACATGATAGAGGAAACTATCACCCCAAGTCCACAGGACTTACTTACTGCAATTGCAGGTCAGAAAGAGACAAAGGGGGAACCCAAGTCTGCCAGCAAGAAACCAGCAAGCACTCCTGTGCCCAGAAGGACATCTCCAAGACTGTCCAAAGTCACATCTGTGACTCCTCCACCAGCTGAGGCTGAGTGTGAGATTCAACCCTGTATGGTTCAGCTAGATACTGAGGAATCAGAGCTAGAAGAAGATGTTACTCTGGTAGGTGATTTGGACCCTGTTGACTATCCTGAGCTGCAGTCTTTACTGGCAGAAGGTGGACCCAACAGGGAGGATCTCAGCAAGGGACAAAGAGAATGTCCTACCTTGCAAGGTCTTTGCCTACAGGCAGCTTCTCAGCTCAATGGGACTGAGCCTGGGAAGTATAGGTTGCACTGGGAAGATGGCCTCTTCTACAGTGAACCAACTGAGCCAACCCCTGGAGACTGCAAAAGACTTGTAGTACTTCTAGTGAACCGACTCCAGCTTCTGCAGTTAGCCCACAAGATACTTTTGGCTGGTCACTTAAGTTTTAAGAAGACCAAGGAAAGGCACTCTCTTTACTTCTACTGGCCTAAAATGGGTTCAGAAGTAGACAAATTCTGCAGAAGCTGTCACACTTGCCAAACCTCTGGCAAGAGTGGAACCAAGAATGTGGCACCCTTGGTGCCTCTCCCAGTGGTGGGAGATCCTTTTGAGAGGGCCGGGATTGACATTGTTGGTCCTCTTGATCCTCCCACATCTTCAGGCAACAGGTTTATCCTGGTTGTAGTGGATAATGCCACTAGATATCCTGAAGCCATACCTATGAGGACTGTTACGGCTCCGGCTGTGGCTAAGGCCCGGCTTGGTATTTTTACCAGAGTAGCTTTTCCTAAGGAGGTGATATCCGACAGGGAATCAAATTTTATGTCCAACTACATGCAAGCCATGTGGAAAACCTGTGGAGTAACCTACAAGTTCTCAACTGCCTACCATCCCCAAACCAATGAGTTGGTGGAGAGGTTTAACAGAACTATGAAGAGCATGATAGGTGCTTTAGAAGAACCCCTTAAAAGAAAGTGGGACCTTCTACTGCCATGCCTTCTCTTTGCACATAGAGAAGTCTCTCAGGAGGGAGTAGGATTCAGTGCCTTCGAACTTCTTTATGACCATCCAGTCAGAGGTCCATTGGCCCTGATTAAGGAGGGGTTGGAGAGTGCTCCTTCCCCCAAGCCAGTCAGAGCGACTGACTATGTGATAGGTCTCCGGAGGAGAATGTCACACATGATGGCAGAGGCAAGTGTTAGGCAGAAACCTGTGCAGTTCCCTTGGGGAACACTGCAAAAGATTTAAGACTACAGGTATATCAGTAAACCCACTTGGTAGCAGTCCGCACCACCCAGATTTACCTGGTAGCTGTGGCTGAGCAGTCAGACTTCCCTCAAGAAGAGTTAGGCAGTATGTAAAGTATACACAATAGGTACTCAAATACAATAGCACAAGCAAACACTGACCAGAGCTTGGTTTCAAAAGTATATAGTTATTTATTTATTAAACACACATAAGTTGAAATCACTCTAGCAAAATATAGTGAAAACACTTCAAACACAGTTATAATGAAAGCAGTTTCAACCCTTACTCCTATCTAGACAACTCTAGGTTAACACCACATAATTTGAACAGAGGTGAGTGCTTAACGTTAGATGACACTCTAGTAGATTCAAGAAAGGGGTAAAAAAAAAACAGAAATAGGTTAAACACACCACTCTAAGGTCCAGAACCCTTGCAATAGGCTCAAAGAAGTACAAAGTCACAGGTGAGCAAAAGTCACTAGGCAGGGCCCACTCTTAGAGTAGCCGGAGCGAAAATGTGCCCAAGATCACACTGTTATTAGGGATTCAAAGTCTTGCAAAGAGTTAGAAAGAGTTTAGAGTGGCTTAGAAAGTTTAGCCAGGGTGTCCCAGGCACTCCCAGGTTCGAAAGCCGGGGGCTAAATCTACCCCGTACAGTCGGTGGCAAGGGAAGCCAGGCGGAACACGGTACCTTAAGCGGAAAGGATCCTCCAGCGGTGGCAGTCGTTCCAGGCAGTGGCAGCAAGGCTCGACGTCGGTCAGGGGAGAAGAAGTTCTCGCTGAAGAGCAGAAGAAGAAGCTTGTTGCACTGCCCGGGAAGAAACCAGCCGCGGAGTCCTCCGGTTAAAGGGTTGTACCGACTTTCGCGGTTAGGGGTAAAAGTGTGGTATTCCGGTTGCCGGGGTGCTTGGCACGGGCAAGGCGGCCACGAGATACCTCGAGAAGCGGAAAGAAGGTGAAAACTGGTTGTCCCCACCAGTCAAGGGAAGGAGCCACTCCGTTAAGAGTTCTCCTCGGTCGTTGGAAAAAGTGGTGAGACGGTTCAGCAGGGCTCCACCGGGTGGTGTCGTCGAAGCAGGTCGGCTCAGCTCTTCCCTCGTCGGATTCTTGGTCCTGTGGCGACTTCTGAAGTTCCAGTCCCCAAAGCCCTGCTTTTATGCAGCAAACCCCCATTCACCCAGCCTAGCTGTCACTCAAACATGCTAAGTGGTGAGCCGGCCGGCTCACCACTTGGGCCAATCAGGACGAAGTGCGACTTGAGTTACCAAGGTAACTCAGTCCAGGGTGCCTAAATCCCCCTCCACCCCTCCTAAGTACCCCAGACAGAGTGGCACCACTTTGGAGGGCTTCTGTGGAGAAGCCCGCCAAAAGTGGAACAAAGGGCTCCACTTTGGGTCAGAGTTACAGAGGCGAACGCCAACGCCATTTTAGAATCAAGTTTTGGCAAAAAGTCCCAACCGGAGTTATAATAATAAATATATAAACCGGCGGTATGTTTAAGGCTACCGTAAATAAATAATTAAATGTGTTAGCCTAAAACAATGGGAAATCCCATAGGGAAATATTTGCGGTCGAATATAAAAAGTAGTTTCCACTGCCACCAGCCAAAACTCGATCAGGGGGGACGGAGACGTGCCCCCTCGACTAACAGACCCCGGGGCAATCGAATTGCCCCAGCCAGTACGTCCACAATATGATGGTTTGTACTGGTTCTGTTCAGGATTCAAGACTAGCAAAGTCTTTGGTGACTTTACATGCCCTGGGAGACAGTAGTCAGTCCCAGGGTATGGAGTCTATGTTGGGGAGTCCCTAGGACACCCCTGGGTCACGGCACAGAGGGTGCTGTGTAACCCACATCACAAAAATATATGAGGCCCTATGGAGTAAAAGACCCCATAGCCCATTCAACACAAGGGTTAACCAAGAAAACACACTTCAACATGCCCAAGAGTGAGGGTAAAAGAGTCTCACTCTTGGCAGGGGAGAAAAAATAAACCCAGAAATCCAGCAAAGCTGCTGGGGGACTCACCAGGTAGGGAAATTCAGCCTAAACAGAGAATTCTCCCTAACACTCGCCCCCCCCAGACTAAGGGACAGGAGGATTTAATCCACTCCTGGATGAACCTCATACCTCTAGTCGATGATATACATCCTAGAGAGTCCATCAGCATTTTGATGGTGACACCCTGACCTGTGCTCAATGGTGAAATCAAACCCTTGCAGGCAGATTGACCATCTCAATAGTTTTGGATTTTCCCCTTTCATTTGCATTAACCATCTCAAGGGTTGGTGGTCAGTCTGAATAACAAAAGTAGAACCATACAAGTATGGCCTAAACTTTTTCAGTGCCCACACAATAGCAAAGCATTCTCTTTCGATAGTTGCCCACCTTGTCTCAGGATCCTTCAGTTTCCTACTGATGAAGCAAATGGGGTGCTCCCTACCCTTCTCATCCAGTTGGCTTAGAACTGCACCTATACCTACATTGGAAGCATCAGTTTGTACAATGAAAGGTTGGTGGTAGTCAGGGGCTCTTAACACTGGAGCTTGGCAAAGAGCTCTCTTCAGTTTTTCAAAGGCCTGATTGCACTCCTCATTCCATTTTACCTTTTTAGGGAATTTGGGAGAGGAGATTACATTCAGTGGAGAAGCTATGGTCCCATAGTTCTCAATGAAATTCCTGTAATATCCAGTGAGGCCTAGAAAAGCTCTCACTTGGGTTTGAGTAGTTGGTGTTGTCCAATTTTGCACAGCTTCAATCTTGCTGGGCAAAGGCCTTATTTCTCCACCTCCTACCTCATGTCCAAGGTAGACCACCTTACTTTGACCGATCTGGCACTTACTGGCTTTGATTGTCAAATGGGCCTGTTCAAGGGCCTGCAACACATGTCCTAGGTGGTTCATATGCTCCTCCCAGGAGTGGCTGAAGACTGCAATGTCATCCAAGTATGCCATGCAGAAGTCTTCCATCCCAGCTAGAACTTGGTTCACCATCCTTTGGAATGTGGCAGGTGCATTTTTTAGTCCAAAAGGCATGACCTTAAACTGGTACAAGCCAACTGGGGTTGAAAATGCAGTTTTCTCCTTGGCATGGTCTGTCAGGGCTATTTGCCAATAGCCTGACGTCAGGTCAAATGTGCTGAGGTACTTGGCTGCACCAAGTTTATCCACCAACTCATCTGTCCTGGGCAAAGGGTGGGCATCATTCTTGGTGACTGCATTTAGAGCTCTATAGTCCACACAGAATCTCAAGTCTTTGGATCCTGCCTTTGGTACTAACACAACTGGGCTAGACCATGGACTGGTAGAGGGCTCTATTACCCCGAGATCAAGCATCTTCTTGACCTCCCCTTTGATGTGGTTTCTGATATGTTCTGACATTCTGTATCCTCTGCTTTTGACTGGCAGACAGTCACCAGTGAGTATCTCATGCTGGCCCCAAGGGGTCAAGCCTGGTGACAGTGAGAACAGGGAGGCAAACTGATTTAACATAGATTTGCACTCCTCTTGTTGCTCAGGTGTCAGGTCTGAAGAGAGATTGACTCCTTCAACTTTTTCATCTAAAGGCACACCTCTGAGGAGATCAGGGAGAGATTCACTCTCTTCTTCCTCTGCAGCTGAAGCTAGAAGCAAGGCTCCTACATCAGGCCTGGAGATGTATGCTTTTAGTCGGTTGGTGTGGAAGACTCTAGGAGCTTCCCTGGGTCTGCCCAGATCCACCAGATAGTTGACCTCTCCAAGTTTTCCCACAATCTTGAAGGGTCCCATCCATTTGTCTTGCAAGGCCCTCTGCCTTGTTGGGAGCATAACTAGAACTAGCTGGTCTTGAGTAAACTCAACCATATTAGCCTTCTGGTCGTGCCAATGTTTGACCAGGGCTTGACCAGCTTTCAAGTTGTCACTTGCTTCTGCCATCATGTGTGACATTCTCCTCCGGAGACCTATCACATAGTCAGTCACTCTGACTGGCTTGAGGGGAGGAGCACCTTCCAATCCCTCCTTAATCAGGGCCAATGGACCTTTGACTGGATGGCCATAGAGAAGCTCAAAGGGAGAATAGCCTACTCCCTCCTGAGGGACTTCTCTATAAGCAAAGAGAAGGCATGGCAGTAGAAGGTCCCACTTTTTCTTAAGGGGTTCTTCTAAAGCACCTATCATGCTCTTCATGGTTCTGTTAAACCTTTCAACCAACCCGTTTGTCTGAGGGTGGTATGCGGTTGAGAACTTGTAGGTAACTCCACAGGTTTTCCACATGGCTTTCATGTAGTGGGACATAAAGTTTGACCCCCTGTCAGAGATTACCTCCTTAGGAAACCCAACCCTGGTAAAGATACCAAGGAGGGCCTTAGCCACAGCCGGAGCTGTAACAGTCCTCATAGGAATTGCCTCAGGGTACCTAGTAGCATGGTCTACTACAACAAGGATAAACCTGTTGCCTGAGGAGGTTGGGGGATCAAGGGGACCAACAATGTCAATCCCTACCCTCTCAAATGGGACTCCCACAACTGGGAGAGGCACTAAAGGTGCCACATTCTTGGAACCAACCTTACCAGAAGTCTGGCAGGTGTGGCAGCTCTTACAATATCTATCTACTTCAGCCCCCATCTTTGGCCAATAAAAGTAGAGAGATAGCCTTTCCTTGGTCTTCTTGAAACTCAAGTGACCAGCCAAAGGTATCTCATGGGCTAGTTGTAAGAACTGTTGTCTGTTCTCTTGTGGGACTACAAGGCGTTTGTAGTCTCCAGGTTCAGACTCAGTCGGTTCACTGTAGAAGAGGCCATCTTCCCAGTGTAACCTATACTTCCCAGGCTCTTGCCCATCAGCCTGAGAAGCTGCCTGGTGGCGGAGACCTTCCAGAGTTGGACATTCTCTTTGCCCCTTACGAAAAGCTGCCCTGCTAGGCCCACCTTCTGCCAGTAAAGACTGCAGCTCAGGATGGTCCTCAGGGTCCAAATCTCCAATAAGGTTGGGGCCTCCTTCTAGCTCTTCCTCAGAGTATAGCTCAACCACACAGGGTTGTACCTCCCTCTCAGCCTCAGCTGGAGGTGGAGTTACAGGTGTAACTTTGGACAACCTAGGGGAAGTCCTTGTTGGAAGCACTGGAGTGCTTGCTGCTGGCTTTTTCCTAGGAGTCTTGGGTTGCCCCTTTGCTCCTGATCTGGTAGTTACTGCAGTAAGTTGCTCCAGTGGGAGAGGAGTGATTTCTGTCATCATCTCCTGAGATAACCCTCGCAGGGTTTTCTCTCTTGCAGGTTTGGTGAGCTCCTGTAACCTTTTGCTAGGTGGTCTGGGGGTATGTGACACAACTCCAAGAGCTTTGAGGTCATTACCCAACAGAACCCTACCTGGCACTTCACATTGTACACTGGCAGGTATTTTTACAGCCATATCATTACATTGGATGAGAACTGGTAACTGGGGACACATCTGCACAGGTCCACCAGCTAACTTGGTGAGGCATTTGGGTGCCTTAGCAACATCCTCTGCCTTGAAAAATGATTCATCCACCACAGTTATGCTGGCTCCAGTGTCCCTAATGGCAGGAGTCTCCTGACCATTCACCTGGACACTGTCCTTATAATACTCTTTAGTATTATCTGGGATAGAGTTATAGACATCTAAATTCTGTTGTTCCCACAACCCCAGAGAGACTAAAGAAACACTAGCTGAGACTCCAGTGGGTTCATCAGCTAGTAATAGAAAGTTTCCACTTGCCATATGTACTTCCTCTTCTGGAGCGAAGGCTAAGGAGGCAAGCTGGACCCCTGAAGGTTTACCCTTACATCTGGGATCTCCTTTCACATGGTCAGTAGCCTTACAAACAAAGCATGAGCCAAAGGCTCGCTGGAATGGAGGCTTGTTCTGACCTCCTTCTGGTCTGGGACCAGGAGGTACACTAGCCTGATTTGGTTTCCCTTGTGGCTTACCCTTATAGTTTTGTTTGGGGCCCTCTTTGGAATTTGTAGTATTAGAATTCTCTTTGGAGTCCTTTTTTTGGCTGTTTCTCCCCATCCTTCTTCTGAGTTACCCCAGAATCCTTGTGAGTGGCCCTGTTGGCAACCCACAAGTCAGCAGCCTTAGCTAGTTTCCAGGAATCTAATTCCCTGGAATCAGCCAAGTGTTGTCTGAGCTCAGGAGAGCAGGCATCATAAATAGTCTCCAACATAAACAAATTCTTCATACCTTCATAAGTGTTCACCTTGTAACCCTTAATCCATCCCTCTAAGTTTTTCAAACATTCACTCACCCAGGTAGCCCAAGGGGTACCATCATGCTTTTTGAGGCTCCTAAACCTCTTAAGATACTGGGAAGGGGTCTTCCCAAACCTAGCTATCAAAGCTAGTTTCACACATTCATAGTCCTTCCTATCCTCCTCCCCCATCTCCATTACCACATCAGTTGCAACAGGGGGAAGCCTAGAGAACAACCAGGTGAGTAAGTCATTTCCTGTGATGTTCTGGAGCCCATGATTATATTCAAACAGAGACAACCAATCCAACACATCCAACTTAGGCTCATACATACCAATCAATTCTTTAGGCATCCGGGGTCTTTTAGGACTGGAACTTCTAGAGGAGCCAGAGAGAGAAACATTCTCAACAGATAATTTCTTCATTTCTAAGTCATACTTGAGCTCCATTTCCCTTAGCCTTAGTTCTTTGTCAGTTTGAGCATTAAGTTTCTTATACTCCAATTCTAGTTTCATTTTCTCCAGTTCAAAGTACTGAAGACTAAATGTGGGACCTGGTAAAGGTCCAGTAGGTACAGCAGGTAGAGCAGGCAGAGGCCTAGGGGGGACAGTCACAACAGCCTCACCCTCCTCTTCTGACTCTTCCTCAGAATCATCAACATTTGGCTCCATGTTAACTTCAATACTGTCATCTACAGTTGCTGGAGTGGTAGGTTCCTCTGCACCATCACCCAGACTTTGGTTAGCTAACAATCTTTCAATCAGCTCCATTTTCTTGCCCTTAGTCAGGAGATCCTTATGTTTACAGAGCACTCTTAAACAATCAGCAGTTTTGGCTGCAAGGGACTCTTGACTATAGCGTTCTATAACTGACATGTTAGAGGTTTACTTTTACAGTGCTAAGCTTTGTGGTTAGTTGCACTAAGGTATTCAAAGCACAATAAAATGTATACTCAATACAAATCCCACCGCTGTACACCAGTGTTAGGCAGAAACCTGTGCAGTTCCCTTGGGGAACACTGCAAAAGATTTAAGACTACAGGTATAGCAGTGAACCCACTTGGTAGCAGTCCGCACCACCCAGATTTACCTGGTAGCTGTGGCTGAGCAGTCAGACTTCCCTCAAGAAGAGTTAGGCAGTATGTAAAGTATACACAATAGGTACTCAAATACAATAGCACAAGCAAACACTGACCAGAGCTTGGTTTCAAAAGTATATAGTTATTTATTTATTAAACACACATAAATTGAAATCACTCTAGCAAAATAGAGTGAAAACACTTCAAACACAGTTATAATGAAAGCAGTTTCAACCCTTACTCCTATCTAGACAACTCTAGGTTAACACCACATAATTTGAACAGAGGTGAGTGCTTAACGTTAGATGACACTCTAGTAGATTCAAGAAAGGGGTAAAAAAAAAACAGAAATAGGTTAAACACACCACTCTAAGGTCCAGAACCCTTGCAATAGGCTCAAAGAAGTACAAAGTCACAGGTGAGCAAAAGTCACTAGGCAGGGCCCACTCTTAGAGTAGCCGGAGCGAAAATGTGCCCAAGATCACACTGTTATTAGGGATTCAAAGTCTTGCAAAGAGTTAGAAAGAGTTTAGAGTGGCTTAGAAAGTTTAGCCAGGGTGTCCCAGGCACTCCCAGGTTCGAAAGCCGGGGGCTAAATCTACCCCGTACAGTCGGTGGCAAGGGAAGCCAGGCGGAACACGGTACCTTAAGCGGAAAGGATCCTCCAGCGGTGGCAGTCGTTCCAGGCAGTGGCAGCAAGGCTCGACGTCGGTCAGGGGAGAAGAAGTTCTCACTGAAGAGCAGAAGAAGAAGGTCGTTGCACTGCCCGGGAAGAAACCAGCCGCGGAGTCCTCCGGTTAAAGGGTTGTACCGACTTTCGCGGTTAGGGGTAAAAGTGTGGTATTCCGGTTGCCAGGGTGCTTGGCACGGGCAAGGCGGCCACGAGATACCTCGAGAAGCGGAAAGAAGGTGAAAACTGGTTGTCCCCACCAGTCAAGGGAAGGAGCCACTCCGTTAAGAGTTCTCCTCGGTCGTTGGAAAAAGTGGTGAGACGGTTCAGCAGGGCTCCACCGGGTGGTGTCGTCGAAGCAGGTCGGCTCAGCTCTTCCCTCGTCGGATTCTTGGTCCTGTGGCGACTTCTGAAGTTCCAGTCCCCAAAGCCCTGCTTTTATACAGCAAACCCCCATTCACCCAGCCTAGCTGTCACTCAAACATGCTAAGTGGTGAGCCGGCCGGCTCACCACTTGGGCCAATCAGGACGGAGTGCGACTTGAGTTACCAAGGTAACTCAGTCCAGGGTGCCTAAATCCCCCTCCACCCCTCCTAAGTACCCCAGACAGAGTGGCACCACTTTGGAGGGCTTCTGTGGAGAAGCCCGCCAAAAGTGGAACAAAGGGCTCCACTTTGGGTCAGAGTTACAGAGGCGAACGCCAACGCCATTTTAGAATCAAGTTTTGGCAAAAAGTCCCAACCGGAGTTATAATAATAAATATATAAACCGGCGGTATGTTTAAGGCTACCGTAAATAAATAATTAAATGTGTTAGCCTAAAACAATGGGAAATCCCATAGGGAAATATTCGCGGTCGAATATAAAAAGTAGTTTCCACTGCCACCAGCCAAAACTCGATCAGGGGGGACGGAGACGTGCCCCCTCGACTAACAGACCCTGGGGCAATCGAATTGCCCCAGCCAGTACGTCCACAATATGATGGTTTGTACTGGTTCTGTTCAGGATTCAAGACTAGCAAAGTCTTTGGTGACTTTACATGCCCTGGGAGACAGTAGTCAGTCCCAGGGTATGGAGTCTATGTTGGGGAGTCCCTAGGACACCCCTGGGTCACGGCACAGAGGGTGCTGTGTAACCCACATCACAAAAATATATGAGGCCCTATGGAGTAAAAGACCCCATAGCCCATTCAACACAAGGGTTAACCAAGAAAACACACTTCAACATGCCCAAGAGTGAGGGTAAAAGAGTCTCACTCTTGGCAGGGGAGAAAAAATAAACCCAGAAATCCAGCAAAGCTGCTGGGGGACTCACCAGGTAGGGAAATTCAGCCTAAACAGAGAATTCTCCCTAACAGCAACTGATAACTTGAAGGCTGGTCAAGCTCTGGTTAAACGTTGGCATGACCAGAAGGCTAACATGGTTGAGTTTACTCAACACCAGCTTGTTCTTGTTATGGTCCCCACAAGGCAGAGGGACTTGCAGGACAAATGGATAGGACCCTTCAAGGTTGTGGGTAGACTTGGAGAGGTGAACTCTCTGGTAGACTTAGGCAATCCTAAGAAGGCTCCCAGAGTCTTTCACACCAACCGTTTAAAGGCTTATGTCTCTAGACCTGAAATAGGAGCTCTGCTTCTAGCTTCAGCTCAGGAGGAGGAGGAGAGTGAACCTCTGCATGCCCTTCTCAGAGGCTTACCTTTAGATGAGCAAGTGGAAGGAGTTAATCTCCCTTCCAGTCTCACATCTGACCAGCAGGATGAGTGCAAGTTACTGGTAAATCTGTTTGCCTCCCTGTTCTCACTTTCACCAGGCTTAACCCCTAGGGGCCAGCATGATGTTCTCACTTGTGACTGTTTGCCTGTCAAAAGTAGAGGGTACAGAATGTCAGACAATGTCAGAACCCATATAAGGAATGAGGTCAACAAGATGCTTGAACTCGGGGTTATAGAGCCCTTTACTAGCCCATGGTCTAGCCCAGTTGTGCTTGTACCAAAGGCAGGATCCAAGGAGTTGAGATTCTGCGTGGACTATAGAGCTCTGAATGCAGTCACAACAACTGATGCCCATCCTGTGCCTAGGACAGATGAGCTGGTGGACAAACTTGGTGCAGCCAAGTACCTCAGCACATTTGACCTAACGTCAGGCTATTGGCAAATAGCCCTGACAGACCATGCCAAGGAGAAAACTGCATTTTCCACCCCAGATGGCCTCTACCAATTCAAGGTAATGCCTTTTGGCCTAAAGAATGCACCTGCTACATTTCAGAGGATGGTCAATCAAGTTCTGAATGGGATGGAGGACTTCTGCATGGCATACTTGGATGACATTGCAGTGTTCAGCCCTACATGGAAAGAACATGTTGAACACCTAGGATATGTATTGCAGGCCCTGGAACAGGCCCATCTGACCATAAAGGCAAGTAAATGTCAAATTGGTCAGAGTACAGTGGTCTACCTTGGACATGAGGTAGGAGGAGGTGAAATAAGGCAATCGCCTAGCAACGTACAAGCTGTATAAAACTGGGCCACCCCTACTACCCAAACCCAAGTGAGAGTGTTATTAGGTCTCACTGGGTATTATAGGAACTTCATAGAGAACTATGGGACCATAGTTGACTTGAATGTCATCTCCTCTAACAAATTCCCTAAAAAGGTCAGGTGGAATGAGGAGTGCAATCAAGCCTTTGAAGGTCTGAAGAAAGCCCTTTGTCAAGCTCCAGTCCTAGAGCTCCTGACTATCACCAACCCTTCATTGTACAAACTGATGCTTCTAATGTAGGTATAGGTGCAGTCCTTAGTCAACTGGATGAGAAAGGTAGGGAACAACCCATTTGTTTCATCAGCAGGAAGTTAAAGGATCCAGACAAGGTGGGCAAGACCATACTTGTATGGATCTACCTTCATCATTCAGACTGACAACCAACCCTTGAGATGGCTGATGCAAATGAAAGGGGAAAACCCAAAGTTACTCAGATGCTCAATCTGCCTGCAAGGATTTGATTTTTCCATTGAGCACAGAGCAGGAAGTCACCACCAAAATGCCGATGGTCTCTCTAGGATGTTTGTAACCGAATAGAGCTATGTGAACCATCCAGGAGTGGATTAAATCCTCCTGTCCCTTAGTCGGGGGGTGGCGAGTGTTACGGAGAATTCTCTTTTAACATTTAGATATGGCTTGTGGCAGTGGTATCTACCCTAATTTTTCTACCGCGATTATCTTATATAAACATGGTAATATTGTAGGCTGTTGTGTTAGCCTCGAACTTAAACCGCTGCCTGCGGGGCATGGCCAGGGGTGTGGGGTGGTCCCCTGTGGTGTTGTCTGCCTGCAGGGCATAGGGAAGGGGGGTGTTAGGGAGAATTCTCATTTAAAGGCTAATTTCCCTTACCTAGTGAGTCCCTCAGCAGCTTTGCTGGATCTCTGGAGTTATTTCTTTCCACTTGGTAAGAGTGTAGGCTTTTCCCCACTCTTACCCATGTTTTGCTATGTGTCTTTTTCTCTGTTTTCTGTGATTGTGGACTCTGAAGTACACCACTTCAGTAGCCCCCTTCTTTTGTGTGTTACACAGCACCTTCAGTGCAGTGACACAGGGTTGTCGTTCAGACTTCCCACCAACTCCATTTATGAGGATGATTACTGTCCCCCAGAAAAGGGTAAAGTTGCCATTAACTTTACTTAGTCACTTTAACCACAGATCCAGTACACACCATCTTACATGGAGTACTGGAAGGGGTTAATACTTAGCCCTTTTTATCTGTACATCCTAGAGCATTGTTTCTCTCTTTTAACATTTAGACATGGCTGGTGGCAGTGGTATCTACCCTAATTTTTCTAAAGCGATTATTTTATATAAACCTGGTAATATTGTAGGCTATTGTGTTACCCTCGAACTTAAACCTGCTTGACCAAATGCTTTTTCTTTTGGCTCCGGTATGGTTTATTCGCCACTTCTTTTTGTTAAACTCCTTCTTGTGTTTTACATTGCGCGGCAAACCAGGTTTGCCTTCTTTGTTCACTGTCTTTTGGCGGGCTTCTGCCAAGAAGCCCTCCTCTAGGCGCCTGGGTGTCTAGGTGGGCTGAATGTGAGGGAAGGGTGTAGTCATCCCTGCACAGGGTATCCTAGGAAACCCAAGTCGCACTGTACCATGATTGGCTGAGGTGGTTGTCCAGGCTGGAAAACCCCCCTGCTGTGTGATTGACAGCCAGGCTGTGGGAATGGGGGGTTTTCGCATAAAAGGCAGGTCTCTTGGGCTCGAAGTCAGAGAGTCACCACTGGAACTACAAGGAACCGAAGAGAAGCGGGGGAGTGGTCGACTGCTGCAACTATCCCATCCCAGTGAAGCCCTGCTGCAGTCCTGAGCTATCTATCCTTCAACGACCAAGAGAATATCCAGTCCGGAGTCTTCTTCCCTTGAGCCTGGTGGGGAAAACCAGCTTGTCTTCCACAGCCAGAGGATTCCCTTCGTGGTCGAAATCACTGCACACTGCTGTAGTGGTCCGGAGAGCCACCTGAAGAGCCTCTCCTGTTTTTAAGGAGCGCACCTTTTATTCATCGTCGCTGTTGCCGTCCTCATCCCTGTGTGGTGCAGACCCCCCTCATCGTCCTTCTTCTTGCCGAAGCTCCAGCAATCGTGGGTCTGCAGGAAACTACCAGGAAAAACTGCTGTGGCACCAGCTTCTTCATTGAGAAAGGTACTGTGTACTGCTTGAGGAATTTGGGTGAATCCCTATTTCTCGTTCTACAAGACTTGTCCTTATTTTCCCTCCTTCTTATAACTTTTGCTTCCGAACATTGACAATATCTAAGTACTCTTGGCTACGTTGAATCGTGAACTGTCCGACTGTGTGATCCTCGACAACAGGAACCCGGTTCCACTTGACACTGGCTCCGGCCTATTGACCCTTGAATTTCTGTCTATGAGTGTTCTTCGATTCTGTCTGCCTGACAAAAGTATTGCCTATGATTTTGCCCCCAACTCTCTCTGGGTATCTCAGGTGCTAAGTGTGTTTTTACCCCGGTAGAATTTCTTGTCACGGATATGCGTTTATTTAGTAGACCGAAACTGTCAAAAAGTGATCGCAATCATATTCACGGTAACGTGTCTTGTTTCATAATACCGGTCCGTTCAAACACAGGGTACTTACCTTGATTTATACCGTACAAAGTGAATTGGTTAGTTGTAGTGTATTTTACGTGTGGTTTTGAATTCAATAGAAGTGTTGTGTTTAAAACAAAAGTTTTAAAAATAAATGTATTTATATTTTTCTACCTGAAACCTTGAGTCAGTGTTTGCTTGAGTCACAGTAATTGTGGTCCCTTTGTGTAATCTCTGCTACTGCTCATATACTCTTGAGATAAGCCTGGCTGCTCCGCTACTGCTACCACTTTAACATAGTAGTATAGGCTTGTACCAAAGGTAAAACTTGTATTGCTACCTGTAGTCTTAATTGTGTGTAGTGGTCCCTAAGGGCACTGCACAGGATTCTGCCTAACAGGGGGGCACACCCGGGAAGGCACACACTGCCAAATCGTGTGTAAAACTTCACACGCACCCCTCAGAGTACACGTACCCCACTCATGCCAGCCCTATCGCATGTGAAACTCCATGTGCACCCCCGGAATGATCGTACCCCGCTCGCGCCAGGCCTACCGCGTGTGAAACTCCACACGCACCCCCGGAATACGCGCAGGCAGCCCATCCACCCCAGTCATACCCCGCAGGCAGCCCATCCAAACTGGGCATGCCCTGCAGGCAGCCCATCACCCCAGTCCATAGCCCGCAGGCAGCCCATCCACCCTGGGCATGCCCCGCAGGCAGCCCATTACCCCAGTCCATACACCACAGGCAGCCCATCATCCCTGGGCATGCCCCGCAGGCAACTCATCACCCCAGTCCATACCCCGCAGGCAGCCCATCACCCCTGGGCATGCCCCGCAGGCAGCCCATCACCCCTGGGCATGCCCCGCAGGCAGCCCATCCACCCTGGGCATGCCCCGCAGATAGCCCATTACCCCAGTCCATACACCACAGGCAGCCCATCACCCCTGGGCATGCCCCGCAGGCAGCCCATCACCCCAGTCCAAACCCCGCAGACAGCCCATCCACCCTGGGCATGCCCCGCAGGCAGCCCATCACCCCTGGGCATGCCCCGCAGGCAGCCCATCCACCCTGGGCATGCCCCGCAGGTAGCCCATCACCCCAGTCCATACCCCGCAGGCAGTCCATCCACCCTGGGCATGCCCCGCAGGCAGCCCATCACCCCAGGCCATACCCCGCAGGCAGCCCATCACCCCAGTCCATACCCCGCAGGCAGCCAATCCACCCTGGGCATGCCCCGCAGGCAGCCCATCACCCATGGGCATGCCCTGCAGGCAGCCCATCACCCCAGTCCATACCCCGCAGGCAGCCCATCACCCCTGGGCATGCCCCGCAGGCAGCCCATCCACCCTGGGCATGCCAAGCAGGCAGCCCATCACCCCAGTCCATACCCCGCAGGCAGTCCATCCACCCATGGGCATGCCCCGCAGGCAGCCCATCACCCCAGTCCATACCCCACAGGCAGCCCATCACCCCTGGGCATGCCCCCCAGGCAGCCCATCACCCCAGTCCATACCCCGCAGGCAGCCCATCACACCTGGGCATGCCCGGCAGGCAGCACATCACCCCGGTCCATACCCCGCAGGCAGCCCATCCACCCTGGGCATGCTCCGCAGACAGCCCATCACTCCTGGGCATGCCCCGCAGGCAGCCCATCCACCCTGGGCATGCCCCGCAGGCAGCACATCACTCCTGGGCATGCCCCGCAGGCAGCCCATCACCCCAGTCCATACCCCGCAGGCAGCCCATCACCCCAGTCCATACCCCACAGGCAGCCCATCACCCCTTGGCATACCCCGCAGGCAGTCCATCCACCCTGCAGACAGCCCATCACCCCAGTCCTTACCCCGCAGGCAGCCCATCCACCTTGGGCATGCCCCGCAGGCAGCCCATCACCCCTTGGCATACCCCGCATGCAGCCCATCCACCCTGGGCATGCCCCGCAGGCAGCCCATCACCCCAGTCCTTACCCCGCAGGCAGCCCATCCACCTAGGGCATGCTCCGCAGGCAGCCCACTCCACAGGGGGGACTTTTTCCACGTGTTTTTCGCTGGCGTGAGTTGGGTACGTGTATTCCGAGTGGTGCATGTGAAGTTTTACACGCGATAGGCCTGGCACAAGTGGGGTACGTGTATTCCGAGTGGTGCTTGTGAAGTTTTACACGCAATAGGCCTGGCGCGAGCGGGGTACGTGTATTTCCGAGAGGTGCGTGTGAAGTTTTACACGACGGGGTACGTGTATTCCCAGGGGTGCGTGTGAAGTTTTACATGCGATAGACCTGGAACAAGCAGGGTATGTGTATTCCGAGGGGTGCGCTGGGAGTTTTATACACGATAGGCCTGGCGCGAGCAGGGTACGTGTATTCCGGGGGTGCATGTGAAGTTTTACACGCGATAGGCCTGGTGCGGGCGGGGTATGTGTATTCCGAGGGGTGCGTGTGAAGTTTTACACGCAATTGGCCTTGCGCTAGCGGGTTACGTGTATTCCAAGGGGTGCGTGGGGAGTTTTACACACAATAGGCCTGGCGCGAATGGGGTACATGTATTCCGAGGGGTGCGTGTGAAGTTTTACATGTGATAGGCCTGGCGCGAGCGGGGTACGTGTATTCCGAGGGGTGCGTGTGAAGTTTTACACGTGATAGGCCTGGTGCGAGCGGGATACGTGTATTCCAAGGGGTGCATGGGGAGTTTTACACACGTTAGGCCTGGCGCGAGCGGAGTACGTGTATTCCGGGGGTGCGTGTGAAGTTTTACACGTGATAGGCCTGGCGCGAACGGGGTATGTGTATTCTGAGGGGTACGTGTGACATTTTACATGCGATAGGCGTGGCGCGAGCGGGGTACGTGTATTCCGAGCAGTGCATGTGAAGTTTTACATGCGATCGACCTGGCGCGAGTGGGGTACGTGTATTCCGAGGGGTGTGTGGGGAGTTTTAAACACGATTGGCCTGGCGCGAGCGGGGTAAGTGTATTCTGAGGGGTGCGCGGGGAGTTTTACATGCGATTTCGCTGGCGCGAGTGGGGTACCTGTATTTCGCGGGGTGCATGGGGAGCTTTACACGCAATTTCATGTTTGGGGGGCTGTATGCTGGTCCACTGGCCTTTGCCCCATGTACTGGATTTGTGCGATGTTTTTGGCGCACGGGGCGGGGTTGGGGGCATAACTGGCACTGCTGCAGCGTCGCTGCACCACTCTGCGCCACGGCTGCTTATGGATGTATGAATCCATGAATACGCTGTGCGCCTAAATGGGTTTTGGCGCACGTGGCTGGCGCATGCTGCCGCACGCGCACTCTGTGCACCAGCCGCGTGCGCCACTTGTGCACCGAATTCTATGAATTACCGCCACTGTCTGTTGCTGAACTTTCACTCATTGGGTCTCATTACGAGTTTGCCTGTAAAAAAGTAAATTACCAGCATGCCTGTGCTACCGTGTCCGTGTAGCACTGCTCCCGGAAGCTACGGTAGATTCCGAGTCAGCATGCACGCGCATTCCGGCATACCGGGAATGGTAGCACCAGCATTCCGGTAACAGCCTCCAAACTCCCGATAACGGCATCCTCGATGCTGCAGGCACCGACTCTGGCACCGACAATGTACCGGTACCCTGATGCCGGTAATACTGGCCCCAGAAACAACGTCATCGCGCCGGAATGGGAAATGCACCACCGGCCATCTTTAAAAACGCAATCCATTGCAATCCTCAGTCTACAGCAGTCCAACAGGAAAACTGAGTAGACAGCACAAAGCAGACCATCATGACATCCAGGCAAGGCACCGTCTGTCGTCGAAAACCATGTTTTAGTAAGCAGGAGCTAAACATGTTGGCGGACAGACTGGTGGAACATGCCAACGTCGTTTTCTGCGCTGACCAGCGGCAGCCAGCCCAATTTAGCAAAAAAGGCCATATGGGAGGAAGTGGCCCCCAAAGTATCGGCAGTGGGGACAACACCCCGGACCATCTGAGATTGCCATAAGCGTTGGGACGATCTACGTCACTGGGTCTGCAACCTCCTTGCTGCAGAGCACAGCCAGGGGCTGGCCACAGGAGGCAGACTGCCATCCCCATCAAATTTGCATCCTGGGAGGAGACCTGCAGCACCATCATCCACATGGAGAGTATTGAGGGGGTAGGAAATGCGGAGATGGAAGGAGCAACATCGGATGATAACAGTGAGTGTCCCTTACCGTAATCCCAAAGTCACACCACACACCTTCATCCCCAATGCCAATGGCGAAGGTCAAATGCCAAGTAGGTGGCACCAGATTCCTGCTGCATTTGCACCCGCCGAAAGCCACCTCCCCCACAACTACAATGTACCTGCCACAAACACAATCAACAAACCCCACTGACACACCCCACATGTCCCCTGTATTGCCGACACAAGTACCATCTGCATGTGCACACCCACACACATCACTGTACAACTGCAGCCGTCACCACTGTGTCACCACATGGAAAGATGCACACATCACCAGCACCAGTTGCACACCTTTCACACCCACCATGTCTACACACACAGAGTAAACATCAATGCATCAACGTACAGAATGGGAGCACATCAGTTCCACAATGAAACACCACATGGCACACAGCCCCTGTGGCATGGCCACAACACCCAAACCACTAGACACCTGTACCCCACCCAACAGACACTGTGCACAACATGGCCGCATCAGAAGGATGCACCGACACTGCACCCCCCCCATATTCTTGTGTGCACCATGCCAGGCCCTCCAACATGTCCATGACAATGCGCATGACTTGACTTGGAATGTACTAGCATCGATGTATGTCAGATGGATGCACACCCATAACTAATACCATGCCTCACTATCTGCCACAGGCACAGGATCTGACAGTGAGGGCGAACATGCCACAACACCCCAGACAGCTGCTGCATGTCGTTGCTGCGGCAAAGACACCGGCTCTAGTCATGAGCCATCCACCTCCACCGCAAGACACAAGCATGCCACACCATCCACGGCACAGCCCCCCTGCCACCAGGAAACACAGGCGGGCCGGCAGCCCGAGCACCCACCAGCAACTTCCAACAAGGCCCCCCGGCAAACATCAACTTCTGACAGCAAGGCCCCCCCCGGCACTCATCAACATATAGGGCACAGCAGGCACTTCAGCTGGAAGAGCCGGAATCCCCAGTGGCCAGCGAGCATGAGGAGGCACTATCTGCAGTGCACAGCAAGCAGAGTGAGGTGGCACAATCCGTAGAGCACAGCCAGCAGGAGGAGGCAGAATCAACGCCGTCCAGGCAGGCATGCACACATAGTACACCTGTAGATGGCTCAGGTGCACACTGCACAGGGGGGGCCAGTGGCCCTGACACCCATAGCGATGGTGCTGTGTTCAGTCCTGCAAGCCCTCGGAGCCCACCTCCCCTGCCAGTACCAAGTCTCCACCACATCAGGGACATCAAGGGGTGACTCTCTTGCATGGAAGGGTGGCAGCAGGCAATGCAGGCCCTGGTCACACAGTCACACAGTACGGGACAGAGGCAGAACAAACAGGGCAGCCGATGCAGGATGCCCTGCAAGACACTGCAAGAATGGTGAGCAGAGCCGTGTACTGCGTGGCAGGTGTGTGTGGGAAGGAAATGCTGTCATGTCTGCCATGGCCCAGTCCAGTACCCAGTTGGTAACCGCTATAGCGGAATAACGGAACGTCACCACAACCCCCCACCCCGGCCCATCCTCCAGCACGACACCGGCCAGCTCTACTCAAGCAATCCATGTGCGCCATTCACAGGGACTCGTTCGCCGCCCAGAGGCTCACCCCCTTCCTCCAAAAAGGGGGCATGAATAGGACAACTTACAAGTGAATGTGGGGAGGGAGTAGTTGAGAAGGTGTTGTGGGGGTAATGGTGGAGGGGGTGTTGGGGTATTGGGTGTGGGAGTAGTGGGGGTAGTGGGGGAGGGGTTGTTGGGGTATTGGTTCTGGGGGTAGTGGGAGGTGGTGTGGGGTCAATTTAATGGGACAGTAGTGGCAGTTAAATAATGCAAATCTGTACATAGTTATAAATTATTCAATACAGCTGGTGTGTAAAAGAAAAACACATGACTGGATATTGCTTCTTGAGTGTGTGTCTATTTAATAATGTACAGTGCTCAGTGCCCAGTGTGACCCATGCCCAGTGCCTTGTCTTTTCCAGTCCATCAGAAGTAGTGGTCAATTAAATCTTGTGTGTCGCATGTCCTTCATTTAAATTGTGCCGCTGAGGAATTCCACCATCTTCCTCATCATCATCCTCATCCTCTGGTGGCATCATGTCCATGTCAGGGGACAGGGGGACGTTGTGCCGGATGCACATGTTGTGTAGCATGGCACACACTAACACCATTTTTCCCACCTTCTCTGGCTTGTAAATGAGTGCCCCCCCCGACCTGCTGAGGCAGCGGAACCGGGCCTTCAACAGGCCAAAGGTCTGCTCAATGGTGACACAAGTGCGTGCATGTGCACGGTTGTAGTCCTCTTAGTGCCTGTTGACTGGTTGCCTGATGGGGGTCATGAGCCAGCCCTTCAGGGGATACTCGGCATTACCTGCATCGGAGCAAGAGAAAGGGTACTTGTGATTTATTTGGTAATTCCATGTTAGCACTGCCTGTACTGTGTTCATGATTAAATGCAACTAAGGATTCATTACTGCACATGACATGTTCCATTTTCAATGACACGGGTAAGTGTACTTAGGGCTGATCCATGGGTCGGGGATCGGTGCAGTTGCAGTCCCAAGGACCATTCAATGTGAACCTGCACTCTCACAAATCAAGTCCAAATGTCCATGATGGCTTCAGATTTCATTGATGTGTTACAATTGAAATGGACTGTGCATGTACAGTGGATAATTACACATTTGCCTAATTGGCTTCAGGTAACACAGTGGTATCCCCAGTATGCATTCTACTTATTCATGCCTCCATGTACATGTCCATCGACACCTTCCCCCATATGACTAGGTCAGATTCACATTGGTGGTATGGGCCACGGTTGAAGGGTTACGTTTCTGTGATACGGTTGGGTGGGGGTTGGCATGGTGGAACTAAGGTACTTTGGATAAGTCCTGCTCCTCTCAATCATATCTTGCTGGTAGTCAATGATTGCTGATTTTAATCGTTTTCATACTTGACCCATTGTACTTGGCGGTGTCCCTTAAGGTGACATGACAGGCATACTGATCTGCGTGTACCTGTGGACTGAGTTCAGTGACTGATTTTCAGTGTGTAAAATGGGTTTCTCTCATGACTAGTGATTTCCTTTTCTGAGATCATGCATTGTCACTACAGATAGTGCATTGTGGTACATGTGGTTCATGTTTTCTGATGTTCCTGATACATGTGCTGGTGTGTGCACTGTGTCTGTTGATTGCATGTACACACAGCTGTGTAGGCCATGCACATCTGCAAGCATTGGCTGTGTTGTACATTCTCTTTAATTTACTAAGGTCACAGTTGAGGGCACCCAGGACGCTGTGTGTGGTCTTGTTCCATTCTATGTGTGTGGTTTAATATTGTCATCCGACTTTGCCTTCTATTGCCTGACCCAGTCTCTCTGCACTTCATTGCATACCTGGTAATGTTTACGGCTATGTGCAGGAGTGATGATGGATTTATGTATGCAATGTGCACTTGTGCTCCTCATGCATGCAACCCTATGCTATGTTCCGACACCTCTCATGGCCCAGCCAGCAGACATGTTGCTTATACTTGTGATCCCCCCCACCCAATCAACACCCCTCATGGCCCACCCAGCAGACACATTGCCCATGCTTGTAATTCCCCCCCAATCAACACCCCTCATGGCCCAGCCATGAGACATGTTACCTATGCTTGTGATTCCCCCCTGCCCCACAAATCAACACCCCTCATGGCCCTGTGGTTAGACTCACCCAGCTGCCAGGTACATTGTGCAGCATGTCGTGCCATGTAGCGAGGAAGCGTGAATTGTGCAGCACCATGGCGTCATGTGTGGAACCAGGGAATCTTGCACAGCAATGCATGATGATTTTGTGTGCATCGCACACCATATGTACGTTCAGGGAATGGTACAGCTTCCTGTTGTGGTACACTCCCTCCACAGCATGCTGGACAACCAGCTCCACATGTGTACAGTCGAGGGCACCGATTACATTTGGCATGCCTACCAGTGCATAGAATGCTATTTTGGCTGCATTTACCTACTCCGCAGTCCGTGGTAACTTAATGTGGTTGCTTGCATGTTTCAGGAGTGCAACTAGCACCTGGTTGAGTACACGGGAGAAACAGGGTTGTGAGATTCCATGCAGCTGCCCCACTGTGTGCTGATAAGTGCCTGTGGCAAGGAAGTGTAGCACAGACACTACCTTCAGCAAGGTGGGGATGGCTGTCCAGATATTGATCAGGCTCACCAGGTCATCATGAACGAGGTCCACTATTGTGGTGATGGTGTCCCTGTCCAGCCGGTACAGGGTGTGGATCTGAGCAGGGGTTAGGTTGAATGGGCTGGCCCTTAGGCGAGGGATTGGTGGCTGCCTGCGGGGAACAACTGCCTGCACAATGCGTATGTGCTGGCCCAATCTGACCCTCCTTCTCCTTGTGCGCCCCCGTTGCATTCTCTGTCTCACTGCCTCCTCAATGAGTAGCAGTGCATGCATGTCCTCCAGCTCCAGTACTGCAAGTGCTAATGGTTGCATTCTGGATTTGGGAGGAGTGTGATGTAAGGGAGTGCTCCTTTTGTGCTGTGCCAGACTCCATTGCCTCCACCTCTGCTGTTTGTGTGCAACTGTGGCAGTTTTCACCACACCAGATTCCTATTAACGCCTGCACCGCGATGCCAGTGTTAACGGCATCAATGTATGCATTGTTACTGGCATTTGCATGCTGGTAATTGCATGTCCGTGCACCTCTTAATGTTCACTTAACTGCGGCATGCCGTTGTCACTGGCACAGCTGCCGTGTGTCGATGCTCATACCGGCAAGAATGAGGCTGGTCATGGTGGGTCCCTGCCAATGCCGGTGACACCGGCATCGCAGCTCCTAATGCACCAGTCCGGTAAACAATGCCAGTACGGTAATACCGGCATCAATTTTCCCAGACCGGCAACCTTGTAATGAGGCCCTTATTTTTACAGACAGGCTTGACTGGGTTGGGCAAGTCCTGTTAGAGTGGAACACTGAGTGGCCTGTTTTTGCTTTTAGCCTCTCGTGACGTGTGCTGAGGTATTTCACTTCAGCCCAGCCTGGGTGCCCCCTCAGGGGTACTCGTTTGGTAGAAGGCCATAGGGGATTCAACTGGGAGAAGAGAGAGAGGGAGGGTTGTCACTGACCCCTTCTGGATTTACCCATGTATTCCCCAGAGGCCATGCTTGGTCCCGGGTTTTTCCAATTTATTTTGGTTTTCCTGTTCTGGGTTTGTCCCTTTCCTGTTTGGGTGTTAGCGAGCCTGGAGGGACTAGAGGAGCGAGGACAAGCTGCCAGCTGGGGGGCGCTGTGATCGCAGCGTTTCTTCCCGCCAATTGCGCCCCTGTGTGGTGAGGTTAACCCCATCACTGGGGTGGTTCAGTAAGAGGTTTGAGGGCAGCAACTCATGAGGGAGGAGTACTGTGGGCCGGATGCAGCTCGGGTTCAGGATTGAATGGAACCCTGTTGGTCCATATCGTGTGGTGTCAGGCAGGGTGTCTTAAACCTACCATTGTAGCTGGCTCAGGGAAATAAGTGGTCCTGCCAGGGCATGGGGGACCACCTTTATGTCCTCCCTGTGCTAAGGAGTTGTGGTCTGCCAATTACCCAGGTTAGGCTGTCTGTGCTTGTCGGTCTTTGCCCTAGGTGTTGTGTGTCCTCTGGTCCTCTGCAGCTACCATTAGTTCAGGGGTCCTTATTCTGCCTCTGGTTCTTCCGAGGTGAAGGGAGGTCAGTACTCCTAACGAGGCATGGTTGACATTACGTAATATATGGTGGCAGAAAAGGTTAACTAGGAGGCCCGTTGGTTAATTATTTATTATTAGATGTCAATGAACTCATGTTGCCTAGCTACTTATTTGTTTATGTATGAAATATACCCATTCAGACAACCCTGCGCCCAAGTTACTGAATTAATGCAATGTAATTCTTTATAATCAGATGTCAATGAACTCGTTCTGTCTAGCTACTTATTTATTTTATGTATGAAATATACCCATCCAAACACCCCTACGCCCAGGTTACTGAATTGATGCTATTTAATTATTTATTATCAGATACCCATGAACTCCTGCTGTCTAACTATGTATTTGTTTATTTTCTGAAATACACGCTCCCAACACCCTTTTTCCCAGGTGACTGAATTGATGCTATTTTATTATTTATTATCAGATGTGATGAATTGATGCCAGTTAATTATTTATCTAGTCCATGTATTACATGCACTCGCTCATCCTCAAGGGCACAGAGGGGTGGACAGTTACTCATGTGATAAAGAGAATCTTTTATACACAGTCATTTATATAAAAACGCTGTTCAAGCATTGCAAATGAAATAAGGCTGTGTCTGTATATTTAACCAGGTTCTTAGATGCAATGGTCTGTCATCAGGGCTGAACGACCATAGGACAGAGCCAAAACCCACTCAGCGCACCCTGCAAATACTAGAGGTCTGCAATAGGCCGAGATGGGTCACCATTTATCCCCCTGGATTTCAGTTGCACAAGTGTGCATTAAGGTATACGTATCCCGACTCAGGTCCTCTACAGGTCACTTGTCACTCCATCCTACGGAATTAAGGTAAGAAACACCTTACACTCTTGGAGGCACTGCTGAGATCCAGGGGGAATTCACACGATGTAGAAAGAGCTCTTCTGTATCAAACAAGAGTGCTGTATAATACATGGATGATTTATTACACTTAGTCAAAATGACGCATTAATATGTTTTGCATTGGATACACGCTGAAGGGCTCAGTCCAGAAGGCTGCTTCATAGTGGGCGAGGTCCCCTTACACATCACGACTGATGAAGTAACAGCTATGACTGGTTCCTTGGAAACCATCACTGGGAAAGTGAAAAGTGTGGGGCGCATAACTGGTCAAGATACAAAATGTTATATGCTATGTTATGGTGCTATTTCTTGTACAGGTAAGACCCTGCCCACTGAGATCCGAGATGGGGAGCCTTTGATCATCTGCCTTGTCTGGACCTTAGACACTTGGCATGAAATACCTCTGCACCCGGAAGCTACGATATCAACCAACAATGCCTTAGTCATTGCAGCTGCAATTGCTGAGGCTGTTAGAGTAACTATGGAGCGGTAATCCCAGTCCCATTTGGTTACTGAACATGGGCTTTCCCCCCGATTATGACTCTTATCAGGTGAGAATCCTGTCCCTAAAGAAGGGGAGGGATATGAACTATGGGCAGATCTCACTCAGCTTATGCTACACGACTGGAAAGTATCTGATCAAGAGAATAGACGACAAGTAATAAAGGCATTGAGAGGGCCGGCACTGCAGATTGTACAGTCCCTTCGAGCATTGAGTCCTGATCCGATGTACCAGCAAGTGATGGGCGTACTGGAGGGAGCTGTTGGCACTACTGAGGCAGGTGAGGACCTAATAATGAGGTTTCATGCCATCTCTCTGAAACTGGGAGAGAAGTTGTCTGATTACCCAGTGAGGATTGAACAACGTTTACACCTGGCCCGCCATAGAGGAGGAGTAGAGACTTCCCCATTGAACCAGTGTTGATAGAACCAACTACTTAGAGGGGCCAAGGAAGCCGCTATACCCATACTGCAACTGAGGCTGCGGGAGAAACTGGATACACCTCCAATCTATGAAGAGCTACTTAGGTCCATTAAGGCCCTGGAAGAAGAAATGGGCGATGTCAATGTACCGAACCACCCAGTACAAGATAGGATCCCAACGCCAAACCATAC